>NW_023425573.1:39516628-40716628 GCF_014108245.1 Pipistrellus kuhlii | reverse complement strand
CTTTCAGCTTGATACCGTTGCATCTGAGTGGATTGGACTTCCACCTCTGCCTTCAGCGAGGTGTCTCTTCGGTCTGGGAGAGGCAGATGACAAAATCTATGTAGTTGCAGGCAAAGATCTTCAAACAGAGGGTTCGCTGGATTCAGTATTATGCTATGATCCTGTGTAAGTTTGTATGACGTTCCCATTTCCTAAGCATTCAGTTATATGAATGCCTAGAACATTCATATTTCATATTTTTACTGAAAGCTTATAAATAAATTTTTTCATCTTCTGATTTTAGGGCTGCAAAATGGAATGAAGTAAAAAAACTTCCTATCAAAGTCTATGGCCATAATGTGGTTTCACATAAGGGGATGATATACTGTCTAGGAGGAAAGACAGATGACAAGTGAGTACCCTGAACCCTCCTGGTGCTTTACATCCGAGTGTTTTTTTATTATAAGGGTTCCTCCTTTTCATTTAAATCTCCGTAGTGAAATAGGACTTGATTCTCACCCATATGTCTTTAGGGGGAATTTTTTTTTTTTAATTTTTGAAAAGTTATTGGAGTATATTATAAATGATTTCATGATACCTCCAACATAAGCAGTCTTACAGTAGAGAAAGAGTACTTAGAAGCATAATCAAATATTTTATTTAGCTATTTTATAATTATATTTTATTGCATTAAAACCAATGGGCTTTTTTTTATTATTCATTTGGCTAGAAGGAGATACAAAATTAAGTATCTCTTTAATTTAGAATTTAAAATATAATTACTAACAATAGTGCATAAAAATATCAGGGATTTGTACTTCACATTCATAAGAAAGAATTTAGATAGGTTGCTTAAAACTGAAAAGCATGGTGATTGAAAATAGGGCAGTTATTTCTCCAGCAATGTTTCACTTTACTCCTGGACAGAGCGGGTATTTACAATACCTATCCCTGATATGTCCACCAATGCCCAATCGCTTGTGAGAAAAACAGGACAAAGTTCCATATGTAAACCTAACTTGATTTCTAGGCACTTCTCAAGGGATAGGAAATAAGGAAAAATGTTGTATAACTCAAAGGGAGACCTGAGTTCAGAGTATTCTAGAAGTCAGTCAGCTAAGCCAGTAGCCTGTCTGGTAAAATGAAGATTTTCCGTTTAAATAGTGAGAAATGTTTCCTGCCCCTGAAAACTCTAATTTGGCTTTGTCATCATTTGTCCAAGTTGTTTAATTAATAGCGATGTCCAATCCTGGAAAGGGAGTCAGAATTAAGAATTATTTTTAAAAAAGAAAAAATAATTTTAAGTGCAATGCTGGCTGGTGTGCTCAGTGGTTGGAGCATCTGCCAACACACAGTAATGGTCCAGGTTCGATTCCTAGTCAGGGACGTGTGCTTGGGTTGTCGATTCCCTCCCTGCCCCTGGATGTGCGTGTGGGTGGGGAGGCAACCAGTCCATGTTTCTCTGACATCGTTATCTCTGTCTCTCTCTTTTTCTTTCTCACTTCTCCTTTCCCCCACTCCCACTCCCTTACTCCCTTCCACTCTCTCTGAAAAAGCAATGGAAAAAATATCCTCTGGTGAGAATTTTTTTAAAAAGATGTATAGCCGAGACCGGTTTGGCTCAGTGGATAGAGCGTCGGCTTGGGGACTGAAGGGTCCTGGGTTCGATTCCGGTCAAGGGCATGTGCCTTGGTTGCGGGCACATCCCCAGTGGGGGGTGTGTAGGAGGCAGCTGATCGATGACTCTCTCTCATTGATGTTTCTAACTTGCTATCTCTCTCCCTTTCTCTCTGTTCAAAATCAATAAAATATATTTAAAAAAAAAAAAAAAAAAAAGATGTATAAAGGCAAAATAGGAAAGGAGAGTAAAATATGGAAATGTGCTGGAAGTAAAGAATTCTATGTTCTGGAGTTAATAGTTAATATTCAATTAAAATGACAAACAACACATAAAATGTGGTTGAAAAAAGCAATGAGTTTTTATATAATCATTTTATAGTCAAAGGTAACATTCTAAAATTTGAAATTCTTCTTAATCCCAGTTATTACTGTCAAATGAATATTTAAAGGAAAGCCCTATTATAAACCCACCCAGTGTAAAATCTTATTTTGGATGACCAAAATTTCTGTTCAAGATTAACTGTCAAACCCACTGTATGTGAAATGAAAGTTCTGTAGCTCAAAAAAAGAAATCTTACTTGGGGCATTTTTTCCTGAGTAAATGAAATAGAAAATCTATTAGCAGCTTCTGATTTTGGAAACATAATGACTCTGCCAAGTGGCTTAAATTGTTTCCTTCAAGTATTAGTAACTAGGAAATTGATATGTCAGTAAGAAGCATACAAGTCTTGTCAGTAAGAATATATTCATCTTGAGAATATGATTAACTAAGGCATGTCTTGGCAAATGGCGGTCAAGAACTTTGAAATGAGTCATTATCTAAAAGTAAGCGCTGAATTGCACTAGTTATCATCACTGAATGTGATGAACATGACTTTGTATCATATTCTAGTCAAGAAATCTTAAAAGTTTTTTATTTTATTGATTCAGAGAGAGGAAGGAAGAGGGCGAGATAAATCATCAATGAGAAACATCAATGGGCTGCCTCCTGCATTGAGCCTGCAACCTGAGCATGTGCCCTGACCAGGAATCTAATCTGTAATCTCCTGATGCATGGGTCAGCGCTCAACCATAGTTACATTGGAAGGGCAAGAAATTTTAAAGTAATATTCATAGTCAAATATTAGGAGAAATGCTTCTACTTCAGGATCTGGTCTTTTCTAAGACTGAAGAAAAAAGTGTCCTCACAAAAAGTTGTGATTTCGTTTGTTTGCTTTTTGGCTACCAAATATATTCAGTTAATCAATTATTATTAGGAATTCTAAACTTTCATCAGTGAATTATAGAAAACTTTAAAGAATCATAAGGAATATACTAAGAAGAATAATTCAGGTGAGTCCATGTTTTTCTAGTAGCATTTAGCATATAAAAATATTCTCATTACTCATCAACTCAGATGACTAGTTATCTAATCTATAGTTCCAGGGTTCTTAAAATACATTGGTTTATTAATGATGGACTGAAATGAAATGAGCCATCATATTACATACATTTTTAAAATATATATTTATTGATTTTTTTACAGAGAGAAAGGGAGAGGGAGGGTTAGAAACATCGATGAGAGAGAAACATCAATCAGCTGCCATCCCTACTGAGGATGTGCCTGCAACCAAGGTACATGCCCTTTACTGGAACCGAACCCATGACCCTTCAGTCCACAGGCCGACGCTCTATCCACTGAGCCAAACTGGTTAGGGCATATTACATAATTTTATCTCAGGATATGCAGATAATGAAATAAACATTTTGTTACTAACACACAGTGAAGGGCTTATGGTTTATATTTTGCTCTATTCATGTCTTCCATTGAATTTAGAAACAGGATTAAAATGCACTTTATGTGGATTTCCTGCCCTGGCCAATGTGCTCAGTGGTTAGAGCATCAGCCTGTGCACTGAAGGGTCATAGGCTTTATTTCCATTCAAGGGCATGTACCTGGGTTTCGGGTTCACTTCCCACCTCCCACCCCCAGTTGGGGCACATGTAGGAGATACCAGTTGATGTGACTCTCTCACATTGATGTTTCTTTCTCTCTCTATCTTTATCTCCATCGCCTTCCCTCCCTCTCTCTCTGAAAATGGAAAAAATATCCTCAAGTGAGGATTAACAACAAAAAGAGTAAAGGGCCCTGACTGGTTTGGCTCAGTGGATAGAGCTTCAGCCTTTGGACTCAATGGTCCCAGATTGGATTCCGGTAAAGGGCATGTACTTTGGTTGCAGGCACATCCCCAGTAGGGGGTGTGCAGGAGGCAGCTGATTGATGTTTCTCTCTCATCAATGTTTCCAACTCTCCCTCCCTCTCCCTTCCTCTCTGTAAAAATCAATAAAATATATTAAAAACAACACAAAAACAACAAAAAAGAGTAAAGGTGCTCTATTTTCCAATAGTATAATTAACTTATAAAATAGTTTTGGTCCTCACATTTGAAAAATTGTCCTTTGCTTGGTGACCAGTGTTCCGATTAAGTAAAATTTGAGGTTGATCAGTGTCACCCCAATAAGTTCAATAAAAATGAAAAATAAATTAGATAAAGAATACTTTGGGGTTTTTCTGATCCTCTGCTATACTACAAATTTCATATGAGAAGCAAAGCTAGATGCCTCGAGAAGTTTCAAAAAAGGAAGGTTCTGAAAGGATCATTTTGTTGTCTTTTATGTTTACAGAAAGTGTACAAACAGAGTATTTATCTACAACCCCAAAAAAGGAGACTGGAAAGACATGCCTCCAATGAAGACCCCACGTTCGATGTTCGGAGTGGCTATCCATAAAGGCAAAATTGTGGTTGCAGGAGGTGTCACTGAGGATGGTCTTTCGGCATCTGTTGAAGCTTTTGACCTCACAACCAATAAGTGAGTTACTGCATATGAATCACTATACGTGTTAAATTTTAACTCTGGATAAATGTTAAGCTTTTTAGAACACAGGGAGAGGAGGACAGGAAAGTAAGGCTTAAAGAGAAAAAATCTTCATCTGGGTTTCTTTTCCTGTTACTGAGTGTAAAAATGTGTAACATTTTGCTGCATTTACATGTGTTTGTAATTTGGAACACATGACCCTCAAGGTAATGTTGAAATGCTTAATGTGTACTTGATATTAACTTTGTGAATTTAGTCATGCAAAGGTAACACTCTGAATAATTATCTACACATAAGTGGATATACATGTCTCCACAGAGTTATTTGATTTGAAGAAGGTAGTTCCTTTAAGGATGAAAAGACCTCCACCATAGCTTGTGATATTTGTAAAACATGAGTCCTCCAGAAGTGTAATTCTTTTATGCTCTTTATGATATTCTTAAATTTTCCACTTTTAAGCTTTTATTGGCTTCAAGTTATTGTGAAAACATTAGATAAATATTTACAGAAAATTCATCTTTTTTAAATTTTTGAGCTCACACACCTGGATGAATAGTTTTTATTCTCTAAGTTTAGCAATGAAGAAAAATTAAATTATTATTACATTTTTAAGAAACCATGTATGCCTGATTACAAAATAGACTTTAGTATCTGAAAATTACAAGGAACTTCTATGGCTAGGACTTAAATAATCATTAAAAATAATGTTTTTGAAGACTACGGTATATAATATGGGTAAACTCATGATATAGAAAGTTTAAAAAGCTGCACACAAAATTGTAATTATTTTCTTAGTTTCATTTATATGTATGAATGGATGTTTATATTTAAATGTATCCTTTAAAAAAAATGACAAAACTACACCAAAATGTTGATTATGATTATGTCTGGAAGGTATGATCATAGGGGATATTTGTTTTCTTCGATACTTTTCTGTATTTTCCAGTTTGTCTATAGTATGCATATATTATTGTCATATTGAGAAGTTTATATCTAACCTGGTTATTTCTTTCAAAGGAAGGAATAATATTTAGCTATTTCCTAGTAGCAAATTTTATCTTCTAATTTTGGGTGTCCATGCTACTTGAATTTTATAATTACCTATAATTGGTCAGTAAATACATTTGGCATTTTTTTAGTTTTACATTGATTGCCTTTTCAATAATTCCTAGATGGGAAGCAATGACTGAATTTCCCCAGGAAAGAAGTTCCATCAGTTTGGTCAGTCTGGCTGGATCCCTGTATGCCATCAGTGGTTTTGCCATGATTCAGCTAGAGTCCAAAGAGTTTGCACCCACTGAAGTCAATGATATATGGAAGTAAGTTCTCCTCACCCCAATTTTCTGAACCAAATTTCAAATTCAGATAAGTGATAATTGACAAAATGAACAATTTTTAAGTAAATAGTAAGCCAGACTTTACCAACATGTAAGCTATTTATTGGTAGTAGACTCGGAATCTAATTGAACTTTTGCGAATGCTACTTCTTCTAACCAGAACCTATCTAGACTTGTTTCGCTGCTTTAAAAATATATTTCTTTATTGATTTCAGAGAAGAAGAGAGAAGGAGAGATAGAAACGTCAATGATGAGAGAGAATCATTGATTGGCTGTCACCTACACAACCCCCATTGGGGATCAAGCCACAACCAAGGCATGTGCCCTTGGTCAGAATCAAACCTGGGACCCTTCAGTCCACAGGCTGACACTGTCCACTGAGCCAACCTGGCTAGGGCTGGGCTTGTTCTTTAACCAATTAAATGAGAATTGAACTGTTGATCCTTTAAGCTCCATTCCAGCTCTAAAAGTGCAATGCTCTACGCTATTTCCAAGCCACTTACCTTTCTACCAGAGAGTATTCAATTTTCTCAGAAAACAGTTCTGAAGAAATGGTTAAACTTTTAAGTTTTCCATTAATTCATTGATTCTATTTTAAATCTAATTTCTATGGTTTTACATATTTCTTGAGGATTTAGTTACAAAAGCTTTTTTATAAAAAATGTTTATGTTTTTTAAATATATTTTACTGATTTTTTTTAGTTTCTGACTCTCTATCCCTCTCTCTAGAGGACTCTCTATCCCTCTCTCTTCCTCTAGAGAGAGGGATAGAGAGTCAGAAACATCAATGAGAGAGAAACATTGATCAGCTGCCTCCTGTACACCTTGGTTATGAATTGCAGTTGTTATCATACCCTAGTGCTCAGCACATAACCTGACACTAGTGGTTACACCATAAAAATTCGTTTTCCTGCCTCTGTGTACTACTCTTAGACAGCACTTGATGTTAAGTAAGATCTGGTTGTTCCCTGCGAATATTCAAGGTTATAAAGTTTCAGACAGCTCGAATTCCTCTGCCTGGTGCCTGGAATGCTTTTCTCTCTTTGTTTGAGAAACTCTCAAATGCTGCCTTCTCTCTGAAGCCTTTCTTGCCTTCGTCTCTTCATTTTTCACATTTTCCTTTAAATAGTATCTTTATAGCAATTATTGTTTTAATCCCCCCTCCTATATTTATGTTCTTAACAAGCTTAAGGACATTTGAGGACAAATAATATATCTTATTCATTTTCCCTCCAGAAGCAATCATTACTTGGCACAAAGAAATACCCCAGCCCTGGTGCAGTGGTGAGAGTGTCAGCCCAACCACCAAAGGGTGGAGGGTTCCATTCTCAATTAAGGGCAGGTACCTGGGTTGCAGGCTTGTTCCCAGCACTAGTCCCCTTATGAGGAGGCAGCCAATCAATGTGTCAACCAATCTCTCTCTCTCTTTCACCACCACCCCCACCCCCGCTTTCCTCTCTCCTTCCACTTTCTCTAAAAAAAATTAGTGAAAAAACCCGGGACAGGTTTGGCTCAATGGATAAAGCGACAGCTTGGGGACTGAGGGGTCCTGAGTTCGATTCCGGTCAAGGGCATATACCTTGGTTGTGGGCAGATCCCCAATAGGGGTTGTGCAAGAGGCAGCTGATCGATGACTCTCTCTCATCAATGTTTCTAACTCTCTATCTCTCTCCCTTCCTCTCTGTACAAAATCAATAAAATATATTTTAAAAAAATTAGTGAAAAAATATCCTTGGGTGATAATTAATAATTAGCTGATACCTATGTAAGATATGTATTATATGACTTAATTTCTTCAAAAGTCCAAATTTAATTCTCACCCAGTTCTTACCTTAAGATAAAGTCTGTTGGCCTGTAAAAAACAGCCATATCTGTCAGTCCAAAGTGACTGATTAATTGCCTGTTATTATTCCTCACCTCTGGACAATCAATGATTCCCAGATAAGACTTAACTGCCTAAGCATCCAGATTAAATACTATGGAAGGTTCAGACATATCTCATTCAAAGGATGAATATTTTGGGATGGACTCAAATATTACTCTACACCAGTCAAGGGCAACATCCTCTGGCTGAGCCAGTAGGGTTTCTCAAAGATTCACATTTGTATATTTAACACATAAAGAACTGTCTACTTAAAAACTGCTTATTGATTACTCTTTTTTCTCTACCAGGTATGAAGATGATAAAAAGGAATGGGCTGGGATGTTGAAAGAAATACGTTATGCTTCAGGAGCTAGTTGCCTCGCAACACGTTTAAATCTCTTCAAAGTGTCTAAGCTGTAAACAAGAAGGTGGAAAAAATGTAATAGATTGGGAGGTGGTTTGTTTGGATAACAAGGCTTTAATTTATTCTTTTTTTTTTAAAGCCTATACAGAAATCCATGTAGAAATTATCCACTAAATTACTGTGCAAGAGGTTAGCAGTGGGTATCAAAACCTCAGAGTCACTGAATCTTCAATGTAATGATCTTATCTGAAAGCCATTTTCTAATGAGAAATTAAATATTAACTTGAACAGATTATCTCTTTTGGGACCTCTCAATCAATGACTATAAAGCAGGTTCCTAGATTTGAGTTGCTAATTCCTTCACTTGCATTTTTAGGGTAACTTTACATGTTTTCTATTACAAATTAAACTGGAGAATGAGATATGTACATCTACATTTTTTTTTTATTGATTTTTTACAGAGAGGAAGGGAGAGAGATAGAGAGCTAGAAAGTTCAATGAGAGAGAAACATCGACCAGCTGCCTCTTGCACACTCCTTACTGGGGATGTGCCCGCAACCAAGGTACATGCCCTTGACCGGAATCGAACCTGGGACCTTTCAGTCCGCAGACCGACGCTCTACCACTGAGCCAAACCAGCTTCGGCAACATTTTTTAAATGTTTAAAACATAAAAAACATTCCCTTCTAGTGCTTCAAGATATGACAAGAATCCTATGCATTATATTAAAGATTACATGCCAAGAGACTTCCAAGATGCTATTTAAAGAATATAATAAATGAGTCTCATTTGAAGGGGAAAAGTCTCTTAGTAGTCAAATTCAAGCGATCTTTTTCTCCATTCTTTTGTGACACTGGTATACAGTTTGTGATTTAAATTAAAAAAAAAAATTTCAATTTAAAACCAGTCAATCACAGTTTTCAAGCCTTTAACAAAAGTATCTGTGGTGAGAGAGATGGGTAGGGTTTCTCAAAGATTCACTGCTGAGGCAGAAGTTGGGGCCAGTGGGTGGTATGGAGGAGGGTTTATCCATACTTTCCAGGAAAGAGCTATTGCAAATTTCTGAAGGGAAGATGGCAGTATTATTCCATTTTCCTGGGACATAAGACCCTTATATTCAAGCTGTTTGTTCTTAGTGTAGTAGTATACAGGGTGGAGTAACAGGTTTACAGTTGTTCATATGAAAATAATTAATAAATAATAATGCAAGAATAAACTGTGTTTCACATACTCACAACTGTAAACTGACTTTTGCCCCACCCTGTATATAGTAAATTGACTCGTAGGTCTGTCCAGAACCATCACAGTCATTGCTCTCAATCATCAACTAATCATCGTTTATGGGCCTCATGTGCTTTCATAGACATGTTTAACATCTATCCTGACATGTTATTTTCTGAGAAACCTGATTTAGGACTGATTTGGAGTATTCTCTGATTAGGGAGAGTGCTGAACTCTGTAGACATGAAATTAACATGTAAAAATATGCTTTGGGATAAGGAAAATGTTCTGGAATTAGATAGTGGTGGTGATGGTTGCACAATCAAGTGAATATACTAAAAACCACTGTCCTAGCCCTGACTGGTTTGGTTCAGTGGATGGAGTGTCGGCCTGTGAACTGAGGGGTCCCAGGTTCGATTCTGATCAAGGGCATGTGCCTTGGTTAGGGACACATCCCCAGTAGGAGGTGTGCAGGAGGATAAAGCATCAGCCTACAGACTCAAGGGTTCCAGGTTTGATTCCAGTCGAGGGCATGTACCTTGGTTGCGGGCACATCCTCAGTAGGAAATGTATAGGAGGCAGCCGATTGATGTTTCTCTCTCTCATCGATGTTTCTAATTCTCCCTCCCTCTCCCTTCTTCTCTGTAAAAGATCAATAAAATATATTTTAAAAAATATATCATCTAAGGTGTATGTATGTATATATGTACATACACACACATACAGAAACACACACACACACAAACACACACACACACACACACACACACACACACACACACACACACATTTCCTCCCCCCCCAAAAAAAAAAACAGGGAAAAGGGAGAGAGATAAAAGCATCAATGATCAGCTGCCTCCTGCATGCCCCCTATTGGATCGAGGCCATAACCTGGGCATGTGCCCTTGACCAGAATTGAACGCGTCCACAGGTTGATGTTCTAACCACTGTGCCAAACCAGGTAGGGCTAAAGTATATATTTTATTCACTTACTTTGACTCCACTCCTAAAGATACAGTGTACTCACTGCTGTATTATCCATATCAAAAACAGTTCCTGGCACACAGTATGTACTCAAAGATGAACTGTAAACTATTTAAGTTTCTTAAAAGCTACATGTCTTTTATATTAAGAATTTTAAACAATTTCCCAACAGACAGTGGAGAGGATATTCTATTGTAAAATGTCTGTTTATTTTAATATAGATTCAATTGACCTTAAAACCAGTCAATTCTATACTATTACTTAACTGAGTCAGATCACTTAATTAAAATAAGTTCATATGTAACACACTAAGGTAACTAATTTTAAATAAAAACTACTATCATGATTTGCCATCTCCAAATATACGTTCTCTTAGGTAGTCCATTCGGGCACCCTTTGTTGACAGCACCATAGAGTTCCATTCGAAATGAGGGATCTGTGAAAAAATAAGTAATGCAGATTGAGTGGATATTAAGGCAACAACAACAAAAACCCCAGGGAAGACTTCTAAGCACTGCTGAGCACAGCAGTAGAAACCCTAAGAAGTCAGTTTACAGAAGCACAGCCTCTGAACCCGTTTTGGAAGCCAAGTGGGTCCTTTCTTCCTGGCGGCCCAGAAGCCCTTTTCTGCCTCCCAGCTCTTTCCGCCCTCCAGTTCCTGTAATACCTACAATGGACACTTTTTTCCAGGCACCTTTCCAACATTCATGCTCTAGCCTTTTTCTCTTAAAGCCCTATCCGTCTGCTAAGATAAATGAAGACAAGTCACCAGGTCTCCTAGGTACAGGTAATGATCTTTATTTATCACTGGAGGCCCGAGGCACAAGATCGTGCGAGGGGCCTGGCCCCCGCCACAGCGGCTTCGTCTGGGCAGCTGTCGGAAAAGTCGTCTAGCCTCATTAGCATATTGTGCTTTTATGATTATAGATTCTTCCAAAAAATGGAGGATATTTTGTTTCAGATATTTTAATACAAGTTTTTAAATATTAAAAAGATGTAATTTGCCCTAGCTCGCGTGGCTCAGTGGATAGAGCATTAGCCTGCGGACTGAAGGTTCCCAGGTTTCATTCTCGTCAAGGGCACATGCCCAGGTTGCAGGTTTGATCCCCAGTGGGAGGCAACCAATCGATTATTCTCACTCACCATTGATGTTTCTATCTCTCTGTCCCTCTCCTTTCCTCTCTGAAATCAATAAAAATATTTTTTAAAAAATTTTAAAGATTTAGTTCTAGCCGGCACTGGTTTGGCTCAGTGGTAGAGCGTCGGTCTGCGGACTGAAAGGTCCCGGGTTTGATTCCGGTCAAGGGCATGTACCTTGGTTGCGGGCACATCTCCGGTAGGGGGTGTGCAAGAGGCAGCTGGTCGATGATTCTCTTTCATCGACGTTTCTAACTCTCTATCCCTCTCTCTTCCTCTCTGTGAAAAATCAATAAAATATATATATTTTTAAAAATTTTTAAAAAAGATTTAATTCTAGAAATTCATCATTAAAAGGAAACACATGTACATTTTTCTAACTAACTACATAAAGCATTTTTTCATTAAGATATAATTCACATACCATAGGTTTTTTAAGAGGATGATTTACATGAGTATCTCATACCTGAATTACACGATAGCCCAAAATCTCCAAATGTCGTTTTTTCATAGCAGATTTTCCTTTTAAATGAGGAATGTTTCTACAAAAAGCTCTTAAATCCAAAAATTCCAAAGCAATTCTATATAAGATAAAAATAAATATGTGTTTTAAAATCAAAATGAATAATTATAAGCCTTTCAGGAAATATTGTATTTTATAAACTGACAAAAATCAAATGAATATAAATGAGTATACCAAATTATTGTCTGTCTAAAACTCTAAATTATTAATGCAATTAAGCCTATTTCTTAGAATTATAGCAATTATAATAAATATCTCCATGCTTTCATCCATTTGTTTCTCTATCTAATATATATTTATTATGAACCTACCATATGTAAGGAAGACACTGTTAGATGCAAAGATTAAATGACATAGCTTTAATAAGAAATGGCGGGGTGCTATCAGAAAAGCAGAAAGGTATGGAGGCTCCAAAGAAGATACTATTTGCCTCTGCTGAAGTCAGCTAGGAGATTAGCACTTTATGTTAGGCTTTGGACAATGAAGGTTGGACATTAAAGCAGAAAGCACAGAAAAGACAAAGGTATAGGGACAGTATGCATAAGATGGATGAGAAGCAGATTATGCTACTCCATAAATCCTTGATAAATGAGTTCATTAGATTATGCCAAATATAACATTTAGATGACAAAATCTGAAACTAAAAAATAAGTTACCTTTCAGCTCCTGGTGGCAGACTCGATCCAACTATTTGGGTATTTGATTCCCAGTGCATTTGTGGCATTTTCCCCAAAGTTACATTATGGTTTCCATAAGGAAGAGGGTTTTTTCTTTTATCCAAGATACACTCAAAATCTATAAGCAAGTACAAGAATCAACAATATGAATTATCCAATGGTCCAAAATCAATCAATATAAATCAACCAGCAAGTATTATTAAACTATAACTAGTATTTAGCATGGGACTACATTTAAGCACTAGACCAGGCCAAATCACATTGAAGGATTTATTTTTAATCCCCTTGATTCTGTTGGTCACATTTGGAGGGAGCTAAGCTAACACATCTGAAAACTAGTAAAGATTGAGGCATGTATCCTGTCTTTCCTATATGAAGTGTACATAAGCATAAATAGTTGATATTTAAAGTTTTTAAACAAATTTCAGCCAATGAACTCAGAAGAAATGATAGATGTAGAAGATCACTATTTTGCCCCCCTCCAATGAATGATGGATTTAGGCAATTTTTTTTTTAATTTGTTGTTGTTGTTAATCCTCACCTGAGGATATTTTTAAAAAATATATTTTATTGATTTTTTATAGAGAGGAAGGGAGAGGGATATAGAGTTAGAAACATCGATGAGAAACATTGATCATCTTCCTCCTGCACACCCTCTCCTGGGGATGTGCCCAAAACCAAGGCACATGCCCCTTACCAGAATCGAACCTAGGACCCTCAGTCTGCAGGCCGACACTCTATCCACTGAGCCAAACAGATCAGGACCTGAGGATATTTTTTCCCATTGATTTTTAGAGAGTGGAGGGAGGGAGGGAGAAAAAAACAAAACAAAACATCAATATGAGAGAGACATATGGATTGGTTGCCTCTCAGATGTGCCCCAACTGGGATGGAGCCTGAAACTCAGGCACATGACCTCATGCCCTGTGAATTGAGCCAACGACCCTTCGGTAGCTCCGGCCAACTCTCTAATCACTTAGCCACATTGGCCAGGGCTAGACAATTATTTTAATGGCTACTAAAATCAGTAGGTGAAATGCAATGGGAAAACTTTCTAATGGATGAGATGATAATATACAAACCCATTGATGGAGCTTAATATAATAAAAAAGAAGACAATTAGTATCATGTGTCTTCTGATATGATCCAATGAAAATTACACACCACGTACACTAAAATAATGTGGCCAATTTATATATACATATATAACTTAAATCTAATCAAACCTCTAAATCTAACTACTGATTTACAGGAAAAACAGGGGATGTAGGAGCATGTTAAATGACACCAAGGGTTGCAATTGTGAGAAAAGTTCAGAATGTGAAAATACACACACACACACACACAAAATAAGTTGTAAGAACAAAAAGAGAGAACGGAAGAACTTAAAAAAAAAAGGATAAATAACTAAATGCAATGTTTGGATCCCACTTTTGACAAATAAACTATAATACAAAACAAAAGAAAGTTGAGACATTTGAGCATTGGCAAGCTATCTGACATTGAGAAATTATTGTGAATGGTTTTGGAGGTGATGATGATACTGTGGTTAAAAAGCCATCCTTATCGCCCTGGTCAGCGTTGCTCAGTGGTTAGAGCATTGGCTCAAGTACCAAAGGGTCAGGGTTTGATTTCCAGACAAAGGTACAAACTTAGGTTGCAGGTTTGATCTCAGCCCCAATTGGGGTGCATGAGGGAGGCAACCAATCAGTGTTTCTCTCTCTTTCTCTTTCTCTCCTTCTACAACTACACTACTGAGAAACAATATTAACCAGGTTAGAGTTGAGCACATACCTATGAAAATCCTCATCCAGGTTGATAATCCAACTTAGTTTTTGAGATGAACTTAAAACAATGGCATAAATAATTTCCCTAATTTTAGGACACTGCATGGAGAGGACAAAATGTCTTAAAGATCCAGAAATGTCCAGTGAATCTAAACCTGAGTTTTATGTACTTCGAATTGATGAAAGACTGACCTTAGAAGAAATGTTTTTGAAGAACAGCAAAATGCTAATAGTTACCAAAGCTGGGTCATGGGAACTGGAGGACTCATTGCACTGTTCTTTTCTACTGCTGTGTCTTTGGAAATTTTTGTTTGTTTGTTTGTTTGTTTGTTTGTTTTAGAGAGAGGAAGGGAAAGAGGGAGAAACATCGATTTGTTGTTCCACTTATTTATGCATTCATTGGTTGCTTCTTGTATGTACCCTGACCAGGGATCGAATCTGAAGCCTTGGTGTATCGGAAAGATGTTCTAAACAAATGAGCTACCTGGCCAGGGCCAGAAATTTTCAAGATAACCTGAAAAAATGCAAAAAAGCCTCTTTAAAATCCCAGTTGATGAGATGACTTACCTAGTAAGTGGTAGTAAGGTGTAAGAGCGGAGGCTTTTACACAATTGGCTCCTCCTAACACTTCTGCTAACATTTTATAAATCTGCTGCTGTGCTCCATTCAGGCTGCCAATATCTTTATAAAAATAAAAAGAATTGCTTTACTTAAAATAATCAGTTTTTGAATGAAAACCATGCAATTCTATAAACTGAAACATAAAGATTCATATTTCCAACAAGGGCTTCAATGTAATATCATATGCAATGACTCTAGATTCAGTATAACACAAGTTCTTTGCTCTCTACCAAATATTAATAATTCTTATTACACAGATTAAAATTCTTATTACACAAATCTCACCTACAAAATGGTTCCATTAAACAGGTCATGGCACTGTTGGGAACTCTGGTGTCATAGTTAGGTTTAAAAGTAACAACAATGTACTGTCTAGAGTTAAACTTCACTTTCTGACCCAAAGAAAACTCAAACCTTTATTATAAAGTTGCTGACAGAAGCGGTCATGAAACCATGGAATCTGATACTCAGGGCATTCCAAGCAGACTGCTCTATTTAATTCCATAAGACGAAACTGGACCTTCCTATTTAGAGTTGAATATAAAACTGAAATAAAAAAATATATTAATGGATTTTGATAGCTTGAACCTAGCAAAGACATTTCACATTCATTTATCGTCACTATTGGTTGATACTTTTATTCTGATAAAATCATTTCAGTTGCACACACATGTTTTATGTTTTTAACTTACTCCATTCAGTGGCATGATTAGGACCACCTCCTATGTTATTTCTACTAATTATTAATGTTAAATCTACATTTTAAAAAATACTACCAAAGAATTTTCATTTACCCATTATTCTGCATTTAGGACTCTATCCACAGGAAACTAAAATGAGGTCAATGATTCATATATTACAATCATCCTATCTAATAAAGAGGGAATATACTAATTGACCATCACACCATCGCAAAGATGGTGGCACCCACAGCCAATAAGAAGGGAATATGCTAATTAACTGCCATGCCCTCAAAGATGGTCCACAGCCACAAGATGGTGGTCCCCTCAGCCCCGCTGGGGCAGCAGGTGCCTGTCTCCAGAGTCCCCCGTTCCCTTCAGCCCACCAGCCTCCCAGGGCTGCCTGAGGCTCAGGTAACCAGGGCCAGCCGAGGTCTGTGCTCGTGGCAGTGGCAGCAGCAGAGGTGTGATGGGGCATCGCCTTCCCCTGATCGCCGGGTCACCTCCTGCCCTGAGGGCTCCTGGACTGTGAGAGGGTGCAGGCTGGGCTGAGGGACGCCGCCTCCAAGGCATGAATTTTCATGCACCAGGCCTCTAGTTATTTATAATAACCTCTAAGATAAGTAAACTTCACTATATCTATATAATGGCAGATTATTTAGACACTAAAAAAATCATGACATATCATAGTAAGTGATATAAGTCAGTCAGAGAAAGACAAGTATCACATGATTGCACTCTGTGTGGAATCGAAGTAACAAAATAAACTGATGAACAGAGTGGATTCAGAGACATGGAATTGTGGAACAGAGTGGGGAATCTCAGAGGGAAGACGGAGGAGGTAATCAACCAAAGACCTCATATACATTTATGCATAACTCATGGTCACAGACAGGGTGCTGAAGGCCTGGGGCAGGGGTGGGTTGGAGGGGGTCACTGGGGGATATATGTAATACTTTCAACAATAAAGAATTATTTTTTTTAAAATCATGACATCAAAAAATATTTAATGGCATGAAAAATCATTCAAAATACAGTTTAATGACTAACATAAAAATGAACACATAAATAATCCAAATTTTATTTTAAAATATGTATCTTCTATATGTAAAAAAGCCTAAGCAATCGAATGACCGAACAACCGAATGACTGGTCGACTTGTCACTATGACGGGCACTGACCACCAGGGGGCAGATGCTCAACACAGGAGCTATCCCCTGGTGGTCAGTGCACTCCCACAGTCAACCTCCCTCAGTCGCTAAACTCCCTCGGGCCCTCCCCACAGCTGGCCACACCTTCTGCAGTTCCTCCCTCCAGCTGACCAGCCCCATCGGCCCAGAATGGGCAGTCCCAATTGCTGACCAGGCCCAGAGACTCCATCTGTGCACAAATTCATGCTCTGAGCCTCTCGTAGATATATAAGCAAATACAAAAAAGCAGGCAAGAGATAAAAAAGAAAGAAACCCTCCAAAACATTAAAAGTAGTAGTTTCACTTGATAAGATTTAGTAATTTTTTACTTTCTGTTTTATGTTTTCTGTGTTTTCCAAATTTTCTACAATAAGCAGGAAATACTTCTATAAGCAAACAAAAAATTAACATTTAAGTGCTTTGATATAGATAGAGTTGAAACTTGGATATAATATGCAAATGATAACAATTAAATATAGATACATACTTTCAAGTTGAGAATCCAATCTGCTTAAAAATTTGATGTTAAAAATTGTCCTTAACAGATCTTCTGGAAAATACTCAAGCGTGGCAAAAAAGAAACCAAGAAACACTAACCTGAGAGGATCCAATAGACCTAAAACAAAATTAAATTTTTTTAAAAATTACTACAGCCACCTCACACATATATATATGCACACACTTTATTCAGATAAAACCAGGTTTTTAAGAAATGATACAAACACCTTCTTGCCTAAAATAGTATATATTGCCAGTAGTTAAGTAGTTGCCTTTGGGTGGGGGTAGAATAAAAAAGGGGGAAAGAAAGAAGGGTACTGTAGTAATTTTGTTTCTTGATCTGCATACTGATTCCATGTATGCAGATCAAGAAACAAACATGGAACCAGTATGTTTATAAATCAAATTTATAAATTTGTCTAAATTCATACTATATGCTTCTTTATTATCCTTTCATTAAAAGTTTTTAATTGCCTTGAAAAGAAAAAGAATTCAAACCTAAAGGTCAATAGCGTACAGAAAACTAAGTGATCCCAATCTCTATATACTGATGATCTAGAATAATAAAAGCATAACATGCTAATTAGACCGATGTCCTTCTGGGCATCTTTCCAGACGACTTTCCGGATGGAGCCGGGGCTGTGAGGGAAGCCCGGGTCCCAGGTGCCAGAGGGAAGCCAGTGCTGGCAGCCGGGGGAAGGAAGGCCTACTCTTGCATGAATTTCGTGCATCGGGCCTCTAGTAATAATATTGATATAATAGTGTTCAGAATTGTTAGGTGTCACTGTAAGCACTTTACAAATATTAACTCATTTAAATCTCATTTCAGTATGCAGCAGAAACGGTTACTATTTCTACTTTACAAATAAATGTACAGAGATACAGAGAAGTCAAATGACTTGCTCAAAGTCACACAGTTAGCAGGTGGAGGGTGAGATTTAACCTGGCGAGTCCTGCCTGTAGCCTGGACCACTGCACTGTGTACTCTGTAGGGATCTCAGATTTCCAGGCTGAGTGCAGACATGCAAAAAGCTCAGATCTCACCTAGCACCTCCTCCCTTACCTATCACCCAGCAGCATGGTACATATCCCAGAGGGTAAGGCTTGAGATAATTTAGCTGATTTGCCTCATCCAAGAGACATTTCTGATGAAAGGCAAGGAGTCATCCAAAATGCCCAAAAGTACAAAAAGAATGAAATACTTTCTTTTGGATTTTTTGCTGAGTTTATTTTAATAAAGCAAGATCAAGATAAATGAGGTATTTACCAATCTGTCAAAACTAACATCTATTCAAAATAAAGAGAATTATTACTCCATTAGTTATTTTTAATTATCTTATAAAGGTCTCTAAAAATTTTCATTCTCAGAAAGATTTTTAAAAAAATCAAAGCTGTACTTCTCAACCGTTCTTCTCTTATACCCTATATTAAAAAAAAAAATTCTAATAGCTAAGCCTCTATTTAGAGAATATGAGAAGATATATATTTTCATTTTCTTATGAAACATGACTGAACAACCAGAAAAGCATATTCTAAGTCTCAGTTTCAAGTCTCATCTTTCTACATATACTTGTGCTACTAAAAATGTTGTATACACTCATTCGTATATAAACATACACATATCACAGTCCTATTTTACTTGTCTATTAGCAAACACAATTGTGTCAGACATGGTTAGACATTATATGACCTATAAATCCCACAAAAATGTAGTAAAGTCTATGAGCATGATACTGATAAAATTAATATATACTGGTCTCACAACAGCTTAATTATTAAAATTGATATAAAGAATCAGATATTATGTGTCTCCAGATGTGATACAAACTTCAGGTATACAGCAATACATACAAGTCAAGTTTACTAAAAATATTTAATTTGAATCTAATCAAGCATCTATTCCTAATTTCTAAATTACTAGAAATATTACATATGAAGGAGTTCGATTTTAACAAAAAGCAATCAGACAAATCAATAATCTAAACATTCAACAATAAATGGCCAGTCTCTTAAAAAATAATAATACCAACTGGAAAAAAGATAGGGAGAAAGTGACATAATAACTTAGGAATTTTTAGGAGTAATTAGATGTGAAGGATCTTAATGTCTACAAATTACTAGGTTGCTTTTAAAAAATGTCATAAAAGACAATTTGGTGAGATTTCGGAAAATTTTTGAGTATGGTTTAAATGGTACTTATTAACTTTTTTTTAATGTGATATTAAATGTCCTTATAACCTCAAGTATTTAGGGTTGACACTTCAAATCATTCATCAGCCCAGCAAGTGTGACTCAGTGGTTGAGCATCCACCCATGAACCAAAAGGTCACTGGTTCGATTCCTGGTCAGGGCAAATGCCCAGGATTCAAACTTGATCCCCAGTAGGAAAAATGCAGGAGGCAGCAAATCCATGATGTTTCTCTCTCATCAATGTTTTTATCTCTCTATCCCTCTCCTGTCCTTTCTATCTTAAAAATAAATAAATAAATAAATAAATAAATAAATAAATAAATAAATAAATAATTTTTAAAAACATTTTTAAAAACCCATAAATAGGCCCTAGCCAGATTGGCTCAGTGGATAGACTGTTGGCCTACAGACTGAGATGTCCCTGGTTCAGTTCTGGTCAAGGGCATATGCCTGGGTTGCGAGTTCAATCCCCAGTAGAGGGTGTGTGGAAGGCAGCCAATTAAGGATTCCCTCTCATCTTCGATGTCTCTCTCTCTCTCTCTCTTTCTCGCTTGCTCCCTTTCTCTCTGAAATCAATAAAAAATATATATATAAAACAAACAAACAAAAAAAAAAAACCAGTTCATCAGCAAAGTATCCTCCCACCTATTCATTCAATTTAGTACCAAGTTGAGTATGTACATACACACATAGCAAATGTGGCAATAAATTAATCATTATTCAAAAGCTAGATTGTGGGTATGCGGTATAGGTTGTGGGTATACAGTATTGTTATATAGTTTTTTCAAATTTTTTTGTATATTTGAAAGCTATAAGAGAATATTAGAAGAAGAAAAAAACAACCTTTCTCCCAAATCAATCTCAAGCAAAAAATAAAACCAAAGCAAATCTAAAAACCCAGAGAATATTCTAGACTCTAAGAAATCAGCCACACAATGAGTGAACCTTGAATGGATTCTGGGTAACAACCATAGTATTTTGTATTTTGGGAATAATATAGGTCATTTATACATGAACTGCATATTATATATTAGGAGACTATTAATTTTCTTAGTTGTGATAACAGAATTGTGGTGATATAGAATATGTTCATTATTTTTTGAATTTTAGGAATTTTTAGGAGTAATTAGATGTGAAGGGTCTCAATGTCTACAAATTACTTTCAAATGGCTCAGAAAAAAATAAGAGCAAGAAAGACAAACAGTAAAGCAAATATGATAAAATGTTAATGATAACTGAATCTACCCCATGAGTATATAGTTGTTCCTTGTTCGTTCTTTCAATTTTATCCATACGTTTGACATTTCATAATAATAGTTTCAAAATTAGATATAAACTTTTTAATAGAACTCCCAGCTATTATGGTTATCCTTTAAGTGAGAAATATCAGCAAAGTATCCTCCCACCTATTCATTCAATTTAGTACCAAGTTACCTACTTAAGTAAGAATTAAGGTGTTGAATACAAGTTCCAAAAAATTCATCCCTTTGAGGCGGATCATAGTTCAAGGTGCTGAATGGAAGAATAATAGGAAAGATTGCAAAAGGATGGATCTGTATAAACAGAACAAAAACATTTACTTTAACTTCAGTAAAACAAAATTTTAGCCTAATTATTTTGGGTAAAAGTAATTTTCTAACATGCCTATAGTTAAATGATACACGCATTACTCTATTTAATTTTTCTACCCTGCTATAATCTATTTAACCCCACTAATTTCTAGTAACTCTAAAGAAAATCAGATAATGTACAAATTAATCTTGTTAGATGTAAAATCTTATTCCAGAAATTCACTAATCATTAAAATGCATAGGAAGCTGGTATAGCTTAGCAGCTGAGCGTCAACCCAGGAACCAAGAGGTTACCGGTTTGATTCCTAGTCAGGGACAAGCCCCCTTGCTGGCTCAATCCACAGAAGTGGTGTATGCAGGAGGCAGACAATCAGTGTTGTTCCTCTCCCATTGTTGTTTCTATCTCTTTATCCTTTTCCCTCCCTCTCTCTCTATAAAAATCAATGAAAATATTTTTTAAAAATGAGTAGGAAGTATCACTAATTTATATAATTTATATGATATCAGTGCATTTTGTACTCATAATGTAATGAAAGCTTTCTTATTTTATAATAATAATAATTTATTTTTCTTTCATTCACTATTTTTCACTATTCACTTACTCATCCAATACTACCAAGAAATATGTTAAACAAATAAGACAGACTTTTATTTTTATTTGAGAAAATACTAAATAAAAATCTTATAAAAACAAAAACTCAAAAAGTAGCACTTTATAAGAAATGAATTTGTAAGAAAACACACTGATAATCTAAGAATACAGCAGACCTGCCCTGGCCAGGCAGTTCAGTTGGTGAAAGCATTGTCACAATACACCAAGGTTGCAAGTTAAGGCAAATACAAGAAGCAAGCAATGAATGCATAAATAAGTGGAATAGTAAATCAATGTTTCGGTTTTTCTCTCTTCCTCTCTCTAAAAATTAATAAATTTTAAAAAATACAGAAGATCCTAAACAATATGGGTTTGAACTACATGGATCCATTATATGCAGATTTTTTTCAATAAATATTGTAAATGTATTTTCTCTTCTTCTTTCTTACAAATTTTATTGATTTCAGAGAGGAAGGGTGAGAGAGAGAGAGAGAGAAAGAGAGGGAGAGAGAGAGAGAGGGAGAGAAATATCAATGATGACAGAGAATCACTGGTCGGCTGCATTCTGCAGACCCCCTACTGGAGATGGAACCTACAACTCAGGCATGTGCCCTCATCAGGAATTGAACTGGTGACCTCTTGGTTCATGGGTCAATGTTCAACCACTGAACCACATTGGCTGGCTATCTTTAAAACATCTTTTCTCTAGATAACTTTATTATAAGAATTATACTATTTAAGATACAAAATATGTTATTCAACTACAAATAAAATGGGACAACAAATCAATGTTTCTCTCTCCCTCTCTCTAAAACCAATAAAATTAAAATTTAAAAAAAAACACACTAAAATATTAATAGTTAAGTTTTGGAAGAGTCAAAAGTCATTTAAGGATTTAATGATAACTCCCACATTGTTCAAGGGTAAACTGTACTGAAGTCAGTGGATACCTTATAATTTTGTTTTCACAATTTAAATGTAGGGTGTTTTCTCACAATTTAAATGTAGGGTGTTTTTTTTAAATAATAAAAGTAGTATCACAGGATTACAGAAAATAAAAAAAGGGAAACAAAAATTATTCATACCACTCTAATATCCTTCTTAATAATAACCAGTATTGCTTTTATATAGTACTTCCTTCTAGTCAATGAATTTTGACCACTGATTTTAACAATCTGTCCATTATGCGTAATGCTGGAGAAAAAGGTTTTAAGAGGAGAAACAACAAATTGCTGAACCAAAAATTAAAGTTTAATTTTTAGCCGAAATCGGTTTGGCTCAGTGGATCGAGCGTCAGCCTGCGGACTGAAAGGTCCCAGGTTCGATTCCGGTCAGGGGCATGTGCCTTGATTGCGGGCACATCCCCAGTGGGAGGTGTGCAGGAGGCAGCTGATCGATGATTCTCTCTCATCAATGTTTCTAACTCTATCCCTCTCTTCCTCTCTGTGAAAAATCAATAAAATGTTTTTTTTAATAAAATAAAATAAAAAAAATAAAGTTTAATTTTTAAACTTCAAATTCCAATCAAGGTATCAAAGTACTTATGATACATATTTGTTTTTATAAGTTGACAACTATATAAAATGGTATGACATTTCAATTTCACCTTTTCAATCTGCTGAAGGACCACTGAGGCTATCTTGTCAAGCAGCAAAGTATTGAGGTAGTTAGTTCTAGAAATGAAATATGCAATTCCCGCAACATTTGTGTAATTAATTCCATCCACCAAACGCTGTAAAGTAGCAATTGTTTCTTCAAGAAGAGATTCAGAAAACCAGTCTCCTTTTAAAGATTTAACTTCTGCCCATAACGAATTCAAATTGTTGTATTTTTGTAGTCTCTGATGGCCGTAGTGATCTATTTTTTGAAGTAGTTTCAGCTGTTTTCCAGTAGTGTTATCTGGATACACATGACCATATTGAATCCATTTTAAAACAGATGTGGCAAAACTATTCAGGTCATTTAGGTCAAACTGTGGTAAAACTGCTTCAATTCGAGATATCCCCACTTCATCTAAGTGAGGAGATGGAAGTTTAGAAATGGCAGAGACCAGGATGGAAATCTCACTAGTTTTGACACTAATTTTCAAATAACTATAAAGAAAGGAAGGGAAAGTAAAAAGAACAAAATTAATACATCAGCCAAAATATATATATACATATATATATACACACATATATATATATACACACGTAAGTATACATAAGTATTAAAATACAAATATGTAATTATTATTCTAACTAATGGATGGGGGTGGCATAATATACAAGTTAATTAAAGAAGAGTTAACTAAATCAAAGAAAGGTCCATAGAGTTATTAAGGGAAGCCATAAGAAATATAAAGCACATCCCAATTTTTTTTAAAATATATTTTATTGATTTTGTACAGAGAGGAAGGGAGAGAGATAGAAAGCTAGAAACATTGATGAGAGAGAGTCATCGATCAGCTGCCTCTTGCACACCCCCTACTGGGGATATGCCCGCAACCAAGGTACATGCCCTTGACCGGAATCGAACCAGGGTCCCTTCAGTCCCCAAGCCGACGCTCTATCCACTGAGCCAAACCGGTCTCGGCCACATCCCAATTATTTTAATGCAAAAATAAAACCATGGTTTCCTGAAAACAAAGAAGGTCAGTATGAGAGCACTGTTTTTCCCCCAGTGATATTGCTTAAGATAGAATTTGGGCTGAATTTCTGATACGACTTGTCAGGAGTTGGTACTTAGTACAGGCACCAGCATACAGCAATCACTGGATTATACTGGTTCCAATTTTATTTCTTCTATCTAGGAAGTCCAGCCTTAAAAAAAAAAACAGAATTGACTCCATTTTTTATGTCTCCTTTCCCAAACATCCACGGTAAGATCCTTACCATGAGGACAACAGTTGTTAAAATAAAATAAAAAATGAGAGCTTTTAAAAACCTTTAGGGCCTTGGCCAGTATGGATCACTTGGTTGAGCATCATGCTGTACATCGAAAGGTCGTCAGTTTGATTCCCAGTCAGGGCACACGCCCAAGTTGTGGGTTCAATCCCTGGTTGGGTGCGTATGGGATGCAAACAATCAATGTTCCTCTCACATCAATGTTTCTCTGTCTCTTTACCTCTCCCTTCTTCTCTCTCCAAAATCAATTAAAACATATTTTAAAAGAAGAGTTTTAAAAAATACATAAATAAAAAATATTTAGGCTCTGGCCAGGTAACTCAGTTGGTTAGAGCATACGCCAAGGTTGTGGATTTGATCCCTGGTCAGCACATACAAGAATCAACTAATGGCCCAGCCAGTATGGCTCAGTGGTTGAGCATAGACCTATAAACCAGGAGATAACAGTTTGATTCCCAGTCAGAGCATATGTCTGGGTTTTGGGCTTGAACCCCAATAGCGGTCATGCAGGAGGCAGCCTATCAATGTTTCTCTCTCATCAATGTTTCTATCTCACTATCCCTCTCCCTTCCTCTCTCTTAAATCAATAAAATGTCTTGAAAGAAAGAAAGAAAGAAAGAAAGAAAGAAAGAAAGAAAGAAAGAAAGAAAGAAAGAAAGAAAGAAAGAAGGAAGGAAGGAAAAGAAAGAAAAAGAAACAAGAAGTCAAGTTGAAGGCCCCTAAATATGAATTTTGCCTTCTTCAGCAGTTCCAATATTTTCATGTTATGCTATTCCTGCCAAAAAGAAGAATGGCTTGGCTTTTTATGCATGCCCTACAGAACGCATCACCTGACTGGTCTCACTTCCATTTCAAAATATACCAAGTATAAGCATTGGCAGAATGGGCATGGGAAGAGATAACTGTCAAACATTTTTTAATAATAAGCTATCCAATTCTAACTCCTAAAGTTCCACAATTCTTTACATAATTAAACCAAATTAGATTATAAATTGAAAGATTAGATTACAAAATGACTCAACAAACATTTCTGCTTTAATCTTACCTAAGCAATAATTCTCTGAGTTTCACAAAAAACTCTTTACTTTGGAAATGTAAAACAATCAATGAGTGAGTTATCTTCAATAACTCTATTGGCTTATAGTTCTCCAGATTCTTATGCAGAATTGAAGCAATTCTAAAAAGAATGATAAAACATCTATTATAACCAGTTCACTCATTTATTTATTAAACATTTTCTGGGGAGCTCCTTCATGCCACACAAACTCTGTGCTGGAGACAGCAATGAATGAGACAAGCCTTTCTGTTCTTGAAGAACTGTCTCAAGATGCTGACAGAAATGGTGCCAGGGAGTACTAGACTTATGGGGAAGGGAGATCACTTTATAAGTTATATACGTGTCTAACGAGTATACTGTACACCTGAAACTAATATAATATTGAATATCAAATGTCATTGAAAAATAAACTTTTAGCCGAAACCGGTTTGGCTCAATGGATAGAGCGTCGGCTTGGGGACTGAAGGGTCTCGGGTTTGATTCCGGTCAAGGGCATGTACCTTGGTTGCAGGAGGTGGGGGGGTGCAGGAGGCAGCTGATCGATGACTCTCTCTCATCGATGTTTCTAACTCTCTATCTCTCTCCCTTTCTCTCTGTACAAAATCAATAAAATATATATTTTAAAAAAAGAAAAATAAACTTTTAAAAGATGGTGATAGAAAAAATAGAATGAGCTATCAATGAAATATGTAATTATCAATAGTAAGAAGCATAGTTTTACTTCCTAAATAAATAAATAAATCTCTCAGAAGAGCCACCAAATTCCACATCTTCCCTCCAAAAAGATATTTACCAAGAGTTACTAACAATTATCAAAACTCATTTTTCTTCCTTAAATCCACTGGCCTTATAATAGAAATGCTTCAAAGCAATGGGAAATGCTGAGACAGTAAGTTGGAGGGATAAGGCAGAAGGAATATTTTCAAAATGGAATATGATAGGTAATAAAAAATAAAAAAAATAAGCCCTAGCTGGTTTGTTTCAGTGGATAAAGTTTTGGATTGTAGACTGAAGGATCCCTGGTTTGATTCCAGTCAAGGGCACATGCCCAGGTTGCGGGCTCGATCCTCAGTAGGGGGCATGCAGGAGGCAGCCAATCAATGATTCTCTCGTTGATGTTTCTCTCTCCTTCTCCCTCTCCCTTTCCCTTGCTCTCTGAAATAAAAATATATTTTAAAATAATAATAATAATAATAATGTGTGTGTATATATACATATACATATATATATTGAACCATGAATTTATTTCCTTCTTAATCTCAAGTTAACAAAAAAGTTAATATGTGGTAGTAGGATTTCAAGGTTACAACTGTGGTGTGAAACCAAGCTCACAAAGATGTCAACTATTTTCCAGAAACTGTCCTTTTGAAAAGTAGGATCCTGCTCTATGCTCTCAACTTTCCTAGATTATGATACTCTGCTTGAGAATAACAACAGTAGCAAATGAAATGAAAAATATCATAAACAATTTCAGAATTTCTATTTTGAAAAACAAACTAGGAATAATAAAGTAAGTGTTAATTCCTTATTTCTTCAAAATTAACTGCTAGATTATAGGGGAAAAAAACATAATTTTTCCTCAAAAACATAGCTACTGTACTTATGAATGACAACTAAACTTAACACCATGAATTTCAGGAAGGACTACTTTTTAATCAGACGTAAATTTCTGCTTTCCATCTCTTCCATTGCTCCAATCACCGCCAGGGCATCCTGGCTGGTCAGCTCTTCTGATATCAATAATATACTTGATTCAAGTCTAGAAGCAAAAAAAAAATATTTTTAGGTTGAAAAATGGATAGTTTATTAAAAAAAATTTTAAATAACAGTTCCTAAGTAACAATTAGAAAATAATATGAAGTAAAACAATTCAAATATGCTCTCATAGCTTTTCCCAGACACTTTAGTTCACATTTTTCTCACTTGTCTATCTGCCCATAGCACTAACTGTATCACTAATTTGAATACTTATTCATAAACTATTTTGCAGTATCATAGTATTTACGTATTTCAATTATATATTTCTATCCTCCCAATTAGAACATAAAATCTTTGAAGGCAGGGATCCAGTTAAATTCAACTTTTGTACTGCTTTAACATATGAGATTTTAATAATACCTATTGACAAAAAAAGAGAGATTCCAATAAAGGTTCCTTAAATAATCATCTTGTTCCATCATGACTGTTTCTTAAAATGTATCTTTAAATTTCTTCATATATAATATTTCAAAGGATTCTTAAAAATAAAACTCTCCATAAAGTTTTGGCTAACAGAGTAATGATGTAGATACCACTCTCTGGAACCCCTGCTTAACTAATCCACTAATAGTACTTATCCATTTGCTCTTATCAGTAATCATGTATACAGTATTTGCTCATTTTTATATCCCTAAAATTTCTATCTACATTAATATCTACAGGAATACTGGAAATTCTTCTAAGATGGGAGATAGATTAAATTCACTCAAACCTAGCATGGGAATATATGCCAATGTGTATAATATAAATGTTTCGATGATGAATGGGAAGACAAAGCAAAAAATGGTCTTGTTAACTACTATAATTCTGAATAGTCCACAGCCTATACTGGGCAGGGCAGTCTTATACCTATTTAAAGCCAGTCACATGACCTAGGAAGGGAGAACAAAGGTCTTTAAATAGTGTTCTCCCTCATCCATTGCCACAAGGGGGTACTGGCTCCCTTTCAGAACACAATAGAGTTTGAGATGTAAATTAGAATAAACAGAGAAGGAATCAAGGAGCAGAGCATGTGAGATTATTTTCCATTCCACAGTTGATTTTTGTGCCTTCCATAATACAATATCTAAGCTTGAAGGCTCCAGACAGTCTCCACTGAAAAGTAAAGCATTTTTAGCAGAACTTACTGTTTCTTTTCTTCAGGTCCTGCCATGGGTCCCAATACTACAAACAATTTTACAAAGGTGGCAGGCTGATCAAACAGAGGGATCATTTCAGTTAGCCTCTTTTTAGTTATTAAAATAAATTCAAAATTATTAAATTGTACAGAGTGGTACAGACTAAATATTTTACTGATGGTGTCCAAATCAAGATCATTCATATTGCTTAAAAACACTTTATTACACCTTTCTAATAGTGGGTAATAACTATATTTAATATTTCTAAGGAACTGTAGTATTCTTCTTGCAGTGTTGACCTGGGAAGAATCTATGGTATCAAAAAGAAGTTCTGTTTTCTTCACTAATTGTTTTTGAAAACGTTGTGATGTTAAAGAAGATATGCTGACCATCAAAACAGACAAAGACCTAAAAAAGGAAAAAGATGCAAAAAAATTTACATTATTTAAAAATAATGAACAAATCTAAGTCTAAAAAAAATAGATATAGAAAGGAACTGGTAAAAATATCTGTTTTATAACAATTTTTTAAAATACTAGAACTTGACTCAGATCTCTGAGTAATTGAACCTCTTTAAACAAAAAAAGCATTGAAGTAATATTTTTATTGAATATATATAATATCTTGTTCTATAAATATCTTCTTTGAAGAAAAATGTGTTTTTAATCTTTTTTCTTTTCTTTTCTTTTTTTGAGCGAGAGAGAGCGATCAATTTGTTGTTTCATTTATTTATCATTCATTGGTTGCATTCATATGTGCCCTGACTGGGGAATCAAACCTTGGTGTATCAAGATGATGCTCTAACCAACTGAGCTACCAGGCCAGGGCTAAAGGAAAATATTTTAGTGAAATTTACTCAGAAATCACTGGACCAACAGCCCATGAATGTAACATTAAAAGTCTCATTTTGTATTTTAGGTAGTAGAACTTTGCTTTATTACTCTTGTCTCTGTATATCTGCCCTATATAATAAAAGCCCAATACGCACCAAAACCGGTTTGGCTCAGTGGATAGAGCGCCAGCCTGCGGACTGAAAGGTCCCAGGTTCGATTCCAGTCAAGGGCATGTACCTTGGTTGCCGGCACATCTCCAGTGGGGGGTGTGGAGGCAGCTGACCGATGATTCTCTCTCATCAATATTTCTAACTATCCCTCTCTCTTCCTGTCTGTGAAAAATCAATAAAATATATTAAAAAAAAAAAAAAAAAAAAAGCCTACCAACTGTTCGTTCTATTTGACCAGTCACTATGACGAGCACTGACCACCAGGGGGCAGATACTCCAACCAGTAGGTTAGCTTGCTGTTGGGATATGGCTGATTGGGACTGGGCGAGATGGGCGAACATGCCCTGGAGCCCTCCTATAATCCCTCCCTGGCCCCAATTGTGAACCAGTGGGGTCCCTTGGCCTGGCCTGTGGGCATCAGGCTGAAACTCTCTCTCTGACATTTCCTGAGGGGTCCTGGATTGCGAGAGGGCGCACATCAGGCCGAGGGACCCCACCAGTGCACAAATTTGTGCACCGCACCTCTAGTTTACTAATAAAAATCTTGGTAAAATATTTCTAATAATTTTATATATTTTAATGTTTCATGCTAGATTGATATTAATGTATGACAAACAATACCATACATGAAGTAGCATTTAATATTTCTTCAATCAATAAACACTTTTAAAAATATATATAAAAATAATAATTAAAAAACACACACAAATCACTCTTCTAGGCATTTGGAAGACAACAAAATTACAAAAGGTCCCTGCTTTCAAATGACAGTTCTTACATAATAAAAATCAGAAAATCACAACTACAAGAATGTATCCATAATGATGAATAAATGCATAATGGAAAAGACATATAACAAGGACTCTGATTGGGTAGCTCAGTTGGAGCATAGTCTCAATGTGCCAATGTTATGGATTGGATCCCCAATAGGGACACACACAAAAATTCCTTCCTCTCTCTCTCTAAAAATCAATAAGTAAAAATTTTTATTAAAAAAGGCATATAACAAATACCTGGAGATGATAATAGAAAACCACCTACAGAAAAGATATAAAAATATAAATCTGAAACTATCTCAATCATTAGGACAGTGGAACTATTTACTAATTTTTGTTTCCAAATTTCAATCTTTTCAAGAAAATGGATCTATTTTTAAAGACCCAGTTGTACAATACTTTGACTTCTCTATTCAAATGTTTAAAATTAATATTAGCATTAACTAGTAACCTAACATTGCTATTTAGTTTAACCATAAAGACCCCTGAAATTATTTTTTAAAATTATATATATATTTGAAACTGCAGTTTGGAGTGAGGAAATGTCCAAACATTTCATTAGATTTTCTAAAGGGGGTCTATAATAATTTTTAAAGTTAAACAAAATTTACAACAATTTTTATTGTCTGCTTTTACAAGCTACTTCTATGTGTGTAGAAAAATGACATAATGTAAAATTTACTATTTTAAACATTTTTAAGTGTACAGTTAAGTGATATTAAGTACATTCACAATATTGTACTCTCATTACCACCATCCACCTGGAGAACATTTTCATATTCTCAAACTAAAACTCCTTACTTATTAAATAATAAATCTCCATTTCCTCAATGCCCAACCCCTAGCAACAGATATTCTACTTTGTTTCGCTGACTTTGACTACTCTAGGTCAGTGGTCAGCAAACTGCGGCTCCTGAACCACATGCAGCTCTTTGGCCCCTTAGGAGTACCCTAAGTAAGTTAATAACAGTGTACCTACCTATATAGTTTAAGTTTAGAAAATTTGGCTCTCAAAAGAAATTTCAATCGTTGTACTGTTGATATTTGGCTCTGTTGACTAATGAGGTTGCCAACCACTGCTTTAGGTAATTCGTCTGAAGCCGAATCATGCAGAATTTGTCCGCTTGCATCTGGCTTATTTCACTTAGCACAATGTCTTTAGGGTTCATCTATTTTGTAGTATGTGTCAGAATTGCCTTCCTCTTTAAAGCTGAATAATATTCTACTGTAGATACATACCACATTTCGATTGTCTATTCTTATATTAAAAGACATTTGGGTTGTTTCCAACTCTTTTGGCAATTGTGACTAATACTGCCATAAAAAACATTGGTATATATAACGGACTAAACTGTTACGATATTGTGTTATACTTTAAATACTTCATCTCTAATTCCCATAACAACATTGAAAAGTAATTACACTACTATCCCTGTTTTATAAATGCGGACAGTGAACTTCTTAAGAAGTTAAAGTCACATAATTAGAAATTAGCCAATCTAAGTGTGTATGCGTACAAAGCCCGGAACCTTTCTACCGCAACACAAGGGCTTTCTAAATAAATTTACCTTAAGTCCTGTATGGTTTCCAAGTTCCTACTTACAATATCAGCTATTTTTCCCATTAGTGGACTAAAATATAAGTGTTGATCTGCTAGGCAAGTGGAAAATTTTGCCAGCACATTCATATCAAACCTATTGAAGAAATATACAGAAGAGATCATTAGTATTTACTTCCTCTTGAACACATAAAAAACAGTTATAAAATTAAAAAATTATAAAATTATTATATTACTAATACATTAGTACTTTCAAATGAATTTTTCTAAAATGTTATTTTTTATTTTTAAAGTAACCCATGCTGCCTGGTTGGCGTGGCTCAGTGGTTGAGCTTTGACCTATGAACCAGGAGGTCACGGTTCAATTCCTGGTCAGGACACATGTCCAGGTTGCCAGCTTTATCCTCAGTGAAGATTTGCCAAAATGAGCTTTGTTATTCTCTCAGCCTCTCTTATAAATGGAGAGTTCTCATATACTCTTGTATAATACAAATTGTATAGACTTCTCAATACTCAAGAATACCCTTAATAGATTTCACATTTTTTAGATGATTATTGATTATAACAACATGATGAAAATAGCAGAGTTTGGCCCTACCCAGTTTTGCTCAGTGAAGAGAGCGTCGGCCTGTGGACCATAGGGTCCCCCATGCTTGATTCTGGTCAAGGACACGTACCTCGATTGCAGGCTCCTGCCCGCCCAGGCCCCGGTGTAAATACATGTGGGAGGCAACCAATTGATGTGATCCTCTCCCATCAATGTTTCTCTCTGTCTTTCCCTCTCTCTTCCACTCTCTAAAAAAATCAAAGGAAAAATATCCTCAGGTGAGGATTAACAAAAAAAAAAACAAAAAAAAAGGAAGAGCTGAAACCGGTTTGGCTCAGTGGATAGAGCGTCAGCCTGCGGACTGAAAGGTCCCAGGTTCGATTCCAGTCAAGGGCATGTACCTTGGTTGCGGGCACATCCCCAGTAGGAGGTGTGCAAGAGGCAGCTGATCGATGATTCTCTCTCATCGATGTTTCTAACTCTCTGTCCCTCTACCTTCCTCTCTATAAAAAAATCAATAAAATATATTTTTTTAAAAAAAGGAAGAAAGAAAATAGATGAGTTTGTAGTTCAGAAAATAAATCTGTTTACAGCAATAGACCTGAAAGCTTCTAAGTCACTGATGAACTCTGCTCATTGTCTCTCCATAAAAAGAGAGATTGGCAAGTTCCTACAAATGCTGTTCACGTGTTTTCCTTTCTAGTAAGCTGGTGTCTTCTTTTTTCTCTTTTTTATGGCTCCAAAACAACTAGGTTTTAATTGACTGCCTATCGCTCAGAAAATCTTCTTTCTGAAGTAGAACTCTTCCAGAAAAGAAAATTCAAAAATGCCAGTCCATGATCTAATGAACAAAATAAATGGATAAAATAAAAACAGAAGCAAGGGAGAGGGGGGAAAGAGGGACTAGATGAAAGAAAGTGAAGGAATTACCCAAAAAAACATATGCATAACCCATAGACAAGCAACAGTGTAGTGCTTGGCCATAGAGAAGGGGGTTGAGGGAAAGCTGGGTATAGGTTGGCAAAGGGGAAGGAAGAGGAAAATGAAATAGGGACACGTGTAATAATGTCAACAATAAAAATAAAGTTTAAAAAAATGCCAGACCATGAATAGCTGACTCTACCTTATTTATATTTATATTTTGACTAGAGGCCCGGTGCATGAAATTTGTGCATGGGGGTGGGGTGCGGGGGTGTCCCTCAGCCCAGCCTGCACCCTCTCCAATCTGGGACTCCTCGAGGGATGTTCGACTGCCCATTTAACAGGCAGTCGGACATCCCCCTCACAATCCAGGACTACTGGCTCCCAACTGCTTGCCTGCCTGTCTTCCTAATTGCCCCTAACCGCTTCTGCCTGCCAGCCTGATCACCACCCCCAACCACTCTCCTGCCAACCTGATCGATGCCTAACTGCTCCCCTACTGGCCAGATTGCCCCTAACTGCCTTCCCCCGCAGGCCTTGTCCCCTCTCAACTAACCTCCCCTTCGGGCCTGGTCCCCCACCAAATATCCTCCCCTGCCAGCTTGGTTCCCCCCAACTGCCCTCCCCTACCAATCCAGTACCCTCCAACAGCCCTCCCCTGCAGGCATCTTGTGACCACATGGGGGCAGCCACCATTGAACACATGGGGACAGCCATCTTGTGTGTTGGAGTGACAGTCAGTTTGCATATTACTCTTTTATTAGATAGGATTAAGTGTAAATGTGGAAAAGCACATTATGTTCCCTGCTCTTTTTGTTTTATTGTTTTGTGTTTTTTGTTTTTTTTAATATATTTTATTGAATTTTTACAGAGAGGAAGAAAAAGAGATAAAGAGCTAGAAACATCGATGAGAGAGATAAACATCGATCAGCTACCTCTTGCACACTCCCTACTGGGGATGTGCCCGCAACCAATGTACACGCCCTTTACCGGAATCGAACCTGGGACCTTTCAGTCCACAGACACGCTCTATCCACTGAGCCAAACCGGTTTCGGCCGCTTTATTGTTGACAGAAACAAATTACAGATGTCTCCCATTTTATCCTTTTTGACTCCCTCCACCCAACCCTGCCCCACCGCAGGCATTCCCCATACTGTTGTTTGTGTATGTTCCTGACTCTTAATTTAAAGAGGAAACATTTGAAATACTGTTCTTTCTCCCTCAAGGAAAAACACACTCCCCATTTTTTTCCTACAAGATTTCTGCCAACCCTGAAAAAGATAACCCTGATCGTAGGGGAAGAACTCAGAGTACTTGCCTTTCCAGCCTTCTCCATGCTTCTGTCACTAGTGCTTCAACGAGTGGATCATGGGGCTCAACAGCAAACCTCAATAAAAACAAGAGAAAATAATTTCCTATATCTATGCATTTTTAAATTAAAAACACATGTAGTATGAATTATAATGCAAGAATGAACTTATTATACTCTTAAACAGTCCTTATTTCTGGTCTGCTTTCATTTCAGTATTCTGATTTCTTAGTACAATCTAATAAATATCTATACTTCATCTCATATCTTGTTAACATTTTATCTGCTTGTTCAATGCCCTCCACTGAACAATGAAAATCCTCAAAGATGTATTTCATGTTAAAAGTGCACATAGCCCTAGCCAGTTTGGCTCAGTGAATAGAGCATCGACCTGCAAACTGAAAGGTCCCAGGTTCGATTCCAGTCAGGGATACATGCCCAGGTTGTGGGCTCGATCCCTAGTGGGGGACTTGCAGGCGGCAGCATATCCATGATTCTCATTCATCATTGATGTTTCTGTCTCTCTTTCCCTCTCCTTGCCTCTCTGAAGTCAATAAAAAATATATTTTTTAATATTTGTCACAGGAATGTAGAGTACACATAAGGAATATAGTTAATAATATTGTAATGACTATGTATGATGCCAGGTGGGCATTTGAAATATTGGGGGAATCACTTTGTAAAGTATACAACTGTCTGACCATTATCTTATACACTTGAAACTAACACAAAATAATGCAGAATGTAAACTGTAATTGAAAAATAAAATTTAAATAAAAAATAATGAAGTTCATAACACATACTACACTACCAGCAACATATAAGAGTTCCTGTTCCAGCATAGCTTTTTTAAAATAAAAATATATTTTTTAGAAAAGAGTTCCTATTCCAGTATATCTTTACTAACAATGGATATTTCTCACATGTAATTAAGCCACATATACCATAAAGTTTTTCTTTTTAACCAATTTCAACATCTTTATGGTAATAAGCCTATATTATTTTATCTCCTAAAAATCAAAGAATTTCAGGTTGAGTCATGAAGCAAAATCAAACTACATCCTGTTTAAAAATCTTGAAAACACAATTGCATTACTCTTGAAATCCTTTCCTTATTAAAATACTAGAGGCCCGATGCATGAAATTCACGCACGGGTGGGGCCCCTAGGCCTGGCCAGTGACCAGGACCTATTGGGGCCATCTCACCTAGTCCCAGCTGGGGCTGGGCCAGTTGGCTGCCAGACAAAGCTTGCCAGCGGGGGAGGGACTGAGGAAGGTTGGCTGGCCGTGGTTGTTGCCTTGGGAGCAGACTGACCACCAGGGGGCAGCCTCTGCATTGAGCATCTGTCCCCTGGTGGTCAGTGCACATCATAGTGACTGGTTAACGTCGTTCTGGCCATTCAGTTGTAACAGTCATTTAGATTTATATATATATATATATATATATATATATAGATAGATAGATAGATAGATATAGATATAGATATAGATATATAGATATATAGATATATAGATATGTAGATATATAGATATATAGATATATAGATATATAGATATATAGATATATAGATATATAGATATATAGATATATAGATATATAGATATATAGATATAGATATAGATGACTTGAGGGAAATATAGAAATGCAGGTTTTAGGTAAATTACCAAGCAGCATTTCTTCTTTTGTGCCTGACACACACATCAGTCTTGTGAGATGTTCAACACAATGTTTTGTGGTTAAATAAGTTTGGAAAATGCTCATTTAGAATTCAAATACACACTGCCATATTAATGGCTCTGAAGAGTCCTGCAATAAAGATCTGGTTAATTTTGTCTGGTTCGGCATTTTCCAAACTAACATGACCACTGAGAAAGCAAAACTGGTATTTTGCCCAGTTCATCATTACATATTCTCTTCAAGTACCCCAGGAAAAAAAAACTTTGCAATCTGAGAAAGACCACCAAAAACAAGGGAGAGCCACTCTTTTTTATTCTTATACATATCCCCAATATAAGTAAAGCTTTACACCCCTTTACTGTATGTTGGCTCCCTAATAAAAACAACTTTATCTATGCTTTGTGCAATGTCAACATCTGTAGCTACTTAAATGGATAATCCTGAGAAAACTATTTTTCCACCAGAGACTAACAAACAAACTAATTATAACTTTTGTGTGCTTTTTTGCCATTTATATAACTGCTGAGTCCTTTATTTAGGGAGTTCAGTTCTTCTGAAGGCTTGATTTCCTTGCAAACAGTGTAGTTTCTTTCCTTTTTAAATTTTTCCCAGCTTTATTGAAGTATTAGAGGCCCGGTGCACAAAATTCATGCCTGGGGGGGAGTGTTACTCAGCCCAGCCTGCACCCTCTCCTATCCAGGACCGGTCAGGGGATGTCTGACTGCCAGTGTAGGCCCAATCTTGCTGGCAGTCGGACATCCCTCTTGCAATCTGGAACTGCTGGCTCCTAACTGCTCCCCTGCCAGCCTGATTGCCCCTAACCACCTCTGCCTGCCTGCCTGCCTGATCACTCCTAACTGCCCTCCTCTGTGGGCCTGGTTGCCCCTAACAGCCCTCCCCTGCTGGCCTAGTCTTCCCTAACTGCCCTCCCCTGCCAGTCTGGTTGCCCCTAACCACCTCTGCCTCGGCCCCCTCCACTGTGGCTTCGTCTAGAAGGACTTCGGAAGGATGCCGGGAAGATGTCTGGTCTAATTAGCATTTACCCTTTTATTAGTATAGATGATTAATATTGTATATATTGAGGTTGCACATGATGCTTTGAGATGCAAATACCGTGACATGATTACCACAATCAAAGAATATTCTCTAAACATCTTTAAAACATTAGATGACCAGAAAAACGATAAGAAAAATATAGTTTTCCATTTTAAAGAGATATTTAGAAAATTAAAAATAATCATTTCTATAAAATCTAAAAATACATTACTTACTGTTGTATGCAGTACAACACATTCACCAGGTTATCATCATTCATAAATTCCATTTTATTTGTAGTTAAATTATAAAGAGTAAGAAATTGGGGGTGGTTTTTTATATATTCAACACTTTTCAACAAGCCGGTATTCTGCTTCTGAAATTGCCAAAGTATATTAAATGCACATCCCACTTCCTCTTCTGAAATTATGGCTTTGTTTTCTTCAATAAGATCAAATACTTGCTCTTCATTCGTACACTTATCCATCTGGCTAATTAACGGTTCACAACCAAAGAGTCGAAAACGAAACACTCTCCAGGAGAATGAAGAAATGGCTCTTAGGGAAAGCATATTTGTAAACAATGAGTCTAAAAAAAAGGTGCTTTTTCATTCACATCACAAATTTTCGTGGGTAAAAAAAATCATTTACAACTAGTAGCCAGGTACAACATGCTGGTACAAAAATAACTGTTTTTCCTTCATATTGTTTGCTTCCATTATGATGACTCCAAATCCCACTCCAACATACAGCCTCTGTAAAATAATTGGTTTAAGATGGCTATAGTTATATGATTAATATCAAACTAATTCCAATATTCAAATTAAAGTAACAAGTTTTTTGCACGAACTAGAGATGTTGTTCTTAGTCTAAACTAGATAGTAGGTTTTGATCCAAAACTGAATGTCCAGAAAACAAGGCTTCTTTCTGCATCCCACTTAAAAAATGTTTGTTAGGAAATACAGTCAATAATATGGTGGCAGATGGGTACTAACGTTATTGTGGTGATCACTTCATAAGGTACATAAATGTCAAAACACTACCTTGTACACGTGAAAATAATATAATATTGCATGTCAACTATAACTTAAAATTATTTTTTAAATGTTGTTACATATAACATTTAGATAAAGTTTTCAAATTTAACCATAACAGCAATGGGGGGGGGGGGGGGAGTCTCAAACCTTTTTTTTTTTTTTTAAAGAGTAAAACTGATGTCCAGATAGACTTAGTGGCTCAGCTGGTTGAGCATTGTTCTGTGCCCCAAGGGGTTGCTGGATTGATTCCCAGTCAGGGCAAATACCTTAGTTTATGATTTGATCCCCATCCAGGGAGCATACAGAAGGCAACCAATAGATGTTTCTTTCTTACATTGATGTTTCTCTCTCTCCCTAAACATGTCCTCAGGTGATTTAAGGGGGGTGGGGGAGGAGTAATACTGCAATAAATAAATATATCACCTTTAAAGTTTCTACAAAGAGTAACCATTAATTCAGAGCCATCATTAAAAATAAAATTCAGAAGAATAAGTCTCTGGTATACTTGCTTTCAGGATAATTTCTTGCTCCTTTCTCCTGGTGCCCCAAACTAACTCAAACAATTTAGTCACTTTCGACCTTAGATATAGGTTTTAACCAATAAGCAAGATAATTAAAGGTCCAATCAGAAAAATATGGGGGAAACAAGTGATGTGACAAGATATGGTGAAGCAATAAATGAACTAAAGATAATTATGAAAAGTAATTTGTTTTAAAAATATATTATAGGCCTTGCCAGATAGCTCAGTTAGAGCATTGTCCAGATATGCCAAGGTTGAGGGCTTGATCCCTGGTCAGGGCACATATAAGAGACATACGTAATACTTTCAACAAGAAAGAATTTTTTTAAAAAATAACTAACCCTTAAAATCTCATAAAATTATATTGTTATTATAAAGTTGTCAAGAAAAAAAAATAACTAACCCAATGAGTGCATAAGTGGAACAACAAATCTTTCCTCCCCTCCTTCTCTCTGAAGACTCAATTTTAAAAATTTAAACATAACTGTTTGTATTTCTAGTTAAGAAACAATGGTTTTTAAAGCTAGGACTAAAATCACATCATCTAATACTTCTGCAACATTCTAAAGAGGGCTTTTAAAATATATTATGCCATTAAATTGTCTGAATCTGCCAGATAGATATTGTCGTTTGCATTTTACAGATAAGAGAAGCTAGGTTGAAAAAAGATTTAAAAACTACTCTAGTACTAGTGAAGCTGGGACAATCATACCCATTCTTTCGACTCTTTCAACTTGAACACCTCATCCCACTAACAACCCAACACTAAACACACGCTCAGACTCCTCTCTGTGACTATGCCAAGCTCACAAGAAGAAAAAACGGTAAGAAAAAATATTGACTACTGTGTGGCAATCCGTACAGCAACCTGATCAGAGGCCACTTGGGTCAAACGCAACTCGGAAAACTCTGCACAAAGCCAAGTTACCTTCCAGATTCTCCCATCTCTCCACAATCCAAAGTGGAAGCAACTCAATGATTCCAAATACCAGCGTCAAGTCTCCAGCTCTGTCCCTATCAGGAACCTTGGAGAAGGCATTTAACCAAAGCAGGGCCTTGGGGCTATTCATGAGAGAAAGGTACCACCTGCGAGCTGGTTTCGTGTATTCCCAGTGGAGTATTACAAGAGAAATAGCGATGCCCTTCGCACATGACAGCACCCTCCGCACTCCGCAGGGCTGAACGAATAAAAACGTGGTCTCTGGGGTCGGCCGGCGTGGGCTCAGCCTCTGCCCTGGATCTTCGCGCTCAAAAAACATCCAACCAACCGCCTAGAAGGCCCCGGGTTCCCAGCTGAACCCCGTGCCCCGGGCCTGAAAACATGCTGGGTGGAAAAAGAAAATCCACCGCAGCGACCTGACCCCGACTTGCCCGCAAACACTTCCTCCAACGCCCTGCAACTTTTTAGAAGGATCCACGCGAAAGCTGGTAACGGTAGGTTAAAAGGAAAGGCTACTCCTGATCCCCAACAACAGACACCATGGGCCCTTCCCTCATAGCACAGTTTTTAGTCTTTACTCAAGAGACATCACCTTTCCTCTGGTGCTGTGTGTCCCCAAACCGGAAAAAATAAAAAAATAAAAAAAAATGCCGGTGAGCACAGCGTGCAAGGCGGAATGCAAGCACTACATGTCCCAGAGGACATCACGGCCAAGTCGGACGAATAGACGACGCTTACGCGTTTGGAGGAATTATGGGAATTGTAGTTCCTCTTTGAAAGAGACTCTGGCAGCACATCCTAAAATATGATGAAGTGTTGCAGGCCATTTAGGTCACTGTTTCTCAGCTATCTGTGGTTTTGTCTCGGTCACGGAAGACTGACATATTTATAATATAAAATAAAAATTAATGTTTAGAAAAATAAAATTTGAAAACGTAAGCATGGAAAAGACACGTGTGGAATTTTGTTTCTTACTACTGCATAGGGATGAAACTGAGAATGACCTGTGACAATGCCCTTTAATCAAAGAACACCAAGAATACACCTACAGAATCCAGCAAAGTTATCATTCAGAATTGAAGGGCAGATAAAGAGCTTCACAGATAAGAAAAAGTTAAAGGAGTTCATCACCACCAAACCAGTTATTATATGAAATGCTGAAAGGTATTTTTTAAAGAAGAGGAAGAAGATCAAGTGAATTAAAAAATATGAGGAACAGAATAAACTGGTGAATATAATAGAATCAGGGGCAAAGAAAGGGAGTGGATTGATAATTATCAAGGGGTGTGGGAGTTGCAGGAAGAGACTGGATTAAAATCGTACACCTATGGATGAGGACAGTGGGTGGGGAGGGAGCTATGAGGGGGGAAAAGGAGAAATAATTGTAATAATCTGAGCAATAAAGATTAAAAAAATAAAAATAAATTAAAAAGAATACTCCTACAGTTAAACAAATATGACTGGTTACCATGAAGCAGAACACACCCCAGGGGATGTTAAATTAAGGTGTTAAGAGAAACTTATTCTAGTTTTTAGACTTGTATTAAGTGATTTGGGGGAGACCTAAGAGGAGCCTTTCTCTACATTTGATGCTGTGAGGAAGCAAGGGTAAATATTTTTTATTGTGGGTTTTTAAAAAATATATATTTTATTGATTTTTTAAAATATATTTTATTGATTTTTGTACAGAGAGGAAGGGAGAGAGAGAGAGAGTTAAAAACATCAATGAGAGTCATCGATCAACCACCTCTTGCACACCCCCTACTGGGGATATGCCCGCAACCAAGGTACATGCTCTTGACTGGAATCGAACCCAGGACCCTTCAGTCCCCAAGCCGATGCTCTATCCATTGAACCAAACCGGTTTCGGCATATTTTATTGATTTTTTACAGAGAGGAAGGGAGAGGGAGAGAGAGTTGGAAACATCAATCAGCTGCCTCCTGCACAACCCCTACTGGGGATGTGCCCGCATCCAAGGTACATGCCCTTGACCAGAATCCAATCTGGGACCCTTAGGTCCGCAGGCCAATGCTCTATCCGCTGAGCCAAACCAATTAGGGCTATTGTGTTTCTTATTTTTGTTTCTTTTTAAACAAAGGATCCATTTTAAATATATTTTTATTGATTTCAGAGAGGAAGGGAGAGGGAGAGAGAGAGATAAAAACATCAATGATGAGAGAAAATCATTGATCAACTGCCTCCTTAACTTTTGGGGATCGAACCCAAAACCCGGGCATGTGCCCTTGACCGGAATCAAACCTGGAACCCTTCAGTGCACAGGCCGATGCTCCATCCACTGAGCCAAACCAGGGCTGATTTTTATTTTTTAATCCTCACCCGAGGCTATTTTCCCCATTGATTTTTAGAAAGATTTAATCATTTTGCTTTCTCCCACCAATGGATTTCTTGTAACCCTCTTACCTCACCTCCTTTGATTCTAATATATAAAACTAGATTGGGGTGTGAAGAGAGCAGAGCACCTGAAGAATGGCTCCTCTCTGTATAACACATCCAACAGCAACTTGGGCTTACTACTCACCGGTGGCAGGATGCTATGACCTTCCTGTGACATTACACCCTATACATAAACAAACAAACAAACAAACTAGAAGCCTGGTGCATGAATTTGTGCATGGGGGGCTGGCAGGGGGAAGGGACCATGGGCAGTTGGCTGGCTGGCCCTGCCCCTGATGGGATGGGGTGGGGCGATTGGGGGCAGGGCTGGCTGGGCAGAGGGGCCATGAGTGGTTGGATGGCTGCCCCTGCCCCCACCCCCAATCAGGGTGTTGGGTGCCAATCAGGGACAGAGCCAGCTGGATGGAGAGCTGATTGGGGCCCAGATCAGGCTAGTTGGCTGCCACAGTGTATGTCATAGCCACCAGTCATTCTGGTTGTTCCGCCATTGCGGTTGCTGGGCTTTTATAAATATAAACTGCAAAATTCTCTGAAGCATATTCTAAATTTGTTGAGATTTTGCTCCCCAGCATTTGTTGTCAGTTTGGCTCAAATGAACTCATAAGAATTCTCTAGTTGTAGATGTTTCTTACATTGACAATATATGTGTATTTCTCTTGGAATATGGTATATGTAGAACAAGAATAGTAATGTTTCCTTTGTATACTTCAACATGCTAATTATGGTATGATGATCTGTAACATTTCTTCAAAAATGTTTCTGACTGAATGGATGAGAAAGAGGAAGAATACATTAATGTAAGAGTAATGTCATTTACACATTACCTCTACCATTAAGTAGAAGTCTAAGAAACTAATCTATATATCATACCTAAATAAAAATATATTCTGATTAAAGCTGAATAAACAATAATCAAACAAACTAATATTGAAGAAAATCCATTTTAATAGTGCTTAATATAAATCAGATTTTTTAAGGTCTTGCAGAATTGCCCTCCTCATTGCAAAGTGTAAATCATACAACCATTTAACTGTACAAAGAGGAGTATGCTGTTTCTCCCTTGCAATAAAGGCAATCAATAGCTTAAGAAATTGTCCTGTTTTACAAGACCCTTACATGTACCACATGTCTAACTACTGTTGATAATTAATTCATAGCCCATAAATGTGTAAAATTTAAATAACTTAAGTTCTTCATTTTTATTGTTTATGACTTACATTCTTTGTACACAATAATAAAACCTAAGTTTCCTTAGCTAGTTCCTTTAAAACTTGCCCACATCCCCACAAGGACTGTCCCAGCACCCTTCCTCCCAAATAGTAGTGGGCATTTATTTCTAAGATAATCTAGGGACTCTTACTTCTTAAAATAATAACAGTATATGCCCTACTTCCCCTACAGAGCATGTATTTGGAGTCAAAGACTAGTTATGGTATTTAGAAACTGTGTTTAAAAGGAGCCACTTAATCTCCCTGTGCCTAAATTTCTTTATCTGCAAAACAATAATAATAACCTATACCACGGGGTATTGTGAAAATATAAAAAAAACAGCATCAATGACTTTGTAATTTTCCTTTTTCCTCAAATAGCACTAAAAACAAAACAAAACAAAAAAACCTTGTGTTATAGCATTAACTAGAAGCAGAACTGGAAGCTTCTTTCTTTAAAAAAATCCTCATCTATGTTTTTTATTTTTTAAGTATACTTCCATTGATTCAGAGAGGAAGAGATAGAAACATCAATGATGAGAATCATTGATCCATGGGCTGCCTCCAGCATGCTCCCAACTGGGAATCAAGCCTGCAACCGGGGACCCTTCAGTCCGCAATCATCAGCTCTGTCCACTGAGCCAAACCAGCTAGGGCTTTCTTCCTTTTCAGAGAGAGAAACATGGATGCGAGAGATACACAAAACATCCATGGGTTGCGCCCCAACTGGGGATCCAACCCACCATTTAGGTATGTGTCCTGACCTGGAATAGAACCCGCTACCTTTTTGGCGTAGGTAGGGACAACGCTCCAAGATAACCAGACTGGCTGGGAGCATCTCAAAGGTAGGCCTTTCTTTTTAATAAAGAAGAACAAATAAGTGTTTTCTCAATGAAGCACTTCACCTCGCGAATTAGAAGGCCTCCTTACCGTTACAAACAGTCCCCATCAACTAGACTGCCTATCCACGAGGTATTTCACAAGCCCCAATATCCCAGAACTCAAGGCAGGCCGGGGTGACCCAATCCCGGGAACGCCAGGACCTCCGGTCGCCCGGCGCGTGACGCACTTCCGGCGCGCCGCTTCCCCTCCACACCGGGACTGGGCGGTGGGGGAGGGAGGCGGGTAGTGGGCTTTAGCGCCTTTTCTGGCGGCGGTAGATTTGAAGCGCTCGGAAGGACCGGGCCTGGGAGGAGGAAGAGGAGACCGTGCGGGTGCAGGTGAGTGGCCTAGAGCCCGTGCTGATTGCGCGGCGGCGGCGGCGGCGGCGTCCTTTGCAGCCGACCCGGGGCCCGAGAGCGGGAAGGGCCCGGGGAGAGGGGCGGAGCCGGCCCCACAGGCCCTGCCGACTTAACCGTCTTCCCTGGGAGGTCTCGGGGCTGCCGGGTTCCGGAGGGGGGACCCCCGCGGGCCGTGGCGCCGGCTCTGCAGGCGCTGGACCTGGAGCGGGCTTCCCGCCGCGTCACCCGGGCCCGGGACGCGGCCCTCCCCCTGCAGCCTCCGCCCTCTCCTCGCGGCGCACGCCTCCCTCCCTGACGCATTTTGCCGCACAAGCTGTAATATGGCGGCCGCGACGGCGGCCTGAAGTCCGGGGAGCCGGGCTGGTTTTTTGATGCTTCCGAATTGTAAGACTAAACACGAATGTGGGTAGGTTAGAAGCGTTGGCGGGGCCGGGGGGGCGGGGGGGGGGCGCTGTAACCGGACATCCTGTCAGGTTAAAAGTTGGAGAGGAGCGGGCGGGGAGCCAGGATCACAGGGGTTCAGAGTAGGTGGAAGACGGCCTTTCCTCCTGCGACCTTTTTTCCCACCTCGTAGAGACAGCGTCTGTCGCGACCAGTTAGGTGGCCCAGGCCACTTGGTTAAGCATTCTCCGAGCACTGACATCCGGGCTCTTCCGCTCTCATCCCGGAGCTGTCTCCAAGTTCTCCCCCGGCCCGTGGGCAACGCAGGCCTTTTTGGAAGAGAATCCCTGTAGGGGGAAGGTGACGGCTTCTGAGCTCCATATGCCTTTGCGGGGGGGAAGTGTGTGTGTGTTTGGCTCCTCTTAAAGGAGCTAAATCCAGGTCTGCGGGAACGGAGAATTCCCAGTCGTTTGGAAAATGTTTATAAAACGCACCATTTTGTGCAACAATTTCTTCTCCTAACAGCACTTTCTGTGCAGGACCAAGTTTTTGCAATAATCACACATACTTCCGAGGAATGATTAAATGTTTTTGGAAATTTGGGGGTACGTTAACTTTCATTAGCTTAAACCAGAGAGGGAGACTATGTGTATGTATGTATTTTCATTTGGCAAAGAATGGCCAGTAATTTACCGGTCCTGAAGGATGGTTGGAGGGGAGTGGTGGACATTTTTATAACATGTCTTAAAGAGTTCACTTTACATTGTTTAATGTTTTCTTTATGATTCAGTATTATTGGTGCACTGGGATCGTCGGGGTCTTTTTTGTAGGATTCTGTGCTTTTTTATTTTTTGAATTGTGTTTGCTTTTTACGTGTTGTGGGGGTTTGTTTTTTTTTTTGGTAGTTGCAGGCTGTTGTCAGGGTCGCCTTCCTCTGTTGTCAGGAGTGTACAAGTTTGCAGACTTCATAGGTTAGAAAATACTGATTTGTTTCTGGCTCAGCCATTTTTTCTTTCTTTCTTAATTTTAGAGAGAAAGGAAGGGAGAGACAGAAACATTAGTTTGTTCCACTTGTTTGTGCGTTCATTGGTTGATTCTTGTATGTGCCCTGACGGGGAAGTGAAGCCACTAGGCTATCCTGAGGACACTCAACCGACTGAGCTTTCCAGCTAGGGCCGACTAAACCATCTTTCTGAACCTCGGTTTCTTCATCTATAAAACGATATTTTTTTATTTTAGACTATCATGAAGCTGGACTTCAAAAATAAATATTCAGGTTTGTTAAAATTCTGTGTAAAATTGGCTTTGAGTATGAACTTGGTAGTTCTTGTACCAGTGAAGTGAAGAGCATACATTGCATTTCTCGGGACTGATTAAAGGCCTTAGTTTTTGGTGTTTTCAATTGTGATCTTGCACTCACTATCCATGGCCTCGAAGTAAGGTCTTTGTCCTTTTGTATATTTTAAATTAGATTTTTCTGTCAGGCAGTGTTCATTCTTTAATTAAAGGGAAATTGGTAGCCATTCATAATAGTGAACTATTATGGCTACCAATGAACTAGTTCTGTTAGCTATCAGGACTCCCTCTGCAATTCTTTCAATGTTGCTATTTTAAAGAAATACGTGTTGAGGTTTTTCCTTATTATTTTACTAATAGGGTATTTCAAAAGAATTATAATGTATTATCTGTTTTTAGTATTCTGATGTACTAAGATGTTTTACTTGATTATTGACTCAAATGATTGAAGAGTTTGTTGCATATCCTGCTACTATGTCACATGGCATTTACCTCTCACCCCTGGGCTTTAATTTTAGTACCAAGTTTCAGTTCTCATTTGATTTACATGTCAATGGTTTTGCCATTGTTTAATGCATATTTGGTCCTAGTAAGAACTCAATGTGTTTTATTTCTGCAGGGCAAATCTTGCATCTTGAAATTTGCTACAAGCAAGTATAATGAATACTCAATAAAACTGTTGTACTTTTAGTGCAGACAAGAAATCTGCTCTTTTAGTTTGAGTGGTGGCTTAAAATAAGCAGCAATCTTCTGAAATAGAATTAAATCATACTTATAACGGTAGATATCAATTTTTTATATTAAATTTTTTTTAACTTGGGCTATTTATTTTTTAACATATTTTTTAATTGATTTCAGAGAAGAAGGGAGATGTAAAGAGAGAAACATCAATGATGAGAGAATCATTAATTGGCTGCCTCTTGCATGCCCCCTACTGGGGATCGAGCCCGAACCCCGGGCATGTGCCCTTTACTGGAATGGAACCAGAACCCTTCAGTCTGCAGGCCAATGCAGAAATATATGTTCAAAACTAAACAAAAAACAACAACAGTAAAGGCCAATGCTTTATCCACTGAGCCAAACCAGTTAGGGTTAATTGTTTTTTAAGAGAAAGCAGAAGTGGGGGAGGTAGGGACAGAGAGAAACATTGATGTGAGAGAAATACATCAATTGGTTGCTTCCTGCACATGTCTGACCAGGACCAGGGATCGAGCCTACAACTGAGGTACGCGCCCTTGACCAGAATCGAACCTGGCACCCTTCAGTTGTGGGCTGACATTCTCACTACTGAGAAAAACTGACTAGAGCCAAGGCACTGGTTTTTAATAGAAGAGTCCAGCCCTGACTGTTTTGGCTCAGTGGATAGAGCATTAGCCTTCGGACTGAGGGGTTCCAGGTTCGATTCTGGTCAAGGGCATATACCTTGGTTGTGGGTACATCCCCAGTGGGGTATGTGCAGGAGGCAGCTGATTGATGTTTCTAACTCTATCCTTCTCCCTTCCTTTCTGTGGAAAGTTAGTAAAATATATTTAAAAAAAAAAGGCTAGTTCTAGTTATCCCTTGATTAACTATTATAGTATTCTTTTTATTTGATATTGTAGTGCTAGGCCAGTCATTGCTTTGAATATATTTAGGTTCTCAGTTCAAGGACTTTACAGAGCAGTTTACGATAAAATAAGTAAGATTCAACTGAAGGGTCACTTAAGCTTTTAAGAGTCAGGGTGAAACTCCCAGAGTGTACTCTGGCTATGCAGAATATTTAAGGGCACTTGGAATTAACCAAGGGACTCAGAAAGGGCAAAAACCTGCTGATCATCTTGATATTAACAGTTTAAAAAGATTTACTATCTATTTTTTTAAGATTCAGTAATATACTGATTCCCTTACACTGTGTGAATAATTCTTTGAATATAATGAAGTCACTGTATTTTTATTGCCTAATTATAAATACCTTGTCCTTTACCATATATTTTAATAATTAGTTGCCCATATGCTTCTTCCCCTCCCACCCCCATCCTTTATGTTACTTTTGGGTGAATATGGAAATTATTTTACGAATGAACTTATAAGATTTAAATTTTTATATATGACTTGTTACCTCTGATATTTTTATGAAATATGCATATTTGTTGGTAGAACTTTATAATCCTAGCACTTATATTTTAAAATATTATAACATGTCTATTCACATACAAAAGTAATTCATACTTTTGATAAACATTTAAATCAACATGTTATTCTCTCTACTTAGAAAAAAGTAGAAGTATATATGAAAAATATTAAAAGTTACAGCTTGCTCCATCGGTGTGACTTGGTAGTTGACTGTTGACCCATGAACCAGGAGGTCACAGCTTGATTCCCAGTCAGGGCACATGCCTGGGTTGTGGGGTCAATCCTTGGTGTGGGGCATGCAGGAGACAGTTGATCAATGATTCTACCTCATCATTGATGTGTCTATCTCTCCCTCTTCCTCTCTGAAATCAATGAACATACATATATTAAAAATAAAGATGAAATTACTATAAAAAATAAGATAGCTAAAAGCCAGAATTTTATAGTTTGTCTGATTTTTTTTGTAATCTTATTAACTTTATTATCCTATTTTAAAGTATTTTTATTGAATAAGGTAGATGAAATTAAATATCAAGTTCAGATTTCTGAAGGGGTAGGGCAGGTGAGGTGAGTGCATGAGGTCAAGTACATAATAAATGGTAACAGCTTCCAATAGTGGAAACTAGGTCAAACTGAAGCTTATATCTCATCTAATGAGGGGGACTTGTGATTGCTATACAGGAATGAGGCTAGGAATGATTATTTTTTATATTGATTTTATAGAAATAGCTGTAACTCATTTAAATTAAATTTGCAGCAAATAGAACATCTATGGACTGCTTAACTAAACGATTTCATTATTCACCATTCTTAGGAAATTCATCTATTTTACTGAAAATTGCATAGGCTTGATTTTTCCCTGAATTATTTTCTCTTTACTTTTTCTTGAGAAAAAAAAGAAAAGAAAAATTGACCAGATGTTTGTCTTGTGTTTGGTTTTGTATATTATTTGAGTAGTATCAGGAGTTCATAGAAGAAATAAGGTCCTATTTCTGACTAGATAAAATCTAGTTTAAATAATGTTAGGGATATAGTGTTGTCATCTATTGTGTCACCATTGTTCTTCATTAGCTTTAAATATTGGAACATTTATGTTCTCAAGATTTGTGTAGTGCTTTTAATGATAATTTGCTATCTTGCGTCTTTCTTGAATTAAGGCATATTTATCATTTTTTAATCTATATCTATGAAAAGTATCCTTATGTGGCATAACCTAAATATAATAGCCCTCCTATATGTGTACATTCTATATATTCTTCGGAGGTTATATATATTGTACATTTTCTTTTTTATTATTCACTTTTTCTTTATAATAGCAATTGTGTTTATTAAAAGTAGAAAAGAAGCACAGTGAGACAAAAATCTGTCTCCAGTCTTACAATCAAACAAGTGATTTTCAATTTTTTTCATCTCATGACACACATAAACTTATTACTAAAATTCTTTGGCACACCAAACATGATTTTTGCCTATCTGAAAAAAAAATATTGTTATAATTTTTATTTATTTACACTAGGTGGCTGTTGTATTGGATGTTGTCATTTTTTTATTTGACAATCCAAGAGAAAAGGAAGTTAGTTTCTGTGACTAAATAGTCAGGTCTTGCATGTTTTATTTATTTATTTATTTTTAAAATATATTTTATTGATTTTGTACAGAGAGGAAGGGAGAGATAGAGAGTTAGAAACATTGATCACCTGCCTCCTGCACACCCCCTACTGGGGATATGCCCGCAACCAAGGTACATGCTCTTGACCGGAATCGAACCCGGGACCTTTCAGTCCCCAAGCCAACGCTCTATCCATTGAGCCAAACCGCTCTTGGCTTGCTCTTGCATGTTTTAAACATTTTTTGCAATACCCAGTGTACCTCTTGTTGCACACTAGTTGAAAATTGCTGAAACAGTAATGATTATTTCCTTCCCATCATTTCCTTTTCTTTTTCTTTTTTTTAAATATATTTTATTGATTTTTTTACAGAGAGGAAGGGAGAGGGATAGAGTTAGAAACATCGATCACCTGCCTCCTGCACACCCCCTACTGGAGATGTGCCCACAACCAAGGTACATGCCTTGACCGGAATCGAATCTAGGACCCTTCAGTCCACAGGCTGACGCTCTATCCACTGAGCCAAACCATTTAGGGTTCATCTTTTTCTTTTTGTAAATCTTTGCCTTGATGGGACAGGAGTAGTGTATGTAATTATAATTACCGTATTTTTCGGACCATAAGACGCACCAGTTTTTAGAGAAGGGAAATGAAGAAAAAAAGATTCTGAAACAAATAGTGTCCTAAAATATTTTATGTGCATTAAAACCCAACATCACAGTCATAAACACATGTAATCAAGCCTGTAAAGTAAACAGCAGCATTTAGAACCATTTTAGAGCCGGGCAAGCACACATACCACACAGAGCCCGGCAAGTAAAAAAACTTTTTTTTTAAAGTATATGTGTAGGCTATATTTGGACCATAAGACGCAGGGACTTTTTCCCCCCACTTCTGGGGGGGGAAAAAGTGCGTCTTATGGTCCGAAAAATACGGTATGTTACATATACTGTTATGTTGATTATTTTTAACAAATTATAAGCACTTTCTAAATTATTAATTTTTATAAGCATTGCTTTAATAATATATTGTGTTTATCCAGAGACTATAGTTTAACCAATTTTCATAAAATTTAATAGTTCTGATTACATGTTACTAAAATGAGCACTAAGATGACCAGCTTTATACATGAAGGCTTTCTAAATTTAGGGTAGTTCCATACAGTAGATTCTTAGTAGTTGAATTTTACTGGTTTATGGTATAAACCAGTTTAAAGCATAAAACCTTAAGAGTTTTGCATTTTGTTTCCAGAAGAGTGGATACTGTATTGGGAATTACTCTTTAAAAATCTCTGTAATCACAGGGCCATTGTGAGTCAGGGTTGTGTGTACCATGTACCAGGAGGTCACCGTTCGGTTCCCTGTCAGTACTCAATCCTTGTGCGGGGCATGCCAATCAATAATTCTCTCATTATTGATGTTTCTGATTTTTTGTGTCTACACTAGCATATTAATGCTATTGTTTTTAAAATATATATTATTGATTTTTTTACAGAGAAGAAGGGAGAGGGAGAGAGATTTAGAAACATCAATGAGAGAGAAACATCGATCAGCTGCCTCCTGCACACCCCTACTGGGGATGTGCCAGCAACCAAGGTACATACCCTTGACCGCAATCAAACCTGGGACCCTTGAGTCTGCAGGCCAACGCTCTATCCACTGAGCCAAACTAGCTAGGGCAATAAATGCTATTGTTCATCATTAGAACATATCATAAGTAAAACTTAATGTGCTTTTACTCAAAATATAAATGAACCATTTATTACTGTTGTTAAATTATCCCCCTTTCTTCCTTGATGATTTATTTTTGTATTGCTTTGTTTTTTTAAAGATTTGCATGTTTTCTTATAAAACCACCATTTTAATCAAAACTCTCCTTTTGTTTTCCAGGGCTGAAAGGATTGGATCATTTTGTCCTTGATTTTTCTCTATTTAAAGGTAATTTGGTTTTTAGTCATACACACTTAATACAGTTTTCTGTTTGGGGTTGCAATCTATATTTGGTTGTTAAAATAGAAATTATCTATGCACATAAAGGCTATTATGCAAAGTGTCCCCTCAGGAGTTCAACAGGGAGAATAGCAGTTCACTTTCTCACTATGATATGTGCTGACCATCAGGGCAGTGCAGGACATAGCGGGTGGCCAGCAGCAGCTGCAGGGTGCTGAGGGAGCAAGGGAAGGAAGAGGCAGGGAGGCAGGGGGAACTGCATGGTGGTGTGATGCCGGTGGCGAGGGAAGGAGAAGGTGGGATCAGGAAACCTGATCCGCCCTGATTGCCAGGCCTAGGGTCCCTCCTAATGCATGAATTTCATACACTGAGCCTTTCGTATTGTATAATGGCTAAGCCTTTTCTTTCTCTTTTTTTATGTTTCTATTGATCTTTAGAGAGAGAGAAAGAGAACCATTAATTGATTGCCTCCTGTATGCACCCTGACAGGGAATCCAACTGAAGACCCTTCTGTGCATGGGAGGATGCTCCAACTGAGCCACATTGTCCAGGGCTAAGCCTTTTCCCCCCGTCTTTTCTGTGTGCCTCAAAAAATGCAATCTATCTCTAAAAGAAAAGAATCTTTATGTTTTATGCCACAGAAGTATCAAAATAAATATCAAACTACATTTCTAGTTTATGCTCCACGAAACATTTTTTACAGACATTTATGAAGAAATCTTTGTCTGAAAACTGTATTTTACTCATAGATTGAAATATTGGAGCCATGGGAATAAAGGTTCAACGTCCACGATGTTTTTTTGACATCGCTATTAATAATCAACCAGGTAAGAAGATTAATGTTCTTATTTAACATTTATAAATGAGTATTTAATATTTTAAATTAGTAAGAAAGTTTAAGCCAACTCCTTTTGTTCTTTTTTTCTTTTTTAAGCTGGAAGAGTTGTCTTTGAATTATTTTCTGATGTGTGTCCCAAAACATGCGAGAACTTTCGTTGTCTTTGTACAGGTTTGTGGATATTTTCAATTTCTCTAACAGTAGTCGTATTTTTTATTTAAACAAATTTTAAAAGATTTCTTTATGCATATTACTTTTTATTCTTAACATGCAGTAATAAATGGTTGAATGAGTGAAAATTCAATAGTTTAAAAAATATATATTATTTATTTTACAGGGTGAAAGCTTTCATAATTAATTATGCTTTAATACTACTTCCTTGATATTCTTTCTATTAAATGGCCTACTAATTTTATTTTTTTATAGGTGAAAAGGGAACAGGGAAATCAACTCAGAAACCATTGCATTATAAGAGCTGTCTCTTTCACAGAGTTGTCAAAGATTTTATGGTTCAGGGTGGTGACTTCAGTGAAGGTAAGACTTTGATTCACAAAAAAATTATATATTCCTTGTTAAATATCATAGATCTCAAATCTTCAATTTTATTTATTTGCCCTATCAATTAGAAGTACTCATAGAAATAAGTTGACAGAAGGAAGCACAGGAAATAATTTCACCTTTGAAGTATATATTAATTTTAGAAATTTGCTTCTTGATAAAAAACAAAATACTGTATTTCTCCATTAGTAACCTATTTGTGTATGTGTTTGATTTCCTCACAGCTGGTAATCCTTACCTACCATATAGTTTCTACCTTTATTTTTTATTATAAAAACATCAAGATTCTATTTTAAAGACACTTTCAAAATGGTCAGTAATTTCTGTTGAAAAACCTACATAATCATCATTAGAATTGACCAGCATGTGTGTGTGGCCCTTATCTTAATAGGTTTTGTCATATTCTTAATATTGTATCGTAAGGGAAAGAAAGTAATTTGGGATCTTGTCAGTATTAACTACATACAATTTGCTATGTACCTTTGAGTAGTATTGAAAGTCATTTAAGCACTAATTTTCTAAGAAGCATTTTGTTTAGGTAGCACCTTCAAAGAGATTACTATTTTGAGAATTCTAAGAATCCATGTTTTTCATCCCTAGGAAATGGACGAGGAGGGGAATCTATTTATGGAGGATTTTTTGAAGGTAAAAATGTTTATTTTTATTTTAAATTGTGTTTTTAATGGTTTCTATTCACTTGATTTTCTCTATTAAATCAATAAGATTATTTACTAGTAAAAAGAGTATACTGTACTGGTATCCATCTACCTCCAACTATTCTGGAGGTAATTTTTGTTGTTAGGTAAATTTTCTTGTGAAAAAATTTTTTTTTCTTTTTCAAAAATATATTTTATTGATTTTTTACAGAGAGGAAGAGAGAGGGATAGAGAGTTAGAAACATCGATGAGAGAGACATCGATCAGCCGCTTCCTGCACACCCACCACTGGGGATGTGCCCACAACTAAGGTACATGCCCCTGACCGGAATCAAACCCGAGACCTTTCAGTCTGCAGGCTGACACTCTATCCACTTAGCCAAACCGGTTTTGGCTCTCGTGAAAAATTTTATAAAATATGCCGTGGCCAGTGTAGCTCAGTTGGTTGGGCGTTGTACCGTGCACCAAAAGGTTGCTAGTTCAATTCCTACTCAGGGCACAAAGCCCAGGTTGCAGGTTCTACCCCCAGTAGGTAGCTTGCAGGAGGCAGCAATTAATGTTCTGCTCTCACATTGATGTGTCTCTTTCTCCCTCTTCTTACCTCTCTAAAAATCAATAAAAAAATATTTTTTTAAAAATCATAGACTTTTTATAGAGATAGAATTTTTGTTTTTGGTATAGGACATACATCATATTATTTGAAGGATTTAAGTGATCTGTAATTAAAAAAAAGCATAATATGCTAATTAGATCGGATAGCCAAATGACCTTCTGGATGTCCTTCCAGAGGAAGCTGCAGTGACAGGGGCCAAGGCAAGAGGCAGTTAGGGGCGGGCAGGCAAGCAGCCAGAGTGGTTAGGGGTGGTGAGGCAGGCAGAGTAGTTAGGGGTGATCAGGTAGGCAGGCAGGCGAGCGGTTAGGAGCCAGCAGTCCCAGATTGTAAGGGATGTCCGAGCCTAATATGCTAGTGCCTACCCCTCATTTGACTATTGGACCATTCATTATGACGTGCACTGACAACCAGGGGGCAGACACTCCTACCTGTAGGTTAGCTTGTTGCTGGGGTCCAGCCAATGAGGACTGGGTGATATAGCTGGACATGCCTTGGAGCCCTTCCGCCATCCCTCCGCAGCCCAGATCTGCACCAGTGGGGTCCCTCAGCCTGGCCTGCAGGAATCAGGCTGAAAATGGCTCTCTGACATCCCCCGAAGGGTCCCAGATTACGAGAGGGTGCAGGCCAGGCCAAGAGACCACATCAGTGTGCGAATTCATGCACTGGGCCTCTACAGTTGAATAAAAGTGGCAAGAGTGGTCATCCTTATCTCATTCTGATCTTAAGGGAAAGCTTTCAGCTTTTTACCATTCAGTATCCCATAGCTGTAGGTTTGTCACAAATGGCCTTTATTATATTTAGGCATATTCTCTCTGTACTCACTTTGTTGAGAGTCTTTACTATAAATGGATATTGAATGATCTTTAACCGTTATTAAAGGTGATTCAGTAGTATTTCCTAGTAACAATATCCAAATTTTGGGTCAATTTTTCTGTGAAAAATTTTTAAATTCTCCGTGATATTCCAAAATTTAGCTATAATGTTTTTCCCAGATTTCAATTTCCTCGCTAGAATTTTTTATTGATGTGCAGATCATTTGATAGACATGAACATGTGAATGGGGAAATATGTCTTGTTATCCATCTTTCACCTTTGGTATTCAGTGAATTTTGTTTCAAATTTCACTTGCTTAGTTTTCATTCTAATGCAAGATTGGAAGGCAAACTGCTCTTTGCACTAAGTGATGCTGTGGCAGAGATTAAGTTAAAGAGTACCTCTTTATGGTCAGAATTACTCAGAAGTAAAATAAATACTATGGCTTTGGCAGCACAGATACTAAATTGGAATGATACAGAGAAGATTATGCACAAGGATAATGCACAAATTTTTTCTTAATATATTTTTATTGATTTTGTACAGAGAGGAAGGGAGAGAGATAGAGAGTTAGAAACATCGATGAGAGAGAGTCATCGATCAGCCGCCTCTTGCACACCCCCTACTGGGGATATGCCCGCAACCAAGGTACATGCCCTTGACCGGAATCGAACCTGGGACCCTTCAGTCCCCAAGCCGAAGCTCTATCCATTGTGCATCGGCAATAATGCACAAATTTGTGAAGCATTCCTTATTTTCAGTTCTTAAAGGGGAACAATATAAAAAAATTCTATCTGGATTCTTTTCTTGTTTTTTAGGAAAGTTTTGTTTTTTTGTTTAAACAAAGAAATTTGCCCTTTCCAAAAAAAAAACCATAAAGGACAAATGTAAGTGGAAAGAAAGGGGATTGATGGAATAATTGGAGTTCTAGCAAGGGATTGAAAATTAGAAATATATTAATATAAAAAGATGTAGAGCCCCAACTGGGTGGCTTGATTGATTGGAGTGTGGTCCCATACACAAAAAGCTTATGGGTTCTAATCCTGATTAAGGCATGTGTCTGCGTTGTTGGTTCCATCTTCGGTCAGGGAGCACAAACATACAGGAGACCACTGATCAATATTTCTGTCTCATCATGTTTCTCTGCACCTTCCTCTCTAAAATCAATAAACATATCCTGTGGTGAGGTTTTAAAAAAAGAACTTTAAAAAGATGGGGAAGGATCTCTCTCTAAAAAGATGGGGAAGGAAATTGCTTAATATTTGATTCTTCTTTTAATCTGACTTTTATCTAAATTTTGCTGGTACTAAGGAGCACATGTCATGGACGTAAGACATGAAGAGGAGTGGGAATAATTTTGGAGGTAATTTTTAAGTAATGTAACTGAAAACTTTGCTTCTCTGTAGATGAGAGTTTTGCTGTTAAACACAACAAAGAATTTCTCTTGTCAATGGCCAACAGAGGGAAGGATACAAATGGTTCTCAGTTTTTCATGTAAGTACTTATGATCTGATAGCTGAAAATATTTCTCATGGTATGTCTTTTTTTGTGTGCCTGCCCTTGATCCCTAATAAATAGAGGAGGGCCCCGTAAGGGGTGGGCATTTTTAAAGAAGGGACAACAAGGAATTGTTGAAGAAGGGAATATTATTGAAAGGGGAGTTGAATTATACTACTAAAGTTTTCAAATGATTGAAAATTTGTCAAGAAGATAGGAGCCAATTTGAGGGGGTGGTGTTTCCACTGGCCATTATAGGACAATTTGACAATCAAAAAGTGTTGGATTATCAAATAAAACAAATCTAGGAGTCCATAGATATAAAAATGAGTAAATAATGGGAAACACAAAGGCTGTTCTTTAGTAGAATATTAACTCATTAATGTAAAAGGAATGATGCAGTAGAAAAGTCACTATATTTACAGTCATCTCAGTAATAATTAAGAAGTTATTTTTAGGTGGTAGATTTAGTGGGCATATATATTTTTTAAAACTATATTTTTTCATTTTAAATAAATAATCATTTCAGGCAAGAAGGAAGAGGGAGTGAAGGAGGAGGGAGGGAGAGAGGAGGGGAAGGAGGGAGGGAAACATCAGTGATGAGAGATAATCATCGATCAGCTCCTGTACGCCCACACTGGGGATTGAGGCCCCAACCAGGGCATGTGCCCTGACCAGGAATCGAACTGTGACCTCCTGGTTTATGGTTAACGCTCAACCACTGAGCCATGCTGGCTCATCTAGAGGGCATGTTTAACAATGAATAGGATATTTCCAGAGTATCTCTCCATAAATTACATAATTACAAAAAGTAAAATAAAATCAGTCCTCATTAAGATTCTGTATATGTGAATTTGCCTACTCATTAAATATGTTTGTAACCCCAAAGCTAATACTGCTGATGTTTTGTAATTCTGACTATAAAAAAATTGTGACCCAGAACTCTTGTTAGTAACGTATTTTTTATCATGTCTTATGGGAACAGATTTGCTCTCCCTTTCAAGAGCCTTAAATTCGCCTGCTCTGAGAATAACTTAAGTCCATCAGCACCATGTGTATTCTAGTGTTTTTCCATTCCATATTTGTAGCTCTTCTTCAACAGTGAAACACTTGGCTTCTATTTATCTTTAAAATTTCTACTCGATGAATCCTTAAAAAAAATGGTTGTCCCGTGCACCAAAAGGTTGCTTGTTTAATATCCAGTCAGGGCACATGCCCTAGTTGAGGAAGCCTATCAATGTTTAGTTCTCTCACATTAATGCTTCTCTTTCTTTCCCTGCCTTTCTCTAAAAATCAATTTTAAAAGTCTTTTTAAAAAAGTTAAACATAAATTCCCATATGACCCAGCAGTTCTGACTCCGAGGTATGTAGCCAAAAGAACTAAAAACGGGGACTCGTGGAAAGAGGTAAAATGAAATGAACACTTAGAGGAAAGATTCAGTGAATATACTTGAAAGATATTATAAACTTAACAGAGATTTTGGTTAGCATAGAAGAATTTTATCTAAAAAAGGAAAAATCAATTATCATACCCAGTGTTAAGGATCTCATAAAATTGGTACTTACTGCTGATACTAAACTATACATTTTTTTTGGAATTCAATGCAGCAGTATACAAAGAAAAAATTAAAAATATGTAAAACAGCCCTAACTGTTTTGGCTCAGTGAATAGAGTGATTCTGGTCAAGGGCATAGTTGCAGGCACATCCCCAGTCGGAGGTGTGCAGGAGGCAGCTGATCAATGTTTCTCTCATCGATGTTTCTAACTCTATTCATCTCCCTTTCTCTCCATTAAAAAAAAAAAAAAAGTGTATAACAACTCAGCCAGAGTTGCTCAGTGGTTGAGCATGGACCATAAACCAGGTCAAGGTTCAATTCCAGTTCAGGACATATATATATATATAATTAACATATATAATTAACACACACATATATATGTGTTAATTATATATAGCACTGTACATTTAAACAATAGATTAATATATAACTATTGATTTTCCTTTTTTAGATAAAATTCTTCTATGCTAACCAAAATCTCTGTTAGGTTCATAACATCTTTCAAGTATATTCACTGAATCTTCCCTCCAAGTATTGAATTCATTTTACCTCTTTCCACGAGTCCCCGTTTTTAGTTCTTTTGGCTACATTCCTCGGAGTCAGAACTGCTGGGTCGTATGGGAATTTACGTTTAACTTTTTTAAAATTGATTTTTAGAGAAAGGCAGGGAAAGAAAGAGAAGCATTGATGTGAGAGAACTAAACATTGATAGGCTTCCTCAACTTGGGCATGTGCCCTGACTGGATATTAAACAAGCCCCACCAGCCAGAGCACTTTTAGCTTTTTGAGAAGCCATCAGAATGTTTTTCACAGTGGTTACATCATTTTATGTTTCTACCAGCCCTGTTATAAGAGTTCCCATTTTTCCATATTTCTCATTAACAACCTTTTTCACCAATCTGAGAATGGCCATGAAAATAACTATGAAATTGCTTTAGGGATTACAAAAAAAAAAAAAAAATCTAGTGAGCAAGTAAATTTGCAAATATGAAATCTATGGAGTGAGGATTAACTATATCTTGATGTATCACATGTGTCAAACACAAGGCCCTCGGGCCAAATCCGTCCCGCCAGGCCTTGCAATGTGGCCCGCACTGCGCTGTCATCACTGCACTCCGCTGCGTTTCTATCACAATGACAGTTTATGACTGTTCAGTAAACCATTCGGCCCGCGATTTAGGCTGGATTTTAGATTTTGGCCCCTTCTCTGATTGAGTTCGACACCCCTAATGTAGATTATGCACGTACACATACCTGCACATTGAATGTAACATAATGCATACAAATTATACACCTAGGTTTTTACATTTCTAAGTGCTTTTAGCAAGTTCAAGTAAGCACAGCTATTTAACAGTGAGGAAACAATGGGTTATTAGTTTTAAAAGTAAGGTGTACTTTTAAAAATAAATGCATATGTTAGAATTTTAGTAGTAGTGTATGTGCTTTAACCAATGGTTAACTTTTTTTCAAATATATTTTTATTGATTTCAGAGAGGAAGGGGGAGGGAGGGAGAGATAGAAACATCAATGATGAGAAAGAATCATTGATCTGCTGCCCTCTACATGCCCCCTACTGGGAATCGAGCCCACTACCTGGGCATGTGCCCTTGACTGGAATCTAACCTGGGCCCTTCAGTCCATAGGCCAATGCTCTATCCACTGAGCCAAACCAGCTAGGATGAACTATTAGTTAACTTAAATGGTATTTCTACTTCCAAAATTCTAATGTCTTTTTTGATAAGATTTTAAAAAAAATAATTAATCTTATATAATGCCCATCTAGTATGTCCTACTAGCTACTCAAGTAGCAGCCTTAACCACAATGCTTTTAAGGCTAATGTGGAAAAAGAAAGGGTTTTAATTTTTTTTTTTTTTTTTTCATTAAAAAAAAAATTTCTTTCTTGGGGTTTTATCCAAAGTTTTAATTAAGATCTCTCTTCAACATGAAATTTACTTTATGACAGGGGTAACAAACTCAAAAAACTACAGATCTTAAGAAATAATATAAGTAAAGACTACTGGGACAAGAAACCGAACTATTAATTCCTGTGTTAAAGAAGGCAGGGATTCTCGGTCTGGCCAACTATTCCCATGTGTCGGGTCCTACATCTTCCCAGTTTTCAGAAGGTCTAAAATCTAGATTTTTATGTAAAAGCATCTAAAATTTTAAACTTTGACAGGTAATTTAACAATTTATGAGCATTATACGTTTCTGTTCAGGTTCAACAGGAAATGTGTGAGAGCCATCAGAATATGATCTATGATTTAACTATTTAAAATATTAAGATTAAAAATATTATTGTTGCCAAAACCGGTTTGGCTCAGTGGATAGAGCGTTGGCCAGGGGACTGAAGGATCCAGGGTTCGATTCCGGTCAGGGGCATGTGCCTTGGTTGCGGGCACGTCCCTGGTAGGGGGTGTGCTGTGATGGTTCTCTCTCATCGATGTTTCTAGCTCTCTGTCCCTCTCTTTTCCTCTCTGTAAAAAAATCAATAAAATATATATTTTTTAAAAATACTATTGTTAAATCATTAACTAGTGGAATGGTTTGACAAATTTTGGTATATCCATATAGTGGAACAATATACAACCATGAATATTCAGTAAGAATCCAATCACATGCAAAAAACATAGATGGATAGAAATAACACCAAAATGTTAACTTTAAATATATGTAATGTTAACTTTAAATACATGTAAGTTGAGAAGGATAACATAGACTAAGAAACTTTAAGGGAATAAATTATTTCCTCTTCATGTACTGCTTAGATTCAGAAGTATCTGGCATGTTTGAAAAACTTTTATTTAGTCCAGCAATGTGTAGGCATTACTTTTATAATCAGAAAAAGTTTTTGAAAATTCATTATGTGTAAAGCATATGGCATTCTATTCTACTTAAGGTTAATGTAATAAGTATTATGTTAAGATGTATGATTTGTTTGTACAACTTTGTTTCCAATGCAGTTATTTTCTTTTCCTTTATAGAGATGCTAACTTTGTTTTTCTCTGACTTTGTTTTTATTCTTCTGTCTGATGATTTTCAAAAGAACAACAAAACCAACTCCTCATTTAGATGGGTAAATATTTTAATTAATTTTAAAACCTACTTTAAATTAATATTAAAATAAGAAGCTTTTATTTAATCACTTTTATGTGACTCTTTAGGCATCATGTTGTTTTTGGGCAAGTGATTTCTGGTCAAGAAGTTGTGAGGGAAATAGAAAATCAGAAAACAGATGCAGCTAGCAAACCATTTGCTGAGGTGCGGATACTCAGTTGTGGAGAGCTAATTCCCAAATCTAAAGGTAAGAACAAGTACATATTTCTGATAATTCTTATGCATACAAAACAGCAGACACTCTAAATGGTTGGCATAAGATTCACATTAAAGTGGATATAAATAATTGAATTTTGTGTTTCAAATATATTTTTGATTTTTAAATGTCATTTTTAAAAAACGTTTTATTTCATACATTGTTCGTTTACCACAGAACAACTTTTTCTTATTATTAATTTGCAGTAATTTGTCCTGCTTCCACTTTTTTTTGGTGGGGGAGGAGAGTTTTAAAAAAACTTAGTTGCCTAGGTAGCATGAAAAATAATTATTTTCTAAGGAAAGAAAGAGTAGAAAAAAGATGACAATTGAGGAGAATAATATAGACTAAGAAACTTTAGGAGAATAAATTATTCCCCTTCATGTACTGCTTAGATTCAGGAGTATCTGGCATGTTTGAAAAACTTCTTTTATTTAGTCCAGGACAATTAAAATTACCATGACTAATAGTTTGATATATTATCTGAAATTGTAAGAACTTTAAGTAAATATTTTAAGTCTTTATATTACATATCAAATATGTAACTGCTACCATTTATTACAGATGATTGAGTCTGACACTCTAAAAATAGTGGAATTACCTTCAAATTTGTATAGAAAGCGATAAAATGTTGAACTATTTTTACTAGTCTAGGGACCAATTACATCAATACTTAGTTTTTCATGGTTAACAAAGGCAAGAATCACCTATAATCTTTACTGATCTTCATAAAAGTCCTATAATATTTCCCCTATTTTACAGATGAAGATGTATTTACCACATCAGGGAACTATGCCTCAAACCCAAGTTAGTTTGCAGGCTCCAAATCTAGAACTCTTTCTGTTATGTCACTAAGTCATTAGTCTTTAACGTTCCTTTCAGAATTGACTTAATAGAACATTCTGTTCTCAAGTTTTAGGTATACTGAGTTCCTCTGTAACATTTAGAAATAGCACATTTTGCCTTGCTGGCATGGCTCAGTAGTTGAGCATTGACCTATGAACCAGGAAATCAAGGTTCAGTTCCTGGTCAGTTTACATGCTCAGGTTGTGGCTTTGGTCCCCAGTGAGGGGCATGCAGGAGGCAGCTGATCAGTGATTCTCATTATTGATGAGTATCTCAATATCTCTCCCTCTCTCTCTCTCTCTCTCTCTCTCTCTCTCTCTCTCTCCCTCTCTCTCTCTTTTCCTCTCTCTTTTTCTCCCTCTCCCCCCCCCCTCTGAAATCAACATATCTATAAAAGGAATACGCACAATTTGATTTATTTCCTGTCTCTGCGCTTAATTTTGATTCTGATAGATTCCTTTTCTTTTTTGTCATATCAGATATATACCTCATAAACCATTTCAGGAATATATGCTGCAGCTCATAATGGGACTGTATATATACTTCTTGGTGTTCATGAGTCTGACTACCTATCTTTATTTGCAAACAACAGGTATAATGCATGCCTTGTGTTCATAAAGATTCCCTAAAGAATGAGGTGTTAACATAGCCCACTTGGCATGGCTCAATGATTGAGTGTAACCAGGAAGTCACTATTCAATTCCCAATCAGGATAGGTGCCTGGGTTGTGGGCTTGATCCCCAATGTGGGGCATGCAAGAGGCAGCCAATCAATGATTCTCATAATTGATGTTTCTATCTCTCCCACTCCCTTTTTCTCTGAATTCAATAAAAGTAGGGGGGGGGGGGGGAAATGAGGTGTTGCCCTGGCTTGTGTGGCTCAGTTGGCTAGAACATCATCCCATGCACTGAAGGGTTGAGGGCACATACCCAGGTTGTGGGTTCAGTCCTGGTTGGGGTGTGTCCAGGAGGCAACCCGTTGATGTATCTCGCTCACATTGATGTTTTTCTCTCTAAAATCAATGAAAAGCATATTCTTGAGTAAGGATTAAAATAAAAGAATAGTTGTTGAGTATCTTTAAAAAATTTTTAAACTTTTAATTATAGCTGACATACAATTACTATATGAGTTTTCGGAATACAGCATGGTGATTAGACATTTACATACCTTATATATTGTTTAAAAAGAAAAAACTAATAAGCCATCTGTATTATTTGCAAATTTTAGACCCTAAACCTACTTATATTTAATCCTTGAGTGTCACCTGTACAATTGGAATATTTTGGTTTTAAAATATTATTTTTCCCCATATCATCTAGGAAATCTTCATCTTTTTTTCTATAGGAACTATAGTTTTTTTTTTCTTCTTACATTTTGTAGTCTTTAAGGTCTCTGTGCCAGGATCTATTTTTTGCTTATAATAGTTAAGAATGTATGGAATATTTAGAGATTAAAATAATTTTTAAAAAGTTACATTTTAAATCATATTATCATAGATTCTCTTGTAACTGTTATCACAGTTTTTGTGGGGGTTTTTGGGTATTAAAGGATCAGTGTTTGAATATTTGCTGAAAGGAAGAGAAAGTGAATGAATGTCACTCTTTAGATATTATTTGTGCTCTTGTAATGTCTTTTCACCTGGAGAGATAAATGCTAATTTTGCCATGTTGTTATGGCCAGGAAGTTGTACTGAAAGTTGATGTAGCATCTTAGTGTGTGTTCCTCACCTTCATGTTAAGGTAGCAAACTTTGCCCTTACCGGCTTCAGCAGTTGGTGAAGATTAATGTCTCCTCATAGTTCCTGGAGAGGTTAGATTTGTTTCCAACCATGCCTGCGCTATTCTGGATAACACTGTAGAAAGAGGAAAATATCATTATGTTTGATCGCACAGTTTGGCACAAGTTAGTCTACAGTCCTTCAGTTACCATTTAGAACATTGGTCAGAATGGATTTTGTCATGCATCTATATAATCTTTGTTTTAGGCAGAGCTGTGTCTTACATTCAATTTATAAATTTCATGGCCTCCTTACAATTTTAAATTGTGAATATTCAAAAAGCTTTGTGTAACACTGTGGTGTTCACCATCATTACATTTAAAACCTTGTTTGAGAGATTTATACCCCAGTTTAAAAAGAAATAAATACAGAATCTTTTTTTTTTCTTTTTCTAACTTCATGAAAGAAAACAAAAAGACTTCTGAAGAAATCTGACTGTCTGGGCCCACCTGTAAATGGTCTTGGTGAGTCTGGGCAATCTTCTGGGGCCTTTCTCCCTTTGCTGTTGCAAGATTGGAAATTCTGCTTTTGTGGCTATTTGAATGTGCTTGAGAAGGTTCAGAGTCAGAGAAGATTCTGAGTCAGAAGAACCTTCAACAGAAACTAGAGACTAATAAAAAGTACATCCCTGTTGAGGCTTTCAGAGGGCATAGAACACAGAACTCCAGAAAATGAAACTACTACCTTAATGATTAAGGTATTTTCTGTGGTTTTTTTTTTTGGACCTGGCATGACCTCAGGTTATACTGGTCTTTTCAGAGTTCACTTCAATTATTGTTAAAAGAGGCCTGTACACCATGGCCATGCATCAAGAGACAGAGTCATTGCTACATTACAGAGTACAACAAAACACAAGTTTGAATTATGGCAACATTGCAATAAATAGTTATATTTTTTTGAAATTTTGAAATTTTGCATATATGTGGCAGGAAGCACATTGCATATATGTGGCAGTACAGAAAGAATACAGTACAGGAAGCAGCTGGGGAATCTTGTATTGAGGGGACAGTGGAGAACACCAGAGAGACTATGGTGACAGGGTTCCATTTCGGTGTCCTTACCCAGGAATTAAGAGCTGTGATGATGTCTTTTAGTGGGATGTTAAATTTAGAAATGTTTGAAAGAGGAGACAATAATGTGGAATAAAAATAACTGAAGGAGACCTATTTTATGGATAGTTTTCTTTATTTCAAAATTTATTTTGATGATGGTCTAGACTAGAGATTTTCATCAACATAAAGATTTCATTTGAGGTTCATTGTGTCTATAGATCTCAAATAAACATGAAAGGTATAATTTTCTGTCTTTTTTTCTTTATTGCATTTATTGTGGTTACCTTAGTAAATTAAATTATGTAGCTTCAGGCAACATTTTTTTACCTTAGGTTTTTACAAGTAAAATGTTCTGGGATTTGGTTGTTGTTAGTGAAGTCAATACCTATGTCTTAAGGATATTTATTCTTGTAAAAGATACTTTGAAATCGATTTTGTGCAAGTCGTTAGGCAGGAGGTAGGGTTTTTTGGAGGAAACAGTTGTCATACTTGAAAGTTTAATATTTTCTATTTTTAGCCTGGCCTAGTAGTTGGTTGGAGCATTGTCCTGTACACCAAAAAGGTTACAGGTTTCCCCAGCCAGCATGGCTCAATAGTTGAGTGTCTTGACCTATGAACCAAGAAATCACAGTTTGATTCCAGGTCAGGGCACATGCCTGGGTTGTGGGCCCCCAGTGGAGGGCGTGGAGGAGGCAGCTGATCAGTGATTCTCATCATTGGTGTTTCTCTTTTTCCCTCTTTCTTCCTCTCTTAAATCAATACAAATAAATATATATATATCTTTTTATATATATCTCTCTCGATATATATATATATATTTTTTTTTTTAATTTATTTTTTTTTTTTAGAGAAGTTTAAAAAAAAGGAGGGGGGGGTTCAAGGTTCGATTCCTAGTCAAGGCACATACCTAGGTTGAAGGTTTGTCAGGAGGTAACTGATTGGTGTTTCTCTCTCCCTTCCTTTCTCTCTTTAAAAAACATAAACATATCCTTGGTTGAGGCAAAAATAAATTCTACTTTTAAATTTAATACAATTATTTGGTTCAAAATTTAGAAAGCTTAAAAGGATAGATGGTAAAAGTCTTCCATCTCTGCCTGTCAGTTCCCATTCCCATATTTTGTATATCATTTTACATGTATGCAAACATTGATTGTAAAGATACATTTCTAGAAATGGAATTAAAAGACTATAGAAGTCATGCATTGTAATTTTGGTAGACATTGCCACTAGGATAAAAGGAAATATAAGGAAAGAGATATAGAAACCTCAGTGATTGGAGGGAATCACTGACTAACTACCTCTTGCACACCCCCTACTGGGGCTCAAGCATACAACCTGGATAAATGCTCTTCACTGGAATTTAAGCAGGGACTCTTCAGTCCAAAGGCCAATGCTCTATCCACTGAGCCAAACCAACTAGGGCTAACAATAGGTTTTTTACAAGCTAATTTTAATTCACATTTCTCTAAAATGTCTAATATCAGCCTTTCTTACAAAGTTGTTTATATTTATTTTTATACAATAGTAAGTGATCACCGACAATCCTCAAGTTATATTGGACTTCATGTACGTCATTTCGTGGTTACGTCACCATCTCCCATTTATTTATTAAAAAAAAGTTCTGTCATTTTGACGTATGTACATATGTGCTTTATGTTTTTTATTATTTATTTGCCACAAATGTCGGGAATTGTTATCTTTTAAAAATTTTTTTACTGTTTCACGTCATTACTGCTATGTATCTGCTCCACCTGAGTGTCATAGGTGCTTATGTAGGTGGGTTCTGACTTAAGGCGAAAATCACCTTATGTTGCGCTATAGGAACAGATCTCTGACGTAACCCAAGGACTTACTGTATTCCCTTGCCTTCTCTTAATTTCATTCAGGTACTTTGGCAGAGAGTTCAATGGTCCAGAAAACAAACAGAGGTAGAACTTCTTTGCTTGGGCTATTGGGGTAGTCTACCACTGCACTACTAGTGAAACCAGCCCTGATAGCCTGGGTTGCAATCAGCTCTAACCGCTCCGAGTTCTCAGTATATAACTGCAGAACAGCTCAGGCTCCACAGACCAGCAAAGAATAAAGAGAAAAAAAACAGTACAGGCACTTGGCAGGAATGTCAGACTTCTTGTTAGCATTACAGAGTCACTAAACAGTAGAAATGCTAATGCAACCATCACAGGAGCCGGTTTGAAGGGGATGCCCTAGCTCTGGCCCCCAAGAAGTAGGTCTCCTTGGGCTTCTCCAGAGCCTCATTCAGCATTGCAAGCTGATGTTGATGCCCACCCAATAGTGCCCCTCATTAGAGAGAGACTCTCCACTTAGCCCAGTACCGCAGCCAGTATCCAACAGGAAACGGGGCTTTCCATCAGGCAGATCAAGGAGCTCCAATGCTCCTTGGTTTGCATATCAATCATCCTAGAGTTGTGCATGTATTCCCGAGCTTCATTCTTGTGGTAAAACAGCTCTGCTGATCCACCATGGTCTGGTCTTTAAGACATGCCGTAGTCTCTCGCGCTGTGTGTGTGTGTGTGTGTGTGTGTGTGTGTGTGTGTTTGCTAGGTCATCCTTTTTCCAGTCTTTGTCTGGAAAGAGCTTTTCTTGGGGCTTTGAAAAACATGTACCCATTGGTATTTCTGAGTTACAGGATTTTCCAGCATGAAGTCTTGGATATATTGGAGTCAAATTGAAAACTACCATGTCATTCTCAAGAGATTCCTGGCTGCTCTGCCTTTTTTTTATGGTTTTGTCTTTATTTTTTGTTTTTAAATCCTTACCTGAGAATATTTTTCCATTGGTTTTTAGAGAGAGTGGAAGGAAGGGGGAAGAGACAGAGAAACTTTGATGTGAGAAAAACCTGTCAATTGGTTGCCTCCTACATGCTCCTCAACCAGGGACAGGGATCAAGCCTGCAACTGATGCACTTGCCCTTGACTGGAATTGAACCTGGGACCCATTAGTTCAAGGTCAGAGACTCGATCCAGTGAGCCAAACTGGCTAGGGCTATATTTGTTTTTTATATTATGTCTAGGGTTTCTACTTATACAGGGTGGGGCCAAAGTAGGTTTACAGTTGTGAGAATACAAACACAGACTTTATTTTTGTGTTATTTATTTATTATTCATATTTTCCATTCAAGCAACTAAACCTATTTTGCCACACTCTCTAATGTTAGGGAGGGATGGCGCTATTTCATCTTGTTCAGAATTGCTCCACTCCTTTCTTTTTAACTTACGTAAAAATCATCTCTTAAAATACAGGATATACTCATCCTTAAATTATACCTATAAAGGACTTTATTAAATGCTTAGCAGTTTGTAAGTACTCTGCAGATATTTTCACTACTTTTTTCTGACCCTATTTCTAATCCTAATATAATCAATTCTCCTGTACTACTTGTTTTGAAATCATTTGTTCCATTTGATTTATGTATTAGAGGCCCAGTGCATGAATTCATGCACAGGTGGGGTCCAGCCATTCAGGTCCTGATTGGGGCCAGATCAGGGCCAGGTTGGCTGGGGATAGGGGCCATGGACAAATGGCCGGCGGGTCCTTTCCCTGATTGGGAGGGGGGGTGATTGGGGGCAGGGCTAGCCATTGGGAAAGGGGCCGGGATAGGTTGGCAGGCCAGCTCCACCCCTGATTGGCGGGGGGGTGGGGGCAATGATCAGGGATGGAGCCGGCTGAGGGTAGGGGCCCCACGCTGATGGGGTGGTGAGAACTGATTGGGGGTGGGGCCGGCCAGGGGGAGTTGCTGCAGGAGGTGGCTGGCCAGACCCACCCCCAATCGGGCTGGTTTGCTGGCCACAGTGGGCATCATAGCGATAGGTCATTCTGGTTGTTGCGGCATTCTGGTTGCTGGCTTTTTATATATATAGATTATAAAACAATTTGAACTTTGCAGTTTTACCTTTGCCTGTTTGATCTTGTGTATAACAAACATTGAATGCAGAAAGTCATACCCAGCTGAACAGCTTCATAGGAATACAAAAAAATCATTCATGCACACACCTCAAACATCTGCTAAAACTTTCCATCTGATTTCAGATCACTCTTCTTCTACTACTTTACAATAACTCACTAGATGCAGCCTTTCTCATGTTCACTTCCACAAGAAAACCCCAGGTATTTTTCAAAGTGCCTTGTTTATTGTCATATTTATGTAATTTTTAACCATTTAACATGTGTAAAACTGTTGCAATTTTAGTGGTTTTCTATCTCCTCTAAAAATGTGTCACTGAAGTTTTTAAATTTTCTACCCCAACACCATTTTCCCCATAAGCCATGAGGTTTTATTGTATGGTTTTCCATAAGCACAGAGATTTATAGGAATACATAACTGACTATAGTTCTACAAAGCATTTCTACTCTACCTTTGTACTTTTTGACCATACTGCTAAGTTTTATACAATTATTAGAGTCAGAGTTTCTAGAAAAATGTATTAAGTGTCTATTTCCCGATGCTGTTTGCTGTTGAATTCACACTTGTTGATCTTATTTTACTAATAGATTGTCTTGTAAAGTTCCCTATGTAAGTTCTCCATATATTCTACAATTTTTCCTCTCCATGTCTTGGCCTTATTTTGTGTATATGACTAATACTAATCAGTTAAACATACTTGTTGATTTGAGAATTCAGTCACATTCACAGTCCTAGGTAATATTTTTCAATTTAGGTTAACACAGATTTTAAAATTAAAGCAACATTTTATTAATACAATGTATACTGATGTTGTCATGTCTCTAATTTTTGCCTTTTTACTCCTCTATTTTTTACTACTGTTTTCCCCCCAATCAGATTCTTTTTTATTCTGCACAGATACCTAGGAAAAGGACATGTACTAGTAAATTAAATTTTGCACATAAAACAATACTGAAAAATATGAAAAGGGGGAACTTTTTCAACTTTTGCACTTTCTAAACCCTCTTGCAAAGCATTTTTTCTAAAACACAGTATATTTTCTTTTTATAGTTGATTCATATGATACTCAGGCAGATAATCCTATATAATAAAGCTGTAATATGCAAATCAACCCTCACAAGATGGCTGCCCATGACCAGGCCAGCAGGGGGGTTAGTGAGGGACAACCAAACGACTGAATAAGCAGGCTACATGGTGCAAAATAAGTGAGGCTGGTTCCAGCCCTGGTCAGGACACCTATGGGAGGCAACCAATAGATATCCTCCTCTCCCCATCCCACCCCCTACCCTTCTCTCCCTTCCTCTCTCCCCCTCTGTCCTTCCTTCTTCCTTTCCTTCTCTCTCTCTCTCCCCTTTCCTCACTCTCTAAGATCAATATAAAAGACTGGAGGCCCAATGCACAAAATTTGTGCAAGAGTAGGCCTTCCTTCCCCCAGCTGCCAGCATCGGCTATGAACCTGGAGGTCACGGTTCTATTCCAGGTCAGGGCACATGCCCAGGTTGTGGGCTCGATCCCCAGTATGGTACCTGTGGGAGGCAGCTATTTAATCATTTCACATCATTGATGTTTCTCTATCTTTTCCTTTTCCTTCCTCTCTGAAATCAATAAAAATAAAAAACCAATACTATAATAATATGAATACATAAAAATATGCCATATATTTCTGAATATAAAGAATTCTGTTTCAATTTCTGATTGTCTCATTAATGTTAATTTTTTAATATTTGAATCCAAATAAAGTTCAAACATTGGGGTTGACCTTACAATTTTTTTTTTTTTTAATAGATTCCAACACCATCTCCCTATATATTTCCTTGAGATTTATTTGTTGAGTTGCCTCTGGTCATTTGACCTGTAGTGTTTCCCATTATTGTACATGCTGGATTTTACTGATTGCACCCGTATGTTATGTAATATATTCTTTTGTACTTCTATTTCCTAATAGCTTTATGGTTATAGAAAGTTGATCAGATTCAGTTTTGTTTTTAATGTTTTGATAGGACCAAGAGTCACAAAGGATAGGTTGTCTTTGTTCTCTGCAGGAGCCATTGGTGATCAGGGTGCCTCATTAGTTGTAAAATGATGATACACAGGCTCTGATCCCTACATTTATTACTGGAATACTTTTTTTTTTAATTTATTTTTATTTTTTATTTATTTTATTGATTTTGTACAGAGAGGAAGGGAGAGAGATGGAGAGTTAGAAACATCGATGAGGGAGAGTCATCGATTAGCTGCCTCTTGCACACCCCCTACTGGGGATATGCCCAAAACTAAGGTACATGCCCTTGACCGGAATCGAACCTGGGACCCTTCAGTCCCCAAGCCGACACTCTATCCACTGAGCCAAACCGGTTTCAGCTATTACTGGACTACTTTTTTGATAAATATTGGGTCGGCAACTAAGTAATTGCGGATTTTTTAAAGAAAAAATTTTTTTATGGAACTAAATAACTTTATTCTGTAATGTATTGCCCATTTTGATCAATGACCTTTTGCCATATTTCAGACAGCATCATAATCCCACGTTCAAAAAACTTCTGGTTTTTATTAGCAAAAAACTGAATCAGGTACGATTTGACATCATCATCATTATTGAAATTTTTACCATTCAAGGAGTTTTGTAAAGATCGAAACAAAAAGTAATCAGATGGTGCAAGGTCAGGACTATATGGTGGATGTGGCAAAACATCCCAACCAAGCTCCATTAATTTTTGCCGAGTGACCAAAGATGTGTGTGGCCTTGCATTGTCATGATGGAATACAACACCTTTTCGATTTGTCAATTTGGGCCACTTTTCTTTAACTGCATTGTTTAATTTCGTTAGTTGTTCAATGTAGACATCAGAATTGATCGTTCGGTTGGGTGGTAAGAGTTCAAAGTAGACAATTCCTTTGTAATCCCACCAAACTGATAACAAAACCTTCTTTTGATGAATATCAGCTTTTGATGTTGTTTGAGTTGGTTCACCTGGCCTGCTCCACGATCTTTTCCGCTTGATATTGTTGTAAACAACCCATTTTTCATCGCCAGTTATCAGTCGTTTTAAAAATGGATCATTTTCATTACGTTTCTTTAGCAAATCGCAGCTGCTAATGCGTTGCGTTAACTGTGATTCTTTCAGTTCGTGAGGAACCCATGTATCGAGTTTTTGAACATAGCCAAGTTGTTTTAAGTGATTTTCAATGCATGTATGTGATACATGAAGCTTCTCTGCAATCTCACGTGTTGTACTGTGACAGTCCGAATTGATTATTGCTTTGATTAGGGCGTCATCAACTTCAACTGGACGACCAGAGCGTTTTTCATCTTTGAGTGAAAAATCACCAGAACAAAATTTGGCAAACCAATTTTGACACTGCCGTTCTTTTAAGGCTTCGTCACCATAAACAGCACATAACTTTTTATGAGCTTGGGATGCGTTTTTCCCTTTGCGGAAATAAAAAAGCAAAATATGACAAAAATGTTCCTTTTGATTTTCCATTTTTCAACGAACGCCAAACAAAAACTACAAAACAGATCAAAAAACTTTTTTTACTGATTAATAGCTGAATAGCCAACTATCAAATAACAAAATGTGTTTTACATTTGTACTACGTCTGCAAACCTAAAAATTCAACTGAAGCCATATATGTGTGAAACCCGCAATTACTTAGCTGCCGACCCAATAGCATCTTCTCTTCATTTACTATTTAGTTAAGCAGTGATACAGTTTTAATAGAAAAAGCAGTATAAATAGTTTGTATTTTATTTACCAGTATCATTGTTAATTAACTAGAGGCCTGATGCATGAATTCGTGCACAGGTGGGGATCAGGGCTGAGGCTGACTGGTGTCAGGGAAGGTTAGTGGGCTGGCAGGGGGAAGGGGCCGTAAGGTTGGCTGTCGTACTGCACTGACCATCAGGAGGCAGCTCCTGCATTGAGCGTCTGCCCCCTGGTGGTCAGTGTGCCTCATAGTGACCGATCAATCAGTCATTTGGTTGTTTGGTCACTTAGGCTTTTATATATAGATGGATTCTAATGTATTGTAGTTGATCTGTTCCAATTTATTGTAGTTACCTATATAACAATGGTGTCCCATCTTTGGCTTGAATTCACTCTTTAAGTCCATAGTTTGAATTAGAATGCTTTTAGATAAGTCAAGCTCTATGCAGTTTCTCATATCTTTCACCAATTCCTGTTATATTATACCAGGTTAACTTCACTTATTTATGTTAGTTGACTATTCCTTAAAGCATCTGATTTTTGGGACCCTTTTTAAAATTATTACTTAAACCAAAGTAAGATTTTAATTTGAAGAATTTTTTTGTAGAGATCTCAAAAATAGAGTTATTAATTAATGTCAAATGACCATCCTCTGTTGTAAGTCTACTCTTCTAGGCTCCACTGAATTCTTATATTCTCTTTTCATAGTACGTAACCTATTTGTGTTAGTACTTTCAAATGGCTAAATTTCTTAATTATTAGGGGAATGCTAAGGTATGGAAACATAAGTCCATGCTAATGAAATCATATTTCTTATCTTTCCACATTCATGCAAAGTATTTTTCTGCTGTTTTTCTCCTACCTGCAGTCTTGATAAGAGAAAAAGTTGAGCACTACAAGATTAGAATCTCGGATGCTTAAATGTTGCTTCTGTGCTTTTTGAAAAAACTATGCTATCAAATGTTTCCCAAAGTTAATTTAGTTTATTATTATAGATTTATCTATTATTTTTAAATAATTCTACAAGGTTGGGGAACCTTTTTTTCTGCTTAAGGCCATTTGGATGTTTATAACATCATTCTCAGGCTATACAAAATTATCCACTTAAAAATTAGCCTGCTATATTTGGTCAAACATTTAATTAACTCACCCCTAATGCCTTGGCAGGGCCAGACCAAATGATTCCATGGACTTAAATAGCCATTGGGACCTTCAATAGATACAACTCTGGATTCTAATCTTAACTCCTTTCCTGTAACTCTCAGTTCAAATAGCTAGATGGACTAGCTATTAAATACTGGACTTAGAAAATATAAATTTCCACTTAAAATGTTTATCTAAAATGTGTTGCCCAAAAGACCTTTTTATTTCTTTATGAAAGCTAAGAAAGAAGAAAAGAAAAGGCATAAATCCTCCTCCTCGTCATCATCCAGTGACTCAGATAGCTCAAGTGATTCTCAATCCTCTTCTGATTCTTCTGATTCTGAAAGTGCTTCTGAAGAGAAGTCAAAAAAAAGAAAAAAGAAACATAGGAAAAATTCCCGGAAACACAAGAAAGAAAAGAAGAAGCGAAAGAAAAGCAAGAAAAGGTCTTAATTTTACTTTTTCAGTACTAGCTTTATATGCTAATTTCCTTCTGTTTATAAATAAATCTGTTGGCATTTTGGATCAATTATATGGGAACATTAAAATAGAAATATTTTATAGCTTGAAGTATTTTGGTATTCTACAGTCCCTAGATTAAATTTGGGTATATTCATTTCCATTTTTAACAAAATCATTCAGTTAATTTTGTCTGCACTCAATGTAATTATACTTTTGGTTTTCTAGATTTGTAATTATGGATGGAATATGAGATTAGTGACAATTGAAGTAAATCAAATATTGTTTTCCTTATTTTTTGTAGAAGTCTACCTTGCTCTTTTGTCCTTCATTTTCTTTTCTTTTTTCTTCTTTTTTTAAAATATATTTTATTGATTTTATACAGAGAGAAAGGGAGAGAGAGAGAGAGTTAGAAACATCGATGAGAGAGAGTCGTCGATCAGCTGCCTCTTGCACACCCCCTACTGGGGATATGCCTGCAACCAAGGTACATGCCCTTGACCGGAATCGAACCCGGGACCTTTCAGTCCCCAAGCCGACGCTCTATCCATTGAGCCAAACAGGTTTCGGCTTGTCCTTCATTTTCTTTGCATAGTATAGAAAGCAGATGTTACTGTATTTGTTTGCCCTGCTTTGTCTGAAATAATATGTTAGTACTAAAATTTGTCTTTATATATCTATTTTCTCTAAAACAACTAATTTCTTTACCTGCATTTTAAGTTTATTTAAGTTTACATTATCCAAGGAATTTCATATTTTGGGCCCATTTTAGTGAGAAATCTTTTTCAAAACTGTAACAATGGAGACGTTTGGTTTTAATTTTTGGTTGGTTGGTTAGTTGGTTTGTTACGGGTATAGGATGGTGTATACATTTTGATATTTTATTTATTTTTAAATATATTTTTATTGATTTTTTTTACAGAGAGGAAGAGTGAGAGATAGAGTGCCAGAAACGTCGATGAGAGAGAAACATCGACCAGCCGCCTCCTGCACATCCCCTACCAGGGATGTGCCCGCAGCCAACTTACATGCCCTTGACCAGAATCGAACCCAGGACCTTTCAGTCCACAGACCGACACTCTATCACTGAGTCAAACCGGTTTCAGCTACATTGTGATATTTTAAAGAAAAGAAATATTAACAATTGGAAATTTGGAGTAGACACATAATAACCAAATGAAACTTGTTTTGTGTTTTTATTAAGCCCATCTAGTGAAAGTGAGGCTGAAAATCTTGATGCACAACCCCAGTCTACGGTCCGTCCTGAAGAGATCCCTCCTATACCTGAAAATAGATTTCTAATGAGAAAAAGTCCTCCTAAAGCTGATGAGAAAGAAAGGAAAAACAGAGAAAGAGACAGAGAGAGAGAGTGGTATGTGCATGTGTATGTATACCTTACAGTGCCTTACAATCTTTAACATAATATCTCTTTAAAAAAAAAAAAAAAGTGTATACTTATTTTAGACAAAATTTAATTGGTGACTTTGTCACAAGATTGAAATCTTTCTTTAGAGTAGGGGTGTCGAACTCAATCAGAGAAGGGGCCAAAATCTAAAATCCAGCCTAAATCGCGTGCCGAATGGTTTACTGAACAGTCATAAACTGTCATTGTGATGGAAACGCAGCGGAGTGCAGTGATGACAGCGTGGTGCGGGCCACATTGCAAGGCCTGGCGGGACGGATTTGGCCCTCGGGCCTTGTGTTTGACACATGTGCTTTAGAGGGTAATGTTCCTAAAGCCCCTTTTTGCTAGTAACCACATAGGTAAAAGGATAAATTGACAATGCAAACAGATTTTGAGTAACAGTTACTTTTTAAGAAAAATAAGCACTGTGAATGCTAAAAAGATGTTAAGTGGAATTCTAAACCAATTCCATTTAAAAATGAGATGAGTTTTACCGTGTTATTTGTAGATATTAAACTTTTTTTCTTTTTAAAATGAACTTCATTGAGGACAAATTTACATAAAATAAAATGCACCCATTTGAAGTGTACAGTTCAGTTATTTTGTATACATTAAACTTTTAAGTAAAAACCACTTTCAGTTTCTCTGATAGGGAAAAAATTCTGTTTTCTTTGCATGACTTAAAATATTTTGGTAATTAAAATTGATATGTTCAAATAGTTGCAGAAATTTTCTACATAAAAGTTGAAGTCTTTCTCTTTTTTTATGAACAAAGAGGAATGTTATAAAAGTAATAACAATTCTGAGCGATCCCCCAATACTTTCATAATACAGTAAAACCACAAAATTTAAGTATTTGTAATTTTAATATAGATTGAATTTTTATTTTTCCTCAGGTATTAAGTTGTTTCTAAGAAAGTAAATATTAAAGAGAAAATGTTTGAACTACCTTAGAATGACCTTTTCAATATAACTTATATGGATATTGTTAATGCTAACAATATTAACTCATTATTTGAAAATGGTTTTCCTTTTTGGTATAAACCATGGTATAAAAATTTTGCTAATTCAGACTATATTGTTTCTGCTTAATCTCAATAATTATACTTCACTATAATTTTATTATCAATGGACAACTACTTATCCTACATAAGTAAAAGGCTAATATGCAAATCGACAGAATAACAGAACGACTGGTTGCTATAATGCACACTGGACACCAGGCGGCACTCAACACAGGTGCTGCCCCCTGGTGGCCCCTGGGCTCCCACAAGGGGAGCGAGGCTCAGCCAGAAACTGAGCTCACGGCTGACAGACACTGGTGGTGGCTAGAGCCTCTCTCGCCTCTGTGGCAGCACTAAGGCTGTCTGATTGGTAGCTTAGGCTGGCTCCCAGCGGGGAGGGCGCTGGCTGGGCTGAGGGAACCCCCACCCCCACCCCCCGAGTGCACGAATTTTGTGCACTATGCCCCCTAGTAAGATAATAAGGCACTTTGGAATAAGGTAGTTTTACAACTATTCTCTCAGGCATATGGCCTATACTGAGCTCTTCTGATGATTTTCCTTAGCACTGTCAGGTTAACTTCATCTTAGTAATGATTATGTAACAATGACAAATTAGTTATTCTTCCTCATGCATTACAAGGTTTTAGCATTCCTCACTCCTGGGCACTAAGTACCAATAGCTGTTGAAAAGTGCTTCAACTTTTCTAGATAACTGTTAGGCATTGATAACATTCCTGGGTGAAAACCACTGATTATATATGATTTTAAATTTATTACTTTAAGTCAGCAAAGCTATATTTCCCAGATTTATTTTTATAAAATAATGTTTTAATGTTCTCTTTGCTTCCTTCTAGTAATCTACTTAACTCCCAGCCTGCGTCATACCAGAGGAGACTTTTAGTTACTAGGTCTGGCAGGAAAATTAAAGGAAGAGGACCGAGGGTAGGTCATTCTTTTCCCATAAATCCTTTTTTTTTTTATTTCAGAGAGGAATAGAGAAGGAGAGAGAGATAGAAACATCAGTATTGTGAGAGAATTATTGATTGGCTGCCTCCTGTACACCCCCTACTGGGGATCGAACCCGGGACCCTTCAGTCCACAGCCAACAGAGCCGAACTATTTTGGCCTTCCCATAAATCTTAATAGTTTTGCATTTATCTTAAAATAATTTGAGTGTTTTTTAAATAGTTGTATATGTAAGTAACTGAAATTCAGAGTAGGTGTGGGTATTGAATTATGTTCTCTTTTCATAGTAACTTGTTTGTATTAGTACTTCCAAACTTAAATTCATGGGATGTTAATGGATTTTTACAAAACATGGTATAAAATGAAATGAAAGTCTTTGCTGTGCCCCCTTGTCACTTCCTGACCACTATATCTCTACTCTTGTTAAAAATTAACTCTATTCTTACATTCCATCTCTTTTTAAAAATATATTTTATTGTTGATAGCATTACAGATATCTCCCCTTATTCCCCCTTTACCTCTTTTCTCCCCCCCTTTGTCTTTACTAGATTGTCCCTGTCAGAATTTAAATGTCTGTGTTTTTAGCATTTTAGAAACTTAAGTATAGTACATAGTATATTATTTATTTACTTCCTACTCATTCCTCAGCCATTTCAGTTTGTTATCTACCATTCTGCTGCAAGCAGCACTTGCCCTGTGGTTAGCTTCCTGTCACAAAATCCAGTGGATCCTTTCAGTCTTTGTCTTACTTAATATCCCTACCTGTAATACTTTTTTTTTTCTTTCTTTTTTTAAAATATATTTTATTGATTTTTTACAGAGAGAAAGGGAGAGAGATAGAAAGCTAGAAACGTTGATGAGAGAAACATCGACCAGCTGCCTCTTGCACACCCCCTACCGGGGATGTGCTGAAACCCCTGACCGGAATCGAACCTGGGACCTTTCAGTCCACAGACTGACGCCCTACCACTGAGCCAAACCGATTTCGGCATGTAATACTCTTTTTACTCCCATCATATTTTCTTCCTATCTCTGGCTATTCTATCTTGCATTTCCAGCGCCAGTTCATACCCTTCTACCCCACTTTTAAATATTGTGCTACAACAGGTTTCCAACTCTTCTCATTTTGCATATGCTCCTTGGATAATCTCATCACTCCCATGGCTTCAGTGGCTCCCTATATGCTGATAAATGTCAAATTTTCATCTGTTCTTCTCTCACCAAAGGCTTATTTGATAGCCATTTAGTTGCTTAACAGGCACCTCAATTCAGTATATACAATAAGCACTTTCTCTTCAGACCTCTTCTTCCTTTAGATTCCTGGACTCATGGCAGCCACCACCACATGTACAGTTACTAAAATTTCGAGCCCAAGAATCATTTTGTTTTTCTCCTTTCTTTGCTACCATATATATCTTATTCATCACCAAGTCCTCTCAGTTTAACCTCCTTAATACTCTGAAATCTATCTGCTTCTCTCAAACTCCACTCCAGTAATCTTAATTCAATTCATCATATATTCTCAGAACTGTAAATATCTTCCTAACTGTTCTCATGGCAGTTCTCAAACTTTTTTGTCTTAGGACCTCTTTATAATCTTAAAAACTATTGAGGATTCAAAAGAGCTTTTGTTGATGTGAATTATATCTATTAAAATTTACTCTTCTGGAAATTAAAATTGAGAAGTATTTAAAACACAAGACTACTATATATAAGCACATCATCTATTAACTATGAAAGCAAATACATCAAAACATGCCATGTTGTCTCTGAAATATTCCATTGTGAGATAAAGAATGAAAGTGGAGAAGGCAAATAATGTGATATGAAAATAATTTTGACCTCAAAAATCCCTGGACTATACTGAGTCTTGGGATTCCTAAACCACACTTGAGAATCACTGATGTAAACTTTTCTCCATAGTGATCTTTTGAAAATGAAAATCTAATTATGTCACTCCTTTTTGTTGTCCTTATGGTAAATCCAAAATTATTACCATGACCTACAAGACCTCACAAAAGCTAGTCCTTGCTTACTTCATCAGATTATCAAGTGCTACTTTCCTTTGCAATTTTATCTTTGGCCACACTGATCTGTCTTCTGATCATTTCTAAAACATGCTATTTCTTTCTATCTCAGGACCTTCAAACATGGTATATTTCTATGTCTAACATGTTCTTCCTTACCCATCTATCCTCACCCCCTTTTATCTCTTTTTCCTCACCCTTGCCTCGTATCTTCTCATACATATTCCATAGCTTTTAGCTTTTACTTATCATTTTAACTTTCTTTACCCTTTCCTTACACTATCTAGATTAGATATCTTTGTTATATATTCACTGAGCACCTTTTACTTCTCCTTTTATATTCATTCTTTATGAATAAATGTTTCATATCTGTGATAATATGTCTGTTTCTGTTCTCTTAACCTTGTAGAATATAAGTTTCAAGGGAGCAAAATCAGGTGTGTCTTGACTCACTAATACTTCCTCAGTATGTGGTCGAGTGGTTGGCCATTCTAAGAGTTGAAAAACTACTGGTTGAATAAATGAGTATCTGTACATTGACTTGTTTTTTGTTTTTTAATAATATGGAACTTTTTGCTTTGATGCATCGAGATCACGTATTTCCAATTGGAACTTGGCAACTTGTGAGGGTTCTTAAACCTATCCTGCTTTAGCATCATTTAAATAGACAGTTCTCTAGAGAAGGCTTGGGTGGCTAGAGTTTCTGTGGTTAATGCTTATTTGGAATTTCAAGATATTTTTGAAGTATTTCTTTCTCATTGACTTCCTGTCGGAAAATTGGAGAAATTTGTTATTTTAGAGGGCATAGAAATATCAGACACTTTATTTGAACCTAGAAATATATACACTTTAGTTATGGTATAATGCTTTTATATTTTTCTAAGTTAACTTTCCCCTTTTTATTTTCTTAAGCGTTATCGAACGCCATCTAGATCCAGATCAAGGGATCGTTTCAGACGGAGTGAGACTCCTCCACATTGGAGGCAAGAGATGCAAAGAGCTCAAAGAATGAGAGTATCAAGTGGTGAAAGATGGATCAAAGGGGATAAGTAAGATTTCATTATATTATTTCAAAGGTAGTGAATATAAATATATTTTTACTAAAGTGCATCCAGTTATTTGTAGCCGTTTCTGGGTATCTTAAGGAAAATAGAATATCATTTTAGCTAGTAACACCAGTTTTTTCTTAATAAAAAGGCTTTTTTTCCCCCTCTTACATTTTAGGAGTGAGATAAATGAAATAAAAGAAAATCAAAGAAGCCCAGTTAGAGTAAAAGAGAAGAAAATAACTGATCTCAGGCATGTGTCTGAGAGTCCAAACAGAAAAAGTGAAAAAGAAAAGAAAATTAAAGACCATAAATCTAACAGCAAAGAGAGAGAGGTCAGAAGAAATTCAGAGAAAGAGAAAGATGATAAGTATAACAAAAACAAGGTGAAGAAAAGGGCCAAATCTAAAAGTAGGAGTAAAAGCAAAGAGAAATCAAAGAGTAAGGAAAGGGATACAAAGCATAATAGACATGAAGAAAAGAGGATGAGGTCAAGGAGTAAAGAAAAGGATCATGAGAGTACAAAAGAAAAAGAAAAGTCCGATTCTAAAGGAAAAGATCAGGAAAGGAGTAGAAGTAAAGAGAAGTCTAAACAGTTAGAATCAAAGAGTAATGAGCATGATCATAATAAAAGTAAGGAAAAGGATAGACGTGCACAGTCTAGAAGTAGAGAACGCGATACAACTAAAGGCAAACACAGTTACAACAGTAGAACAAGGGAACGAAGCAGAAGTAGGGACAGGAGCAGAAGAGTGCGATCCAGAAGTCATGACCGTGACCGCAGCAGAAGCAAGGAGTACCATAGATACAGAGAGCAGGAGTACAGGAGAAGAGGAAGGTCACGGAGCCGAGAGAGAAGAGCTACACCAGGAAGATCGAGAAGTAAAGACAGAAAGAGGAGGAGGAGAGATTCACGGAGCTCAGAGAGAGAAGAAAGTCAAAGCAGGAACAAAGAAAAACATAGAAACCAAGAAGGGAAGAGTTCACACAGAAAAGAAAATTCTGAGGGTGAGAAGAGAATGCACTCTAAAAATCGTGATCATAATAGTTCAAATGATAACAGGGATAAAAAGGCTGATAGAGATCAAAGTCCATTCGCAAAAATAAAACAAAGTAGTCAGGACAATGAATTAAAGTTCTCCACATTAAAACAGAAGGAGGATGAGAAGACCAGATCCTCAGTGGAAAAAGAAAACCAAAAATCAAAGGGTCAAGAAAATGACCACGCACATGATAAAAATAAAAAATTTGATCATGAATCAAGCCCTGGAACAGATGAAGACAAAAGTGGATGAGTGAGTTGTATAAATTTATTTCCATTCTGTCTCAGATTTTAAGTTTTAGAGACTTGCTGATGAATCTCCTTTATGTTGTTTCTTCTCATTGTTTTGGGTTGTTTATGTTTGTCCTTTTTTTTCTTTTTTAACGTGGACTTTATTGAGTTGATCTTTTGATAATCTGCAAGCTGGATAATTTGTACTGCTAAAGTTTTAATAAACTTGAAATGAGAAAAACACTTGGTGTAATACTGTGTGCTGTGTTTCACTATTTCATGTATACATTTTTGTGTTGCAACAATCAGCCAATAGCAAGCAAGCTGTTCCTTAATTTGTGTCATCAGCCATTTGGAAGCAAATATAACTGATTGTTGGAATACATTGTTACAAAAGCTCGTGTTACTCATGATGAAGTCTTATAAAGATTTTCTGGTTGAATTTATGGCTTATAATAATTTTTATGCAGAAACAGGATCCTAATAACTTGATATCTTAAGGCATTACTTTTGATGTTATAGCAGTTTGTGCTTTAAAATAGATATTTAGTTCTTTATATAGTATTTCATGTGCTGTTCTTTATAATTCCACTCATAGCTTGTTTCATGATATTTTTCATGTCTAGTTCTGTTTTTAACTATCTAAAAATAGTTCAATTTTTTTTTTCAGTTGATGTACTGATTAAGCTTGACTTGCTGTTATACAGCATCTGACAAGTAATCTTGGAAGATCAGACTGTGATTTTCAATCTGTGTTGATTTCATTTGCTTTTAGAGAACCTTGTTTATTATCCTTCTCCAAAATGGAAAAATACTTTTCTCACTAAAGCATACCACTTGTGCAACGCTTTTAAGTTTGATTCTAAAAGTTGTTAGTATTGACAAGACTTATCTTTTTTGGTCACTGATCTATAAGAGTTGAGTATTAATTCTGCATGTTTTGTTTGTGTTGGTGTGTGTGTGTGTGTGTGTGTGTGTGTGTTTGTGTTTAACTTAAACTGCACTACTTCTCATAGCTGTTTCAAATGGCAAGAAAATATCTCTTTTTAATATATGTATCACAGTAGGCTGTAGCATGTTTATGACTGGTTTCTTTCTATTCAGGTGATTTATACCATTACTGTTAGCATTATTTTACCTAGGCATGTATAACATTGCCACTTAGAGTAGAAAATTGCAAAATTTGATAGCTAACAGAGTTAAACACTAAAGATATCTAAAGTCCATTTAGAATTTTATGTGTTGTACATTGCTATTTTTGTGATGTGTGGCCTTTTATTTTGTAATTTCTAAATAAAATACTAAACATCCAGCAAACACAAAACCTGCCTCATTTGAAAAGGAATTTTAGAATTCCAATTAATAGTAACTTCTAGAATGTTTTGTACTTTAATATTTGTCAATATAGTGTCAGTTTCTTGGTAAACCCAGTAGCTAGTCAATGCTGTTAGTACTAAAAGAAGCAGTGCTTAACATAATGTGATTAAAACATTAATGGTACAGTTGGCATTATGGTGGTAGCTGTTTGCATAATGAATAATAGGGTAATTATATGATTGTAATTCCTTGAAACAAATATCCACAGTGGAGTCTAATTTTTTCCTTGATTATAAAAGTAATAGATGTTTATGATAATTCAGGATGGTTGATTCCTTTGAAACTTTGAACACACACCCACATTAAGGTAATTAATTGAGTCTAGAGTGTATAATCTCTTACATATTTTAAATTAGTTATTGTTTTTTAAATTCAGTACATTGCATTTTTAAAATATTTGTTATATACTTTTTGCACATCAAGAAAGATGCTATTTAAGAAAAGATTTCTAGCCGAAACCGGTTTGGCTCAGTGGATAGAGTGTCGGCTTGGGGACTGAAGGGTCCTGGGTTCGATTCCGGTCACGGGCATGTACCTTGGTTGCGGGCACATCCCCAGTAGGGGGTGTGCAAGAGGCAGCTGATCAATGATTCTCTCTCATCGATGTTTCTAGCTCTCTAGCTCTCTCTCTTCCTCTCTGTATAAAATCAATAAAATATATATTATTTTTAAAAGAAGAAAAAAAAAGATTTCTCATCAGGTTCTATTTTTTTTTAAATTCCATGACAAATAAACATACTTCTGTATTGTCTGATCCCAGACCTTTATCTACTAAGAATTATAGGCAAATAACAAATGGGGGAAAATTTAGTAATTTCTATAAGTATATCAGAAGACCAACTCCATGCTAAGCCTTTAAAAAAAAAAAAAAAGCTTTATTAGCTGTTTTAACAATAGAACAGATTTTGGTAAAGGAGATGATAGCTGTCAGGTAAGTTTTATATTCAGAATATAAAGAACATTTAGAAAATGATTAAAAAGCATTTACTGTACCTCAAGTCTTCCTTTGCATCTGAATAGCACACAGCTCAAATGGTCCTTTCCTCCCACTACATTCTTACTAATAGTTGTACCACCTTTAGTTATTACTTTGAACACACTCGGTTTCCCTAAAAGACAGCTATTTAATACCTTCTTGTAATTTTATAGTTATGTTTGAGCTTACAGTTTACCTCTAAGAATCTTTTTAGATATATATAATTAGTTTCAGAGGGAGAGGGAGAGAGATAAAAACATCAATGATGAAAGAGAATCATTGATCAGCTGCCTCCTACATGCCCCCTGTAGGGATTGAGCCCTCAACTTGGGCATGTGCCCTGACCAGGACCCAACAGTGACCTCCTGGTTCATAGGTCAATGGTCAACCACTGAGGCACACTGGCTGGGAACCTCTAAGTATCTTTGACTTAATATCCTCCTAAAGATTTAAGTAAGTTTGTCTTTATTGCCTGAAAAATTTTTCATGATTATTATTTCAAGTGAACACTTTCCTTCCACAGAAATTGACACAACAGTGATTTATACTATGATAAATGACCAGTAGAGAGAGGAGCTGCTTGATTGCTTTAACATATTTAAAAATGTACAGTTAGAGAATTTATACAGAGACCATTGTAGTTCTTAAGCTCCGTAAATCAAAGCCTTCACAGAATTTTTTAAGAATTTGACTGATAAACCTATCCCTGCACAAGTGAGATATTGATTCATATTGGCTTTATTGAATTGCTTTTGATTCTTGTACCCAGTGATAGATAGGAAACTGAAAAGTAAAGATTTCCTAATGTTAAGGACAGGAACACATTGGGATTTCTGGTATTTTGAGTATGGTGTTAACTGACAGTTCTAGTTTGCTTTCACATTTTAATAAGGAGTTCATTGTGCTTCACCCTAGGTGGCAATTTTTAAAAATATATATTTTATTAATTTTTTACAGAGAGGAAGGGAGAGAGATGGTTAGAAACATCAATGAGAGAGAAACATAGATCAGCTGCCTCCTGCACACTCCCTGCTGGAGATGTGCCGGCAACCAAGGTACATGCCCTTGACCAGAATCAAACCTGGGACCCCTCAGTCTGCAGGCTGATACTCTGCCAGGGGTCTTCAAACTACGGCCCGCGGGCCACATGGGGCCCACAGAGGAGTCTGATCCGGCCCGCCAGGTTTTTTGGGCAGTGAGCGCAGCCGAGGTGTTACAGTAGGAATTAGTAGTTCATATAGTCCGGCCCTCCAGCTCTCTGAGGGACCGTGATCTGGCCCCCACTTTAAAAAGTTTGAGGACGCCTGCGTAACCACTGAGCCAAAAACGGTTTCAGCAAGGTGACAAATTTTTAAAATCAGACTTTGGACCTTTAATAAACTTCTATAGAAACTTGTTTCTGTTTACCTTCACCATAATATACACCAACCATATAGATGATTTTTTATAGAGAAACAAAAGTCATTTTTCTGTTAACTTCTGGTCATGTTTACTATAATTATTCAGTTTATTATTTATACATTTAGAATTGAATGAAGTTTCCAATCCAAGGATTGTAGCTTTATAACCAATTTATTATGAAAAGATATGTTTTGTTATAAATACTTGTTTAAAAGTAAACTCCAGGATATACAGCACTGGCTGACTCCGGCCTGCAGTGGGCTTTCCAGCTGCCGTAGGGGTGTCGAACTCAATCAGAGAAGGGCCCAAAATCTAAAATCCAGCCTAAATCGCGGGCCAAATGGTTTACTGAACAGTCATAAACTGTCATTGTGATAGAAACGCAGCGGAGTGCAGTGATGACAGCGCAGTGTGGGCCACATTGCAAGGCCTGGCGGGACGGATTTGGCCCGCGGGCCTTGTGTTTGACACATGTGCTAAAGGGTTCAGGTAAAGGCAAACGCTGGGCTGGGCTGTGACACACGAAGTCAATATTAAAGGAAAAGAAAAATCACATAAATTTTTAAAATTCTGTCAGCAAGGTAGGAGAAGGGAGGGAGTGGTGGGACTGGCTTGTGTTTCTTCCCACAACCCTCCCTTTTTTTTCTTAAAGCAATTCGTTTACCGATGTGAGTTTTCTTCCCCTTTGAGTGTTTATTGTGTTTTGAAAGATCAATAAGTGAATTGGGTATTAGTACGTGGGGATGTTAAAAGTTGTGGCTGCTCTCATTGTGGAAGGGAAAAAAATAACTAAAGCACTTCTTTTCCAAGTTCAAAGTCACTGTGATGTATATTTTTTTAATGAAATTTAGAAATAAAGCTCTTGTTAACAATTGTAAAATATTTCAAAATGCTGCTCTTATCATTGGTCTAGTAACTTGTTTTCTGCAAACTGCATTTTGTGGAATTTAAGCTCTGAAACTATATCAATTTTTATAGTTTGTATTAAATAAACGATACTATAATAAATAGTTTGTTTTTATATTTTTTAAATTGTTTATTTAACCTTTATTTTTATTAAAAGCTAAATAATGAAAATCAACTAAAATACAATTTTATTTCACCCATGGAGATATAGAATCTGAATTAGGGGGGAAAACTGAGTAGTGTTTAACAATACTGAACTTCTTTAAGAATTTAGTGACGATTTCCAGAAGGTTTAGGAATAAACCGTAGTGTAAATGTTTAATCATGATGCTTCCAATTGCTATATGTCTTTTGCCTCTGCAAGCCTTTAAGGCTGTACTTGGAATTTGCATTACTATCTAGTAGAAAAGCCCATTTGCTTTTTAATTCCTCAGCATTAGGAACGCTATTATATCATTGGCCCTCCAGTTTAAGGGTTCTAAAACCATAAAAATGTTAATTATAAGAAAAATTTATTCTAGTTTTTGACTTATTGTTTGGTTGCTATTTAAATGAGATGTATATAGGCAAAATTTACCTACTTAGCTTAAGAGTTAGTAACAGAAAGTATATATGCTTAGGTAAAAACATTCTGACCATCCAATGATTTGTGTGTATTAACAGGTGAATATTATTAAACTTTCAGGTTTTGGAGTGTTTTTTAAAATGCTTTATTTAACCAGGAGAATATGTAAAATGTAAGTGCTTCATCATATGGACTGTGCAAATTGTGTATTAAAATACTTTTAGTATCAATTTGCTTTTTCTATTTTCATTGCTTTCTAGGTTTCTTTACTAAACATTTCTTAATCTAATATTGTATTTCCTTTTATTTTAAATGCTGGTTCATAATTTTTTATCCTCACACCCCACCCCCTATAGTCCTCAATACTCAAAATGTCTTCGTTTCAGTTTAAATCTTTGCACAAATTTTAGCTATGGGTTTTTTTTTATTCAAAGTAGCAGTTTAGAGCAGTTACTAGTATGTATCCACTGTTCTGTGTTTTGCCATTCTATTCTTTTTTTTTTTTTTTTTTACAGAGAGGAAGGGAGAGAGAGAGAGAAAGCTAGAAACGTCGATGAGAGAGAAACATCAACCAGCTGCCTCTTGCACACCCCCTCCCGGGGATGTGCCCGCAACCAAGGTACATGCCCTTGACCGGAATCGAACCTGGGACCTTTCAGTCCGTAGGCGGACGCTCTACCACTGAGCCAAACCGATTTCGGCTGTTCTTTACACTGAATTGTTTGTGATTAAAAGCTGCACAGCCTTTTTTTTTTCTTTTTTTTTTTTCCTTAACTCTAGTAGAAAGTCTAGCCCAATAGAATCCAATTATACAATATATGTTAGGGAGAAAACTAACTATATTTCAGTGTCTTATCCTACACTCAGTTAAGTTGGTTATAAAACATTTAAGTAATCAGTTTCTTGTTTTTATAACGTGAAGATAACTTTATCTAAAACTAGTTATCACCCTTATATAATATACTCCCTAAAACACTTGAAAGAATATATGACAGAGGTTCCCAGATTTTATTAGTTCATTTTGCCTTTGCATGGCAACCCTAGGCCAAATATATATATCTCGGGTCTAGTAATAATTAATGTCGTTTTTAAACATTCATTTAAAATCTTGCTTGGCGTTGACTTGTATTGACATAACCTTCAAACACGTGGTATCTACAGAACGTGTGAAGTGCAATTAACAAGTTTTGCTTGAAAAAGTTTGTGTTTGGTTTGGTTTTTGTTGCAAAACTAGGGCTAGAGGTGCCCTGTGTAGCCTAGAGGATGGTGTGGAAGTCCTGAAATTACATGCATAATGTTTGAGGGGGGCGGGGGGGGGGGGGGGAGGAGAATCCACCTTACTGCTCAAGGAGCTATGTTTCATCATTCCCAGAGAGGATCATGACCTCAAATATTTTTGCTGTAAGACTTGGTCCCTGAGAGAATGATGATCTGTGTAATTTACACCTATACTCAGCATTTCCGTTTGTAGAAATCTATTTCAAAAATACACTGATGAAAATATGAAACAAAGTTATTGGCAGGAATTTATAGTAGCAAAGATGAGATCATACATATCTATTGGTATGCTGCTGGTTGCATAAAATGTATAAACCTGCAACAGAATACTGTGCCATGTTATCACTGGACTGTGATCTCTAGGATATAATAAATTGTGATCGCTAGGATATAATAAATTATATATCTGTAAAAAAATTGTTTTATGCAAGAGTTAAATGAAAATACACATATTTGCTTATTTTAAAAAACAGCAAAGGACAACAGTGAAAAGGTAACCTAGAGGAGAAAATTTTTCAAATCATACCTGATAAGGGGTTAATATCCACAGTATGTAAAGAACTACAACTTGCCTAAACCAGTTTGGCTCAGGATAGAGTGGCAGCCTGCGGATTGAAAGATCCCAGGTTCAATCTGGTCAAGGGCATGCACCTTGGTTGCGGGCACATCCCTGTAGGGGGTGTGCAGGAGGCAGCTGATCAATGTTTCTAACTTTCTATCCCTCTTTCTCTTTGTAAAAAAAAAAAAAATCAATAAAATAAAAAGAACTAGAACTCAACCAAAAAAGCAATGGATGAAAAAATTCAAAAGGACTTGGATAACATTTCTCCACATTGGTAAATTCACAACTGATAAACTGGAACTGTAAATCAAAACCACAATGATCTAGCACCTCATGTCCGTTAGGATGGCTATTATCAAAATATGTTAGGGGAAATGTGCACCTGGTCCAAAATGGGAATGGAAAGTGCAGCTTATGGTCCAAACAATAGGATGGTTCTTCAGAAAATTTTAAAAGATTGTCATAAAGCAATTTAACTTTTGAGCATATATCCAAAAGAATTTAAATATTACCTCAAGAGATTTGCACACCAGTGTTTATAGCATCATTATTCACCAAAGCCAAGAGATGGAAACCAAAGTGTCCATTAATGAATAAACTTTGGGATATCCTATATAGTAAAAGGCTAATGTGCAGATTGTCCCCTTGACCTGGAGTTCAATCAGTGCCAACCACTCGTAGCCCTTCCCCCCAGCTGGCCCCACCCCCATTCAATCCACTCCCACCCTGATTGGGGGCTGGCCCAGCCTTCTAACTGCCTGTGGCCCCTCCCCCTGACCAGCTCTGCCCCAGTTGGGGGCAGGGTCAGCCAGCCAACCTCCCATGTCCCATACCCCCAGCCAAGCCAACCCTGTCGGTCTCCACTCATGCAGAAATTAATGCACTAGACCTTGTGTGTGTGTGTAATTTCATATTGTTTTAAGGAGTTCTGGCACATGCTTCAACATTAGATGACCTTGAGAACATTATGCTAGTGGAAATAAATTCTCTTAGTGAGGTACCTAAAGTGGTCAAATTCATAGAAACAAAGTAGAATGGTAGGTTCCAGGAGCTGAGGGGAGGGGAAATGGAGAGTTGTTTAGTGGGTATATAGTTTCAGTTTTGCAAGATGATAAGATCTGGAGATTGGTTACACAACAATGTGAATATACTAGCATACTACTGAACTGTACTCTTAAAAATGTTTAAGATGGTAAAATTTGCATTCTGCATTTTATACCACAGTCAAAAAACTAAAGGAACAGGGGAATGCAACTCATAAAAACAGTGAAGCCCTGCCGGGACCGGTTTGGCTCAATGAATAGAGCGTGGGCTTGGGGACTGAGGGGACCCGGGTTCGATTCCAGTCAAGGGCATGTACCTTGGTTGCGGGCATATCCCCAGTAGGGGGTGTGCAAGAGGCAACTGATCGATGACTCTCTCCCATCGATGTTTCTAACTATCTTTCTCCCTTCCTCTCTGTACAAAATCAATAAAATATATTTTAAAAAAAACAAAACAGTGAAGCCCTGACCCATTTGGCTCACGGAATGGAGCATCAGCCTGCGGACTGAAGGTTCCTGGGTTCAATTCTGGTTGGAGGCACATGCCTGGATTGCAGGCTTGATTTGCTGAAGTGCAGGAAGCAGATAATCAATTATTCTTATTGATGTTTCTCTCCCTTTCCCTTCCTCTCTGAAATTAATAAAAATTTATTTTTTAAAAAAGACACTGAACTTGTATCAGGTTGGTTGCCTAACTACATGTAGAAGAATTATTTCAACTGACCTTAAAACATGGCAATTTGCACGTCTAGTGAGATACACTATAAAATAAACCATAAAGGAGCCATAAATTGCATTCAGTAATCAGTGTTATTTGAAACTAAAATTTAAGTACTGAATGGTACACAATTTTTTGAAAAGTAGTACTTCCATGCAGCTATAAGAAGGAATGAAGTGCTGATGATGGTAGGACATTAGATAGACCTTGGGAATATGCTAAGTATGTCTGAGATAAGGCCAAAGTATGATTCCATTTATATAAAATAACCAAATAGGCAAAACCACAGAGACAAATCAGATTAGTGTTTGCCAGGGACTATGGAGAGGGGGATGGGGAGTGACTGCTTAATAGGTACTGGGTTTCCATTTGAGCAATGAAAAGGTTCTGGAACTCAATAATTGTAATGGTTATATAATATTATGAATATAAATGCTACTGAACACATTTTTTAAAATATATTTTATTGATTTTTCACAGAGAGGAAGAGAGAGGGACAGAGAGCTAGAAACATCGATGAGAGACATCCACCAGCTGCCTCCTGCACCCCCCCCACTGGGGACGTGCCCGCAACCAAAGTACGTGCCCTTGATCGGAATCAAACCCAGGACCTTTCAGTCCATAGGCCGATGCTCTATCCACTGAGCCAAACCAGTTTCGGCCTGAACACATTTTTAACTGACTAAAATTATACATTTTATTTTGTGTATATATAAAAAATGAATTAGCCTTCAATAGTGAAGATCCAACATAATTGTACTTAGATGAAGAGCAGCTTTATTAAATTATAAGCAAGTAATTCACTTACATTTGGAGCTTATAATTGACTACAATTTAGTCTCTCAATCTTAAACCTTTTCCTACCATGTAAAACCTAGCCTTTTCTTAGACTTTTGAAAATTATTATATTTTGTTCCATGCGAATAATAACAAGGGAGCTGTTCTCCAGTGGCCTCATTTGCCTGATAGCTAGGTCTTAATCCACCTCTGTTCGTAAGGACTGGTCCATGGCCACCTCCAGGTCCTCTCTGTACAGATTTTACAAGAGGATAAATATGTTTATTTGTTGATTCAGACTCGAATTTAATTACTTCTCTGGCATAATCCTGAAATTGCTTCTCCTTTCCAGCCAAAAGTTTTTCAGTAAGTCTGCAAGACTGTAGATGGTCTTCTTTTGCTTGTTTTGCATTAAGCTTATTTTCGGCCTATTAAAGAAAGAAAGTACAATTCCATATTGGTAAATGAGACCAACTCTCTAAATATATATAGCATTAGAAGTTATAGATATACTTTTATAAACTCATTGATATTTGACAAGTTCTGAAAACTTGTATACTATAATTTATTTCAGAAACTTTCCCATGTATCTCACAATATCATCATGCTCAGAAGTCGTGACTCAATGAAACTTGCCTTAATAGCCATATATTATGATAGATCTTCAAACAATACGGCAAAATAGTTAAAGGCATGAACTTTAGATAAAATCAAATAACCACGTTTAGAATCCTGTTTCTACCATTTAATAATGCATACTCTGGCAGGTAGGTGTAAAAGGCATACCAATCACTGTCCCTACGCACCCACTATTTTGAAGGAACTCACTCAAATCCACTCTCCTAAGTCATCCCAATATACCATGTGCCACAGGAACTCCTGTAAGATTAAATTGGCAGTGAATATCTGAGCTAAGTTAAACCAAATACATGATGTTTCCCAATAATTAGAAGTTGGAACAAGTGATATTTTTTTATTTATTTTTACACAGAGAGGAATTGAGAGGGACAGAGAGTTAGAAACATCGATGAGAGAGAAACATCGATCAGCTGCCTCCTGCACACCCCCCACTGGGGATGTGCCCGCAACCAAGGTATTATACATGCCCTTGACCAGAATCGAATCCGGGACCCTTCAGTCCATAGGCTGACGCTCTATCCACTTAGCCAAACCGGTTTTGGCTGATCAATGTTTTTCTCTCTCTCTCCCTCTTTCTCTCTCATTCCCACCCACTTCCTCTCTCTAAATATCAATAAAAAAAGAAAAGCAAACTGAAGAATTTATTGCTAGCCCATCTGTACTATAAAACATACTATAGAAAGTCTTCAGGCTGAATAGAAATAGCTAATCCTATGTAATAAAAGAGTAATATGCAAATTGACCCTAATGGTGGAACGACTGGGAACAACCAGTTGCTATGACACGCATTGATCACCAGGGGGCAGATGCTCAATGCAGGAGCTGCCCCCTGGTGGTCAGTGTGCTACCACAGGGGGAGCTCCACTCAGCCACAAGCCGGACTGCATGTGGAGCCTCTTCTGCCTCCTCGGCAGTACTAGGGATGTCTGACTTTGGCTTAGGTCTGCTTCCAGGCTGCCAGAGGAATGTCTGTCAGCTTAGGCCTGATTCCCCCAAGAGCGGGCCTAAGTCAGCAGGTGGACATCCCCCAAGGGGTCCCAGTCTCCAAGAGGGTGCAGGCTGGGCTGAGGACACCCCCCTCCCCCGAGTGTATGACTTTTCATGCACTGGGCCTCTAGTAAGCTTGTAAAAAGATGCTCAACATCATTAATCATTAGGGGAAAGCAAATGAGAGCCACAATGAGATACTTTCCAACTCATTATGGTGGTTACAATGAACAACAAAACCGCCCTAGCAGGTTTTGCTCAGTGGGTAGTCTTGGACTGGGAACTGAAGGATCCCAGATTTGATAAGAAATGTGAAGTTAGATTCTGTTTTAACCGAGTAGGGGGCATGCAGGAGGCAGCCAATCAATAATTCTCTCTCAGCATCAATGTTTCTCTCTCTTCCTCTCTGAAATCAATAATATATATTTATATTAAACCCAATAACAACAAACCCAGAAAAAAAAATTTGTTGAGAATTTGTAGAAACTGGAACCCTTGAGCATTGCTTGTGGGAATGTAAAAAGGTACAGCTGCTGTAGAAAACAGTACAGTGTTTCTAAAAATAACTAAATATAGAATTACCATGTAACCCAGCAATTCCACTTCTGGGTATATAAACAAAAGAACTGAAAGGAGAAACTCAAACATATTTATATGCCAATGTGCATAGAAGCATTCTTTGTCCTCCCCTGCAAGCCTGGCCTCCCTAACTGCCCTCCCCTGTGTGTCATAGTAACCAGTTGTTCCCGGTTGTTCCACCATTAGGGTCAGTTTGCATATTACCCTCTCATTATAAAGGAGGATATATACAGAGTTATAAAGAGGAGAAAGTAAAGTTGTTAAGCTGTGTTTTTGTTAATATTACTAAAGCCCTATTGACACTAAAGAAGGGTAAATATTTGTGCAAAACACATAAATCTAGTTTGGGAACTTCAATACAGATAAAAACAGAATCTAACTCTTCACATTTCTTATATATTTGATTGTGTCATAATGACCAGCTGATCTCTCTTGTCAAAGAAATCTGCTTGGGAACGAAAACTCGCATGAACTCTATATTACATAGTTATAGCTAAAATAAGTATAAACAGTTAGGAATAATTACGATTTGCTGAATATGGGCATCTTGAAGTTCAAGACGTTCTTTATCACTTTTACGTTTTTTCTCCTTTTCATGCTCCCAGAAAATCTGGTCTGCTTTCATGACAGCCAACAAATGTTCTTTTTCCTCGATTTTTCTTAGTCTTTCTTCTTCCTCTTTGTTTTTCATCTAGATGTTAAAAGGTAAAGGAAAACACTGAAACCATGTTCAGCAACCATTGCTCTCTAAAGAAGGTATGGGTTCAGAAAGCTCCAAGCAGAAAGTCAGCCCAGAGCAATGCAAAGGCAGAAATTTGTATGCACCTGGGCTCATTCCCATGTGGACATTTTACTTTGGGTTTGTTTTTTTGTGGTTTTTTTTTTTTAATCTCCCAAATATCAGGACATACAATGAAAACTTAAATAGAATAATATTTGTTTTTAAAAAATACAGAAATATTAAAAAAAAAAAAAAAAAAAAAGCTAGATCTTCTCAAGGTAGGAATATCTTTATAGGTAAAAAAAATTAGTTGCTACAATGTTTATAAATTATCCAATTTAAATATTATGATAGTCATATAGGAAATAAATTCTGAAGAATTAAGGAATACAGAAATGCAACAGGGTAATTTTTTCTTGATTTGTCTTGAAAACATTCAAATTCAAAGTATACAAATGAATAAAATGTTTTGTTTTTCATACTGATGCAACAATGACAAAAAATAAGGTATCTAGGAATATACTTAACCAAGGAGATAAAAGAACTGTTGTGAGAAAAATATAGGACACTGAAGAAAGACACAGAGGAAGCTATGCCATGTTCATGGACTGGAAGAATTAACATAATTAAAATGTCCATACTATCCAGTGCGATTCCAATGGCATATTTCACCAAACTAGAACAAAAGAGATTATTACTTTGCATCTATAAATATATTATTTGTAATTGATTGTCATATTATCTTCTGTTAGAAAGTAAACATGGTCTGATTTCAGAAATTCAGGAAGATAATTCATACATTATTTTTCAAATTTGATTTTTTTTTATTTTTTTTTTGGTCTGGGACACAGATGGAGTAGAAAGGACAGTTGGAAGGGCTTACTTTTTTTTTGGTGTAATTTTTATTTGTCAAAATTGAATTGCTTACCGCAAAGAATCTATGTTCTTCAATCGCTTTTAATTCTGCTTTATTTTTCTCAACTTTGTCTCTTTCTCTTTTTTCCCATTCAGCCTCAACTTCTTCACTATTTTTAGCAAGAATCATATCTTCATTGTCAAGTTTCTGTTTTATTATTTCACTCAGGAAGTTATTTATTCTTATTCTACGTTCCTCCATTAGCCTATAACAAAGCAACCATCATGTTAAATCTTCATGAATAGATCTAATATGGAGTCAGTATAATTTGGAGAGTCACATATATTTTTTAAAATATATTTTATTGATTTTTTTACAGAGAGGAAGAGAGAGGGATAGAGAGCTAGAAACATCAATGAGAGAGAATCATGATCAGCCGCCTCTTGCATACCCCCCACTGGGGATGCGCTCTCAACCAAGGTACATGCCCCCGACAGGAATTGAACCCAGGACCCTTCAGACTGCAGGCTAACGCTTTATCCACTGAGCCAAACCGGTTTTGTCAAGAGTCAGATATTTTAAAGGATTGGGGCATTTTTATTTAGGATATTGGGCCAAAATACTTTTGTCATAATTTGTCAAAAATTTAATTTGTCATATTACATTTAGATATGACAAAGTCACTAAATCACTAAGTGAATTTGCAAAGCAATGTGGGAGAAAATATGAGAAAGTACACAGTGCCTATCCCAAGGTAATTAACATTTGCATGAATAACTAAACAAAGGGCAACTTTACAAATGCCAGGAGAAAGCTAGAAAATTATATGAGCAAATGAAAACAAAAAAAAACAAAAAAAATAAAAATAAAGGCTTCATGGAAAAGGTGACATTTCATCTAGGCTCAAAACAATATTTTAAACACTTTTATTGATTGCCTACTATATGCCAGACATTATTCCAAGCACTGGAGACTAACAATAAACAAAAACATTAAAAGTCTCTGCCATCATGGAGCTTTTGTTATAGCTGAGATAGAGGGACAGCAAACAATAAATAATTAAAATAGTGCTAGATCATGCAACCAGGAAAACGAACAATTAAAGGGATAGCAATGGGGCTGTTGGGGGTGGGGGGCAGGGAGAGAGAGAACGGGGTGGGTTGTAATTTTAAGGTGGACAGAGAAAGCCTCAATGAGAAGGCAATATTTGAGTAATGACCTGAGTTAAGAGAGGTGAGCATTCCCCAGAGAGGGTCCAGGAGAAGTCCCTGTGAACAAGGAAGAGGAAAGGAAGGAGAGAACTGTGGGAGCCCAGGCCTGAGGTGAGGCTGGAGGCAGTTGGGAATCAGGATAGGTGTGGAGCCCTAGCGGCCATAGTGAAGACTCTACGAGTGATGTAAAGCCTTCAGAGAAGAGCACGACTGAGACAGAAACACGATGTACTGGAGCTGGCTTCCCACTCTCCCCTCGCCTCATCCCAAACTCCTCACTAAACTGACCTATACATCCAAGAGATAATTTTAAAAACCTCATTTAATACCTTTATTGATCTAACACTAAATATTGCTATTTTTACATTTAACTGAAACTCTCCTCCTTTGCTGTTTCTGTGGTTTTCCTCTAATCTCTAGATGTGGTCTTCACCTTACCTTCTTTCTGCATTTGTCCTAAGGACTATGCCATCTTCATTTCTTACCTGTTCACCTTAGGTGAGGTCACCTGTACTACAGTTCTAACAACCACATGTACAGCAATGCCTCAGGCAGCCATCTCCAGCCCATACCCCTCCAGAGCAGAGGATCTTAGTATTCCCAGCCTCCTCGATATTCCAGAGAAACCCCAACTCCCATGCCCCAAACTGAAGTCATTGTGACACAAATGTTTGAGTCATCCACAAAATACTGAGGCCTTTGTTCCTAAAGGCTACTCTCATACCACAACTTCTCATTCACAACAAAGTAATTTCAGGTAGTACTTTATTAATTATGTGAGTTATTTTAAAAGCTTACCTGTTTGTTTCAGCTTCTTTTTCTTTCCTCATTTGTGTAAGACGCTTTTTTGTTTTGATAAATTTTCTAATCTTTTCATCTTCCTCCTCTTGCTGCTGCTTTTCTAAGGCTTTGATGATATTTTTATCGTTCATACATTCCTTAGAGAAAAAGTTCTGTGTTAGCCTATCAAGAAAAATATCTTTCAACATCTAAATATCTAACAAGAACCTATAAAATGGTCACAGCTTCTGATCCAGTTATTTCTCTCTTGGAAATTTATCTCAAAAGAACATCAGAAATATACATTTCATCTCAAAGTTATTTATAATGGTGACAAGTTGGAAACAACCTCAAATATTCATAATGGAAAAATGGTTAAATAAATTATACTTCCAGTGACATGGGAAGAATATTAATAATACAATTGATGAGTAAAAGGAAAACAGAATATAAACACTAAGTAGCATATTTAGCAAATATATGAGTACAAAGTTTATAATGTATATATAACTGAAAGAAATGTATCAAATATTAGTTATCTTTGGGATATAAAATTATAGGCGACTTTCATATCTCCTTTATGCTTTTCTGTATTTCTTTTTAAATAATTCATTTCTTTTAAAATATGTAACTAAAATAACTCAATAATCAGAAAAAAATAAACAAACAAAAAACCAAATAAGCACATCTGCTCTAGCTGGTATGGTTCAATGGATAGAGCACCAGCCTGCAGATTGAAGGGTTCTGGGTTCAATTCTGGTCAAAGCACATACCCGGGTTGTGGGCTTGATCCCTAGTAGAGGGTGTACAGGAGGCAGCCAATCAATGATTCTCTCTCATCACTGATGTTTCTATCTCTTTCTCCCTCTTCCTTTCTCAATGAAGTCAAGAAAAATATATTTTACAAAATAGTTAATATAGTCACATAGTACACACATTAAAAATATTTAAAAGATATCTATCGCGCCCTATCTGGTTTGGTTCAGTGGATAGAGCATCAGCTTGTGGACTGAAGAGTCCGGGGTTCAATTCTTGCCAAGGGCACATGCCCAGGTTGCAAACTTGATTCCCCAGTAGGAGGTGTGCAGAAGGCAGCCAATCAATGATTCTCTCTCATCATTGATGTTCCTATCTCTCTTTCTTTCCCTTCCTCTCTGAAATTAATATATATGTTTATGTATATAAAGTATGTATATATAAAGTACATATACAGTAGATATATGTAAAAATACCTATGAAAAAAAATCTTTATTCTCTTATTTCTTGTTCTTGCATGTGAGCACATCCACATAAAAACCATAGCAAGTATAGTTCTCCCCAAAACACTTAGAAACCCAATTTAATAGCATCTTGTTTTTAACTCACTATTATTTACAAAAATATATATTAAGATGTAGTCATTGGACTTTGTACATATTTAGAAAAGATGCTGTATTTTCAACTTACAAAAAATAGTTCCCTCCTTTCATTTATCTCTTTATTTTTCTTTTCTAGTTTTTTCTTTGTTTCTATTTCATATAATTTATTCTGTCGCTTTATTTCCTCAGCGTCACTTTCTTCAGATTTTCTCCTCCTTTCTTCTTCTTCTTCATGTTCCTTTATCCTAAAACAAACCAAAAAAATGTTATATTTTAAATAAATTAATTATATTACAATCTAGGATTATTTGAGACTGTAAGAAGGAACTTGTGTATTTTTTAGGGAGGAGGGGGACAAGACATATATAAAGAACAGTGGTTAAAACCAAATCCAAAATGGTTAGCTCAGAATTACCAATAATTCCATTCCTTTGAAATTTGTTTCATTCTTTCTCCAAATTAATTCCCAACTAGGATTTCAAATAGTCCTTTCCTTTAGGAAGAACCAGTTCACTGAAGGACAGTATGTTGGAACGTGACATTATTTTTTCAGAAAAGTCCCTAATCTCCAGCGCTTCTCAGTTTCAGCACTAGACATGCTCTCTATGTATGGATCTAGCCACTCAGGAGATGGGGTTTGATAGAACGAGAGAAACAAAGCTTTCCCATCCCACTGCCCACGGTGGTTGTCATCCCTCCCGTAGCCAGCATTGACCAGCTTACCTTCTGAGTTGGAAGCTCGCAAATGTTGCTTCTGTCAAAGGCCTTAATGTCTGAGTTCTTCAAAGATCCCTAAGAGCCTCCTCACTGTAGAGACTGGGCCAGGACAATTGGCTCCCAAGACCCACCACTATCACTACAGGAGACTCTCCCATCAGTCTATCCCAGGCTCTGAGTGCCCTCCTCTGGTCTCCATTCCTCCACATGCTGGCAAGAACCCTGAGGCCCAAAATGTCTGCCGGTCAGCCCATCAACAATGTGCAGGCTGTTCCATGGCCGCTGTCTGCTATCTCTAGTTTGTTTTGTTTTTTAATTCCAAAATAGGTAGGTACAGGATAGAGTCACAACCTACTTACATGGACTAAAAGACTGAGGAGTAAACCTTTCTGTCACATGTGCCTCTAGTTCAGGGAAGAAAGACATAACATTCAGATCTTTACTTCCAATACCCATGTCCTCAGCAGACACCAATAATCAATGCAAAGCTCTTCACTGCTGAATCTTGGACCTTCCCAACCCAATACACTGGGCAGCCTCTACCTAATAATCAGAGTACCATTTGTCATGAAACCTCTGATTCACATCTGGAAGGTCCCAAATCTATTTGTCTAGCCCAGATCTGATTTGAGCTTATACAGATGCTGTGTTGTCCTCCTTTAAAAGCATTAGGGGCTCCTACCCAAAATTTGGTTCAGATGACCTTCCACGCACCAAGAGAAGTTGAGAGAAGGTGTTACTCACACAAGAAACTACTGGGAGAGCTGTCCAGGCACAAGTAGGTCTGGAATGACGTGGGCATAGCAAAGGGAGTAGATATGGGCCTTCCCCCAGACTAAGAGGAGGGACAGGGGAAAAGTTCCTATGCACAAGGTGATATAAATTCTCTGCTGGTGCCAAAGGAAAGAGAAGTCCAGAGGCCTTCTTATCAGCCTTTTAAAATGAGGGCCACAGGGGAAGGGAGAGTGAGGCCCACAAAGAAGTCAGCAGTCAAACATCAAATATGAGGTCTGACTCGATTATAATTCACACATGTGATTTTTATAGAAAATCACCACCTGACTATATATTCACTATGCGTAAGACCAAATTCATACTCTGGTCTCTTGTTCTTACCTTGGTGAATAGTACCACCTTCTTTTCAGCTGCCTATGCTAGAGATGTAATAATCACAACTTAGTGATAATTGGTAAATTCATTTATTTAAAAAATATTTATAATAATAGATTTGCATTTTCCTTTGTTGTATTCAATTATAGAATTGAATTCTCTTAATAAATTTAAGGTGTAAGACTCTGGAGCCAAATTGGCAACCCAAACTCACGTGTCAAACGTTTTCTTCCTGATTCCCCTCAATGCAAGCAATGGGATGAAGGAAATTCTACATCACTACTAGAAGCTACAATAAGGTCTCACTCACATACCTGAGTTTTCAAGAGACTTCTGGGGGGGAAATGTGTCAGTAAAGAGTGAAGTGAGGAAGATAATATAATACTTGGCCACCATCCAGAAAGACAGAGTCCACCACTGTGAAGGAATTTGTGTTTACCTCGGAGCCTGACAAACACCTGGACTACATGAACAGAAGCCAAAGAAACAACTAAAGCAAATCCTAACCCTGCTTGAACCTCTAACCTGTTGCCCAAGATCACTTGGAAAGGTGATCCTGTGGCCCAAACACAGCCTACGTGCAAGGACTACAGGGGGCAGATGGCCTGGGAAGGTGTTAGCATTTGCCAGGTAGCTTGCTGGAGATTAATCTGCTACCTATAATTATCTCTGAGCTGCAACCGCCCACATAAAAAGAGAAATGTCTCAAAGGTGATTCACTGGGCAAATATTTGCCTCCCTTTGCCAACGGCTCTGTCCATAACTTGCACAAACTCTTGGATCTCTACATTGCCAAAGGAAAAAAATTATAATAAATCAAAAAGTTACTCTTCTCTTTTTACTAAGGGTTAAAATAACTGCAGAATACAATCTGGCAACACATACATCCTGAGAATTGATGTCTATGTCACTTAGACATTTGTGATTCTGATAAATAAATATATATACAAAAATAAAATCATAATAACAAAAAGAGAGACTTGAACACATAAAAATAAATATCACCTAACTACTAAAAGCCATTCAGAAAGATGACAAAATCTGCAATGACTAATAAATTAGAATATCAATATATATAAAACTTCTTATTAATCAGTTTTTAATCAATGACAAACATGCATACCAATATAAAACAACCTACACAAGAGAACAATGGGATAACCAATTCACGATAATAAAAACCCAAACAAATGGACACTTACATATGAAAAAATGTTGTCTCACTAAAATTACTAGAAATGTAAATTAAAAGATACAACGTTTTGCCAAAAACAGTACCCATATTGATTATAGTATAAAGGGTGTCGACATCATTGATGAATGCACTGAAAGCCTCTCAAAGGGCAATTTGGCAGTCATTCTCCAAATGTAAAATCCAAGTCCATTTCAAAAAATCTATCTTGCTGGGACCGGTTTGGCTCAATGGATAGAGCGTCAGCTTGGGGACTGAAAGGTCCCGGGTTCGATTCCGGTCAAGGGCATGTACCTTGGTTGCGGGCATATCCCCAGTGGGGGGTGTGCAAGAGGCAGCTGATCGATGACTCTCTCTCATCGATGTTTCTAACACTTTATCTCTCTCCCTTCCTCTCTGTATAAAATCAATAAAAATATTTTTAAAAATCTATCTTATGTAAATACATCTTTGCACAAAAGTTATAAAAGATAGCCGAAACCAGTTTGGCTCAGTGGTAGAGCATGGGTCTGCGGACTAAAAAGTCTCAGGTTCGATTCCGGTCAAGGGCATGTACCTGGGCTGCGGGCACATCCCCAGTAGGGGGTGTGCAAGAGGCGGCTGGTGGATGTTTCTCTCTCATCGATGTTTCTAACTCTCTATATCTCTCCCTTCCTCTCTGTAAAAAATCAATAAAATATATATATTTTAAAAAGTTATAAAAGATATATGCTAAGGATGATCTGTAACATTGTTAGAAATAGGGGACACCCCAATTTCCCTCAATAATAATTATAATTAAACCAGAGGCCCAGTGCATGGGATTAGTGCACTGGTGGGAGAGTGTGGCCCACGGGGATCAGGCCAATGTGGGAGCTCTGCTCATCTCAGTTGGCTGAGCGGCTGTGGACCTACCCTCTGTGTGTGAGCATCTGCCCCCTGGTGGTCAGTGTGTGTCATAGCGATTGGGCAATCAGTTGGTCTGGTTGTTCTGCTGTTCGGTCGCTGGGCTTTTATTATATATTAATAGGATAAATAATGGTACATGCTTAGTATATAATATGATTATTTTAAAAGATGTGACTGATCCATATATTCTTGCATAAAGATATTCAAGGTATATTATTGAGTGAAAAAATGAAGTCACAGAAAAGTATATTGTATAACATTCAAGTTAAAAAATGTATACACACTTAAATATGTGCTGTATATAATAAGTATTAGTAACTTCAATAAAACATTCTGAAGAGATAGGTATAAAACTTTTTATAAGCCAAAACTGGTTTGGCTCAGTGGTAGAGTGTTGGCCTGCGGACTGAAAGGTTCCAGGTTCAATTCTGGTCAAGGGTATGTACCTTGGTTGAGGGCATGTCCCCAGTAGGGAGTGTGCAGGAGGCGGCTGATTAATGTTTCTCTCTCATCGATGTTTCTTTTTTTTTCTTTTTTTTTTAATGTTACTTTTTAAAAAAATATATTTTATTGATTTTTTAGAGAGGAAGGGAGAGATATAGAGAGCTAAAAACGTCGATGAGAGAGAAACATCGACCAGCTGCCTCCTGCACACCCCCCACTGGGGATGTGCCCGCAACCAATGTACATGCCGTTGACCGGAATCGAACCTGGGACCTTTTAGTCCGCAGACCGACATTCTACCACTGAACCAAACCGGTTTCAGCTCTCGTCAGTGTTTCTAACTCTCTATCTCTCTCCCTTCCTCTCTGTAAAAAAATCAATAATATATATTTTTTTTAAATACTTTTTATAATGGCTATTTAGGAAGAGGAAAATGAGACTTAAAGAGGCAGACATTCAGTAGGATGGCTATGAAGATGAGCTTTCAAATTTTACCCCAAATTTTGCTGTATAGCTTGATTTCAATAAGCATATATGCATTTATTATTTGCAAAAATAATTTTTAAGAATAGACAAACATACATCCAAATGTTAAGTGCTTACTCTGGATCATCAAGTTTCTAGTGATTTTTAATTTATTTTTAATTTTGTTTAACAGTGTTTTAAATTTCTTTTATATTTTTATTGATTTTTTACAAAGAGGAAAGGAGAGAGATAGAGAGATAGAAACTCTCTCGGTGAGAGAGAAACACAGACCAGCTGCCTCTTGCACACCCCCTACCGGGGATGTGCCCGCAACCAACGTACATGCCCCTGACCGGAATTGAACCTGGGACCTTTCAGTCCGCAGACCCACGCTCTACCACTGAGCCAAACTGGTTTCGGCATGTGTTTTATAATTCTATAATGTCTACCAATACAGTATTGTTTAAATTTTTTAATGTATTTATACAATTTAAACACATTTAAACTACAGTGTAAAGAAACTGGTCTCACATTGGAGAAACAAAGTGGGTAGTGGTCACAGAAGAGACTTTTTCTGAATCTCCTTTGTGCCTTTGCCTATTTGCGTGTATCAGCTATTTAGAAAAGTAAGTAAAATTATATACAAATTGCACCCCCACCCATATATATATACTTTTAAAAAAGAGATCAGGTTTGATTTCAATTTACTGGCATAGCAAGAGCTCATGACATATTGGTAAATGAAAAAAAAAAACCACACACACACACACACACACACACATTTAATAAAATGGTAGTTGACCCAATTTTATTTTATAAAGTGGGTATATATGATCAGAAAAAATGGTTGCACCACTAGATCAATAACAGGAGATAGAATTCAGTGCAAAGGGGCATGAGGAAACTCATTTGGGAAGATGGAAGTATTCTGTATCCAGATTTGGGTGAGGTATACAGTTCTGGTATGCTTTTAAAAAGTCAATTATTATTAAATGTAAATTATACCTTAATGAATCCACCCACGTCCACCACCTCCATCTAAAAAGGTCTATATGGCTATATACCAAAACAAAAACAGCTTATTGTGGTGGATTGGATTATTCAAAAAGGCTCTCTCTCTCACTCCCCACTCCCATGGAGTCTATTTCTCTGTTCCAAGGTTGTTAGCCCGAGCCATATGACTTCCTTAGACTCATGGTGGGCCATGTGTTTCCTTGACCTTTGATTTTGGGATTAGCCATGGTCTTGCAAGCTTGTGCTCATTCTTTTGCATCTCTGTCAACGCGGTAAGAAAAGCTTCCCGCGGGTGACTGCTGGCCCTTCATCGAGGACTTCAGAATGAGCAGACATGGAGCAGATCAGAGCTTTGCCCACAATAGCAAACCCAGCCAGTCCTGAAGTTTGAACAAAAGCTGCCAGCCACACCCAACCAACCCCCAGATACATGAGAAATAAATGTTTATTGGTGAATGCTGCTAGACTGTGTGGTTGTTTGTACTGTAGCATTACAGTGACGATATATTATCTCTGGGTAAGGGAATAATAATGATTTTTACCCTCTTTCCCTGTATTTTTTTTTTCTACCTAGTGGATATTTTAGCATATATTACTTTTATAATCCGGGGGAAAAAAGCTATATCCATCATGAGAAAAAGAGGGAGGTACAAATAAGATAATTTATATATACATACTGTTTTAAATGATCATTGGCAACAGCTATTCTTTCTCTGCGTTGTTTTTGTGCTTTTTCTTGTTCTTCCTTAAAAGCTTTTTCAATGTCGAGTTTCATTTGTTCCTCCCATTTTTTATCAGATTTTATTCTACTCTTTTGGGATTCAATCTGGGCATCACGTTCTTTCATCACTCTACTAAGAAGAAGTCCTGACTAAAAAAAAAATTAAAAAAATTACAGTATTTTAAGAAAATAAAGTCTACTTGTGTATAAATATGTTAAGTGTGTATAAAAATTCAAGAAAATCCAAGTAGTACATGAAAGTTTTTCAGTCTTTCTGTCTGGTAAAATTGATATTGCTTTGCATTTTCAATGGCCTTTTTTCTTTCTCCTTGTTTATATATTTCTTCTTCCAGATCAAGAATCTGTCTTTCTGCCTCTAGTTCTTCATCACGCTTCTTTTTGGCTTTAAGTTTCTGTTCTTTTATCCCCTGCAAAAAAGACCAAAGCAGGCATCTGTTTTCATTTTTCCATTACATTTTACAAAATTGAACATTGTAATGTGATCATTTGAACTTTCATTATTAGTCTTTTTTGTATTTGCATTTATCATTAATAAATAAAACATAAAGTTACACTCATGAGTTAATTTTTCATTGAAATTTTTAGGTAGGTAACACAGTTATATGGTTGAAAACCCAAAAATAATATCATTGTATACAGTGAAACTCTTCCTCCAATCCTAATTTACATCTGCAACCTCTAAGGCAACTACTATTTTTAATTTCTTGTGTTTACTTCAAAGTTCCTTCAAATATTTACATAATAATATATAAGCATACATCTATTATATGATTCAGCTACTCTATACCAAGATATTTACCCAAGAAAAATGAAAGCATATATCCATACACTTACACATAAATGTTCATAAGCAGCTTTACTTTTTAAAATATATTTTTATTGATTTCAGAGAAGAAAAAAGAGGAGAAACATCAATGATGAGAGAGAATCATTGATTGGCTGCCTCCTTACGTCCCCTACTGGGGATCGAGCCTGCAATCCAGGCATGTGCCCTTGACTGGAATTGAACCTGGGACCCTTCAGTCTGCAAGCCGAAGCTCTACCCACTGTGCCAAACTGGATAGGGCAGCAGCATTATTTATAGGAGCCTGGAAACAGCTCAAATGTCAACAATTAAACAGATAAACTGTGGTATATATCCATACATGGTAACACCACTTAGCAATAACAGTGAATGAATAATTGATACACACAATATGAAAATATTTCATGTTGAGTGAAATCAATATAGAAAGCAGATCAATAGTTGCCTAGAGACAGGAGACAAATTGGGGGGAAAGAGTGAGAGGAGTAAGATGGGCTATGAATAAACTTTTCTGGGGTGATGAATATATTCATTGTCTTAATTATAATGATGGTGTCAGGAGTCTATATGACAAAAACTTATAAAATTGTACACTTTAAATATGTCCAATTTATTGTATGTCACTTATACCTAAATAAAGGTGTTGAAAATGTGTCTCAATGCATTTTAATGTTTTATAGGTAAAAATATATATATTTAAAATACATGTTTATTTATTTCAGAGGGGAAGGGAGAGGGAGAGAGATAGAATCATCAATGATGACAGAGAATCATTGATTGGCTGCCTCCTGCACAATCCCTACTGGGAATCGAGCCCACAACCCCGGGCATGTGCCCTTGGCCAGAATCCAACCTGGGACCCTTCCGCTCATCCACTGAGCAAAAATGGCTAGGGCTATATGTAAAAATATTTACAAGAATGCTAAGAAAAAATATAAGCCTTCAGTGCTTGTGCACTCCTGGGTGGTTAATACTTACTGCATATGTACGAGCCCAGTGTTTTACCACTTCTTGGGATCGGAGATGCATGTCTTTCTTTGCCTTTCTTTCTGCTCGAAGGCATGCTGCTTTTCTTGTTAAACCATCGATGCTATCTCGAATCCTTTCCCACTCATTGTGTGGGATGATGGTGACCTGCCGGAGATCCACTTTGCTAGGTAGAAGAGGCAGATAGAGATCTTGATCTTCTTCGTTCAAGTTTTTTATTTCTAGTAAAGTGTTAAAAATGAATATTAACAACTTTCAAGAAGAGTGTGATCTTCTTTTCTCTCAGACATTTCTCTATTGGTACATCTAGAAATTGTCTGAAATAATAATTGTATTCTTAAGAGCAACTGGGATTAAATGGAAAGGTTCAACGCCCTGAAATCAAAAGACACAGATTTGAGTCCTTGTTTAGTCATTTCCTTGGTGTGTAAACCTGGGCAAGTCATTTAACTTCTTGGAGTCTTGCTATCAACATCTTTAAAGTTGAGGTCAATAATACCTACCCAACTGGTTGTTATAAAAGCATTTTTTTCAATTTAGCCACGTAGGAGTTTATAAATGCATAACTTTGGGATTGAAGACATTATAACTGACTCCATTCAACCCCTTTCTAATGGGGTACCAGCAAGGTAATTTGGAGAACTGACTACAGTTCCCAGGTGGGCCTCATTAGTTTAAGAATACTTGCATCTCACTTGCCAATAATTATTTCTGTAATAAATAAATAAATAGAAATAGGAAAAGAGGTTTATTTGAGACTTTTAGTAAAGTTCGTTCTTGTTCTTCTGGTAAAGACATCTGAGAGTGACTCCCAAGCTAGATATGAATGAGGAAGCATGAAGGCCAGATTCCAAGGACCACAGCAGCCTTATAGGAGGTTGTTCTGTGAACCACAAAGTGGAAACAAAGGAAGCACCTGGGACAATGAGGATCCCATTATACCTCTAGATCAATCAGCTCAACCAGACCTGAAGCCTGGAGCTCCTGTGGTCAGTGGTGCCCGGGCTCTGGAAGCAGTGGAAGGAGAGCTGCATGTCAGAAGCTGTGTGGTGCACAATGTGATCCCCGCTCTGTGACATCCCAAATCTTCAGCAGAGTAACTGCACTCATGAGATGTTTTATTCAAGATCTTTCATTGTTGTTGTTGTTAATCCTCACCCAAGGATATTTCTTCCCATTGATTTTAGAGAGGGAGAAGAGAGGGGAGAGACACAGAGAAAGAAACATCCAGTGAAAGAGACACATCAGTTGGTGGCCAGAGATTGAATCCACAACCAAGGTATGTGCCCTTGAATGGAATATCAAACCCATGACCCTTCTTCAGTCAGCGGTCCAACGCTCTAACCCACATGTGTCAAACACAAGGCCCGCGGGCCAAATCCGTCCCGCCAGGCCTTGCAATGTGGCCCGCACCGCGCTGTCATCACTGCACTCCGCTGCGTTTCCATCACAATGACAGTTTATGACTGTTCAGTAAACCATTCGGCCCGCGATTTAGGCTGGATTTTAGATTTTGGCCCCTTCTCTGATTGAGTTCGACACCCCTACCTAACCTCTGAACAACCAGCTAGGGCTTATTCAAGATCTTTTCATGGACTCTGACTCAAGAAGAGAATCAAGAGAATAAAAGCGGTAGAAATGGGCAAGCATAAAGAAATAAGAGAACCCACAGAAAGTCTGGGAAAGTTTTTTTACTTTCAGGCCATTGAGGTTGGGACAAGTTCCCCCATCTCTCTCAGGATAAGGAGCTCCGATTGATATCAGAGCTACAGATGACCTCAGGCATCCATGCTCTAATTCACTGGATTGATGTACAGTTCACTCCTCTAAGGGCATTCTGTTTCCAAGACTCCTTCCTCACAGTGGCTCTCACACAAGGCCCGAAGTGGCTGTTCCAGAAATTAAACAGGCCACAGTTGAAAGAAGGAACAAGAAAAAAGAGAGGGGCATAGTAAGACTATGGACAGACTCATGGAGTAGAGAGGGGCCAAAAGCAGTGGCAAGTGACCCATGGGTCTCTAAAATCAGTCCATGGGCCTGTCATCGTTTAAACATTTCCCGTGGCTTACAAAATCTCTCTTTTTACAATAATTGAGATACATTTCACATATCATAAAACTCACCATTGTAAAGGATAATAACATTCAGGGATTTTTAATCTATTCACAAAGCTGTGAAAACATCACCACTAATTCCAGAACATAAGTTTCTTGGTCATAAGTTTCTTGTTTGTACTCAATTATCATCACTACCTCAGGCAGCGGTGAAGTTTAAAAAATGGCACTGATTTAAAAAATATATGTGTGTGTGTGTATATACATACACACATACATATACATTCATACATACATACATATGTATATATTGATTTCCGAAAGGGAGAGGGAGAGACAGAAACATCCATGATGAGAATCATTGATCAGCTGCCTCTTGACGCCCCCTGCTGGGGATCGGCCCAGGCGTCTTCAAACTACCGCCCGCGGGCCACATGCGGCCCGCAGAGGAGTATGATCCGGCCCGCCAGGTTTTTTGGGCAGTGAGCGCAGCCGAGGTGTTACAGTAGGAATTAGTAGTTCATATAGTCCAGCCCTCCAGCTCTCCGAGGGACCGTGATCTGGCCCCCACTTTAAAAAGTTTGAGGACCCCTGCATGCGCTATCCACTGAGCAAACCCGCTAGGGCAGCACTGATTTTTTTTTTTTTTTTTTTTTTTTTTTTTAACAAAGATAACTGGTGAGCTCCGAGTAAGGTAAACTCCAGACTCTTGGAACTGCAACCACACAGATCAATTGGATCAGCCTAATACTTATTTTTTCTCCACCTCTATTTATATAAACTTTTTCTTTTCAAATGTTTTTTATTGATTTCAGAGAGATGAAGGGAGAGGAAGAGGGATAGAAACATCAAGGATGAGAATCAGCCGAAACCGGTTTGGCTCAATGGATAGAGCCTCGACCTGAGGACTGAAAGGTCCCGGGTTCGATTCTGGTCAAGGGCATGTACCTTGGTTGCGGGCACATCCCCAGCAGGGGGTGTGCAAGAGGCAGCTGATCGATGACTCTCTCTCATCGATGTTTCTAACTCTCTATCTCTCTCCCTTCCTCTCTGTACAAAATCAATAAAATATCGAATATATACAATATATTAAAAAAAAAAAAAAAAAAAGATGAGAATCATTGATCCGCTGCCTCCTGCACGCCCCCTACTGGGATCCAGCCGGAAACTGTCTTGTGCCCTGACCTGGACATCCTGGTTCAGGGGTCCACGCTCAAACACTGTGCCACACCGGCCGGGCTATTTATGTACATTTCCCCACCTACCCATTCATCTGAGGGCAAAACTGTCTAATTTACATAGAACCCCGCGCTGCTTTTGACTTGGGAGTCCCCTTCACCTGGACTAGGCCCCCTCACCTGTCACCCTCGCCTCTCACCCCGAGTCCAGGGGGAGGGGGTCAGAAACAACCCCCAGGCCAGTGTGGGCCAGTCTAGCTCACCCGGGCATCCCTTGGCCTGTCCGGAGCGCCTCCCGAACCGCACGAGCGTCTCCGCCGAGGTGCCCATGGCGCTTTCGGACTTGGAAAGGCGACCGCGCCGCCGGGCGCTGCAGTCTCCAGTGTTTGGAAATGCCGCGCGGTTGCTTAGCAACGCCGCCGGAAGTGACGGCCGCGGCCGCGGCCACGGAAGAACCGGGAGCCTGCGGCCGCCGGCCGCGGGGCGGGGGAGCACCGGCTGCGCCTGCGCGAGAGGCAAAGGCCGGTGTTCGCGCGGGGCGTCCCCACGGGCCGGCGCGCGGACACTCCCGGGAGCGGGGCGGAGGCCGGCACAGCTGCGGGCTCCGGTCCGGGCCAGCGAGGCGACCCGGGGGCCCGGGCTGGTGCCCCATCCTCCTCCGTCAGCGGCCGCCGCGGACGCCCCCTCGGGGTGCCTGCCCTCCCCTCCGGGCGGCCGGCAGGTGTGTGGGGAGCGGGCGGCGGGGTGCGTGCGGCCACGGGTCCCCTCGCGCGTGGGCGCGGGGGGGGGGGGCAGAGCTCTCCCGTAGCCATGGGAACCCAGGGGCTCGGTGACAGAAAATCGGAGTTTAAATACTTTAGTTTATAATTCGGGCCAGTAGGGGCTTAGTTTTTTTAAACATAAGAACCTTCAGCCGAAACCAGTTTGGCTCAGTGGATAGAGCATCAGCCTGCGGACTGAGAGGTCCCGGGTTCGAATCCGGTCAAGGGCATGTACCTTGGTTGTGGGCACATCCCCACTAGGAGGTATGCTGATCTTTGTTTCTCTTTCATTGCTGTTTCTAGCTCTTTATCCCTCTCTCTTCCTCTCTGTAAAACATAATAATATATATATTTAAAAAAAAAATCTTCGAACTTGGGAGTTGTCTCAGAACACTCATAGTAGGACCTTTAGTGTGTTTAAAGTTGCTTGGTAGATACAGTAAATTGAATGTATTTGGAGGATCAGCCAGACCTGGAAGGACACCAGAATCTGTTCAGAGTGGATGCGGGCTTGGTTTGTAAAGACACTTTTCTGACACGTCGAGGAACAAGGGATTTCCTGACCAGCTTGCTGGCTGCAGTGCGTCCTTAGGCGGCACCAAGTCGGAGTTTTTCAAAATGGAAGGAGAAACGTGTTTAGTCACTAAAGTTCTAACATAGTTTTACCGTTTTTGTTCAGGTTTTCTATCAGATGTTACACCAGAAGAATGCTGGTAAGTATGAAAGGGGTTAATAAAATATTTGGTTTTGTTGTTTATTTGTTTTTGTGAAGCACAACTTTTAACATGTCAAGAACAGGGAAAGATGCCGAAGCCGGTGTGGCTCAGTGGATAGAGCCTCGACCTGAGGACTGAAAGGTCCCAGGTTCGATTCTGGTCCAGGGCATGTACCTTGGTTGCAGGCACATCCCCAGTAGGGGGTGTGCAAGAGGCAGCTGATCGATGATTCTCTCTCATCGATGTTTCTAGCTCTCTATCCCTCTCTCTTCCTCTCTGTAAAAAAATCAATAAACTATGTTTTTTAAATAAATAAAATAAAATATATTAAAAAAAAAAAAAAACTGGGAAAGAGATTCTATCCTCCTTGCACGCTAACAACTTAGCCTGCCACAATTTTGTAGAAGCTGCAGGCCCCGAGGTCAGAGATGAGTTACAGCAGAAGCAGGAGTCAGAATATCAACAATTTTACTCCAGTCCCAAAATCAGAAGTCACCTGCACATGGAGTTAGGCTAAGGAACCTAAATCTTTTTTTTTTTTTTTTTTTAATATACTTTATTGATTTTTTCAGAGAGGAGGAGAGAGAGATAGAGAGCCAGAAACGTAGATGAGAGAGAAACATCGACCAGCTGCCTCTTGCACACCCCCTACCCGGGATGTGCCCACAACCAATGTACATGCCCTTGACCGGAATCGAACCTGGGACCTTTCAGTCTGCAGACCGATGCTCTACCACTGAGCCAAATCGGTTTCAGCAGGAACCCAAATCTTTATTATAATGGACAATAAGCATTTCAAATAAGCTACATGTCTTATTTATTTATTTACTTATTTACTTGTTTATTTATTTTAAATATATTTTATTGATTTTGTACAGAGAGGAAGGGAGAGAGATAGAGAGTTAGAAACATCGATGGGAGAGAGTCATTGATCAGCTGCCTCTTGCACACCCCGTACTGGGGATGTGCCCGCAACCAATGTACATGCCCTTGACCGGAATCGAACCTGGGACCCTTCAATCCACAGGCAGATACTTTATCCACTGAGCTAAACCAGTTAGGGCATAGGTTCACATTCTTAAAATTAAATCTTTGTGCATATCCTAAATTTTTGAGACTTTAATTTCAAGTATGCTAAATCTTTGAATGTTTATTGACAGCAGAATGTAGTATTTGTCTGTTATTTAGCAAATAAAAAGAAAAAGTGGAATTTGTAATTCTCAACATAATCAGTGTAATACTTGTGATTGTATCCACCAGGTAAAAACGTATATTTACATAACATTTTGTTTTGCATTTAAGGTTTGTGTTTAAACAAGATTTTGTTTTTCCTGTTGCCAATAGGTGCTTTTCTGGTATAAAAAAAATAGCATCTTTAGAAAACAAATTTTAAAATATCTTAAATAAGCTTTTATTACTTTTAGGAGTTAAGAAGTCTCTGTTCCTTTGCTCCAAACCAGAAGACTTTGTTACCTGCATATAGAGTAGGAGTAATGTTGTTTAGAAACGGGCTGGTGTTGGAAAATGAAGATTGTCATGACTGTAACTCTATGCTGAAATAAGATTAATTGTCTTGGAAATACTTAGTTGGGTAAGTATTTTTAATAGGTATTTTTAAATAATTAAAAATATTTAAAATTTTTGTGAAAATTTGAATACAAAATATATGAAATTAAAAAAAGTTCACTTTCAGATAGAAATTAATAGTGGTGGCACTATATTAACTTCAGACTTATGACATATCTCAGTATTTTTAGGTCAATAGTTCAGGAATTTTACTAACTTGTAGCTAATTAAATCTAGGCTTGAGGAAATTTTTAACCAACAATGAGTTATACTTGAAAAAATTTTAATTCAATTCAGAATGCTTAAAAATCATATTTAATTTAAAATATGCCTAGGTACGGTCCTAATGTAATTGTCAACTATGCCTTGTTGCTATTTATTACATTGTTTCTATGGGAAAGTTAATTCTGCACTTAAATCTCTGGGAGCCAGTCAGAGGCAGCTAAATTAGGCATTTGGAGATTCAAGGATACAGAGTCTCAGGATATTACAGGGTAGGGCAGAAGTAGGTCTACACAGTGTTCATTCTTGTAGTATCATTGATTAGTTATTGTATTATTTTTCATACAAATAACTGTGTGCCCCACCCTATATATATATCTAAATTCACACAACAGGAGATACCATCAAGATTAATTATTCTCCAGATATTCTAAATTGAGAGACATTGAGTACTTACTCTTATCTGGGTAATGACCTCTATTTCACTTGCTGGCTATCTATTTAAAAAAAAAAAAAAAAATATATATATATATATATATATATATATATATATATATATATATATATATTTCAGAGAGAAAGGGGGAGAAAGAAGTATCAGTGATGAGAGAGAATCATTGATTGGCTGCTTCCTGACTCTTGCACGCCCCCTACTGGGGATTGAGCCCACAACCTGGGCATGTGCTCAGACCAGGATTCGAACCAGGACCTCCTGGTTCATAGGTCAATGTTTAACTGCTGAGCCACACTAGCCAGGGTTGCTGGCTGTCTATTGTAATAAACCAGAGAATATATGTGGTTAAATTTCATGTTTTCCTTTTTTTTTTTTTTTTTTTAAAGTTAAATTTATTGGGGTAACATTGGTTAGTAACCTGTTTTCCATTTTTATTTGTCTCTTTTTTATTATTGGGGTTCTTCACTTTTCTTTGTAGAATTTCTTGCTAAAACCTCAGAATGGTTATGAAGTATATGACAGAGGTATTATTATAGGTAGCATGTACTTTAATGAATGTTTTCATGTAATTAAACCTCTTTTTGTTAAAATGACCTTAGTATCTTATTTTTAACCTGATCAATACTCTTTAAATACTGTATTCTATTTCTTAGACACTAGTGTGGTTCTTAAAAGCATGAGCTTTGAAGTCAAGCAGACCTGAGTCAAAATTCCAGCTTTGACATTTAACTAATACTTAACCAACCTACCTAATACTTAAGCACTAGTTTACATATCTTTAAAGTGAGGATAATTCCTACTTAATAGGATTATGATAGTTAAATGAGATAATTATAAAGTTCTTAGTTAAATGTCTGGTATATGGTGATCTCACTAAAAATATTACTCTTTTTTTTAAATGGTCTGTACATACTAATTATAGTTTTTATTTTGGTAATATGTATAATATTATTTTTACATGATATTCATTCATACCATCTGTTAACCAATTTATTCTTTTCTCTTGAGTTGTATAATTGACCTATATTATCTTTTAAAGTAAAAGATTTAAGTAATTGTCATATCATAAGTAATGTGATTACTCAATCACATTACTTATTGATTGTTTGGCACTCTGGTCAAGGCATATACCTAGGTTGTGGGTTCCACCCCTGGTCAGGATGCATACAGGAGGCAACTAATTGATGTTTCTCACATTGATCTTTCTCTCTCTCTCCCTGGCTTTCACTGTCTCTTTCTCTCCCCCCTCCCCTTTCCCTTCTCTCTGAAATAAGTAAGTAAATAAATAAACGTAAAAATCGTTAAAAAAAAAAAATTATTACTAGTTCAGAAGAACTAACTAACCTCCACTCCAAGTAATTTGGTTAGAATTTCAAGTACAGCATCCTGTCACCATTTAGTTTTAACATTGGCATTGATATTAGAAATTGATTGCAAGCTAAACACTTAAAATATATATATATTTTATTGATTTTTTTACAGAGAGGAAGTAAGAGGGAGAGAGAGTTAGAAATGTTGATGAGAGAGAAACATCGACCAGCTGCCTCTTGCACACCCCCTACCCGGGATGGGCCCGCAACCAATGTACATGCCCTTGACCGGAATCGAACCTGGGACCTTTCAGTCCGCAGACCAACGCTCTATCCACTGAGCCGAACCAGATTCGGCCTAAACACTTTTTTTTTGTTCACTATTAATCACCATTACAATTACCAACTTGAGATTTTTGTTGTTGTTTTTGATTTTTACAAAGGAGACTTCCCTTCTTTCTTTTCTTTTAAAAAAATATTGATTCTTTACAGAGAGGAAGAGAGGGGACAGAGAGTTAGAAACATCGAACAGCTGCCTCTTGCACACCCCCTACTGGGGATGTGCCCACAACCAAGGTACATGCCTTTGACTGGAATCGAACCTGGGACCTTTCAGTCCGCAGGCCGACACTCTATCCACTGAGCCAAACCGGTTTCAGCCAACTTGAGGTTTTTGATGTGATTGCTAATGTCTGTTGCAGAATACTTCATCCAGTAGGAAAAATAGCTGATTGGCCCTCGGAAATCCAATCTTCTTATATCACGCTGAAGTTAATGAAAGTAGACTGTGCATTGAAAATGCTACAAGATTATAGGCTAGACAACTTCAATGAAAGCAGTATGCTTTTATCATTCCCCAACATTACAAGAGAACTCACCACCAACTAGAAGCTCTTAATCAGAAATAAGAGCTATTTTTAAGCAAATTTCCTATCAATTAGTGATGTGAACCCACTTCTGTCCTACTGGTTTGCTCACAATGCAACCTTTATCTTTCTATCTACCCATTACAAACAATGATCTTGCTCTTTTTCCTGTATGGTAGAATTGTTTCTGTGCTGTGTAATTAAATACTTAATGATATACTGTTTTGTGCTAATCTCTGATTGTTTTAGATGTGCTGTGTATTCTCAACTAGATTGTAGACTTTGAGGCTAGGACCATATATAATATTTCTTTGTTAATGTTTTTTTTTTTTTTTTTTTTTTTTTTTTTTTTTTTAAGAAACATTAATGTGAGTGAAATATAGATTGGCTGCCTCCTGCACATCCCCTATGAGGGATTGAGCCAGCAACCCAAGCATATGTCCTAATTGGGAATGGAACCAGCAGCCTTTCAGTGCAGGGAACAGTGCCCAACCAACCGAGCCATACCAGCCAGGACTGTTAATTCTTTTTATGCTAAACATGATAGGCATTAAGTAATGTCTTATTGGAAAATCTAAAAATAGCCATTTGTTTTGTACAACTGTGACCAGAGCTCAAAGCAAAAACACATCATGTCCATGTGGGATAGAAAGTACAGTTACTCTAAACACGTTTTTAAAAAAGTATTTAAAGTTTGCAAGATTTATTTTATTTTATTTTATTTTATTTTATTTATTTATTTATTTATTTTGAGTTTTGGGTGTGCCCAGATCCTATTCATCAAGATCTGGGTAAGCTCCTTAGTTGTTGTTTTTTTAAAAAAATATTTTATTGACTTTTTACAGAGAGGAAGGGAGAGAGATAGAGAGCTAGAAACGTTGATGAGAGAGAAACATCGACCAGCTGCCTCTTGCACACCCCCTACCCGGGATGTGCCCGCAACCAAGGTACATGTCCTTAACCGGAATCGAACCTGGGAACTTTCAGTCCGCAGACCGATGCTCTACCACTGAGCCAAACCGGTTTCGGCTAAAGTTTGCAAGATTTAATGTTATGTTAAGTTTGGTCTGAATTTTGGTTAGTACATAGAGACCTATTGTTTGATATGAAGATGATTGTAAATTAAAGGCCCTCTGCATGAAATTCACGCATGGATAGGGTCCCTTGGCCTGACCAGCAGTCAGGGCCGATCCATGTCTTCAGGCTGCCGGCCAGGGCCTTCCCCAGCTGCTGGCCCTGGGTTCCTCCTTTATTTTGTGCTGCCCCCTGGTGGTCATCTCTCATCATAGCTAGTGATTGAACACCTGGTCTCCTGGTCGAACTCCCGAGGTGACAGTTTGCATATTAGCCTTTTATATAGAGAAATATTTTAAACTAATAAGTTTGGCTGTGATGATAAAAATGAGTAATTAGCATACATTTTTCTGTATTATTTTTAAACATTTCTAAGTAAGACTGTAAGAGAATAATTGTTTCATTACTTCTCTCAATAGCTTAATTCTAAATGCTCAAGGAATAATCCCCATAGGATCATAATAATACCATGGATATCCTTTTTAGATATTCTGTTTTCCATTCACTTAAAATACTCAAATATGAACTTTGCTTCTTAGGCAAATATGCTTAAATGGTGTCCTAAAATGCTTAATTATTTTGTTTATGTTCACCCTATGTTTTAGCAGATTCACCCTATGTTTAATGCTCAGTAATGTTTATTAATTAATAGCTATATATGTAAAACGGAGTATTTAGGGAATAATATTTCTTCTTTTTCAGGGTATCCTAAATCTGTTTTGGAACCATGAAAATTTTGCTGGTTTTTGACTTTGACAATACAATCATAGATGACAATAGTGACACCTGGATTGTACAATGTGCCCCAGAGAAAAAGCTTCCTAATGAACTACAGGATTCTTATAAAAAAGGATTTTGGACAGAATTTATGGGCAGAGTCTTTGAGTATTTGGGAGAGGAGGGTGTAAGAGAAGATGAAATGAAAAGAACAATGGCATCAATACCTTTCACTCCAGGGATGGTGGAGCTTTTAAACTTTATAAGAAAGAACAAGGACAAATTTGATTGCATCATTATTTCAGATTCAAATTCTGTCTTCATTGATTGGGTTTTAGAAGCTACCAATTTTCATGATGTGTTTGATAAAGTGTTTACAAATCCAGCAGCTTTTGATGGCAGGGGTCATCTCACTGTGGAAAATTATCACGCTCATTCTTGCAATAAGTGCCCCAAAAACCTTTGCAAAAATGCAGTTTTGGTAGAATTTGTAGATAAACAGTTACAACAAGGAGTGAATTATACACAGATTGTTTATATAGGTGATGGTGGAAATGATCTTTGCCCAATAACCTTTTTAAAGAAAAACGATGTTGCCATGCCACGGAAAGGATATACTTTACAGAAAACTCTTTCCAGAATGTCTCAAAATCTTGAGCCTATGGAATCTTGTGTTGTAGTTTGGTCTTCGGGTATTGAAATAATTTCTCATTTGCAAGTTCTAATAAAGGAATAATATGCCAACAATTGAAATCTGTACCAGTTAAGATGGGGTACAGCAGCATACAACTAAAATCCCAAATGCCAGTGGTTTAAAAAAAATATTTTTCCTTCTCACTTAAAGAAATACAGAGGTAAATGTCTCTTAAGGCTGCTATTTTGCTCTACCAATTTCAGCATTTGGCTACCAACTCTTGATATAAGATTGTTCTTCAAGCTCTCAACCCTCATGTCAACATTCTTTTTTTTTTTTTTAATATATTTTATTGATATTTTACAGAGAGAAAGGGAAGAGATAGAGAGCTAGAAACGTCAATGAGAGAGAAACATCAATCAGCTGCCTCTTACACACTCCCACAACCTGGACATGTGCCTGCATCCTGGACATGTACCCTTGGTGGGAATCAAATTCCGGACCCTTCAGTCTGCAGGCTGATGCTCTATGTACTGAGCAAAACTAGCTAGCACCCAAATTAGTGTATTTTAAAGGTAGGGATGCAGTATCTATTACCCAAGTTTTCATCAATTACAGACTTTCCTTTTAAAATTAAATACAAATTACCCTAACCGGTTTGGCCCAGTGAATAGAGCATTGGCCTGCGGACTGAGGGGTCCCAGGTTTGATCCCGGTCAAGGGCATGTACCTTGGTTGCAGGCACATCCCCAGTGGGGGCCGTGCAGGGGGTAGCTGATCGATGTTTCTTTCTCATTGATGTTTCTAACTCTCTATCCCTCTCCTCTGTAAAAAAAAAAAAAAAAAAAAAAAAAAAAATCAATAAAATATATATTTTAAAAGTAAATAAAATTAAATACAAATCAATGTTTCTCAAATATTTTAAACTTATATCAGTATCACAACTCTAACTCCAGTATACTGGTTTAATCAGTGTATTATTTCTACTCTTTAGTCTTTTGTGACATATGTAATTTGTAGAAATACTCAATATTTAAGATACTGATTCATGTAGAATGTTAGCAAAATAGCAAGTGATGTAAAAAGGTTTATAATTTCATGCTAATTTCTAGGCTCTTGTGTTTTAGGTGTTTATATCCATTGTGTAAAATATTAGAATTTTTCTTTTCCTCTATGGAAAGCTCCAGAAATAGAAAAGCTCAATATAATTTAATGGGGGGAAATGGGTAGGTTGTAATTCTTTCAGGATGAAAAAAATCTTTAACAGGTTAGATTACGTTTAAACACATTTACTCTTTTTTCTTTTCTTTAATATACTTTATTGATTTTTTACAGAGAGGAAGAGAGACGGATAGAGAGTTAGAAACATCGATGAGAGAGAATCATCGATCAGCTGCCTCCTGCACACCCCCCACTGGGGATGTGCCCGCAACCAAGGTACATGCCCTTGACCGGAATCGAACCTTTGACCTTTCAGTCTGCAGGCTGATGCTCTATCCACTGAGCTAAACCGGTTTCAGCTAAACACATTTACTCTTATAGATTATTATTTTTCTACTAGAGGCCTGGTGCACGAAATACATGCACTAGGGGAGGGGAGGGTGTCCCTCAGTTCAGCCTGCACCCTCTCCAATCTGGGATGTTCGGCAGTCAGACATCCCTCTCACAATCCAGAACTGCTGGCTCCCAACCACTCACCTGCCTGTCTGCCTTCCTGATTGCCCCTAACTGCTTCTGCCTGCCAGCCTGATCAACCCCTAACCACTCCCCTGCCAGCCTGATCAACTCCTAACTGCCCTCTCCTGCTGGCCTGGTTGCCCCTAACTGCCCTTCCCTGCAGACCTGGTTGACCCCAACTGACCTCCCCTGCAGTCCTGTTACACCCTCCCCCCCCAAACTTTTCTCCCTTGCAGGCCTGGGCCTCCTCAACAGCCCTCCCCTGGCAGCCTAGTTGCCCCTAAATGCTCTCTCCTGCTGACCTGGTTGCCCAACTGCCCTCTCCTGCCAGCCTAGTTGCCCCTAACTGTCCTCCCTGTAGGCCTGGTCCCCCCCAACTGCCCTCCCCTGCTGGCCTGATTGCCCACAACTACCCTCCCCTCCTGGCCATCTTTTAATGGACATCTTGTGTGATGGCATGAGGGTCAATTTGCACATTACCTCTTTATAGGATATGTTGAGGCCAGTAACAAATTACAAATTATGTAATTTGTAAGACTTTTATTTATTATAATGGTAGATCAAGTAATTTGGACCAGATTTTCTAAAGAACACATCTAGAAAAGTTGATAGCTAAACAAAAATTTTAAAATATCTGCTTAAAGCCTTGAAAGAGGCGATAACAATGAACAATTGCTACCAAAGCACAGAAACCCAAGTAGGTGAGCTGCTTTTTCCTAGAAGTGTCCGCTAGTTCTGTAATTATTGTCTGAGATGCTCAGTGGTTATTTTAACAACAGTGTGCTACCAAGGGGAAGAGGCCTGCAGTGATAAACCTTTCCCCTTGAGTAACAATTTCAAAACTAGTAAGAATGATCCAGAAATAAGCATATCTACCCAGGGATGGCAGCTTAGCATTTTTTTATTTTTTTTTTATAAATCCCTGAAATTGGATTGAGATTAAGATTTTTTTTAGAGCTCCCAGGTGCTCGGCAGAAATAAAATTCTCTCAAAAGGATGTTAACATCCTCAGTATGTGGACAGGCTCCAAAGTGGCCCCCCACAATTCCTGTAACTGGTATGCCTTGTTTGTGTGTGGAGAGGGGGAAATACGACTTCCTTCTAATCAATAGGATACTATAAAGATGATTATGTATATGTGATTATATCATTCTAATGCCCATCTTATCGAACTCTCCCTTGCTGACTTTGAAGCAAGCTGCCATGTTATGAACTGGCCTTTGGAGAGGGCTACAGGAAAAACAACCGAGGATGGCCTCTGGCCAACAGTTAGCAAGAAGTAGGTCCTTGGTCCAGCAGTCTGCAAGGAACTATAAGCTGCCACCATGTGAGCTTGAAAGTGGATCCCTTTCCCAGTGGAACCTAAGCTGAGACCACAGCTGACACTTTGATTGCAGATATGTGAAAGCCTGAAATGGAGTCCCCAGCTGAGCTGTGCTTGGACTCCTCACCCATAAGACCTAAGCCAATAAATGTGTGTTGTTTTAAGACACTCAGTTTGTGGTGATACTGTTATACAGCAATAGAAAATTGATCCAGTAAGCTTCTGCTGGTATTTAAGATAAATCTATAAAGTTTTGCAAGTACACTGTAGGACACAATAAAAAGCCACACCAAGAAACAATGAATACCTGCAGAAGCTTCCATTTAAACAGATCTGTGGGACATCCAGATACCACAGTTTTCAGACACAAAATGAGAGCTTGGGCAAAGAATTGAAAGCTATATTTTAAAAAAAATATGGAAATACTAGAGCGGAAAATTACCACGGCTGAAATTAGAATCAAAGGATGGATTTGACAACAGAACAGGCATAGTACCCTGTTTCCCCAAAAATAAGACAGTGTCTTATATTAATTTTTGCTCCCAAAGATGCGCTAGGTCTTATTTTCAGGGGATGTCTTATTTTCCCATGAAGAAGAATACGGTACACATTTATTGTTAAATGAAAATAAAGGAAATTTATTACCTGTATATGGTATGGTAGTTTGGTAGTTGTCAACACAAACCAGACAAACTGTGAATCCTACAGTATCAAGAATTTACTCATTTATTCAATGACAATCATGTTGTCATCTTCTGGAACATCATCATAACAATCCAATTCCTGAATTTCCTGGTGAATTTCTTGTGGCTCCATTTCTTTCAGAATCAGTGGACCAAATCTCTCATATTTAGCCTGGGGGGGCCTTATTTTTTTGGGGGATGCCTTATATTTCACTCAGAAGGAAACCTGTAAGTAGGTCTTATTTTCAGAGGATGTCTTATTTTCGGGGAAACATGGTAGAAGAGAGAATTAGTAAATGAACAAAAGTTAGAAGAAAATATGCAGAATGATGCAGAGAGAGACAAAACAATGAAAATACAGAAGTTAGCAAAATATCTGTGACATAGAATATATAGTGAGATCTAACATCGTAAATCAGTGTCCAGAAAGAAAGGACAAAAAAAACCAAAAAACAACAAAAAACAAACAGTATTTTAAGAGATAATGACTGAAAATTTCACAAAATCAATGAAAAACATCAAACCACAGATTCAAGATTCGTTATAAACCCTAAACAGGATCAAAAGAAAACCACATGAAATCACATCATTGTAAAACTGCTGCTAACCAAAGATAGAAAAAGGCTAAATCTGTCAGGAAAAAAAACCCAAAAAGATATTGAAAGGAGCAACAATTAAACTAATAGCTGGTACTATTTCTTAAATATTATATTTGGAAGAATTCAATAATAAAGCCTTATAGGCATGGATTTTTTTTCTTGGAAGGGTTTTAAACTACTAATTCAATATCTTTCTTAGATATAGGGCTATTCAGGTTGTGCAGTTTTTCTTGAGTAAGCTTTGGTAGTTGACTATTACTTTGACGCAGAGTAAATCACCTCAAAATTTAACAGCTTAAAAAATTAACAGCTTAAGACTAAGTGTTAATCATCTCACAGGTTCTATGGGTCAGGAATTTCAGAGCACTTAACTGGGTTCTGGCTCAGGATCTGAAATGAGTCAAGATATGTGCTAGGGGCCCAGGCATCCTCAAACTTTTTAAAGTGGGAGCCAGATCACGGTCCCTCAGAGAGCTGGAAGGCCGGACTATATGAACTACTAATTCCTACTGTAGCACCTCGGCTGCGCTCACTGTCCAAAAAACCTGGTGGGCCGGATCAGACTCCTCTGCGGGCCGCATGTGGCCCGCGGGCCGTAGTTTGAAGACCCCTGTTAGGCAGTATTCATATGAAAGCTTGACTAGGGCTTAGGCTCTGCTTTCAAAATGGCTCACTCGCATGCCTTTTGGCAGGAGGCCTCGGTTACTTATTGGTTGTTATCACAAAATCTCATTTTATTGTTGGTTGTTGGCAGGAGGCCTCAATTTCCAGCCACGTGGGCCTCTCCAAGGAGCTGCTCGAATGTCCTAAAGCCATGGTCTCCTGCCAAGTGAGCTGCTATCCAAGAGAGAGTGCAAAGAGAAAACTACTATGCCTTTTGTGACCTCCTCTTAGAAGTCGCATACCATTACTTCTGCCACAGTCTATTTGTTAGAGGAGAGCACTAAGACAAACCCATGCTCAAAGAGAAGGAAATTAGACTTCCTTTTTGAAGAGGGAGTCAGCGACTGTGTCCATATAATAAACCCTGGCTGGTGTGGCTCAGTTGGTTGGGCATTGTCCCATGCACCAAAAGTCTGCTGCTTTGATTCCTGGTCAGGCCACTCCCTCGGGTTGTGGGCCCCATCCCTGGTGGGGTGTGGGTGGGATGTTTCTTCTCCCTCTCTAAAAATCAATAAACTAAGTCATTTCTATTTCCATGTTATTGTTGTTGTTTTTTTAATGTTTGGTATGTCCTTGTCTCAATTATCTGTAGGGTCTTATGTTCTTACCTCTTTTTCTAAGTACTTCATACATGGAGGATATTAATATTGTCATATTTGTGAAAAATATTGTTTGTATCATATTGTGTTAATATTTTCTAAATCTTATTTTTTAAACATATTTTATTGATTTCAGAGAGGAAGGAAGAGAAATAGAGAGAAACATCAATGATGAGAGGGAATCATTGATTGGCTGCCTACTGCATGCCCCCTACTAGGGATCAAGGCCAAAACCTGGGCATGTGCCCCTGGCCAGAATCTAACCCACGACCTTTCCCTCTGCAGGCCAAACCAGCTAGGAGCTAAATCTTATTTTGATTATTTCTAGATAATCTGGCCTTAATCTTTATTTTATTTATTTATTTATTTATATTTCAGAGAGAAAGAGAGAGATAGAAACATCAGTGATGAGAGAGAACCATTGATTGGCAGCCTCCTGCATTCTCTTCCCCCCATCCCTTGAGAACTGAACCACAACCTCCTGGTTCATGAGTCAACACTCAATCACAGAGCTACATCAGCCGGGCATAATCTTTATTTTTAAATATAAACATCTAAATTGAACATGCGGGCTATTATTCATTAGGTTGTATGAAACAAATATATTGATACACACTAACTAGGCTTATTAAAATGTAAGATTCTTGTTCTCTAAAATATTTCCTTTATAAACAAAAGAATCCTAATGTTTCCCCCAATGACAAGCAACTTCCTTGTGGATATTTTTTACTATACTGAAATGTGAGCTTATAAAATAAATATATTAGAGTTAATTGTGAATTAAAGAAGACTTAAATATTAAAATCATAATAGGATTGGATAGAGAAGGAGGAACCTCTTGTGTTGGTGGGCAGATTCTAAAATGGTCCCAGAGATTTCCCACTCCCTGGTATACATGCCAAGGGTAATCCCCAGTACTGTGAACTGGGCATTACTACTGTGATTAGGTTCTTGATGTATTTTGATGTATTTTACTACTGTAAATAGGTTGTTTTACAGCAGGGCGATTATGGTGGTAGACCTGACCTAAGCGCATGAGCCCTTTAAAAGCAGAGAGTTGTTCTAGCTGATAGCAGAGGAGGAAGTCAGTGATTCACAGTGCATAAAGACTCTACATGCCATCGTGCGTTTAAAGATGGAGGGGGAGGCATGTAGTAAGTAAAGTAATGTGGACAGCCTCGAGGAGCCAAGAACAGCCCCAGCTTGACAGCCAGCAAAGAAACAGGGACTTGAATCCTATAATTCTGTAAGGAAACGAATTCTACCAACAACCATGTGAGCTTAGAAGACCTAGATGAAAAACACAGCGCAGGCTGACAGCTTGATTTCAGTCTGTGAGACCCGGAGCAGAGAACCCAGTCACACTATGTTCAGATTTCTAACCCGCAGAAACTGTGAGATACGGTAATATATTTGTGTTGTTTTAAACTGCTATATTAGTGGTAATTTGTTATATAGCAATGGAAAGTTAATACAATAGCTAATACAATAGTTAATAGACTATTCTCAGGGAATAGTCTACTTTTCACATGCACATCTTTTTTATAAACTTACATTAGAGGTCCAGTGCATGAATTTGTGCATGGGTGGGGTCCTGCCGGCTTGGCCCCAATCAGAGCTGATCAGAGCTGGGCCTGTCGAGAGGAGGATTCTGCAGGAGGTTGGCCGGCCAGCCTGCCCTTATTGGAACCAATCACGGCAGGGGCAGCTGAGGGGAGAGGCCAAGGGCGATTGGCCTCACCCCCTGACTGGTGTGTGTGTGGGCCAATCAGGGACAGAGCTGGCAGCAGCGAGGAACTGTGGGCCAATTGGGGTGATGGGGCTGCAGGAGGTTGGCTGGCTGACCCTACCCCATGATCAGCTGGTTCGCTAGCCGCAGTGGGTGTCATAGATGCTGGTTGTTCTGGTTGGGTCATTATGGTGTTCCGATTGCTGGCTTTTTATATATATAGATGCTTGACAATTTATACTATACTATAAAGTAATGAATCATTTTTTATTCTCTGACTAGACACCAAACATTATAATGTATAAAGAGATGCTAGTTAAAATGTCTCTGCCTTACAGAGTTTTGAGGATAATTTAATTTTTTTGCTAAACTATTTTCTAATTTTTATAATATGACTATACTTTTTTAAGAAGAAAAACAAATTTAAAGAAATAAAGCAAACTTTCTGAGAGATAGAGCATAGCTCACAACCATCTGCCAGTGAATGGTCTAGAGCTGAACAGCTCAGACAGGGCTGATTACATTATTTGTAAGGCCCAGAGCACAGTAAAAATGTGGATCAAATGAAGATATAGCAATTATACATACTAAATACTGCTACTCTTAAAGCCATATATCCAAAATATTTTTCCCCATATAAAAAATTCCTGCTCTATCCAGTTTGGCTCAGTGGATAGAGCATTGGCCTGCAGACTGAAGGGTCCCAGGTTCGACTCCGGTCAAGGGCATGTACCTTGGTCGAGAGCATATCCCCAGTTGTGTGTGTGTGTGGGGGGGGGGTGTGCAGGAGGCAGCTGATCAATGTTTCTGTCTCATCAATGTTTCTAACTCTCTATCCCTCTCCTTTTCTCGCTGTAAAAAATCAATAAAACATATTTATAAAAAAATTCCTTATCACCAAGTCCACAGCCTTGTCACAGCACAGCAATCACCATCTGATTGCTTAATATTTCTGATGCCTAACTTAATCACATCCTTCCTATGTTAGATACATATTAGGCTTCTTTCCCCCACCCAGGTGTTATGTGATAGTGGCACACATCTTTTAGATTAAATCAGCTTTTGTAGTAGTACAAGTTATAATTACATCTTTATTCTATTTTTTAAAAATGTTATCTGATATGCCAACATCCTTATTTACTTTTACAACATTTGACTTTTTTAGCTCCTGGCTTATACTAGCTATAAAGGCATGTTAGAGTAAATTTTCCTTTATGGTCTCATAAATAGCTTCAAGAGATGGCTGCTATAGCAACAGGGCAACTGCAGGCAGGCACCATACAGGATAGAGTGGCTCTATTAATAGTGTGAGTGGGACTGGAATTCATCGCCGCTTCTCTCTTCCTATGATCAGATATGAGAGGAGGAGTTCTTTCCTGACCTAATAACCCCACAGCACATCTTCAGATGAGACCAGTTGTAGGGAATTGACTAAATGGTTTTACCTAATACTGTCATCTTGTGCACTCTGTTGGGTTTCTTTTTTAGGTAGAAAGTGTGATAGTTCTGTTGTAGACATATGTTTTGATATGCTTTATAAAGGCTTATAAATATTCCAGGCCAAAAGCTAAATCTACCCTACTTGTTTATGCCATACAGACTGATGATGTCTGTGTGATGACGGTTCATATGGAAACAAAATACAAACATAGATGTTTCCCAACACAGAAATTCTTAGAAATTCCCATTTATGGAAGACATCACTTAGTAAAATATTAGTTTGTCTTTTTATCTATCTAAACAACTAGTAAAAAATATTGACAATTAAACTATTTGCCACATAAGATTTTATAATTAGTCCCAAAATGGAAAACTTGATAATTCACATTTATTATATCAATCTACATTTATATTCTGGATTTTGTTACATGTCAAAATCATAACTCTTCACAACCTGGCCAAGCAATATTTTATTCTCGGTTCAATGTTTAATTATCCTCTTTCAGGGATCTTTTAGGACTTAGCCTCTTCACATTTAAATCCAGAGAAAGATCTTATTGCACAATTTTAAGAACTGAAATACTTCATTCAACAAATATTTTGGGGGTTCCTACTAAGAGCAACCACCACCACCACCACCACACACAAATAAAACAGAAACCTGTGGAAGGATAAGAAGTGTAGGTCTATGTCTTACAAAGAATGATGTCCCCTTCAAAGATCTTACAATTTGACTGAAGAGGTAGGGGGAAATGTACACATGTAATGTAAAAATAAAGTATGCTTCATAAAGCATTTTAGTAATCGGCACACACAGAAAGTACAATACTTAGGTCAAGGAAAGACTGGATGACCAGATAGCAATGTGTTTTGTATTCTTTCAATTGATTAACTGAAATATAAGAGAAGCTTTTTGAGAAAAGTGCTTTGTGATCCACACCTTAAGTGATAGAAAGGATTTAGAGAGATGGGAAGGACTGGTAGAGCTTCCCAAGTGAGGGAATAATGTGGGAGTGAGGACACAGATTTATAAGGTAGTAATGAGGCAGCTGGCCTGCGGAAGTAAGTTAAGGGTTGAAAGTGGGGAATATTGGAATAAAACTTTGTAAGTGGGTTTCAAAGCTAATCAATTGAGTTTGATTTTTCTGGTTCTATGGCCAGGGCCCAAACACCACTTTCTTCACATCACTCTCCTTTACTTACTTCATCAGGCCAGCTGCCTCATGAATCGGCTGTCCTCGCTGCCACATTATTCCCTTTACCTACGAAACTCTGCCAAGTCCTTTACATCTCTCCAAATCTATAAATCCAACACAATCCCCATTAAAATATCAATGGCATTTTTCAGAACTAGACCAAATAATCCAGTAATTTACATGAAGCCACAAAAGATCCCAAATAGCCACAGCAATCTTGAGAAAGAAGAACAAAGTTGGAGGTATCATGCTACCTGTAGTATATTTGAAACTATACTACAAACTATAGTAATCAAAACAGCATGGTACTGGCATAAAACAGACAGTATATTCAATAAATGGTGTTGAGAAAATTGAACGGATACATGCAACAAATGAAATTAGACCACCTTCTTATACCATGTTAAAAAAAAACAAAAAAACCTCAAAATGGATTATACCAGTAGACCTAAATGTAATACCCGAAACTATAAAATTCCTAGAAGAAAACATTGCTCTTAGTAGTATTTCCCCCCCCTGATATATCGCCTCTGGGCAAGGGAAACTAAAGAAAAAAAAATAAACAAATAGGACTACATCAAACAAAGTTGTTGTTGTTGTTGTTTTACAACAAAGAAAACCATCAACAAAATGAAAAAACAGTGTATTTGAATGAAGAAGATATTCGCCAATGATGCATCCAATAAGGAGTTAGTATCCAAAATTTATATTAAAAAAAAACCTCATACAACTCAGCACCAAAAAACAATCCAATTGAAAAATAGGCAAGAGGATCTAAATTAGGGGTGTCGAACTCGATCAGAGAAGGGGCCAAAATCTAAAATCCAGCCTAAATCGCGGGCCGAATGGTTTACTGAACAGTCATAAACTGTCATTGTGATGGAAACACAGCGGAGTGCAGTGATGACAGCGCGGTGCGGGCCACATTGCAAGGCCTGGCAGGACAGATTTGGCCCACAGGCCTTGTGTTTGACACATGTGATCTAAATAGACACTTTTCCAAAGAGGACATGAAGATGGCCAACAGAAATATGAAAAGATGCTCAATGTCACTAATCATTAGAGAATTGCAAACTAAAATCACAATAAGATATGACATCAACTTTCAGAATGGCTATCATAGATAACAAGCAAATAAACAATTTATCCACAGGCAACAAGTATTGGAGAAGATGTGGAAGAGAGGAGAACCCTCATGCACTGTTAGTAAAATTGCAAATTGGTGCAACCAATTATGTAAAATGATAAGGAGGTTCCTCAAAAATGTAAAATAGAACTACCTTATGACCGAACAATTCCACTTCTGGGTATTTATCTGAAGAAATCCAAAACACTAATTTGAAAAGATAAATGCACTCCTATTTTTATTGTAGAATTATTTACAATAGCCAAGGTATGGAAGCAACCCAAGTGTCCCTTGATAGACAATTAAATAAAGCAGAAATGGCACATACATGCAACGGAATAGTATTTGGCCATAAATCTTATCATTTGCAACAACATGGGTGAACCTATAAAGTATCATGCTAAATGAAATAAGTCAAACAGAGAAAAACAAATGCCATATTATTTCACTTATATGTGGACTCTAAAGAATAAAATACGTGAACAAAACAGAAATAGACTCATAGATACAGAGAGCAAACTGACGGTTACCAGAGGGACAGGGAGTTGGGGGCTGGCTGCAAAGGGTGAAGGGATTAAGAAGTACATATTGATAGTTACTAAATAGTTACAGGAATGTAGAATACAGCATAGGAAATATAGCCAATTATATTGTAATAACTATGCATGGTGCCATATGTAAAGTAATACTGAATGTTAAGTGTAATTAAAACTTTTATTTTGCCTTACCCGGTTTGGCTCAGTGGATAGAGTGTCGGCCTGAGAACTGAAAGGTCCCAGGCTCAATTTCCGTCAAGGGCACATGCCCAGGTTGTGGACTTGACCCCGAGTTGGGGGCTTGCAGGAGGCAGCCGGTCAATGATTCTCTCTCATTATTGATGTTTCTGTCTCTCCCTCTTCTTTCCTCTCTGAAATCAATTTTTAAAATATATTTTTAAAAAACGTGTTTAAGTAAAATAATAATAATAAAAAGAATGTTTACTTTCTCATTTTCTGGGAAGCATGCCAAAAAGACTTTTCCAAGACACATCAACTTCTGGGCAGCCATGTATACCTACGCTGGTTGTGTACTGCACAACCAGCACATTGCACTCAACATGAGTGGAATGAATTGTGCCATGCCTGACCCACAGAGCTCTATGTTGTGGCCAGATAAATTATACCCACTATTTTTTACTTAACAGCACTTGTTGAACCCAGTGTGCAAACAAAGTACACAAACTTTCCTGTAGATAACTGCCATTTTCACACATCGATAATCATATCACAGTTAGCATATCAAACATTTAATGACACAGCAATACTTAGTGGGAAGATGTACTAAAAAGGTAAAAGCAATAAATGAATTAATAAAATTGCTATTTCTAGAAACCAGGAGTCTTTTGAAAAGCAAAGTGTGATGTCAAATGGCATCTAACTCCATGCCAAGCCTGATGGCTGCCACAAGTTGTTTATGCATCATCTCCGGGCGGCTCTTTATCTCTTTAAGACTTGGATTCACAGATGGCATGTGTTTTCTTGAACAGTGTCATTAATTTATTTAACATATGGTTGCTAATTATACGTTCTGAGTGCATCAGCTGTATTAGTTTGCAATGGTCTCTTTGATACAGCATGTGGGAAAGAGGGACTGCGGGCAATACCCTGCAAGACCTGTTCCTCTCTTGGCAGGTTGAAGCAGTCTAAGGCAGTGTTTTTCAACCTTTTTTGGGCAAAGGCACACTTGTTTCATGAAAAAAATCACGAGGCACACCACCATTAGAAAATGTTAAAAAATTTAACTCTGTGCCTATATTGACTATATATAAAGTAATTCTCTTGAATAGGGATCAAATAAACACAAAGAAAGTATTTTATAATTACTTTATTATGAAATATTAAGTAAACAAAATAGTGAAAAATTATAAAATTCTTGTCTTGTCTGCACCTACGGCACACCAGTGTGCCGCGGAACAGCGGTTGAAAAATGCTGGTCTAAGGTACACTGATATACACTTTTTCTGCCCTTTTTAAAATTTACATTTAATTGACATATAATTAATATACATTATGAAGCAATAATTCACAACTAGGGAACATTAGGCAATGGAAGCAAACCTTTTCATTAATCTATGCAGCAATCTGAAATAACTCTGCTCAATGGAAAGAGTAAATTCTGCTATTCAGGAATTATTTATGTCCTAGCTGGTTTGGCTCATGGATAGATCGCCTGCCTGCGGACTAAAGGGTCCTGGTTCGATTCTGACCAAGGGCACATGCCCAGGTTGTGGGCTCCAACCCCACTAGGGTGTGTGCAGAAGGCAGCTGATCAGTATCTCTCATCATTCATATTTCTATCTGTCTCTCCCTCTCTCTTCCTCTCTGAAATCAATAAATTAAAAAAAATTAACAAAAAGAATCATCTTCCACATGCAGCTATGATTCTAGAAGCTCCTAATCTGAATTAGCCAGAGCCTGTAATAATTTCTGCACATGAACCTTACCATCCTAGCCACTAACAGCTGTCTCCACATTTCAGTGACAAACATGGAAAGGACGACAGATCTTCAATCAGTCACAATCGTATCCTTGAGTGACATATCAATAATGAAAGACAAACTTTCTATAATTACCATTAACTACAAAGTTCATAATTTTTTAAAGAAACGTTAATAAGAAGCTAATTTCCAAATTGAGGTTTTTAAATATCCTTTCATTATAATAGCTAACTATTATAATGAAAGCACATTGTAAGTGCTTTCATATTTTTAATTTTATCTTTCCAATAACCTTAAGTTATATTCTTGTGTGTGTTTTACAGATCAGAAAACGAAGAACCAGAGAAGGTTAGTAACGTGTTTGAAGTTACATGTTAGATAAATGGCAGAGATGAAATTGAAGCCTGAAACTAAATCTCATTTACTTTTTTTCTCTACCAAACTGTCTGCCATATGTTGGGTTTTAAACCTTTCATTTTTCTTCCATTTCCACATACTTCTAACTGCAAGAGAAGAATCACATGATGCCCTTGATTAGAATGCAGATTCCTAGGTCTCCATCACTGTGTAGTCTGGGGATGCTGCATAACTAGCATCCCGCATAATTCAGTTGAGATGATCTGACATGTGGAATTAAGCTAAAACCCCCTGAAATGAGAACAAAGAGCTTCCCCCCAGATCTTGCTATAGCAAGAGTCAGTCACCCACATTTGCTCTTGGAAGAGGCTCAGACAGGCATATGAATGGGAAAGCTTTAAGTAAGAGTGATAACAAAGAGGATGGGCCCTGACCGGTTTGGCTCAGTGGATATAGTGTCGGCCTGTGAACTTAAGGGTCCCAGGTTCAATTCCAGTCAGGGGCATGTACCTTGGTTGTGGGCACATCCCCGGTGGGGGGTGTGCAGGAGGCAGCTGATTGATGTTTCTCTTTCATCAATGTTTCTAACTCTCTCTCCCTCTCCCTTCCTCTCTGTAAAAACATCAATAAAACATATATATTTTTAAAAGGTGGAAGGTCTCAGGCCTGCTCTGATTAGAGATTGCTGGCCTGAGCAATCTTGACGGGCTACTAGAAACAGGGCGTATTTTATGTCATTGGTTTAGGGAGTCTATCTGGCTTTCTCTGGTGGAAGTAGGGGTAAAAATAGGGAAGTTGGCAGTCTTCACCAGTCCTGCCTGTTCTGGTCCAACTGCTGCAGAGGTTGTGATTTGGCTTCCTGGACTGCTTATGTGATTCGGAGTTCTGTTGTCCCATACAGTCTGGCCTCTGTCCATTTGTATATTCTGTCTTTCAGGACACACACACACACACACACAGAGAGAGAGAGAGAAAGAGAGAGAGAGAGAGAGAGAGAGAGAGAGAGAGAGAGAGAGAGAGAGGAGAGGAGAGGAGAGGGAGGGAGGGAGGGAGGGAGGGAGGGAGGGAGGGAGGGAGGGAGGGAGAGAGAGAGAGAGAGAGAGAGTGACTGGGTCTCTGGGGTTCCTTTCATCCAAGCCTCCTTCCCCGCTTAAGAAGGCTAGACTCTAATCTCTATGACAGCTGTATTCACCCTTCCACTACCAGCGCCTAGCCCTATCAGGCTCTCAAGAAAACCCTACAAATAAGTGAATGACACATGAAACTATTTGATATCGGCTTTTGTTGGATCAGAAAAGGAACTTTCTGGAGTAGCACATGGACATCCTTACGTGACTGGGCTGGCTATCCCCCGGAAGACTGGTGAGTCCTCTGCTCCAAATAGTGTCACCTGCGCCCTTGGCCCTGGCTGCCCCGAGTCTATGCCAAAGCCCCCGGGTTAATCCCTGGTGCACATCACTCCCAGGGGCTCGCTCACTGCTGAGCGCGGTGTTGGGGGCCGGGAGGCGTTGGTGAGAAAGCCGCAGCTCCTCGTGGATGTTGAAGACAACCTCAGCGCCAGACCTTAGGTTTTGTTGCATTCTCTCCCTTCTCTTCCACCCTGGGTCTGGCGGGAGCTACTGAAGGAGGGGTACAGGCCACCCCCCTCCAGCCCTCCATGTGCTCAGGACTGAGCTCAGTGTGTCCGGAGGGCCATGCTCGGGGGTGCATGTGCTTGAGAGACAAACCCCAGGAGCGGGGAGAGCTCCTGGCCCGCGCGGAGGGCTCAGCCCCGCCGCCGGGGGCTCCCGTGCCCAGGCCCGCGGGGGGCTGATCGGCGGGAGGCGGGAGCAGGCGGGGAGCAGCCGGGGCACCAAAATAGGCGCCGTCCGTGGGCCGGAGCCGCACTGGCGGGCGGCCTCCCCGCGCGCTTCCAAAGATGGTCAGAGGGTCCGGCGGCGCCCCCGCCCCCGCCCGCCGCCAGCCGCGGGCCGCAGTCCCGGCGCCGCCGAGGTAGGTGCGGGGCCGCGCCCGGGGCGGCGGGAGCCGGGAGCGGGGAGCGGGAGGGCGAGGCCGCCGCCCCGGAGCCCGCGCCGCGGCGCCGAGACAAAGGCCGGCGGCGCGGGCCGGGCGGGAGGGGCGCGGGGCCCCCGCACCTGCGGGACCCGGGCTCCGGGTCGAGGGCGGCGGCGGCGGAGGCCCGCGCCGGGCGGGCGGGCGGGGAGCGGGGCGCGGAAACCCCCGGCTCCGCGGGGAGGGCGCGCCGCTCTCCGCCGCCGTCTCCTTCCTTCCTTCCGTCCTCCGGGAGGCTCCGGCTCCCTCTTCCCGGAGCTCTGGCCCCGCATCTTCCCATCGCCCCTCCTCGGCACCTCGAACCTCGAACCGACTGGAGAGCGAACACGGTGGAATGGGGATCAAACCCAGGCCGGCGCCCCTCGGTTGAATGGGGTGACCCCTCGGGCACTTTGTTTGCCAAGAGCGGGATGTCCCTCGGAGCGCCCGCTCGGGACAGATGGAGACTGTGCAATGGGGGTAGAAAAAAATTCCAGTTGCACAGTCTCCATCTGTGCAATTTTTTTTTTTTTTTTCCTAGAAAGGACTATTGAAAAATCCCGGGGCTTCATTTCAGGCTCCGAATTTAAATTGACCACCGTCTCAATGACGAAAAGAGCCCATCCACATCTTGCATTTAGAATGTCGAACTTAGTCTAGTTTTGGATTTTATTTGGCGCCAAGCAATCGTTCTAACGATTGGAATGTGTATTATTGATTATATGCAAAATTGAAAACACGTTGTTTCATATGTATTGCAGCCATGGCTCTAAAAGGACAAGAAGATTACATTTACCTTTTTAAGGATGCAGCGCATCCCGTGGATTTTCTGGATGCATTCAGGACATTTTACGTGGATGGATTATTTACGGATATCACCCTCCAGTGTCCGTCAGGCATCATCTTCCACTGCCACCGAGCTGTTTTAGCGGCTTGCAGCAATTATTTTAAGGCAATGTTCACAGCTGACATGAAAGAAAAGTTTAAAAACAAAATAAAAATCTTTGGCATCCACCATGATATTTTGGAAGGTCTTGTAAATTACGCGTACACTTCTCAGATTGAAATAACCAAGAGAAACGTGCAAAGCCTGCTTGAAGCAGCAGACCTGCTGCAGTTCCTCTCCGTGAAGAAAGCTTGTGAGCAGTTTCTGGTGAGGCACCTGGATATTGATAATTGTATCGGAATGCACTCCTTTGCAGAGTTTCACGTGTGTCCCGAACTAGAGAAGGAATCGCAGAGAATCCTGTGTTCAAGGTTTAAGGAGGTATGGCAACAGGAAGAATTTCTGGAAATCAGCTTTGAAAAGTTGCTTTTTATCTTGTCCAGAAAGAATCTCAGTGTTTGGAAAGAAGAAGCCATCATAGAGCCAGTTATCAAGTGGACTGCTCATGATGTGGAAAACCGAATTGACTGCCTGTATAATCTGCTAAGCTATATCAACATAGACATAGATCCCGTGTATTTGAAAACAGCGTTAGGCCTCCAAAGACGCTGCCTACTCACCGAAAATAAGATACGGTCTCTGATATACAATGCTCTGAGCCCCATGCATAAGGAGATTTCCCAGCGGTCCACAGCCACGATGTACATCATTGGGGGCTATTACTGGCACCCTTTGTCAGAGGTTCACATATGGGACCCCTTGGCAAATGTTTGGATCCAGGGAGCAGAGATGCCAGATTATACTAGGGAGAGCTATGGGGTCACATGTTTGGGACCCAGCGTTTATGTAACGGGGGGTTATAGGACAGATAACATAGAAGCTCTTGACACAGTGTGGATCTATAACAGTGAGAGTGATGAGTGGACGGAAGGGTTGCCCATGCTCAATGCCAGGTATTACCACTGCGCCGTCACCCTGGGTGGCTGTGTCTATGCTCTGGGCGGCTACAGGAAAGGGGCCCCGGCGGAAGAGGCCGAGTTCTATGATCCACTAAAAGAGAAGTGGATTCCCATTGCAAACATGATTAAAGGTAAGTGCAGATTGTGCTTGTTCTGTTATTTTTTTTAGGTGTTTGAGGTTAGGCCCACAGTCTTGCTTCTCTTGCAAATAACTTTGAAGAAGAATTTGCTTTGGAATGCTATCTAGGAACTAGAGTGGATTATACAAATTATGTTGTGCAGAATGTTCCAAGTAAAAGCATAGAATAGCAGTCCCCAACTTGTCTGAGATTTATGATTTTTAGAATGCTCAGGCTAGAAAAGACATCTTTTTTATTAGAAACCAGTATAACTCATTCTTCTGATGCTTCCACCTGTTTTGAGACTAGATCTTGCGCAAGTAGTATTAAGAATTTACATTTAAGGCAAAGGCTAAATAGAGAAAGCAGGGTAGTTTTATTAGTTTGTGCTTATTTATTTATATTGGCTTGCTCTTGAAATTGAACCCTTTTTTATTCTGCTCTTATTTTTTATTTTCTTATTTTTAAATATATTTTTATTGATTTCTGAGAGGAAGGGAGAAAGAGAGAGAGAGAGAGTGAGTCATTGATTAGCTGCCTCCTGCCCACCCCCTACTGGGGATCAAGCTGGCAAAGAGGACACAGTGCCCTGAGTGGGAATGGAACTGGTGACCTTTTGGTACATGGAACAATGCTCAACCCACTAAGCCACACCAGCCAGGGTGATCTTTCATTAAAACTTGAAAGTTTGGTCCCTGAAGGATATAACAAATTACATTCTCTCGAAAACTAGATATAACCTCTGCTTTTTTTTTTTTTTTTTTTTTTTTTTTTTTTTAATGAATGTATGGGGATGACATTGGTTATATATGTATGTTTAGTTTGTTTGTCTGATTTTTTGCTTGATTCCTTCACCTTATTTCATACAGCATCCCCCCCCTAAAAAAAAAATTCCCTCCCTCTGACAGCTGTTAGTCTGTTGCATATATCCATGCGTCTGTTTCTGTTTGTTCCTCAGTTTATTTTGTTCATTAGATCCCACATTATCAGTGAGACCATTTGTCTTTCTTTGACTGGCTTATTTCATTTAGCATTATAATCTTCAGGCTCATTCCCGCTGTCACAAAAGGTAAGACTTTCTTTCTCTTTTGTATGGCCTAATAGTATTCCAGTGTGAAAATGTACCACAGCTTTTGGACACCTGGGCTGTTTCCAGATCTTGGCTATTGTACATAGAGCTGCCTATGTTCTCTCGAATTAGTGTTTCAGGTTTCTTTGGATATATTCCTAGAGGTGGGATCACTGGGTCAAAAGGCAGATCCATTTTTAATTCTTTGAGGAAACTCCATACGGTTTTCCACAGTGGCTGTGCCAGTCTGCATTCCCACTAACAGTGCACGAGGGTTCCCTTTTCTCCACATCCTCTCCAGCACTTCTTTGTTGAGCCTCTGCTTTTTTTGATTCCAGTCTTGTCTCATGGTGTTAAAGAGAGAGGCAGATCCCGCATGTGGCACAGAGAGCCAGGCACGCCGCTGAGTCTCACTGTCCGTCTGATAAACTCTATTTTTTCCGCTGTTTGGTACTAGATTAGCCTTGCTCTCTTTCCCTCCCCCCGGAAAAGATTCCAGTTACACTGGAATCCTAATCACATTATGTTTTGGTGCCGGGGAGTTGCACATAAACAGTTGGTGGTTGGTTACCCAATTTGTGTCATTTTATTCCAAATGTTTCTTCCCAGGCCTCTCTGTTTCTTTTTTTAACACTGGTGAGGGTGTGGGAATCTGACCTGGTATGATCCTTGGAGGACAAGCAGGAAGCCTGAGAGGCAGAGTGGTCTTGTGATCAGGCACTCTGCTTCTGGAATGGAACTGCCTGGGCCCAAATCCCAACCTTCCACGCATTTGCTGGTGAGCTAGGGCAAATTGCCATCTGTACAATGGGAGTGACATGACTTAGTTTAGAGTTTTGAGAGGATTAAATGAACCCAAGCACGGGAAGCACTTAGCAGCATTAGGCATTGTACTCATTAACGTCGTTATAGAAGAACACGACAGCTTCGTTGGGGCAGAATTATTTTTCATATTAAATCCTGACCACTCTCCTTCCCAAAGGTGCAGCAGTGGTGAGTAGGGTGGAAGAAGGTGGCGTAAAGCCCACTGCTATTGCTGCTCTGATTTTTTAAAAATATATATATTTTATTGATTTTGTACCGAGAGAAAGGGAGAGAGATAGTTAGAAACATCGATGCGAGTCATCGATCAGCCGCCTCTTACACCCCCCCCACTGGGGACATGCCCGCAACCAAGGTACATGCCCTTGACCGGAATTGAACCCGGGACCTTTCAGTCCCCAAGCTGACGCTCTATCCATTGAGCCAAACCGGTTTTGGCTACTGCTCTGATTTTTACTCTATTTGAGCATGACACTCACTTACAGATTGTCAGTCCCCTCTCCAAGGTGATTCCAAATATCCTGTCTGACTCCTCGTTTACAAAGGAAATAAGGGCACTGCAAATGTGTTAGCAGCTATTGTAAACCTAGATACATTTCTGCCTGTTTCTTTTCTTATAAGAAAAATGTCTTTTGATTTCAGAGAGAGAAAGGGAGCGGGAGACAGGGATAGAAACATCAATGTTGAGAAAGAATCATTGATCAGCTGCCCCCCATTGGGGATGGAACCTGCATCCCGGCATGTATGTGCTCTGATGGGAACTGAGCCTAGACCTCCTGGTTCATAGGCTGATGCTCAACCACTGAGCCACACCAGCTGGGCTGCCTCTGCTTCTTAATGATAAGGTGCAGTGATTTTGTAGTTTACAGTATATTGCTTTGAGGACAGAAACCTATTACCGTATTTTTCGGACCATAAGACGCTCCGGACCATAAGACGCACCAGTTTTTAGAGAAGGGAAATGAAGAAAAAAAGATTCTGAAACAAATAGTGTCCTAAAATATTTTATGTGCATTAAAACGCAACATCACAGTCATAAACACATGTAATCAACCCTGTAAAGTAAACAGCAGCATTTAGAACCATTTTAGAGCCGGGCAAGCACACAGAGATCACACAGAGCTGGGCAAGTAAAAAAACTTTTTTTTTAAAGTATATGTGTAGGCTATATTTGGACCATAAGACGCAGGGACTTCCCCCCTCCCCACTTCTGGGGGGGAAAAAGTGCGTCTTATGGTCCGAAAAATATGGTACTTTACTGAAATGTTGTTAAAACCTTTGAAGCAACGCTTGCTGAAAATAAAATGCTGCAATGGTGTACCCACCACGAAAGAAAGCTGAACGTGCTTTTGACAGCTTAAGGGGAATGGGAGGCCTTCCTATGCAAAAGTCCTCCTCCCTCGCTTACCAGCTGGGTTTGCAATGTCTAAGTTTTTATGCTTTTAGTTTGAAGGTTTGATTCCTGGTTATCCTTCATCATCGCAGGAAGGGTAACACTTTGTCAGCTATGTGTAGTGTTGGCTAGTTCCGACACTCAGACTCTGCTGAACTTTTAGTTTCCCGTTCTTATGTAGAGAGGATAACGTTTCCCCCTTGTTTATTTTATTTTGTAGTCTTGAGGTGAGCTAGCTTCTTGCCCTGGGAAATTGAGAAGAGTCAAATTTCAAATTAATTTCCTTTTTTTGGTTGAGGGAGGTACGAAGAAGAAATAGATGGCTTTTTAGGAACTCTTAACTTTTACCCCTCATCACAACTGCCCTGCGTATGAACTCACTGTTGGCCCAGCTGCAGTGGCTCAGTGGTTGAACATCAACCCCAGGAATCAAGAGGTCACTGGTTCTACTCCAGGTCAGGGCACATACCGGGTTGCAGGCTCTATCCCCTTTGGGAGGGAAGGGGAATACCGGAGGCAGCTGATCAATGAGGTTTTCTCTCTCATTGATGTTTTTATCCCTCTATCCTTCTACCTTCCTCTCTCTCTGAAAATCAATAAAAGCATGTTAAAGAAATAAACTCACTTCTGTTTTGGAGTAGAAATGAACAAGGAGCCTGAACTGCACCCACCATGAAACATGCTAAATAAAAGTTGGTTGAAAGACTAAGCTGACATTTTGATTAAAATGAACCTCATCATCATTCTTTCTTCTTGTTCCCCTGCTGAAACCATTTTCTCTTTCTCATTTTTCTGTGACATCAGTGTTCCCCAGTTTTCTGAGCTCAGGACCTCAGAATTCATCTAGTCTTCAACTCAGTCAGTCATCAAGGCCCTCCTGTTTTACCTTTGTCTCTTGCCTCTGTGCACCTTCCTCTATGCAGTGGTCGGCAAACTGCAGCTCGCGAGCCACATGCAGCTCTTTGGCCGCTTGAGTGTGGCTCTTCCACAAAATACCACATGTGGGCACACACGTACAGTGCTATTGAAACTTCGTGGCCCATGTGTAGAAGTCTGTTTTCGGCTCTCAAAAGAAATCTCAATCATTGTACTGTTGACATTTGGCTCTGTTGACTAATGAGTTTGCCGACCACTGATCTATAGCATAGTCTATACCAAGGCCACTTCTAACTCAGGCCCTCAACACTTTGCACCTGGACTAATTCTGTCCTTCTATAGACCCTCTTCCTTTGTTTAAAAACTTTTAAAATCCTGTGGAATCACCTTAGCTGGTTTGGCAGAGTGGATAGAACTTGCAGACCAAATGGTCCCGGGTTCGATTCTGGTCAAGGGCATGTACCTTGGTTCCAGACTCCTCCCCAGCCCGGGCCCTGGCCAGGGCTCATGCAGGAGGCAAACAATTGATGTGTTTCTCTCACATCAATGATTCTCTCTGACTTTCACTCTTCCACTCTCCCTAAAAAAAAAAAAAAAAAAAAAAAAAAAAAATCGATGGAAAAATATCCTCGGGTGAGGCTTAACAACAACAGAATCCTGTTGAATCAAGTGTAAATTTTTGAATTAGGCATCACGACTCTTTGCCACGTGGCTCCAACTTACTCTGCCAGCTTTAGTTCTCACAGGTCAACCCCAGGTGTGTCGCTGTCCCTTCCAGGGCGGCAGAGTCAAAACCACTGCCTGAATCTTCCAGGAAGCCTTTGCACTTGCCTTGCCCTCCATAGGGTGACTTCCTGTCTCCTCTGCCTGCCAAAGTCCTACCTACTCAGGCTCAAGTCAGATTTCGCCACCTCCTGCCGTGATTTCCCAAGTCAAAAGTAATGTCTCTTTGTTTTGCACATCCACAGTAGTAGTTCCGTACCCTGTGTTCTTAGGTGTAAATGCCGCACCCTCTTTTAAAAGAGTACAAGGAGCCTTGCTTTTTATTTTTTTAAAAGATTTTTATTGATTTCAGAGAGGAAGGAAGAGGGAGAGGGAGAGGGAGATAGAAACATCGATGATGAAGGAGAATCATTGATCGGCTGCCTCCTGCACGCCCCACCCTGGGGTTCGAGCCTGTAACCCAGCCATGTGCCCTGACCGGGAATCGAACCGTGACCCCCTGGTTCATAGGTCGACGCTCCACCACTGAGCCACACTGTCTGGGCAGGAGCCTTTCTTTTTCATTCTCCGATCCCTCAGAGCACCTAGGGACCGTGCCTTTTATCTGCTGTCCGTAATAACGAAGACAGTACAATAGTCATTGCAAAGCAGAATGAAAGATCAATCTGAAGATGTGATTTTAATTAACACACAGGTGTGGGAAATGCCACTGCCTGTGTCTTACATGAAGTTATCTACGTCATTGGTGGACACTGCGGCTACAGAGGGAGCTGCACCTACGACAAGGTCCAGAGCTACAATTCGGATTTCAACGAGTGGAGCCTCATCACTTCTGGGCCCCATCCAGGTAACAAAATGGCGTATGTGATGACGCAGCCTGTCAGTGTAAGAGACGGCTAAAAATGGGCCGGAAACAGGAAAACGCTAAATTTATAGTAGACTGCACATGGATTTAATTAAAAGGCTCAAAATAGTCATGTGTCCGTGTAACAATAATCCCAATTTAGATTATTCAGATTAGATCATGTGTGCAAATACTTCCCCCGCAACATACATTTTAAGCCTCTGTGATTAAAAGTAGTTTCTTTAAAAAAAAAAATTTCAGCCCTAGCTGGTTTGGCTCAGTGGATAGAGCATCAGCTTGCAAACTGAAGGGTCCCAGTTTGGTTCCGGACAAGAGCACATGTGCGGGTTGCAGGCTCGATCCCCAGTAGGGGGCACGCAGGATGCAGCCAGTCAGTGATTCTCATCATTGATGTGTCCCTCTTTCTCCCTCTAGCTTCCTCTCTGAAATCAATAAAAGTATATTTGGGGGGAAAAATTTTCACTTAGATTCTTTTTTTATTTTCTGTTCCTTATGTGCTTTCTTTCATTTGCATGCCTTATATAAACATAATTTTTATAGACAGATAAAAGGCACTAGTCCATCAAGTAGTTGGGAAGGGTACCTGGTGATTCAGTTCAACAGCAGATGTTTTCTTCTTTTAGAAGCATACTCTTTCTGGGTTTCAATAACTGTTAGGCATTCCCTCCGACAATGTGGAGAGCCTTCTGTTGGCCTTACTTTAACAATTACAAAGGGGCCGGGACCGGTTTGGCTCAGTGGATAGAGCGTCGGCCTGCGGACTGAAAGGTCTCGGGTTCGATTCCAGTCAAGGGCATGTACCTTGGTTGCGGGTACATTCCCAGTAGGGGGTGTGCAAGAGGCAGCTGATCGATGATTCTCTCGCATCGATGTTTCTAACTCTCTATCTCTCTCTCTTCCTCTCTGTGAAAAATAAATAAAAATATATTAAAAAAAAAAAAAAAAAAAAAACAATCACAAGGGGGATATGTTGTCTGCCCACAAGGAATGGCCTGCTTTCTTTGGTGTCTTCTGTTCTCTGACTTGTGTCTTTGAAGAACTTGGGGAAAGCATAAGCTATGTCCTGTTACAATTATGCCTTATGTTTAAGTTTTGCATTAGGAAAGATTAATATCACCAAATCACCATACTACTTTGAATCACTTCCCATATAGCATCAGGCTTCCATGTGAGTTCCTGGGATGCGGTCCGTATTTTCCGGCGTATAAGACGACCCCCCTAATTTTATAGTTAAAACATAGGTTTGGTCCTATATTCGCCGTATAAGACTAACCTCCCACTTCCGAGGCAACACCAGTTCTTTTTTTATTTTTTTATTTTATTTTATTTTAAAAAATATATTTTATTGATTTTGTACAGAGAGGAAGGGAGAGAGATAGAGAGCTAGAAACATCGATGAGAGAGTCATCGACCAGCTGCCTCCTGCACACCCCCCACTGGGGATATGCCCGCAACCAAAGTACATGCCCTTGACCGGAATTGAACCCGGGACCTTTCAGTCCCCAAGCCGACACTCTATCCATTGAGCAAAACCGGTCTCGGCACCAGTTCTTTTTTTAATAGACCGCCTCTCTGACGCTGGCCAACCTGAGCAGGCTTTTTTTCATTTCAAAAGTTGTCTTATACGCCGGAAAATATGGTAACTGAAATTCATAAGCTGGAACCATCTGAGAGGAATAGTAACAGCTAACCTTGAGCACTTTTCATAGGCCAGGTATTAACTAAACACTTTGCGTGTAATATTACCTTAAATTCTAATTACAACCCTGTTAGTAGGCATTGTTTACCCCATTACGTATTTGGAAATGGAAGCTTAGAAGTAGATACGTTGCCAGGGACACAGTTTGGAAGTGATAGATGAGGATTCAGTTCAGACAGATTGCATAAACTGTGCTATACCTACTGAGCAATCCGCTTCTCCTTAAGGGAGCAGGCTGTCCTGCTTTTGACCACTGCAGCTACTAATACCCATAGGTCACATATGTCATTTCACAGTTCAGGTAGAGCACACCTGAATCAGGTGCTACATCTCCGTATATCATGGGCTTTGCATAAGAAGACACTTCAGCTTCACGCTGTCCTGGCTCTGAAGATGTCATTGAATGGAGAGACTGTTTCCTAGTAGCCTATATGTATTATCACAAACTCCCATCACTTTCCATATAACCAATCCTATATTATAAAAAGGTAATATGCAAATTGACCATCACGCAGTCACAAATATGTCAGCACCCACAGTGGGGGCAGGGCCAGCTGCTCTGCATGCCTGCCATCGGAGTCCCCTCAGCCCCGCTGGAGGCCTTGGGTCCTCCTGCACCCCCCAATGACTGACAGCTCGCCAAGGCTCCTCCAGAGAGCTGCCCATCCTTCTCTTCCTGCCTCCCCTGAAGCTGAAGCCTCACTGTGGTGTCCAACAAATTGGAAGTTATAACTCATGTCGTTGAGAGTACCCTCCATTCCTCAGCCAGGGACAGCCGCTCTGCGCACCTGCCACATCCCCTCAGCCCCGCCGGGGGCCTTGGGTCCTTCTGCACCCTCCACTGACTGAGGCTCAGGCAAGGAGGGCCGGCTGAGATACAGGCAAGCCTTGGATGGTGGCTGTCCAACTGCCCAGAGCTGGTCCGAGGTGCAGGCAAGCCTCAGATGGCAGCTTCCAAGCCACCCAGGGCCGTCTGAGGCTCAGGTAACCAGGGCTGGCTGAGGTTTGCACTGCTGGCAGTGGCAGCAGCAGAAGTGTGATGAGGGTGTCACCTTCTGATCACCAGGTCGCCTCCCACCCCTGAGGGCTCCCGGACTGTGAGAGGGGGCAGGCTAGGCTGAGAGACCCCCCTCCAGTGCATGAATTTTCATGCACTAGGCCTCTAGTGAAGTTATAATGGAAAATAATAATAGCTCATATTGAGTAATAGCTAATATTTATTCAGTATGAATGTGCCAGGCACAAACTATTCCAATAGTTTTACATGTATCCATCCATGTAAACTTTACCACAATCTTGTGAGCTAGTTGCTATTATTATCTCTGTTTTCTAAGGCACACAGTAAATAAATTGCCCAAGGTCAGCCAGCTAATGCTTGTTAGAGATGAGGTTTTAATCCAGGCAATCTGCCTGGGAACACCATGCTCTTCACAACTACCCTGTTATCTCATTTGATCCTCCTGTTAACCTTATGAGTTAGCTATTACTCGCGAGTTAGCTTTACAAAGAAAATCCAACATATGAAACGTCAGATTAACAAACTAGAGGATAGTTATTTACATTATAAATAATACATATTTCATAAAGGGGTTCTTTGAAAAATAAATATCTTGTAGCATGTTCTAATTACATATAACTTGCTCACTGCTTGAAAAAGTCTAAAAGTCAGTGAGACTTAAGCCAAGGTGTGAAAAGCCATGACAAATTGAAAAATCGATTAGAAATAAACATTAAATTACAGTATAAATCAGGGGGAATTTATAATCCAATTTGAAAAATTTTGATTTACATTGGACTTTGGATAGCTCTCCATTCCATAGAGGATATAAGCCTCATCTAAAGGCAACAACCACTACTTGGCCACAGTGATTGCTGTCCGGAAGGAATATGAGTCAGGAAAATTTAAAAATGGAGAACTGTCAGAGGTGTCAGAGCAAGAGAATGAGATGTGATGAGTTCTAATTTTAAGAGGGCTCCTTTTAGAATAGATTGGGAGGAAGGCAACAGTGAAGCCTACTAAACTCTTGGTAATAAACCAGGTAGGAAAAGCTGAAAGTCTGAAGTGGTGGAGTAGGAAATGAGCAGCTATGAGGAATGTTTCAGATTCGACATTGCTTGAATTGGTAGTGATTGCTGTCTTGACTGATTAGATACAGGAAAAGAGGGAGAGAAAGTAGTTGACAGTCATTCCAGGGTCTCTGGCTGGTTGACTAGGAGGATGGAGAGGATTGAAGGAACAGCCAATAGGAAGGGAGAAGTGGAGAGATAATGAGCTCAGTTTTGTAGTTGAATGTGAAAAATGAGTTGGATAACCAGCGGAGCTGTGCAGAAAGCAATAGGAATTTCGGTTCTGCAACTCAGGAGAAAGAATGCAGCTAAATATAGATCTGGGAGTTGTTTACTTAGAGGTGATGGGGATGAGTGAGATGTCTTGAGAGGGTGGGACCAACAGTACAGCTATGGGCACAACCTTGGGAAACAGCATTAGTTAAGTGATGAGGTGAGGAAGAAGAGTGTATGAAGAACAGTGAAGCAGCTGTAAGTGATAAAGGATAAAAACCTGTGGGTGGCTGTGTCGTGTGGGAAGAGAGCTCTCTCCTGGCTCTCCAGAGTAACAGCTTAAGCTCTTGGTTCTTACTTTCCAATAAAATAGGACGTTATATTAGGAAAGCTTTATAGGTCTTTTTAGTCAGAAGCGTGATTGCTGTCTTGACTGATTAGATACAGAAAATTAGGGAGAGAAAGGAGTTGACAGTTATTCCAGGGTCAATGTCAAATGTATAACATTCCTCACATCCGCTTAGGGGGAAAAAAAATTGAAATAATTTCAATGACTATTTCATACATGAAAATATGTGGTTGTCTCAGAATCCTGCATGGATTTTTTCATTTCACTCATGTAATCCCTAATGCAGACTGCCATGAATTTGTTGTGAATATTTGTGTGTAAACTCAGGGCTGTGACAAATGGCACTATTCCCATGCGTGGTTTGAAATGGTTCGTTTATTCATGTGTCTCACAGATATTTGCTGAGTGCTAAGAGCACAGTGAGCTAGATTCAGCCACTCTAGGCCACTTCTTAGAGTGACCAAGGAGAAACAAGGCAGTTACAGCTGAAGAGGAAAGAGTTTCCATCAGTGTGATAGAACTTTATGTTGTATTTGGGTAATGGGGAAAATGATCAGGAATCATTTTATTTTATTTATTTTTTTAACCATCACCCAGGGATTTTTTTCCATTGTTTTTGAGAGAGAGTGGGAAAGAGAGGGCCTCGGCCTGTAACCGAGGAACATGCTCTTGACCAGAATAGAAACCGGGACCCTTGGGTCCAAAGGATGATTCTGTCCACTGAGCCAAACCAGCGAGGGCAGGAATCACTTTATTTTAAATATATTTATTGCTACAGGAAGACTGAGATATCTTTCTTTACTTTTTAAAACATATTTTTATTGATTTCAGAGAGGCAGGGAGAGGGAGACAGAGACAGAAACATCAATGATGAGAGAACATTGATTGGCTGCCCCCTGCATGACCCACACCGGATGGAGCCTGAAACCAGGAATGTGCCCTGACCAGGAATTGAACTGTGACCTCCTGGTTCATAGGTCGATGCGCAACCACTGAGCCATGCCAGCTGGGCAAGATATCTCTCTTAATATTCAAATCACAAATTGAGGGTTTTTTTTGGTAAACTTTGAATAATTTAAGAAAAGCCTCGTGAGCTCATTGTTGAATCACTTACATCAACTCATAAAATTTTTGCATCATCATGAATTTCCACAGTAACCATTGAATGGAATGATTCATGTCCTCCTAAATAATAAAAGGCTAATATGGAAATTGTTCCCTTCTGGAGTTTGAGCAGGAGACCAGGAGTTCAATCACTCACTATGACGCACAATGACCACTAGGGGGCAGTGAGGAGCATGGTGGGCGACCAGCGGTGACAGTGGGCACTGTGGAAGTGAGGAAAGGGGGAGGTGGGGAGGCAGGGAACCTGATTGGCCCTGATTGCTAGCCAGGCCTAGGGACCCTACCTATGCACGAATTTCAGGCACTGGGCCTCTAGTAATTTATAATTTCACAGATATTTTAAACAACTAAATCCAATAAAAATTCTATGTGTATATAACTGGAAAGGAACAAATGGGTTTTTCAGAGGTAGGAGAATTCTTATTTTCTTGTCAGAAACTTGACAACAACAGAATGTGGACTCAAAGCAAAAATGCCCATCTTCTGAGTCTTCTTTAGCATTTAAAACCTAGATAGCAAGAACTTAACTGATAAGAATTTGTCTTCCATTCTTAATGGGGAAATCACATTAAAAAAATTTTTTTTTAAATATATATTTATTGACTTTTTTACAGAGAGGAAGAGAGAGGGATAGAGAATCAGAAACATCGATGAGAAAGAATCATTAATCAGCTGCCTCTTGCACACCTACTGGGGATGTGTCCACAACCAAGGTACATGCCCTTGACCGGAATCGAACCCAATAAATATTTGTTGGATCAATGGATAAATTGTACCTTTTACCCTTTGTGCCCAAATATGTCCTCTCGTGATTTTGTGAAAGAAAAGCTTTATAAGACTCTCTTCAGAAAGAGAAAATATTGAGATAAAAAATGTGATTTCCTTGCCGAAATCGGTTTGGCTCAGTGGATAGAGCATCGGCCTGCCGACTGAAGGGTCCCAGATTCAATTCCAATCAAGGGCATGTACATTGGTTGTGGGCACATTCCCAGTAAGAGGTGTGCAGGAGGCAGCTTGTTGATGTTTCTCTCTCATAGATGTTTCTAGTCTCTATCCCTTTCCTTTCCTCTCTGTAAAAAATCAATAAAATATATTTTAAAAATTTCTTTATTGGCCACAACTGGTTTGGCTCAGTGAATAGAGCATTGGTCTGCGGACTGAAAGGTCCTAGGTTCGATTCCGGACAATGGCATGTACATTGGTTGTGGGCACATCCCCAATAGGGGGTGTGCAAGAGGCAGCTGGTCAATGTTTCTCTCTCATCGATGTTTCTAGTTCTCTATCCTTCTCCCTTCCTCTCTGTAAAAAAATCAATAAAATATATATTTTTTAAAAATTTCTTTATTGATTAAGGCATTACATATGAGTCCTTATCCCTCCATTACCCACTCATACCCTCACCCTCCCTGTTGTCTGTGACAACTGGTTAGGCTTAAATGCATGCATACAAGTCCTTTGGTTGATCTCTTCCCCTTACCACCACCCTCCCCTACCTTCCCTCTGAGGTTTGACAGTCTGATCGATGTTTCTCTTTCTCTGGATCTGTTTTTGTTCATTATAGTCCATAAATAAGTGATATTTATCTTTCTCTGCCTTAACTTAACCAGCACTGTGAGACTTGACAAGCAACGTAATCTGTGTGGCAGCTATGGCAACAGATACTACAGATTGCCTGCCACAGGTTACAGGGATGGCAGCTGAGACCTGAAGGAACTTACACCAGTTATGTAGAATGTCTTCATGTCACAGAGGGACTCTGCACATAGGTGTAGGATAAACTGTGTCTGTGCTGCAAAATTCCCAGAAGGTAGCGGTCTGAGAATAATTTCTTCCCTGGCATCCTGCAAAGGCAGTGAAGATGGCCTGAGAGAGCATGGCAGGTGAAAGGGAATGAATTCCATGACTCAGTGTTGTGGTAGCGTGAGCTGGAGTCAAAATGTCACAACTACTCTATGGTTGTACGCATAATTATAAAGGATCATTACATCACCACCCTGAGGTATCTCTTTTGTTTGTTATCCTAATAAAAATTTGCTTTCTTCTTTTTAATAGAATATGGATTGTGTTCAGTTCCATTTGAAAGTAAGCTCTATCTAGTTGGCGGACAAACGACAATCACGGAATGCTATGACCCTGAACAAAATGAGTGGCGAGAGATCGCTCCTATGATGGAAAGAAGGATGGAGTGTGGTGCTGTCATCATGAATGGATGTATCTATGTCACTGGGGGATATTCCTACTCAAAGGGAACGTATCTTCAGAGCATTGAAAAGTACGATCCGGACCTTAATAAGTGGGAAATTGTGGGTAATCTTCCAAGTGCCATGCGATCCCATGGATGTGTTTGTGTGTATAATGTCTGATTGGATTTGTAGAAATGACCAAGTAATCACTGTTTTGGGGGGTAGCAAAAAAAAAAAAAAAAATGCAGAGTTTGGAGTTCCTTGTTTGTTGTTGTGGCCTGGCACATAGTAGGTAAATTTTCATTTCCAACACCAAGCCTATACCCCAACCTAGTGATGAATGATCAACAGAAATCTAATGTATATTTGCAGTTGGAGCAATGGGGTTAGCATCTATAATATCTAATTTTCAAAGGCGGGATGGAATATTGGACACTTGGTAAAAGGGGGAAATGCCTTTGTAGTAAATTTTTTCTCCTGGTAGCATGGACACTGGGTGCAGGACAGAATCATTCTTTGGAATGAAATGTCTCTTATGACCCTCTAATGTAATTGACAGTGTACACTAAGGTTTTATTTCAGTAGTAGGGAATTTGAAATTTAAGGAGGAAATCTTCTCTACCTCTACAAAATCAACACTTTACAAAAGTATTTTTTTTAATCACCTTTAGAATTATTTAGAATGTGGTCTTACTTTAAGTTTAGTTTTTTTTCCTTTGTTGTGTGTATAACTCATTGTTATTCTTTATTTACTGACTAGCATATATACAAGATACTGTACAAAAGATAATTACTGTGGAGAGTTTACAAACTAAATTTAAAAGAATGGCAAATCTGAGAAATTGCAAAGAAAATAGTCAAACATTTGCTGATGGTAAGAACTGTTTTTAATATTCAGCTTTGATATGAATCACTAGATTAGGTATCTTTTGTTTAAGCATGTTAGAAAATCCTCTTTATTTTTAAGTACAGATACGTCTGCATGTAAAATTGAATTTTAGAGCCAGAAAGCATGCAGAACAGTTGTGATACAGTAGAAAATACCTTGATGAGAAGTTTGCATCCATTTCCCATTTCTGCCACTAACTAGAACCTCTGCTCAATTAGAGGTTCCCAACCCACGCACACTGGCACTTTGGTCATACGTGTGCCTAGATATGGATCCTCATAGCCCTTGGGGCAGCCATAAGTGGCCTGGGTGGCTGCAATTTCTGGGCCAGCAACACTTTTGTCCATTTTCTATAACTGTCCATGTGTGCTATAACTTGAGAAAGGTTGGGAAACATTGCTTAAATTAACTCATCTAAACTTTTAGTAATCTGTTAGACCATCTATCCACACCCTTCATTTTTTAAAAAAAGAAACAGTTATTTTTAATTTTAAATACAGAAGTTTAAAATTACTTAACACTCCCTTTTTTTTTTATTTTAGAAGAATCTGTTTAAATGCATTTATTTTAGATGGCATTTAAATAGATATAATGCCCTAGCCGGTTTGGCTCAGTGGATAGAGCATTGGCCTCTGGACTGAAGGGCCCCAGGTTTGATTCCGCCTAAGGGCGCATGCCCAATTTGCAGGCTCGATTCCCAGTAGGGGATGTGCAGGAGGCAGCCAATCATGATTCTCTCTCATCATTGATGTTTCTCTCTCTCTCTCTCTCTCTCTCTCTCTCTCTCTCTCTCTCTCTCTCTCCCTCTCCCTCTCCCTCTCCCTCTCCCTCTCCCTCTCTCTCTCTTTCTCTCAAATCAATAAAGAAATATATTTAATAAATAAAATAGATTCAACCCTTTTGGATTGCAACCTGGTACTACATAGAAAGAACCATAAGAATAATATAAAAACAAAACAGAAAAATGCAAATGCATGGAGATGTTTATGTTTGTATTACTTATAATAGCAAAAAATTGGAAATAATCTACATGTTAAAGAAGAAAATGGGCCAATAAAAACAGTGAAATGTTATACTGCTATTAAAGTAACTATTTGGGAGACTGTAGAAATATGGATGTGTCTATAAAATAGTAAAGTAAGCACAGTGTAAAATAGTATGCACACTATGATTGTGATTTTGTAAAATCTTTATGCATGTGGAAGGTAATTTGCAAAACTGAAATTCATTGTGTTAGTGTAGGGTGATATGGAATGATTTTTAATTTATTTAAATGTCGTTCTTTAATATGACTTTGTATTTTCAATAAAAATAAATAAAGCACTATATGTGGTAAACTGCTTGAATTTGGGCCAGTTGAGTTGAAGGATGGTCTGAATTATAGACTTTTTCAGTCTGTTAACTGAATTACAGACTATTTTATTGCCCTCAAGAACATTTAGCAGTTAATGCCGGACCAATACCTTGCCTAGTCATGCTTAGAGTTCTATTTTATGGAATAGATGCGAACAGTTGCACTCACTTTTCCCTCTTTTTATTTATTTATTTTAAATAACATTTTTTAAAAATAAATAATATATTTTTCATTGTTTTTAGAGAGAAAGGAAGGGAGAGGGAAAGAGAAACATCAATTGGCTTTCTCTTGCACGCCCCCTACTGGGGATCCAGCCCACTACTGGGATATGTGCCCCCACTAAAATCTAACCAGTGACTCTCAGTGCACTGGACGATGCTCAACCAACTAAGCCACACCAGCCAGGGCTCCCCGGCTTTTAACCTGTGTAGGTCCTAGAAAATTCTGATTCAGCCGAAACCGGTTTGGCTCAGTGGTAGAGCATTGGTCTGCGGACTGAAAGGTCCCAGGTTCGATTCCGGTCAGGGGCATGTACGGTCAGGGGCATGTACGTTGGTTGTGGGCACATCCCCAGTAGGGGGTGTGCAAGAGGCAGCTGGTCAATGTTTCTCTCTCATTGACGTTTCTAGCTCTCTATCTCTCTCTCCCTTCCACTCTGTAAAAAATCAATAAAATATATTTAAAAAAAAAAAAAAAAGAAAGAAAGAAAATTCTGATTCAAGTCCAACCTCTGGGATTTTTTTTTTTTTTTTTTTTTTTTTTTTTTGCCGTTTCAGCCACAGGAAACTCACATTTAAAGGATACATCATTTATATATGCATAAGTATGTCTTTTAGCTAGTTTTGAGATCATGGATCACATTTTATTCTTCTTAGTATTCTCAAGGTCTAGCATTTCACTTGTGTATTCAGCATACTTTTTGGGAAGGATGATGGTATCGAATATTTTTTAAAAAATATATTTTTTTATTGATTTTTTACAGAGAGGAAGGGAGAGGGATAGAGAATCAGAAACATCAATGAGAGAGAAACATTTACCAGCTGCCTCCTACACAACCCCCACTGGGGATGTGCCTGAAACCAAGATTCATGCCCTTGACCGGAATCAAACCTGGGACCCTTCAGTCCGAAGGCCGACGCTCCATCCAATGAGCCAAATCGGTCAGGGCGGTATCAAGTCTTTTTACAGAAAAGCATGCTGAGGTATTTGAAAGATATTGAAAAGAGTTTGTGATCTGAGGTGTTTAATTTGCAGCTCCTATTTTCTGTAAAATTTTGTTTTGCTATTGATTTGTGCACACAAGAAAGGATTAGGAGGTAAACATTTCTGTCAGAATTATCCCAATTTCCAAATCACTGTAGTATGAACAAAAAATATTTTACTGTAATTGCATGCAGGCTGTTGCTGTGGGAAGGTAAACACTGCTTTACAAAATGATTAAAATTGGGGAGATGGTTTGAAGCATGACTTTAAAAGGACTCTTTAAGTATCCAAATTTTAAAAGTTTCTCACAATTCTTATTTTTAATATTTAGCTTTCATTGAAATAGGATCAATGTCTAGGGTACTAATTGCTTAAAGGCACATTAGCCTTTATTTTCACATTTATGTAAATATATGCTGTGTTATAGACTGAATGCTTGTGTCCCCCAAATTTACAAGTTGAAGTCCTTACTCCAGTGCAAATGTATTTGGAGACAGGGTCCATGAGGAGATAAAGATAAATGAGATCATACCCCAGATCATGTGATCTCTAAAGAGCGTATTAAACAGCTTAACGTCAAAATCCCAAAAAAAAGCTTCAGAGTGGCAGAATTTTGGTTCCTTCATCTTTTATGTATTAGTTCGCACAATAAGCAGTTATTAGCATCCTTCAAAGGTGATTTATCAGGTTTATTGGTGTTTTTTAATTATTGTGGACTCAAGCATTTAAAGGTACTGGCATTTTTCAGTATGTTGCAGTTATTCTTCTTGATGCTCAGTTTCCTCTATCTTGAGCCAGTGGAAATGTCATCAGAGAATTGCATGGATTGCCCTCCTTTACCAGTAGGAGTGAGGTTCTCGGGGTACCACTGGAATAAGAATTTCCAGAGGCCCTTGTAGGATGATGAGATGTGGCAGAAAGCTTTATTTGCGTGACATTCCATCTCTGGGTTTCAAAAGTCCCATTTCCCTTAAACCAGTCCTGGAGGAAGTGCACCTGGGGACTCAGCAGAGCTGAAAGCAAAGCCAGTGAACAGAGTTTCCATCCCATGGTGGAGCTGGCTCCAACGTGACATCATGCTCGTTTCATTCCATCAGTCCGTTGTGTGTGGGGTCCACCTGGCTGTGGGCTGTGGACAAGTGTGCGGGAGCCCTGAAAGGCAGGAGTCAGGCTCAAGGGCAAGAGAGGGAACGCCTTGGTTGATGTATCTCAGATTTCTTGTCCATGCAGTGGCCATACCATCCTGGCCAATGACCTGTTCCCAACTCTAACCAACCAGTACCTTCCATATGTCACCCAGACTTTACTGGGCATACCTCTAATATTTGGCCTTCCCTGTGTTCCTTTCCAGTTAATTAATAACTGGGAAAAATACAGCCATATCAGCAGGCACTACAGATTGCTTTTCATACTTTTTTTTTGTACATTTCCTGCCTCAAACCTGTGAAGAGCACCAAAAGTTTTTGCCTTTTGGGATATTGATTTTAAGCTATTTATTAAGAAAGAAGAGATTCGGAAAGAACCTTTGTCCCTTCCCTTTCTGCGTAAGAGATTCAGGTGGAAAAGCCTACTCCAGGAAGGAAATCTTCGGATGTTTACCTTAGCCTAATTTGAAGTAAGTATAGAAAACAAGAGGGCTTCAGGCTGGGCTGTTACCTAGATCCCCTGTGTCCCATTGTTTCTGAGTTGCCGAACAAGCATTCTGCCATCGACGTTCCCTTCCTCCTCAACTACCTGAATATCACCCATTCTCACTTCTGAAATCTAATACTCCGCCTCCCCTTCTTTCTTCTTTGTCAAAAAATGTTTTGTTTTGTTTTTTTTAAATATACAATATCGCCTTACTGTCTTTGAAAATTTCAGGCATATTATGTGAATTCCCCATGCACAAGTATTAAGCTTTGATTTTCTCCTATTAATCTAGCTCTGTTAATTTATTAGCCCAGCCAAAAGAATTTAAAAGATGAGAGAGAAAAATATATATATTTTTAGCCCCCACACCTGGAATCAGCCATTTCTCCAAGCAGCTAGGATGTCTGTTAGTGAAAGTGGTATTTTAAGACCTTTATCTGGGCTCTAGGGATGTTTATTGCTATTAAATATCAAGACTGAAACGAAAATACACAATAATAATAATAAAAGGCAGAAGGGTAATTAGAGTTAAAACTTTCTAAGATCCTGGAATTTTCAGGGAAGTTGTAAAAGCAACACAGGGTGTTCCCAACTTCCTCTTTCATAACATCTGTAGCCTCTTTGCTCGAGGAAAGTCTTCTGCTTCTCAAAGTCGCCTATGAAAACAGATTAGCACATTATAACTCATTTGCTTTCTCCCACCCCTCTCTCACACAGACACATCTCGGTCTCAGAATGTGTAGTTTAGGTATGAATTTTCAATACTCTGGGAATTCCTCAAGAATTCCAAACAGAAAGCAAAAGAGAAAGTGGGGCTAGACCTGACAAAGTACCAGCTGGTGTTACTGGGCTGCTTCCACACCAGGGTTGGCCCTGCCCCGGCATGGTCCAGATCCTTCTCGACCTCCAGGTTCTTGACTTGTGCTGGAAAAATTTCAATACACGAGCTTACGTGAAAGTGTGAGTAAGTTTATTAAAGCTTGGGACCTCTGGAGACAGGATCAGGAGGTAAGTTTGGATGAGTTGCTGTTACTACTTGCTCCCCTGGGTGTAAGTCTCATCCGACCTAAGAGCTTAGGCTAGAAGAATATAGGTACACACCTGAGGAAAGGGGGTACGGGAATGCTCAAGGAGCAGCACACACTGGTGTCCTTTGTCCTGTGGATTTTATCTACTTTTTTAAAAATATATTTTTAATTGATTTTACACAGAGAGGAATTGAGAGGGATAGAGAGTTAGAAACGTCGATGAGAGAGAAACATCAATCAGCTGCCTCCTGCACACTCCCCACTAAGGTACGTGCCCTTGACTGAAATCGAACCCGGGACCTTTCAGTCCGAAGGCTTGCTCTATCCACTGAGCCAAACCGGCTTCGGCAGGTTTTATCTATTTGCTACAGGCGGGAATTTTAGGAGACATCCCAGGGGAGGATCTCAACAGAATAGTTAGTAGATTTCTGGGTGTGTCATTTAGTATGCTGATGTATTAAAATGAGCCTGTACGCCTCTACCTCTACCATCTCTCTCTTTCTCTGTCCCCATTCCTTGCTCTCTAAAATCAATGTAAAAATATAAATAAATAAAAAGTTCTTTGAATTAAATTTAAAAAATAAAATTAGTGTGTAATGAAATTTAGGGTTATTCTCTGCTTAGTTTCACCTCTATTGTGGATTAGTCTCTGTGTGTGTATGTGTATGTGTGTGTATGTGTTTTATCTTTCTCCCTTTCTAAAGTGATTTAGCCGGGACCGGTTTGGCTCAATGGATAGAGCGTCGGCTTGGGGACTGAAGGGTCCCGGGTTCGATTCCGGTCAAGGGCATGTACCTTGGTTGCGGGCACATCCCCAGTAGGAGGTGTGCAAGAGGCAGCTGATTGATGACTCTCTCTCATCGATGTTTCTAACTCTCTATCTCTCTCCCTTCCTCTCTGTATAAAATCAATAAAATATTTTAAAAAAAATAAAAAAAAATAAAGTGATTTAAACCACTGTTCTTAGGTGTCTTTGGTTGGGGACAACCGTCTTATGATTCATCAGCTGACTATTAATTGCTCAGCTATTCCAGCTAATTGTTCGGTCATTTGTCTCAGTTTTCTTATTCCACTTGCCAGGGAATTTTTCTAGTTTTTTACTGGGACTTTGGTTTTTAATCATATGGGAGAAAGAATAGTAAGGAATTTTAGGAAATAAAAAAAAAAAAACCAACAGGAAAGTTTTACAGGATTTTGTTCTCCATAATTTTTATAAAGGTCTTTGAAAAAGTCATAGAGATTTTTCTCTTTTCTATACTCCAGTTTCTATCATAGGGCATTTATTCTTGGGGGCCTAGCCAAGCTCTCATAGGAGGACTCTTCTAGATAACTTTCCCCTTTGTCAACATCTTAGGATGTCCAATGAAGACAAAAGACACATAAAACTATTTAAGTTATCTATTAAAAAATATTCTCTTTCTTATCTCTGCTTTTAAAAGAAGTTAAAAAGGCAAGGTGAACCCTAACCAGTTTGCTCAGTGGATAGAGCGTTGGCCTGTGGCCTGAAAGGTTTCAGGTTTGATTCTGATCAAGGGCATGTACCTTGGTTTCGGGCACATCCCCAGTGGGGGGTGTGCAGGAGGCAGCTGATTGATGTTTCTCTCTCATCGATGTTTCTGATTCTCTATCCCTCTCCCTTTCTCTCTGTAAAAAAATCAACAAAATATATATATTAAAAAAAAAAGGCAAGGTGATGGAATTTATAACCTTTATCTCTTTGAACAAGAAGAAACTTCTCTAAGAAGATGTGGGGCAGGAATTGCACACTGTTCATAAGCCCCATTAGTCCAAGCTCACCAAAATCACAGCAAATACCTGGTTTATGAAATGGTTGGGAAATTTAAATAAAAATTGTGCCCAATTTAAATTACCATTATTCTCTTAGCTGGACACAGATTTTGTATTCCCTAGTTGAGTTTTTTTTTTTTTTTTAAATATATTTTATTGATTTTTTACAGCGAGGAAGGGAGAGAGATAGAGAGCTAGAAACATCGATGAGAGAGAAACATCGACCAGCTGCCTCTTGCACACCCCCTACCGGGGATGTGCCCACAACCAAGATCCATGCCCTTGACCGGAATCAAACTTGGGACCTTTCAGTCCGCAGACCTACGCTCTACCGCTGAGCCAAACTGGTTTCGGCCCTAGTTGAGTTTTTTATCTTGCACGCATGTACTGTTTTGGAAAGTAGTTCTAACTGGGCATCTTTCCATAGTGACATCTGTGGACCTCTGTGTGTTTATTCCATAAGTTATAAATAAGGATGTTCTTGGCCATAGCTATGGATGAGTTGAAGCTTTGAAATACTTTTTCAATGAGGACGCTCAAAGTTTTATGAGAAAACATCTGCAAAAGTATATTAAAAACCATCTGTGGAAGTAGCACAGCATCCTGACTCATAAGTCCAGGATCTGGAACTTTCTCATCAGATCCCATCCCTATCTTTCCCATTCCTTGTCTGTAAAAACCAAACATTTAGAAGAATTTAATATGAGGAAAAGGAGAGCTACCCAGGCAGTTATCCAGTGTCCTAGTCTCCTCAACTTGTAAAGCAGCTTTAGTTCTGGCCTTAGGGGAGAGTTTGCAGCCAGTTTTTTTTTTTTTTTTTTTTAATAATTGGTTTTTTAAAACATATTTTTATTGATTTCAGAGAGGAAGGAAGAGGGAGAGAGAGAGATAGAAACATTAATGATGAGAGAGAATCATTGGTTGACTGCCTTCTGCACACCCCCTATTGCGGATCAAGCTCACAACCCAGGCATGTGCCCTTGACCGGAAGGAACCCTTCAGTCCACAGGCTGATGTCTATTCCATGAACCAAACTGGCTAGGGCTGAGCCAGATTTTTGATTGGAGAGATACCTTGCCTTGTACTTTTTTTCTTGATGAGCAGGTAAATCCCTGTTGACAATAGTAACAAAATAATCCATAAGACACTGTGATCCTATCATTCTTCTGTTCAAATATCTTGATGATACTTATATCATCAAAATATTGGTGGGCAGAAGTAAGCTTACAGTTGTAAGTATAGGAAATAGGGTTTATTCTTTTAAATTAATAAAGCTATTGTAAATCATAACTGCATGTCTTTCCAATGAACAACTGTAAGCCTACTTTTGCCCACCCCTATAATTAGTTTTGAGTTAAAGTCCTACAATAGCATGTAAAGTCCTTACAATTCTATCATAGACTGATGCAAAAATAGGCAGCCATATATTCAGGTAAAAGGCTCAGAGTCTTGCCCAGCTAGTGTAGCTCAGTGGTTAAGCGTCGACCTATGAACCAAGAGGTCACCAGTTCAACTCCCAGTGAGGGCTCATGCCAGGATTGCAGGCTTGATCCCCTGTATAGGGCATGCAGTAGGCAGTCAATTGATGTCTGTCTCTCATGGATGTTTCTATCTCTCCCTCTCCCTTGCTCTCTCTCTAAAATTGATTAAAAAGCTGAAACCGGTTTGGCTCAATAGATAGAGCATCGGCTTGGGGACTGAAGGGTCCCGGGTTCGATTCTGGTCAAGGGCATGTACTTTGGTTGTGCGCACATCCCCAGTAGGGGGTGTGCAGGAGGCAGCTGATCAATGGTTCTCTCTCATCGATGTTTCTAACTCTCTATCTCTCTCCCTTCCTCTGTACAAAATCAATAAAATATATATTTAAAATTAATTAAAAACACACATTAAAAATAATTTAAAAAAAAAGCTCAGAGTCTTGCCCTGGCCAGTGTGCTCAGTGGTTAGAGGGATCACAGGTGCTATTGTCAGTCAAGGGCACATACCTTGGTTGCAGGCTCAATCACCAGCCCTGGTTGGGGAAAAACATTTTTATTTTTATTTTTGGTGTATGGGAGGATGCCCAACCAACTGAGCCATACTGGCCAGGGCACAATATTGTTTATTATGTCATTGTTTAATTACACCACAACTTAGTTACCTGTACTTTTTTGGTGGACATTTAGTTACCTCCCTCCCCTTTTTTTGCATTTATTCAACATTTTTATGAATATTCTTGAGCATGTTTTCTTGTGCACAGATGTGAAAAATTTCCTAGAATATATATATATATTATTAGGAGTGGATTTTGGGTCATCTGCTATACACATTTTAAACTTTAACAGATATTACCAAGTCGCTTTCTAAAATGACTGTACTGCCTTGGCCAGGTAGCTCAGTTGGTAAGAGCCGTGGTCGACAAACTGCGGTTCGAGAGCCACATGCGGCTCTTTGGCCCCTTGAGTGTGGCTCTTCCACAAAATACCACGGCCTGGGCGAGTCTATTTTGAAGAAGTTGCGTTAGTAGAAGTTTAAGTTTAAAAAATTTGGCTCGCAAAAAAAAATTTCAAACGTTGTACTATTGATATTTGGCTTTGTTGACCAATGAGTTTGCCACTGGGTTAGCGCATCTGATACGCCAAGGTTTCTGGGTTTGATTCCCAGGCACATACAAGAAGCAACCAATGAATGCATAAATGCTGGAAATGGAACAACAAATAATGTTTTTTCCTCTCTCTCTAAACAATCAAAACCCCCCAAACATAAGGTGACCAGACATCCTGGTTTTTAACAATTAGTCCCATGTGCCCCAGCGTTTTAAAAAATCGGGACTTTTTTTAAAACGCTGGGGGATGTGGGACAAATGGTTAGATTTTTAAAAAATTATTAAAAATAATGTTTTTTCCTCTCTCTAAAAAAACAAACAAACAAACAAAAATCAACCCCCTTTCCCCCCAAACAAAACGCCTCGGGACGCGGGACAAATTATTTAAAAATTTTTTTTTAATTGTTAAAAATAATGTTTTTTCCTCTCTCTCTCTCTCTCTGAAAAAAAAAAAACACCACAAATAAGCAATCAACCCCCTTTCCCCCCAAACAAAAACAAATAATTACACTAACATCCTCTCTATCACTCGGCCAGACACAGCAACCCAATTTCTTGGGGAGGGCCCAGGAGTAGGGGCGGAACTACCGCCACGTCATCACGCTGCGCCGGCGCCCCGCCAGCCTCTGCGCGCCCGAGGCCGCGCGGCCGCGGCCACTCGCACCGGGCGCAAGGGCTGCCGGGACAGCCCCCATCTTCTTTGCGCGCGCGTTAGAAGCGGCGAGCGAGGCGTTCTCAGCGATCCTGTAGCCCGGCTCTGCGGGACCGGCACCTTCTAGGTGAGTAACTTCCGGGGCTGACGAGGAGGAGGAGGAGGAACAAAAGGCCCTGCTCCGCGTGGTCCGCGGCGCGCGTTCCTTTCTTTGCTGCCTCATGCCGGGCGCCTCGGCTTCTCTCCTGCCTCAGGTCCGGGTCCTGGGCCGCGTGGGCCGCGGCCGGAGGCGGCGCGCTGGCCCGGGCGGGGAGAGGGGCCCCTGAGGGGAAGGCCGGAGCCTGCGGTTCTGCGCACGCGGTTGGGGCCTCAGCGAGCCGGGGTCTTGCTTCGGGACGGGTCCCTGGCGGGTTCTGTGGACGGAAGCTGCCCGCATCCCCTCTGCGTCCTGGAAGTTTCCCATCGTGGCCGCCTCGCGGGGCGCCTCAGGCGGCCGTTCTGGGGGCCGGCCTCCCCCGTGGGTTCCCGGGGGCGGGGGGGCGGCGCGGCGGAACTCCGCGGGGCTCCTGGGATCCCGTGGGACCGAGCGGAGGCCCGAGGATCGGGGCTGTGGGTGTTCCCCTGGCGAAACTCGGCTTTCTAGGGTTTTCTCCGTTCACTCACATTCAGGCTTCTGTGCGAAATGTTAACTGTGGCTCATGTCTCACATCGTATTTTTACATTCTGGGTAAGACTAGGATGAAGCGAAGTTCTAAAATTGGGTAAGCTGAGGCGGCTTGTAAGGACTTAAAAATAGTCCTTTAACTCCCCCTTTGTTTTCCAAGGGGCCCTACGTCATGGTGATAAGTTAGGAATGTAGATGGTGGTCGGCAGTCCAGGGTATACGGCTGAGCAAAGTTGGTAGTGGGATGTGCGCCATATAAAAATCCCTGTTGCCAGAGCTCCCAGCGTGCACACACTCGGTTTATTGTGTAGTAATTACCGTGTTTGCGCGAGGCCTCTGAGAAGGGTACCGGCAAGGGAGGCAGCGAATGGCAGACACTCTTGATGAGACCCTGGGTACTTGTGTGCGATGTGGGTGCCTGGATGGTTTCATAGAGCTCTAGGCGCAGGTCACTTGAAGTGAGGAGACGTGGTTTTGTGTCCCTAGCAAACCAACCTCACAGCCTCCTCCTGTATCCCAGCGTATCCGTGTCTCCGTGTCTGCAGGCTTTCAAGTTGTCATTTCATATGCTTCTTTTAAAAAAAAATATATATATATTTTATTGATTTTTTACAGAGAGAAAAGGAGAGGGATAGAGAGTGAGAAACATTGATCAACTGCCTCCTGCAAACCTCCTACTAGGGATGTGCTCACAACCCAGGTACATGCCCTTGACCAGAATAGAACCCGGGACCTTTCAGTCTGCAGGCGGACACTCTATCCACTGAGCCAAACCAGTTCCGGCTCATATGCTTCTTACTGTACAGCATCTGATTGGACCCTGGCAGAAATATGTGAATCCCCCCCCCCCCCCCAAAGTTATGATACTTAATCTTGGCTGATAAAGATTTTAGTCAGTCAACTGTGACTAGTTTTAAAAGAAATTTGACCCACACCAAACTAGTGGGGCTGAGATCCATAAAGAAGATAACCACTTGCTTTGTTATAGAAGAGGGAGCAGTGATTTACTGAAAGGGGTGTGCACCTTTTCACTTTTCCATCACTTATTCCAAAGTTTTCTTTTTTTGAAATTTGAGAATTGAGTAGAGAAACTAAAAATTATTGGTTTATTTTAAAAGAAAATAGTGGGATATTGATAATTTTAAAACATTCTTTTTCTGATCTTGAGTTTTATGCTAAAAAATAAGCAATAATTCCAATTTGAAAAAATTTACAGGTAGCCACAATGGCTGAAAATGGTGATGAAAAAATGGCTGCCCTGGAGGCCAAAATCTGTCATCAAATTGAGGTATGATCCTTGTACTATTCAACTGTGAAAACAAGCTCTTCGAAAGGAAATTTAGGGCCTCATAACAAATACAGAAATGACATTTAATTTTGGTCATATATTGACCCATAATTCAATATTTGGCTTGTCTTTGATTCTTGGAATTAGTTGTACATAAAATAGTACACCTGTTTATATTTGTGGAGCCAGTTTATGAAACCCAAAGACTGCAGACATTTCAAAAGATAACATTGTAGACTAATGTTACTTACCTTTTTTCTGTAGTTTCCTAGTCTATGAAGTGAGGATAATAATACCTTTTACACTTTTACACTTTGGTCAGTGCTGACACTAACATAGTTTTTATTTCCTTCCCTTTCCTCCACCAAACATGGGATGCAATGTACCCAATTCCCTATTTGATGTGTAGAGTATTTCCAATATTTTAGCTATAACAGCTTTATCATATCTTTATAAATTAATAAACATGTTTACTGACATTTTGATTTTTTTATAGAGAGGAAGAGAGAGGGATAGTTAGAAACATCAATGAGAGAGAAACATCTATTAGCTGCTTCCTACACACCCCCTACTGGGGATGTGCCCACAACCAAGGTACATGCCCTTTTTCCAGAATCGAACCTGGGACTTTTCAGTCTGCAGGCCGATACTCTATCCACTGAGCCAAACCGGTTTTGGCAGGTTATACACATTTTTAAAAAACTTTCAATAATTAAGGCCAATTTATATCTGCCTGCATGACTATTTCTTTGTATTCAGACCAATACTAGGTATGCTTGTTTTTAGAATTTCAGCCAATTTGTCAGGTGAAAAATTCTATTTCATTAATTTATATTTCTTTGAATTAATAATGAATTGAACTTATGCTTATAGTACATATATAGTTTTAGTGATTTAAAAAAAATGTCCTTTATTCATTTTTCTATCAGTTTTCTGGAGTTTTTTTTCTTTTCCCTTAATTCCTAAGAATTATTAATAGACTTCTGTGTCTTATTTTTGTCATTCTAAGCAGTCACACTTCTATAGTTTTTCATGTATAGTTTTTCCTTGTTTTTATACTGAGAAAGGGTGATTCTATGCTTAAATTAGATATACACTTTTAACTTTTTAAAAAATATATATATTTTATTGATTTTTTACAGAGAGGAAGGGAGAGAGAGAGAACTAGAAACGTCGATGAGAGAGAAACATCAACCAGCTACCTCCTGCAACCCCCCACCGGGGATGTGCCCACAACCAATGTATATCCCTTGACCGGAATCGAACCTGGGACCTTTCAGTCAGCAGACCGACGTTCTACCACTGAGCCAAACCGGTTTTGGCTACACTTTTAACTTTTAAAAATTGGAGTGGTTAACCAGTTTATTCCAGGTTTTAAATTTATTTTTCCCACACTGATTTGAAGCAAGAGATTTTTTTAATATACTTAATCCTTAGGTATACTTTTATTTTTTGTTGACATATCTGTTAATTGCATTGTTTAATTGACTTAGTTTTACCTTTTTGTTAAATTTGTATTATAAATATTTAATTATGGTATCTTTAGGAGGAAATATTTATTGCTACTTAAGTTCTGACATTTGTTTTTTAAAATAAGTTTTTATTGATTTTAGAGAGAAAGGAAGAATGAGGAGGGGAGAGAAAGAGAAAGGGAAACATTGATTGTCTGCCTCCTGCATACCCCGCACTGGGGGTCAAGCCTGAAACCCAGGCATGTACCCTGACTAGGAATAGAACTGGCGACCTTTTGGTGTATGGGATGACGTGCAACCAAACGAACAATACTGGCCAGAGCATGACATGTATTTTTAAAGAATATAACTTAGTGATGTGATAGTAATTTATATAAAAACCTTCCAGAGTTGGAGTCAATATTATACAATGATCTGAAATATATTGTAATTATCTTGCAGTATTATTTTGGCGATTTCAATTTGCCACGGGACAAATTTTTAAAGGAACAAATCAAACTGGATGAAGGCTGGGTACCTTTGGAAATAATGATAAAATTTAATAGGTAAAAAACCTTTTAAAAATCATCTTTAGATTTTCTGTTAACAAGTGCTAGTACTAAGTCTTACAATGTTTTTATACATATTCTTCAGGTTAAACCGTCTAACAACAGACTTTAATGTAATAGTAGAAGCATTGAGCAAATCAAAGGCAGAACTCATGGAAATAAGTGAAGATAAAACCAAAATCAGAAGATCTCCAAATAAACCCCTCCCTGAAGTGACTGATGAGTATAAAAATGATGTAAAAAACAGATCTGTTTATATTGTAAGTGGGCCTTTAATGCACTTAATTATAACTTAATTTGTTTAGAAAAAATGGATGGTAGAGTTGGTGAGAACAAGGGCTCAGCAATCATAGCTTCACTACTTATTATATGTCCCTCACTACCTACTATATGTTCTTAATTTCTTTAAGCCTTATCTTTATAAATGGTAATATTTTTACCTTTCAGAAGTGTTATGAGAATCAAATGAAAAACCCATATACCATTGGGTAAAATATTTACCATATAAACACCCAGTGCATATCACCTGTTCTTATTTGTCATCAGCTGAACTCGATAGCAATTTTTTTTTTAGAATATTAATTTTTAAGTATTTTTTATTCTGGAAAATTTCAGATATACAAAAGTAGATTGTATATATAATGTACAATTATCTAATTGTAACAGTTAACACCTGATGAATCTTATCCCTGTTCTAACTGGATTATTTTTTCTACAACAGCTGGATTATTTGGAATTGAATCCTAGATAAGTCTTATTGTACTGGATAGCAATAACTCTGAACCAGAGCTGTCAAAACATTTGAGAGAGGGAGGGATGGATGGATGTCCTGGCTTCATTTCAAGACAAAAGGACTCAGAATTTCTCGCTAATTGTTTATCTAAGAAGTCATTTGTACATTTCTTGCTACTCACAGAAAGGCTTCCCTACTGATGCAACCCTTGATGACATAAAAGAATGGTTAGAAGATAAAGGTCAAGTACTAAATATTCAGATGAGAAGAACATTGCATAAAGCATTTAAGGTATGGTTGTATGATGTAACAGACTTTTTCTAGTTGAAAAATATATGGGATATAACTAAAAAATCTTTCTCCCCCTTTTAAAAGGGATCAATATTTGCTGTGTTTGATAGCATTGAATCTGCTAAAAAGTTTGTGGAGACCCCTGGACAAAAATACAAAGACACAGATCTGCTAATACTTTTCAAGTAAGTCTTTTTCCTGATGTTTCTTCTGGCCACTTAGTTATTTATTTTGAATTTTCACACTAGGGTAAGTAAGGAATATGGAATAACATCCTCTGTAAGTCCAGTAGTTTTGGTATCCATTGGGTTCTTTGAGAAGTGCTTGAAATTGGTTTAGTGGAAACAATCCTTTGAGAATACATAGAAAAGTTTATTAATACCTTTTCTCTGTTAGCAGTTAGTAAACGAGGCTGAGTTTTAGGACTTATTTTGCATCTAAAATTCATAATCAGGCTGGATACTAAAATTTTGGCTTTTGGTGTTAGAGAATAAATCACTGCAATTTTTATGTGTTCTCATAGTCTATATACCTATATTTTATTTTATTTATTTTTTAAAAATATATTTTATTGATTTTTTACAGAGAGGAAGGGAGAGGGATAGAGAGCTAGAAACATCGATGAGAGAGGAACATCGACCAGCTGCCTCCTGTACACTCCTACTGGGGATGTGCCTGCAACCAATGTACATGCCCTTGACCGGAATCAAATCTGGGACCTCTCAGTCCACTGAGCCAAACCGGTTTTAGCTATGCCTGTATTTTATTTTATTTATTTATTTTTTAAAAATATATATTTTATTGATTTTTCACAGAGAGGAAGAGAGAGTTAGAAACATCGATGAGAGAGAATCATCGACCAGCTGCCTCCTGCACAACCCCTACTGGGGATGTGCCTGCAACCAAGGTACATGCCCCTGCCCGGAATCGAACCCAGGACCCTTCAGTCCGCAGGCCGACACTCTATCCATTGAGACAAACCAGTCCTGGCTATGCCTGTATTTTATATAGTACAAAGGATTATGTAATAGAGATTTGAATCACATTTTTCAGTGTGTCTGAAAACTTGGACAAACCAGAGCATTTGCATGATAAAGTTAGATGGAGGACCATAGTCTCCTACTTGTGCATTACATAGTAGTATAAGTTTTCTCTCCTTATCGCGGCCAGCACAGCTAGAGAGCGGACGAGTCCCTAGTAGGGGTGAGGGGGGATTGAGAAAAAGAAATAGACATGGACACTAGGTTAAGCTGGGACCAGGTGGAATGCTGCCCTCTGATGGAGATAGTGACCCAGAGCTGGTGCAGCGTGTTTATTATATACAGCATGATACTGGGAAGCTTTTTATTGTTTGTTTTTAATTATTATCTGTGTACATATTTTAACATCCCCCCCCAATACATACCCTCCCTCCCTAGAGTTTTGTGTCCATTGGTTGTACTTATATGCATGTATATAACACCTTCAGTTGATCTCTTATCCCCCCCCAGATCTCTCTACCCTTCCCGCTGTAATTTGACAGTCTGCTTGTTGCTTTACTGTCTTTATATCTGCCTTTTGGTTCGTCAGTTTATAATGTTCTTTAATATCCATAAATGAGTGAGGTCATGTGGTATTTCTCTTTCATTGACTGGCTTATTTCACTCAGCATGATGTTCTCTAGTTCTATCCAGGTTGCTGCAAATAATGAGAATTATTTCTTTTTTATGGCAGCATAGTATTCCATTGTGTAGATGTACCATAGTTTTTGGATCCAATCATCTGCTGACGGGCACCTAGGCTGTTTCCAGATTCTAGCTATTGTAGATTGTGCTGCTATGAACATAGGGGTGCAAATATCCTTTCTGATTGGTGTTTCTAGTTTCTTGGAATATATTCCTAGGAGTGGGATTACTGGGTCAAATGGGAGTTCCATTTTTAGTTTTTTGAGGAAACTCCACACTGTTCTCCACAGTGGTTGCACCAGCCTGCATTCCCACCAGCAGTGCACGAGGGTTCCTTTTTCTCCACAACCTCGCCAACACTTGTCGTTTGTTGATTTGTTGATGTTGGCCATTCTGACAGGTGTGAGATGGTACCACGTTGTTTTGATTTGCATCTCTGATACTGGGAAGTTTACTACAGTTTAAGACACAGGAAATTATGTGAAATCATGGTTAAGGATCAAGCTGCAATTCTTCATTCTTATGGCTTCTTTGTAATTGTCACTCCTGGCTGAACACGGATAATTGTGTCTGTTCTGGCACTTAGCTGAACTTAGATATGAAACCCACCCCCTGGCACCTGAGCTAAAGGTTAGGCTGACAACATACCTGCCTCTGGCAAGGTATGTTTCCAGGAGGTGGCTCTGCCGATGCCACTAGACTCGGCCACCAATCCCAGGTGCTCTCTACAACATAGTATTCTAAATATGCTGTGTACTAAACCGGATTTAGAGATGCATTGTGATAATCATGCTCAGTGTTACACTCTCAAAATTGTTTTTTCTTTTTTAGTCTTCACCCGAGGATATGCTTGTTTGTTTTTAAACAGAACATGATTATATTTAATACACAAATTTGATACAACAAAAAAAATCACCAGAGTAAAATAATAACAAAAAACATGGTATTTTATTTGCAATGCATCTTTAGTCATAAACAAGCTCTTAAAAACCAGTGACACAGATACTATAATGGAAGGAAACTGGAAGAAATAAAATAATACAAGTGATGATTAAGCATATACGATGATCTTGCTGAGCAGTAATGAAGAATAATTTCTCTGTAGTATCACAGTGAGCAGAAAAAAGAACTGATACCTAATAGTCTTCAGTTTTGAACAGTATTATACAGTTTGAACTCTCATAAACACTGGGAGGCAGATTGATAGAAGTATCTATAATTAGGAGGCTGAGGATATGTTTGTTTTTTTTAAATATATTTTTGTTATTTTTTACAGAGAAAAAGGGAGAGGGATAGAGAGCTAGAAACAATCAGAGAGAATCATCGACCAGCTGCCTCCTGCACACCCCCCACCACCGGGGATGTGCCCGCAACCAATGTACATGCCCTTGACCGGAATCGAACCCGGGACCTTTCAGTCCGCAGACTGACGCTCTATCCATTGAGCCAAACCAGTTTCGGCTGAGGATATGTTTTTAATGTGATTTCTATAATTGTTTTTATTCTTGAGTCTCAGGGAGGGATTTTAGAATTTTCTCCTTTTGTGAAACAAACACTAGAAAACTCTGAAACTTACATAACTGGTAGTTTACTTAAAAAAAACAAAACACAACAACAACAAAAAAACACATGAATGAGCTCTACCCTGAGGTAGGGTTTTGCTCAGTAGAGTGTCAGCCTGCGGACTGAAAGGTCCTGGGTTTGATTCGTCAGGGGCACATGCCTCGGTTGCCGGTTCCGTCCCCAGTGTGGGGTGTGTAGGCAGCCAATTGATGATTCTCATCATTGATGTTTCTCTCTCTCCTCTGAAATCAATAAAAAATAATACTTAAAAAATAAGTAAAAAATACATGAATGATAAATGAAAACCAATAGGAGATGGTTAATGGATATGGAATTTCTTTTTTGGGGTCATGAAAATGTTTTGAAATTAGATAATAGTGATGGTTGTACAATCTGAATACATTAAAAGGCATTGAATTATACACTTTAAAACAGTGAGTTTTATGGCATGTGAATTACTTCTTAGTAAATCTATTTAAAAACGAGTAACTTCCTTGATATCTTTTGAATTTTTAGGTAATTATGTTGATAGAAAAAAATCAACATTTTTTATACCATGTCTTAAATAATTCAAAATAATTTGAAATCTTTGTTCTCATGAATTTAGCCTCTATATTTTGTGTCCTTTAGGGAAGATTACTTTGCAAAGAAAAATGAAGAAAGAAAGCAAAATAAAGTGGAAGCTAAATTACGAGCTAAAAAGTAAGTAAATAGAGCTAATGGAACATTTTAATTCCTTAAATCTTTACCAAGTTAGATAGTGGTTCTGAGAAATGGGGCTGATGATGAGCTTTGAAATGAGTAGTAATAGGCTACACTGTGTTCTAGTAAAAAGCCTGCTCAGATTGGCCAGAGTCAGAGAGGCGGTCTATTAAAAAAAAACAACTGGTGTTGCCTCGGAAGTGGGGGATAGTCTTATACAGCGAATATAGCATAAACCTATGTTTTAACTATAAAATTAGGGGGTCGTCTTATATGTCGGAAAATATGGTAACCTTTTACTCATGAAACATTGGGGTCTTAAAATGCCTTGATAATCTGAAGGCCACATTGTATGTGCTAGTATTGGACAATCAGAAATTCTAAGGACTGGCTTTGGTTAAGTTTAGTGATTATGATCAAGGTAATTTTTGCTGTGATTTAATTTTCTCATATAGTAAATGGAAAATTCTAATTATATTTTTATTTGTAGAGAGCAAGAAGAAAAACGAAAGTTAGCAGAAAGTGCTGAATTAGTAAGTATATGTTACTGATTTCTAAGAATTTGAAGTTATGAGAATAAAAGATCTGAAGACTTTCCAGAAAATATGTAAGCAAGTCTGTAGTTGTTATTACTGTAATAGCCAAGTACTATTGGCTAAAATTATTATTTATCTAGAAGTGATTTAATAAACAGACTTATATAACTAAAACATATAACTAATTAAATTTTACTTGGAGAAAATAGTTAAAAGCCATTGTACAACAAAGGATAAAATATACCAACTATTAAAGTACTTAAAAATATCATTTTAGTTTCTAGTCTTTTTCTTGTATAGGTATAGAGTGGTGTAAGCTATTTCTGATTTGTGGTTGCTTTTATTAAACTTTTATTGCCTTGTATGTTTTTATAGAAATCTCTAGAAGAAAAGATTGGCTGCTTGTTGAAATTTTCAGGGGACCTAGATGATCAGACCTGTAGAGAAGATTTGCACATCATTTTCTCAAATCATGGTGAAATAAAATGGATAGACTTTGTCAGAGGAGCAAAAGAGGTTTGGAAACATTCATATCCTTTATGCCAATGTTGAAAAATCCACAGAAATTTATCTTTTAGATAAAATAATTAGTAGAAAGCAAATTTTCATTATTTATGCAAATATTAGGTCTAGTAATAATGTCGTTTTCTAATACTTTTTTAAATCGAATTTATTTAAACAATACAACAAAATTTAATCAACAATATAGTTGCTGTTGTTTTCTACTACTTGTGCCCAACGCTCAGGAAGCATTTTAATCCCTCTGTTGTAAAATTCTTGTGATTTTGATGCAAAAAATTCGGTCAATGCATTTTTGAGGCCTTCTTCATTATTAAATTTTTTCCCAAGAAGAAAGTTTTGCAAAGAACGAAACAAATGGTAATCGGAAGGGGCAATATCAGGAGAATATGCAGGTTGAGGGAGAACTTCCCATTCCAACTGGCGCAGTTTTTCAGCAGTGATTCTTGCAGTATGCGGTCGTGCGTTATCGTGGTGAAGAATTACACACTTCCGATTAATCAGCGCGGGTTCTTTTTCTCTTAAAGCTTGGGCTAACCTTTCCAATTGGGCACTATACACTGCACTTGTAATGGTTTGGTTAGATGGTAAAAGTTCATAATGAAGAATTCCTTTAAAATTCCACCAAACACACATCATCACTTTTTTCGCATGCAAGTCAGGTTTTGGCGTGGGCTGCGGAGCCTCATTTTTGTCCAACCATTGAGGCTGCCTTTTCAAATTAACATACAGCACCCATTTTTCATCTCCGGTAACAATTTGCTCTAAAAGCGGCAAACGGTTTTGACGAGAGAGGAGCGAACTGCAAATTGTGACTCTTTGATTACGGTTGTTGTCGGTCAACTCATGAGGAACCCATTTTCCAAACTTTTGGACTTTGCCAAGTGCACGCAATTGATTGGAAATGGTTTTTTGTGAACAATTTAAAGTTGTCGCAAGCTCTTGTTGGGTAATTTGAGGATTTTGCACCAAAAGAGCTTGAAGAGCTTCTTGATCAAAATTGGACACACGGCCTCGACCACTCTTGTCATCTAACGAAAAATTTCCCTTGCGAAATTTCTCAAACCAACGCTGGCATTTTCTGGCCCTAACTGCATCTTGACCAAGAGCACTACAGATGTTTTTTGCAGCCTCACTTGCTTTTCTTCCTAATTGGAACTCGTAAAGCATGCAGTGCCGAATATGCTCTTCATCCGCCATCTTCTTAGCTCTAGTTTTGCAACAAAAACCAACCAAACACAAACTTTTTCAAGCAAAACTTGTTAATTGCACTTCACACGTTCTATAGATACCACGTGTTTGAAGGTTATGTCAATACAAGTCAACGCCAAGCAAGATTTTAAACGAATGTTAAAAAACGACATTAATTGTTACTAGACCCGATAGTTTAATTGTCTGTTTTGTGATTGCTTTGACTCCATGTGATATCTGTATTTTTTTTAAATGTATTTTTATTGATTTTTAGAGAAAGGTGAATGGGGAGAGAGAGAAACATTGAGAGGCTGCCTCCTGCACGCCCCTTACTGGGGATGGAGCCTGCAACCTGGGCAAGTGCCCTGACTGGGAATTGAATCAGTGATCTGGTGCATGAGTCTACTACTCTCAACCACTGAGCCGTATTGGCCAGGTGATATCTGATATTTTCTGTTATGCTGTAAATGGCTGTATCAGTAACTGCAAGTTTTGTAGTATCTTCCTTCCTGATGTTCACTGAAATTCATTGAAACTGGTAATGGCATGGAAGATTTTGCAGGCTAGGAAAAATTACTTTGAAGGTATTAACTGTGAGACTAAAAACTAAGGGTGTGGTTTTTTTGTCTTTGGTGTAGGGAATAATTCTATTTAAAGAGAAAGCTAAGGAAGCACTGGATAAAGCCAAAGATGCAAATAATGGTAACCTTCAATTAAGGAACAAAGAGGTGACATGGGAAGTACTAGATGGAGATGTGGAAAAAGAAGCATTGAAAAAAATCATGGATGACCAACAAGAATCCCTAAACAAATGGAAGTCAAAAGGTTATTAATTCTTATTTTTTTCTGAGTTTGGACATATACTCATTTGCTTGAGTAAAAAATATAATAGGTGTTCAAAGACAGTGACAATATATTTAAAACATTTCTTTACTGATTTTTCAATTGTCACTTTAGGTCGAAGATTTAAAGGAAAAGGAAAGGGAAATAAAGTTGCCCAGACTGGGTCTGCTAAAGGAAAAGTACAGTTCCAGGGCAAGAAAACTAAATTTGATAGTGATGGTGAACATGATGAAAATGATGCATCTGGTAAGTTTTTCTAAGTCATTTGGTACTTACATGAGAAATTATTTGTGGAAGAGAATAGTGATGTGGTTATTCAGTTTCTGTCGGAGTGGCATTGTTGGATTGCAATTTACCCTGGTTGTGCTGTTTTTACAATTGGATAACAAGGATGTTTGGAAATTAAGGTTAGAGAGCAGAAGGTGTGTACTATAAGAAAAGCCTTTCTCATTGGTAATTGTGCTCCTTACTAAAAGAGAGTAATCCTTACAATGAACTTAACAAAAATTAATTGTTATTGTATAGGACCAGTAAAAAGAGCAAGAGAAGAAACAGACAAAGAAGAACCTGCATCAAAACAGCAGAAAACAGAAAATGGTGCCGGAGACCAGTAGTTTAGTAAACGAATTTTGTATTCATTTTAATTAGGTTTTCAGCTGCGTTTGTCTTTGGATGCTTTTAAAAAGAAAACCGAATTAGGTCCACTTCAATGTCTACCTGTAAGAAAGAAAAATTTTTATTGTTTAGCTTGTCTTTTTTGTTATTCAAATGAGGATTTTTTTTTAATGTACAGTTATATGTTATTCAGATGATTCAAATATCAAAAGAAAGATTCTTGTACTAAATTGCCTTTGTAATATGAGAATGTATTAGTACAAATGAATAAAATATATACTATATAAAAAGAACGAAAACTTAAGTTTATTTTTTCTTTTTTTTTGCCCAAAGTATTTGAGAAATGATTTATCTTAAACCAGAATATTGGCTGTTGATTATAGGCTATTCCATAATCTGTCTCCCAGGCTGGCTTTCTTGTATTTACTCAGGCAACTTGATAATATAAGAATTACTTACTGTAAAGTTTAAGAGACTTACTGATTTCTTTTTATGAAATTTGTATGATGCTGGCAGGTCATATCTCAGCTCTATTAAAAAAAGAAACACAAAAAAGGCCACCTAAGGATGAAAACTATATTTCTAAGCATTTACCACCCTTGACTAAAAAAAAACACACGAATTAAGAAAGCACTAAATGTTGGTAAACTGAAGATTTTAGACCTGTCACTTTAACTTGGTATCCAAGGACTGCCATGATATATCCCCAAAGTTACCCATGGCAAGTTGAGTTTGGCATTTTTGCTATTTTGGTAATTTATACCAAAATTTGAGGTTATAGGGAAGAGTTTAGAAGCATTATAAGTGGACAAAAGTATATCCTATGAAAATGATAGTACCTTCCTATTTTTAGTTTTCTAATCAATAGCTAGCAATCTCATAAGTATGGTTATTTTAAAATTTTGTCTGGATTTTAGTAATGGTAGTAAGTAGCCATGTATTTTCCAACTATGCTCTTAAATGAAAACAAATTTTTTCATATTCTTCCTTTCTAGAGTATAATGTAGGTCCTCCAAACTTATTACTGATCCATTTTAGAGTGATGGCAATGAGTCTACCTAGCCCTTCATATTTTACAACATAAATTCTAACTCTGGGTCACAGCTCCCAAATCTTAATGTGCATTGAGGTGCAAATTATAATTCAGTAGTTATGAGTGGAGCCTGGAATTTTGCAAATCTAACAAGCTCCCAAGGGATGCCAATGGTGATGACCTAAAACTACATTTGGAGTAGCAAGGCTCTGGTTTGGTAGTATACTGGAATTGTTCTGAGGTGTTCCATGTTGCATATTCTAATAACTTAAACTATGTAAGGAATGACAATACTGAATATAATAGAAAGACTGACCTTTTACACATTTTATTAAGGACAGTAATAGATCTAGTTATATGGTTAACACCACCGTGCTAGTTCATAGTTTATCATCGTGTAAAAACATTTCCCCTTATTGTACTCTTATTTCAGACTTTTCAAGATTATTTGGATTACAGTTAGCTTCTAGTTGTATGCTTTCCCTATTTTAATGTTTGTTAATATTCAGTTTACTAATAAAAATGTACCAAGCATGATTTACTCAGTGTGGATGATTATATTCTATCCCCTACTAAAAAAAAGCTTAATGTTATTTGACTTCAGGGGTAATTAGAAAATTGAAAGACAGGTGATCCAGCCCTAGCTGTTTTGGCCTGTGGATTGAAGGGTCCTGGGTTCGATTCCAGGCAAGGACACATGCCTGGATTGCAGGCTCAGTCTCCAGTAATGGGGTATGCAGAAGGCAGCCAATTAATGATTCTCTCATCATTGATGTTTCTACAAAAACATTTTTAAAAAAGGGCAGCAATAGTTAAAAAAAAAAAAAAAAAAAAATATATATATATATATATATATATATATATATATATATATATATATATATAATAGGCATAATCTGGTATTTCCTATGAATGGATTTCAAACTGAGGTCTGACCAACTCAACCCAAGTTTTTCAGTCACTATGAAGCTATAAAGGGTCTGAGCCTGGAGTGACCAAATACTTCGGCACTAATAGAAGTTTTCAGTAAAATTCAATACATAAATTGGGACAGTCTTAGACAAACACTGATACCCTGCCTTTACTCCATTTGCTATCTGTTTGCAACACAAAAATGAGATTTACAGTATCTTCTCAGGACCTGTATAAATATTCCGATTTGGCTTTAATGCATCTTGGCTTTCTTAGATAGAATTTAGATTTGTTTTATGAGAAACTTAAAAACTGTCTTACCTGCAATGATGTCTATCTTGATTTTCCATTCTGCAGCTTTCTTTTGAATATGCTGAACATAATAATATGTTAATATGAACTGATTTGTAAATATTTTTAAATTGCTTTTTACTAATACTTGGTGTAGTTTTCAAAAAATTCAAGTTTTTAAAACTTCATTAGAATTTAGATCCTTAAGTTTTTTTCAACTGAATGGATCACATTAGAAAATAAACCAAGCCATTTCAATATATTTAACCATCTGAGCCAAATTACATCCTACCTAATAAAAGAGAAACATGCAAATTGACAGCACCTTTGCATCGCCCACCAGTCCTGCCCACCAGCCAATCAGGACAAGTATGCAAATTAACCCAACCAAGATGGTTAACTTGCATATCCAGACCAGAGTGAAGACTGAAGACAGCATAGAAAGAAGCCAAGCACAGAGAGGGGAGGGAAGCAGGCAGGGCAGCGACTGCAGCAGGAAGCCCTATTGCAGGAATCTTCCTGCAACCGGCCACTAATATTTAAATAAAATCCAAGTCACAAACCTATTATTTCAGAAATACATCAAAGTGTATAACGTAACCATGGTTTCTACAGCATTATTTCATCAATATATATATAACTATTCTGGAAACCAATAGAGATCTATGACATGGTCAGTGGCAGTATGGGATAGTAGTTAAGATCATGGTCTCTGGAAACACAGCCTGTATCTGAACTGCTGCTCTGCTACTTAGCTAAGTAACCCTGAGCTACTCATTCTTTTTGTGCCTCAGTTTCTTCATCTGTTAAATGAGGATAATAATGGTATCTCTCATCCGATTGTTGAGGAATATAAAAAATGCTTTGAACTGTCTTGGCACACAGTAAGTACTAAACATTAACCACTTTTAGGTCTTTAACTACATAAAATTTTTGGTTAATTTGTTATAAAAATTGCTTTATGAATTTTTAAAAACAATATACACAACATTTCAACATAAATGGAAAAAAAGTTGCCCATAATGCCCTAAATAAATTATGTGCATAATTTGCTAGAAATCTAGAGCTACTAACATTTTGTATAAGCATTTTATTCATGATGATAGTATGATTAAGCTGGTTGATAAACTATTTAATTTCCCTAAATTTTAAACAATACTGACACTGTGTTTTTATAGTTTTTTCTTGAATTTAATAAATATTCCTAGTTTGGGTATATTTTCCCATTTTTGAGATCTAGAATTTCTGTATAAGAATACAGACTTGCCTGTCCAGTGTTGGTCAGTGGCTGAGCATCGACTAATGGACCAGGAGGTCACAGTTCAATTCCCAGTTGGAGCACATGCCCAGGTTTTCTCTAGTATTTAGATTTATTTACCAGTAAATAAATTTCACAGCAAATCCTTACAACATTCATAATTTCAAAAATAAATGACAATGTTATGATGATTTGAACTTACTTCTCTTGTTGAGGATTTGTGTAAAGAATATACTGCTGTTCTTGCCATTTCCAAAGCAGTCTTTAGAAATGCCATATCTGTTCCTGTTAACAGTAGAAAAAGCTCCAATTTAAATTATATACCTGTTATCAAAATAGAAGATTAAGTGAATACCAGGTAGTAGTAAATATTAAAATAGCCACTTCAAATTCTGCAAAAAAGGATACAAATAAGTAAAATACCCAAATATAAGTTGATAGACTAAAACCAGAACTATAATGTATTTGAATAAGGATAAAGGAAAAAAATTAGTATCATATTCCAAAAACTTTCAAAGAGGGGAGAAAGGAATAGAGTAGTAATTAGAATCACATGGGGATGGGGGGGTGCAAGGAGGACTTTTTAAAACTATGCATGTCTTTTCCTCTTACTGATTTCCTATCCTCCTTGCACACGGCATTCACACAACCACAGAGAGTCACTGTTACTGATGGACACATGATGAAATCCTTGGGTGTGTTAGGGTATTAAAAAGAGGTTCTAGCCCTAACTTGTTTGGCTCAGTGGGTAGAGTATCTGCCTGCGGACTGAAAGGTCCCGGGTTTGATTTGGTTAAGGGCATGTGCCCAGGTTGCAGATTCACTCCCCAGTAGGGTGTGCAGGAGGCACCTGATCACTGATTCTTTCTCATCATTGATGTTTCTCTCTCCTCCATTCCTCTTTGAAATAAATAAAAATATATACTAAAATAAACAAAAGAGAGAGGTTCTAGCCTTGGCTGGCATGGTAAAATGGTTAGGGTATTGGCCCAAGAATAGAAGAATCTTGAGTTCTATTCCAGTCAAGGGCATATATCTGGGTTGCAGGTTCCCCACCCTGACTGGTGTGCGTGAGAGAGGTAACCATTTGATATGAGTCTCACATTGATCTTTCTCCCCCCTCCCTTCCATTCTCTCTAAAATCAATGGGAAAAATATCCCCCAGGATTAAAAAAAAAAAAAGGAGGTTCTAAAAGTATAAAATACTTTATAGGATTTGTAATCATTCACAAAGGGCAGGTAAATCATTATTGAAACCAGATGAAGTAAAAATTTTTTTCATTTAATACAAATTTGTGAAAACAAAGATTGAAAAATTCAATTCCCTATCCATGCATTAAACAAATTGTAATTGTAATAACTATAAATAAGAGATTGGTGTATTTACTGTAGAGTGATAAAAACACTTAACCTGAACAATTAATGAGCAATTGGTTTTTAAAACCAATATACCTGAGTTTTGCTACTAACCTTTATTATTTTTGGTTCCAAAAGGAGGATTCATAATTACTGTATCAAACGACTTGGACATTCTGTTAGATAATGAGCACACATCACATTGAACCATGTCAACATTTGTTAACTCGAACTCTTCCACATTCTTATTAAATATTTCCAATGCATCTTCATCTATGTCAAATCCAACACACAATCTGTAAATACAAAACATAGACAAAGACCGACTATTTATGGCTTCCAAGTTAAAACAGTAACAATAAAAACCATAACCTTTTTAACTCAACTGGCAAAGTAAGAGTGAGTGTTACATTTCAACAGCATGATTTCCCAATCTGGCAGGGTTTGTATACAAGGGAGACATCTGCCTCAGCTGCCTCAGTTACTGTTTTGTTAGTTTTTTTTTTGTTTTGTTTGTTCTGCTCATTGAAAATGAGCTCATTATCAGATTCTCAATCCCCTCACTTCATACTTATTAAAGCCACCCCATACCATATAATATATACTGGACCTACCCTGCTCCTAACATTGCAGTTCCGATGCTGAGTACTCCACAACCACATCCTAGATCTGCAACCACTTTATTTTCAATGTCATCATACGTATTATGAATTGTATAGAGCATACATGCTAAAAGATCAAAAAACATATTAGAGAAGCAAGTTGATGACCAAAATCCAAATTATGCAAATGACTTGTTATAACAATTTATCTTTCATTATCTAGTCCTCCCCAAAATGGTACCCCAGTCAAAGGCATATAACTTGGTATGTAATACAAGGTCCTACAAAAAATAAAAAAACCCATACTAATGGTTCCCCAAAACTAGTCTCTGCTGACAATGCCAAGAATGACAAAACTTTGAGGTAAATGAGAACTGTTCAAAACATTGCCAGCCACACACACATGTCAGTTATCTTTGATGTTGAAATATTTTTATGAAAGGATGGGAAGAATAAGTTTTAAAAATATCTTTCCTTGTTAATATATAAATTTGGCAACCCTATCTCGATGTCCAAAATTATTTTGAAATTTTACTAATTTTTGAAATCTGTAAGTCCAGGAACCACAGCATTAACATTAAAAAGGCACATAACTTTTTTGCAATAAATTTGTCACCAGGTACCATAAGCTTAAACTAGAATGGGAAAGGAAAAACTAAACCCACAATATAGCTTTTAGATTCACATATTCAGACACATATTTATGATCTACAGACATATAGTCATAATCCACTAATAAGACATGATAGAACTATTAAGTTGTAGAGCAGAAGCTACTGAGATTGGAAAGGGATATTTCAAATACACAAAAGTCTGGTCTATGCTGAAGGTTACTCATAAGTAAGATCACTTATATCTCCCTTTGGATATATGAACCCTACAAGGATTACTGGCCATCACTGCTGCCCCAGGATACAATAGTTTTATATAAAAAATACACTTAAGGGCCGAAACCGGTTTGGCTCAGTGGATAGAGGGTCAGCCTGTGGACTGAAAGGTCCCAGGTTCGATTCTGGTCAAGGGCATGTACCTTGGTTGCGGGCACATCCCCAGTAGGGGGTGTGCAAGAGGCAACTGATCGATGATTCTTTCTCATCAATGTTTCTAACTCTATCCCTCTTTCTTCCTCTCTGTAAAAAATTAATAAAATATATTTTAAAAATACATTTATGGGACATATCAGGCTGACTGTGCTGTGCTGATTATAGCTGCAGGTGTCAGTGACTTAGAAGCTGGTAAAGAATTTGCACATTCAGCCGAAACCGGTTTGGCTCAGTGGTAGAGCGCCGGTCTGGGGACTGAGAGGTTCTGGGTTCGATTCTGGTCAAGGGCATGTACCTTGGTTGCGGGCACATCCCCGGTAGGGGGTGTGCAAGAGGCAGCTGATCGATGACTCACTCTCATCGATGTTTCTAACTCTATCCCTCTCTCTTCCTCTCTGTAATAAATCAATAAAATATATTAAAAAAAATTTTGCACATCCATGTGCATGTTACAACTGGTCTTTTAAAAAGCTGACTTCCACTTAGAAACCCTATATTAAGTAAGTCATTATCTAAATTGAGTAAACTGGTCTTAATATTTGGTTGAAATTATGACAGTATGTTGGAGATAAGTTCCTTAACATTCACTGGCAGCTTAGAATCAGAACTATAATATGTTGGAGCTGGATGAGTTTCCTCCTCGCAGGTGTTATCAACAAATTAATTCTCCTTAAGACTCCCTATTGACCTTTGATAATACATTTACTAAATATGAATGGTTCTTCCTGTATTCTCTCCTGTATTACTGGTTATCAGTCTCTCCGATCAAGCAACACTACTGATTCTCACTCAGATTATTTTTAAAATTGAAATGCATCCTCATATTTAAAGAGGATTTGTTAAAAGCCCTTTAGCTAGCCAGTTCTAGTATTCATTTCTAGGATAGAGTACAGCATAGAAACTGTGCTGACAATTCCTTGCAAAAAGAAATTGATCCCTATTTTACAAATATTTACTGAGCTCCTAACTAGTATCAGAAACTCTTCAGGCACTGGGAACTGTGTGAAAAAGACCAATTCTTTGCCCTTAAGGAGTTTATAGTGTAATGAGAGAAACAAACACATTAAAAAGATGTCTGACAGTATTAAGAGGGTATGCAAAACCCAAACAGTAAAATGACAACGTGTGTGTCTGTGTGTGGGGTGTCTTTAGCTGTGATGTCAAGGAAGTCCTCTCTAATGTGATATGTAATCTTTCAGTAGATTTCCTCTGGATGTTCTTTGTATGTAAATAACTGTCCTCATTTCATTATGGAGTAGACAGACAGGACTATAACCCTACCCGCGAAGCAAAGACGTGGTCACCAGCCGCCCTACCTGCAATGTGCGGCCTGGTGGGATACTGTTCTAGAAGTAACTTGGGCTTTTCGAATGCATCCACTTGTTGCAGGCGACTCTCTAGTTCTTTAAGTCTTAATTTCTTCATTTCTTTTTTAAAGTGTGGATTCTCAGGTTTTAACCGCACCGAATCTGCAGAGAAATTAGTTTAATTTGAATTTCCCGTGCCCCCAAACCCCCGCCTATTTATCAGCGCCGCTGGCCAAAGGGCCGGGCAGGGGACCACTGACGGTAAGGACACACCGGACCAGGCCGTGTGCGTCTCCTCCCGGCGCTATCTGGGAGCAGAGTCTTCCGCCAGCCTCTGAGCAGCCTGCCTCCAGGGTATCCTGCGCCGATCTCAGGATCCTCGATCAGCGGCAGCTCCAGCCCAGGTTTCACGCACCGTGTTGGGTATTTGAAGAGCCTGCTGGCGCCAGGGCTGGGACCGGAAGCGCCGCTAACCCAGCGCACTCGCGTCCGTCCCCGTGCTCCCTCCGAGCTGCAACCGCGGCCCGGCTCCCGGGTTCCGCTGGCGACTCAGTCTCCATCCACCTCCACTTGTGCCCTTCTCGCAGCGCCCCAGCCGGGTTCATCCCTCTCCCTTGCCCCCGCCTGTTACACTCAAAGGGTAGGGAACAAAGAGGGGAAAATGATAGGGAAAATGATGGGGAAAAGAGGGTGAAAGTCACGGTCACTTTGTTTTAATGCCCAGTGTAGCCCCTTCTGTCTCAATCTCCCAAACTTCCCTCTCAAAAAGCAGTGATATACTCACCTTTGCCTCCTTGGTCACGAGCATGTCCTATTTATTATAACTTCGTTTCCCTCTTTTTAGGTCACCCGTGTCACTTACCTCAACTCTCACAGGGTAGTGATGTCAGAGAAGCCCAAAGAAGAGAGAGTTTAAATAAAGAAATAGGTAGTAGTGTGAAATGCTGGCAAGAGGTCAGGCTTTCATAGAGTAGAGCAGAAATCAATTTGTAGTGGATTTTGAATTGAACGAAAGGTTCAGAAATAGAAAGAGTAAATGTGAACAAGTTTTTAAGAAATGTGGCTACGAAAAGGGAAGTGAGAATTATTGATGGATTTGTAAGGTTAGGGCAGGGATTCAAAATATAAGAAAGAGGTTATTGGATGGAGTTAGGATCCTGAGAAGTAGATTCTGTGCTTAAGTGAAAGGATTGCCTTTAATCTGCGAAATGGGCCCTTCTTTTCATTATTAAAGGAAGAAAAGGAGGTGTGGATGGATGCCCTAGCTGATTTGGCTCAGTGAATAGAGTCTGGGACTACGGTCTGGAGACTCCTGGGTTCAATTCCAGTCAAGGGCACAGGCTCGAGTTGTGGGTTTGATCCCCAGTAGGGGGCGTGCAGGAGGCAGCTGATCAATGATTCTCTTTCATCATTGATGTTTCTCTCTCTCTCCCTCTCCTTTCCTCTCTGAAACACACACACACACACACACACACACACATATATATATATAGTGAAAATAATAATGTATCTATATATGGATGGTTGAGAATGAAGTTGAGGAAGTGGTGTCTGAGGCTGCTGTTTCCTGTGAAAAGTAGAATTCAAAGTTATCTGTTGTGAGGATTAAATAAGTTAATGCATAAAAGTTCTTACCCATAAAATTAGTACATAAAATTCTTTGTCACATAACAGATGCCCAATAGTTGTTGTTGTTGGTATTTGTTGAGAGGAAGATGGCTGGAATAAGGAGTTTGAATCAAATGGATGATTGAAAGTAGCCAGATATATGGAAAGAAAACAAACCTATATGCGGTTGTAAACATTTTTTCCTTTTAGAAATTGATTTAAATTTTTTATTTTTAGATAATTGTAAATTTATATACAACCATAAGAAATAATACATAGAGATTATGTATATTTTTTACTCAGTTTTTCCCAATAATAACAGTGTGCAAAACTATAGTATAGTATCACAACCAGGATATTGACAGATAATAGTCAATATACAATATTTCCATCACCACAAAGATCCTTCATGTGTCATCATTTTAGCTTCCTATAAACAATGTCTGACCACATTCCTATAAACAAGTTCTCCATATCCTCACCAACACTTATTATTTTTTATTTTTTAAATGATAGCCATCCTATCAAATATGAAGTAGCAATTAATTGTGGTTTGATTTATATTTTCCTGATGAACATTTTAAAATATGCTTCTTGATAATTTCTATAGCTTCTTTGGGTAAATAACAATCCAAAACCCTTTGCTTATTTCAAAATTGGGTTATTCATGTTTTTATTGTTGAGTTGTAAGAGTTCTTTGTATATTCTACATACTTGATCCTTGACAGTTATATACTAGTAGTCTGTAAATAGTTTCTCCCATTTTGTGGGTTGGCTTTTTACTTTCTTTTAAAAAAATAAATTTTTATTGATTTCAGAAAGGAAGGGAGAGATAGAAACATCAGTGGTGAGAGAGATTCATTGATTGATTGCCTCCTGCACGCCCCATTCTGGGGACTTAGTTTGCAACCCTGTAATGTGCCTTAACTGGGAATTGAACCTTGTCCTCCTGATTTATAGGTCTATGCTCAACCACTGAATCACACTGGCCAGGCTATTTTATTCTTTTTGAAGCAGTTGTAAATGGGATTGTTCTTTTTAGTTTCCTTTTCTGATAGTTCATTATTGGTGTATAAAAATGCAACTGATTTTATTATTTTGTATCCTGCTACTTTACTGAACTCATTTAACAGTTCTAATAGTTTTTGGTATAATCTTTAGAGATCTCTATATACAATATCACGTCATCTGCAAATAATGACAGTTTTACTTCTTACTTTCCAATTTGGATGCCTTTTTATTTCTTCTTCTTGTCTGATTGCTGTGGCTAAGACTTCCAGTTTTACATTGAATAAGAGTGGTGAAAGTATACATCCTGTCTTGTTCCTGATCTTAAGGGAAATGCTCATAGTTTTTGCCCATTGAATATGATGTTGGCTGTGGGTGAAAGTCTGTAACTCTTAACTGTTTCTTTTAATAAATAGAAATTTTAAGTTAACTCATTTTGCTAGTCTTTTATTTTGTGGTTAGTATTTTTTTTTTACTCCCAGATTATAAGTAATAATAGTTGTAGCAACAATAAGACTGTATTTGTAGATTAGGTTACAATATATAATATGTTCCCATAAGTGGGTAAGCTCAGTGTAAGGAGCATTATATGTGAATGTGTCATGCTAAGCCATGCCGTGGACCATGTGTTTTGTTCAAAGTAATTAGTAGGAGCTAACAAACATTTATTGAATTAATTTGCTGCATGAATAGGGCAGTGGGTGAAAATCTTTTGGTCTTTAATAGGGATGCAGAGAAGGAAACTTTGCTTGGATTAAAAAAAAAGAATGGAGGAAAAGAAAAGTAGGACAACTTGTAATGGTATTGAATGATAATAAAAAAAGACCCCAGGGAGTTGTCAAGCATTCATAACCTTGGAAAAGTTGCTCCTGTAGAGGAGCTAAAATAGGTCAGACACTTAATGCACCGTCATGCTTTTTTTCCCTCCAAAATATTTCTAAAGCACAACTTGAGAAATTACTAAAATGTCTTTGCTTCAATATTAAACAAATGAGAGACTAGCAGTAAGTATAGTTTCAAGGTAGCTTTTAAGATGAAAGGAAGGAAGGAAGGAAGGAAGGAAGGAAGGAAGGAAGGAAGGAAGGGAGGAAGGAAAGAAGGAAAGAAGGAAGGAAGATGGGAGAAAGACAGGCCCACTCAGGAACAATGAATGGTTTTTCTACCAGGGTTTGTTCTTATGGTTTGAAGGCTGTGAAATGCAGAGTATCACTGCTATTTGTAAAATAGGGATAATGAGAAGTGCCTCTCAGGATGGTTGTGATTGTTAAATGTGCTCACTTGTAGGAATTCCTGTTCATAGTAGGAACAATGTTTCTTACCATGTGAAATTTCAACATTTGTCATTAGAACTGGCAAATTTGCTGTGTATGTAGAGAAGGTCTTGTGTGTATTTGGAGGCCAGGTAGAAATTGAAAAATTAATGTTCTAAGCATTTTGTATACTTATGTGCCTGGCAGGTATGGCCTCCTCTACTTCTGATGGTAAGAATGGCATGGGCCATCTAGGATTTGATGTGGATCTGGCAGAGAAGAGACCCTTTTCTTTGTTGTGAAGTGGGATATGGCTTAGAGCTGGGGTTGGAGGAGCCCCATGCACAGAAGACCACAGAGCTGATGCTTGCCAAAAACAAAGATGGATACACATCCAGGTTCATTTCCCCCTTTCCTCCGTTGGTTACTGTGTGATCTAATATGGTCCTCTTTTGGCTTCAGCTAATTCAAGTTGGGTTTTTATCACTTGCAACTAAGAAAATCTTAATTAATACAAAAACAATTTTGAAGTATTTACATTAATTTTTAAATTCTCTGTTGAAGGTATCTATTTTAAGTTTGGAAGTAATGATGTTATCTATTATTTATTTATACCTTTTAACTGATCTGTGTGTTTTATTTTAATCTGAAAAGCCAATTTAGAAGTATTACCAGATTTTTCTTTGCATTAATTAAGATGAAATACGTAAGAACACAGTTTTTTTAGGTACTATTTTTAGCTTTCAGTAACTGCAGCATATTGCATTATTTATTCAATGTCTTCAGTGGAGTAATAATAACATACTTAAATGAAATCTTATGAGGTATATAACATTGAAGTGAGTACTGAGTTTTCGGCTGAATTTCAATCTGGCTTTCCCTCATGGAAATATGATCGCTGTAGGAATTCCCCATTACACAGCACTGTTATTTGAGAGGTAATTTAGAAGAAGAATTGTTATATTACACTAATGCATTGAAAAGGAAAAATGTCAGACTTCCTGGATTCAAATGATAGAAGCCCCAGACACTTTAGGAGAACCAAAAATATGAGAGCTTGTCATATTGATTTTGAAAGCTAAAGCAGTAAAATAGTTTCTATCTGGACAGAAACTGGGTTTTTATTCATCTCAAACAATGAGTACTACCACTGATTATGATCATTAGTTGTTTTATTGAGGTATATTTTCATACTATAAAATCCACCTGTTTTTAGAGTAGAACACAATGATTTTTAGTAAATTTCACATAGTTGTGCAACCATCATCACAATCCAAATTTAGAACATTTCTATCATTCTATGAAGACCCTTAGTACCTATTTGCTGTCACTTTTTAAAAAAAATATATATTTTATTGGTTTTACACAGAGAGGAATTGAGAGGGACAGAGAGTTAGAAACATCGATGAGAGAGAAACACCGACCAGCTGCCTCTTGCATACCCCCCACTGGGGATGTGCCTGCAACCAAGGTACTTGCCCTTAACCAGAATCGAACCCGGGACCTTTCAGTCTGCAGGCCGATGCTCTATCCACTGAACCAAACCGGTCCCGGCTGCTGTCACCTTCCCATAGATTACTCAACTGCTAATCTACTTTCTGTCTCCATAGATTTGCCTTTTCTGAACAGTTCATGTAAATGGGATCATACAATATAAAATTTGGAGGGTATCTGACTTCTTTCATGACATAAGATTTTTGAAGTTCATTCATGTTATAGCACATATTTCATGCCTTTTTATTGTTAAGTAGTATACCATTATATGGATATATCGTATTTTGTTTATCCATTTATGAATTGATAGACTTTTGGATTGCTTCCAGTTTTTGTTTTTGTTTTGGCTACTATATTTACCTTTAAGTCTTTGTGTGAATATATGTTGTAAATTACCTTGGGTAGCTTCCTAGGAGTGGAATTGAAGGGCTCTGTAATAAATGTCAAGCTAACTGTCAAACATGTCAATTTCCCCACATGCTGTACTATTTTACATTCCCAACACCGACCAGCTGCCTCTTGCATACCCCCCACTGGGGATGTGCCTGCAACCAAGGTACTTGCCCTTAACCAGAATCGAACCCGGGACCTTTCAGTCTGCAGGCCGATGCTCTATCCACTGAACCAAACCGGTCCCGGCTGCTGTCACCTTCCCATAGATTACTCAACTGCTAATCTACTTTCTGTCTCCATAGATTTGCCTTTTCTGAACAGTTCATGTAAATGGGATCATACAATATAAAATTTGGAGGGTATCTGACTTCTTTCATGACATAAGATTTTTGAAGTTCATTCATGTTATAGCACATATTTCATGCCTTTTTATTGTTAAGTAGTATACCATTATATGGATATATCGTATTTTGTTTATCCATTTATGAATTGATAGACTTTTGGATTGCTTCCAGTTTTTGTTTTTGTTTTGGCTACTATATTTACCTTTAAGTCTTTGTGTGAATATATGTTGTAAATTACCTTGGGTAGCTTCCTAGGAGTGGAATTGAAGGGCTCTGTAATAAATGTCAAGCTAACTGTCAAACATGTCAATTTCCCCACATGCTGTACTATTTTACATTCCCATCTGTGAAGTATGAGGGTGCCTGCTTCTCCACATCCCTGCTTACATTTGTTATTGTCTGTCTTGTTGATCATTCTAGTGGGTGTGTATAGCGGTATCTCATAGTTTTAATTAGCATTTCCTTCACGACTCATGATGCTGAGCACCTTTCCTGCGTCCATTTGCCATTGACATATTCATTATGGATTTGACAGTGGGGATTTCTATCGCAGAGACGAAATGCAGATGCTTAAAACACATCTGAAAGATGCTGCGTATAATTCCTATATCCAGGCACATTAAAAAACAACCACCACCACCACCATTGTCCACATGAAAGATTTTTCATATTAAAGAATTTTCACATGAAATCTTTCCGCCGCTCTTCGCTTTGACAGCCGGGAGGCGGCGGGGAGCGGATGCGGCAGGCTCCCAGGCGAGCTGAGCTGCGGCGGCGTGCGCAGCCCGCACCAGCGCCGCAGTCCGCGGGGGCGGCGCCGGCGCCGAAGGTGCGCGGCAGCTCCCGGCTATCGCGAGAGTTGGGCGGCGGAGCCGTCGCAGCAGTCAATTCCCCCACCCTCCCGGGAGGAGCCGCCGGCCCTGGGCTCTCCAAATTCTGAGCTCTCATCATGGCGGCGGCGGCCGCGGCGGCCGCCGGGGCCCCCCAGCCGCCCCAGCCCGAGCCGCCTGCCCCCGGGCCGGCGCTGGACAAGGCGGCCACCGCGGCGCACCTGAAGGCGGCCCTGAGCCGCCCGGACAACCGGGCGGGCGCCGAGGAGCTGCAGGCGCTGCTGGAGCGGGTGCTGAGCGCCGAGCGGCCGCTGGCCGCGGCTGCGGACGGCGAGGAGGCGGCGGGCGGCGGCGGCGCGGCGGCGGCGGCGGCGGCCGAGGAGGAGGCCCTGGAGTGGTGTAAGTGCCTCCTGGCGGGCGGCGGCGGCTACGAGGAGTTCTGCGCGGCCGTGCGGGCCTACGACCCCGCGGCGCTCTGCGGCCTGGTCTGGACGGCCAACTTCGTGGCCTACCGCTGCCGGACGTGCGGCATCTCCCCGTGCATGTCGCTGTGCGCCGAGTGCTTCCACCAGGGCGACCACACGGGACACGACTTCAACATGTTCCGCAGCCAGGCCGGCGGCGCCTGCGACTGCGGGGACAGCAACGTGATGCGGGAGAGCGGGTGAGTGCAGTCCTCCCTCCCTCTCTCCCTCCCTCCCCGGGGCGCCGGGGCGCGCAGCGGGGGGTCCAGGCCTGGGCTTTGGGAGCCCGGGGATGGATGGGGACGTGGGGGGGGGGGGCGATCCTGAGCTGCGAAGGGGAAGGAGCGCGGGGAGGAGGGTGCAGGCACACGCGGATGGCGGTGTCGGAGCTGTCAGCGGCGGAGAGGGGGTGACAGGGAGAGGGAGAGCGGGGAGCGTGTTGAAGGGACGCGCTGAGAATGTTGCGGGGAAGCCGGGGCCCCCGACTTGAGTGATGGCGAGAAAGGAGCCTGTGCCTGCTGGGGTAGCAGGAGGGAAAGGATGCCTGGGGAGTCTGGTGTCGAGCTGTCAGTGGTGCACTTGTTGGGAAAGGCTGTGCACAGACAGCTGCGTGCTTCTTGGGGAGACATGACGCTGTGATTTGGTTTGGCTGGGAGGGGTAGGTGGGCCGAATTGGATCCGAATTGGATCGCGGGGTGAGGAGGGGCAGCGGGGGGGGTGGTGGTCTTGCAGCCCGCAGGGTAAGGACGGCGCAGGGAGAAGGGCTTCTGAACTGTCAGTGTGCGGCTGTCTCTGTGCGAAGCAGCCCTGGAGCTCATGGGGGTGGAGGGAGGAGCGAGTGGGAGGGGCCTGTAGGGAAAGCGACTGTTGAGCTGTCAGTGGGGCATTTGGTGTGCTGGCATGACATCTCGAATCGGGCTCCCGAGCAGTCAGTTATAGAGTACCCTCTATACCAGAAGAACAGGCAAAACATGGAGCAAATCAGGAATCAGACGTTCGCTTTTCTCCAGTTTAAAAGGGCACCTTATTCACTGTGTAATACGTGCCATCTTTCTAAAAGGAGACACTCAACAAATGCTTTTTTTTTTTTTTTAATAGGTGGGAGGTACCAGGGTGTTGGGGTTTGGAAGAGAAGACATTTCAGGGATTGCAGTGAGTTAAAGAGTTAGTACATGCAGTGTTTTGGCTTGGGACATGATGCCCATGCTTAGGGAAGTCCTGGGTAAAGGAAAAACTCTGTGACTGAGAGGAAATTTTATTTTATTTTATTTTTATTTTTATTTTTAATTTTTATTTTTATTTTATTTTATTTTATTTTTTAAAAATATATTTTATTGATTTTGTACAGAGAGAAAGGGAGAGAGATACAGAGTTAGAAACATCGATGAGAGAGAGTCATTGATCAGCTGCCTCCCGCACACCCCCCACTGGGGACATGCCCGCAACCAAGGTACATGCCCCTGACCGGAATCGAACCCTGGACCCTTCAGTCCCCAAGCCGACACTCTATCCACTGAGCCAAACTGGTTTCGGCTATTTTTATTTTTAAAAAAATAATCTTTATTGTTCATATTGTTACAAAGGTTCCTCATTTCTTCCCCCCTCCACCAGGTTCCCACCCCACCCTCCACCCCCTCCCCATCCCCCATTGTCCTCATTTATAGCTGCACAGTTTATGTTCAGTCTCTTCCTCCCTCCCTTTCCCCGATAGTAAATCCCTTTTCAGATAGTAAATCTGTTACTTAGCATTTTCTCATATCAATAATACCACCACATGCCCAATGATACATTTCACACAAAAGACATTTCCAAATAGGTAAACCAGCCTCATCCAGGCCCCACCCAAGGCACTCACAGATCAACACCCCAGCCCTATACTAACTCAACACATCCAGATCTAAGCCTTCATCACTTGATTCAGCAGACCCTCAAGTTCCCACAAAAGTTTCCAGCCATGTCTGAGAGGCCGCCGTGGGGCAGGGGCAGGCGAGAAGCGAGCTGTTCCGGGCCTGGCTGCTTCGGGCCTGGCCTCTGTTGCTCTGGCTCGTTCCACAACCAGCTGCTCCGGGTCTGGTCACCGCCACTCCCGACCTAGTTGCTCTGGACCTGGCTGCTGCTGCTCCGGACCTGGCCGCACCCGACCCGGCTGCTCTGGGCCCAGCTGCTCCGGGCCTGGCCACTCCCAGCCTGGCAGCTGCTGCTCCGGGCCTGGCCGCACCAGACCCAGCTGCTTTGGGCCTGGCCGCTCCCAGCCTGGCAGCCGCTGCTCCGGGCCTGGCCGCTCCCAGCCTGGCAGCCGCTGCTCCGGGTCTGGCCGCACCAGACCCGGCTGCTCCGGGCCTGGCCGCTCCCAGCCTGGCAGCCGCTGCTTCGGGCCTGGCTGCTCCCAGCCAGGCAGCTGCTGCTCCGGGCCTGGCCGCACCAGACCCGGCTGCTCCGGGCCTGGCCGCTCCCAGCCTGGCAACCGCTGCTCCGGGCCTGGCCGCACAAGACCCGGCTGCTCCGGGCCTGGCCGCTCCCAGCCTGGCAGCCGCTGCTCCGGGCCTGGCCGCTCCCAGCCTGGCAGCCGCTGCTCCGGGCCTGGCCGCACAAGACCCGGCTGCTCTGGGCCTGGCCGCTCCCAGCCTGGCAACCGCTGCTCCGGGCCTGGCCGCACAAGACCCAGCTGCTCCGGGCCTGGCCGCTTCCAGCCTGGCAGCCGCTGCTCCGGGCCTGGCCGCACCAGACCCGGCTGCTCCGGGCCTGGCCGCTCCCAGCCTGGCAGCCGCTGCTCCGGGCCTGGCCGCTCCCAGCCTGGCAGCCGCTGCTCCGGGCCTGGCCGCACCAGACCCGGCTGCTCCGGGCCTGGCTGCTTCCAGCCTGGCAGCCGCTGCTCCGGGCCTGGCCGCACAAGACCCGGCTGCTCCGGGCCTGGCTGCTTCCAGCCTGACAGCCGCTGCTCCGGGCCTGGCCGCACCAGACCCGGCTGCTCCGGGCCTGGCCGCTCCCAGCCTGGCAGCCGCTGCTCCGGGCCTGGCCGCACCAGACCCGGCTGCTCCGGGCCTGGTCGCTCCCAGCCTGGCAGCCGCTGCTCCGGGCCTGGCCGCATCAGACCCGGCTGCTCTGGGCCTGGCCGCTCCCAGCCTGGCAGCCGCTGCTCCGGGCCTGGCCGCACCAGACCCGGCTGCTCCGGGCATGAGAGTTAAAAACATGGATGAGAGAGAAACATTGATCCGCTGCCTCCTGCACATTCCCTATTGGGGATGTGCCCGCAACCAATGTACATTCCCTTGACAGGAGTCGAACCTGGGACCTTTCAGTCCTCAGGCTGACGCTCTATCCACTGAGCCAAACTGGTTTTGGCTAACATCATACTTAATGGTGAAAACTAAAATAGTTTTCCTTAAGGTCAGGAACAAGACACGGATATCCACTTTTAACACTTTTACTCACCATGGTATTTGAATTCCTAGACAGAGTAATCAGACAATAAAAAGAAATAAAAGGCATTCAAATTGGGAAAGAAAGAAGTAAAACTGTCTTTATTTGCAGATGATATGAAACTATATAGAGAGAACCTTAAAGATTCTACCAGAAAACTACTAGATCTGATAGATAAATTGAGTAAAGTAGCAGGATACAAAATAAATGCCCAGAATTTATTGTATATTTGTACACTGACAATGAACTGAGAAAGGGAAACTAAGAAAACAATTCCATTCACATTTGCATTAAAAAATACTTCGGAGCTCTGGCCAATGTGGCTTAGTTGGTTGGAGTGTTGTCAGGTGCACTGAAAAGTGGTGGGTTTGATTCCCAATCAGGGCACATACCCAGGTTGTGGGTTCGATCCCTGGTTGGGGCGTGTGTGGGAGGCAATTGACTCATGTTTCTCTCTTCCTCTCACTCTCTTTTTTCCTCTCTCCCTCCTTCTCACTTCCTCTCTCTAAAATATCAATAACAAATAACTTAGAATAAATTTAACCCTTAAGGTAGAAGACCTATACTCAGAAAGTTATAAGACATTGAAAAGAGACACCTGTAACACTGTCAACAATAAAAAAAACAAATGAAGTCATCTTTCCAGAAAGGAGCTGGCTCTGTCCCACAGTGTATATGTGTTTACATGGATTTCATGTGAACCAGATTTTGGGAGAGCACTGTCTCCTTTTAGACAAGGAGTCTACACCTGTTAGAAGTCTACCCTCATTTGCTTTCATGGGAAGATTTTCCTGAAATCATATAGTGTCAGGTTTCTTAATTAAAAAAAAAAATACCTTTTTATTGATTTTATAAAGAAAGAAAGGGAGAAGTCTATATATAAAGAAACATTGATGAGAGAGACATTAACGGGCTGCCTCCTGCACACCTCCTGCTGGGAATGGAGCCAGCAGCCCAGGCATGTGTCCTGATGGGAAATTGTACCGGAGACCTCTTGATTCATGGGTTGATGCTCAACCACTGAGCAACACCTAACTGGGCAGGTTTCTTTTTTTAAATCTTTATTTCTTTTTTTAAATTTTATTTTATTGTTTAAAGTATTAGAAATAGTAGTACTTATGTCTCTTCCCCCGACCTCCCCTACCCCTGGTACATGCCCTCACTCCCCTCCCAGTCTCTTGCGTCCATTGGTTATGTTTATATACATGCATACAAGTTTCAGCTCGTTATCTAAGGTTGGCCTGACTTTTTTTTTTTAATTTCTTTATTGATTATGGTATCACCTAATTGTCCTCATCCCCCCATTCCCATCCCAAACCTCTCCTCACATATATCCCCCCTTGTTGTCCATGACCACTGGTTAGGCTTATATGCATGCACACAAGTCCTTTGGATGATATCTCCCGCTTACTCCCATCCTCCCCTATCTTCCTTCTGAGGTTTGATAGCCTGATCGTTGCTTCTCTGTCTCCGGGTCTGTTTCTGTTCGGTCCGACATTTGTAAGTTAGAATTTGCATGGTATATCTGTTTCCATCCTTTTACTTTTACCTTAAGTATATCTTTATATGTTTATGTTTACAGTGCATTTAACTAGATTTATAAAGTGGTCATTTCCCACTATATACAGATATTAAACCATTATGTTGTATACCTGAAACTAATATAATAGTCTATGTCTGTTCTATTAATGCTTTTTTTTTTTTCAATCCAATCAGAAATCTTTTTAAAAATATATATATATATTTTATTGACTTTTTACAGAGAGGAAGAGAGAGGGATAGAGAGCTAGAAATATCAACCAGAGAGAATCATTGATCAGCTGCCTCTTGCACACCCCCTGCTGGGGATGTGCCCGCAACCACGGTACATGTCCCCAACCGGAATCGAACCTGGGACCTTTCAGTCTGCAGGGGGATGCTCTCGGTTTTGGCAGAAATCTCTGTCTTTTAATTGGTATGCTTATTACCATTCACATTTATTGTAATTCTTTGTATTGCTTTATTAACACCCATTATCTTGCTAGTTTTTTATTTTACATTACATTTTTTACCCTTTTCGTCCAGATAATAAGCCGTGAGGTAGTATTTTTGTCCTCATTTTGTGGAAAAGGAAGTTAAGGGTCTTATTCAATGTGTGATCACTAACATAGCTGGGATCCAGATCTTCTGAATTGGAGTCTGTGGAATAAATATTATTTTGAAATGTGAACCACTCTTTTGCTTACTGATTAACACCTTTTCAGAGGTACATATATTTGCCTGTAATTTGTCATCCATGGTTACTTTTTCTGGCAATTATTTATGGTGACAACAAAATGTGATTTAATCTTTCCAGCCCTTAGGCTGCTTATTTGCAAAGGTGCACATACAATTTCAATGGTAGAATGCACCCTAAAGATCACTTACTACCAACTCTTCATTTTGTAGTTGAGATTTTTGAAGCAGTGGTTGAGATCTCTGTATTTTAAATACTTTCCTCATAATCTAAGAGCATTGGCCTCATTGATTATTGGAACATGGATTCATGTAATTAATAGATTAGGTAGAATTTTACACTTTTAATTCTATGGTTATATATCATTTGGATCCTTATAGAAGATGGAGTTAACATTAATGTGCAAGAATTGACTGCTTGGTTTTATAAATAAAGTTTTATTGGGACAAATCACACTCATTTATTTATATTGTTCATGGTTGCTTTCACTTGACAGACTTGAGTAGTGGCTACAGAGACTGTTTGCCTCTTAAAGCCTAAAATATGTACTATCTGGCCTATAAGAAAAACATTGTGGACTTACATAACAGAGCCATGTTTGTTTGTTGTTTTTTTAATCTAAAGATGCATATTGTGCTGTGACCTGCATGGCTAGGGTTCAGGACCTAAAGAAAGGGCTGATGCACAAATGAAAATACCATAAAAGAAATATGAACTTAGAAGTTATAGGGGACCAGGTGGAGACCTCTCTCGTGGAGAGGCACACTGAAATCTGGTCTTATCTGCTTTTTATTCAGTTTTAGATACACATCTTGCCTTTAGTAAAGCACAGAAAACAGCTAGCAGACAGACCATCTCTAAGGTCAATAAAGATCAGTAAAGATCAGTAAGGTCCAGTAAACATTACTTTGAGGCTATTAGGTCAGAAAATTGCTTCGAGCCACCACAATCTCAACATGGAACAATCGGTGCTTAGCATCAGCTTGCTAACACCCATGGTCCATTGGCCTTCCTTGATGCCCTCTTATGATAGTATCAGCAGTAGGTGGCTTCCCACAATATTCTTTCCCAACTAATTAAGATTATTAGCAAACCTGGGCAGGAGACAGTTTCTGAGGACTTGCCATTTTGTTAAACAATGCCTCATTATAATAGACCAGGGTTATTATAAGCTATGAGCAGTGTCTTTTTATCAGGTAGTTTACAACATTTTCTTTTTCCCTGTAAAGAGACTTAGTTTCTTTTTGATATCTGCATGAATTTATGTGTGTTGTTCACGTGTATTTACCTAACAAAAGAGTAACACTTTAATTGACTGTACCTTCACGACACCCACCAGCCAATCAGGAGTGAGTATGCAAATTAACCAAACAAAGATGGTGGGCTAATTTGCATACACAGGCACCAAGTGGCTGGGGGGTGGGATGCTTGTGGCATCGTCATGATGATGCAGGCATTCTGCACCACCCCAGCTGCTCCTGGCCTCTGGGCCATGTGGGAATGCAGAAAGACAGCTCTGGGCCAGAGCAGAAAGGCTGCTCTGGCCAGATTGAAGGCAGTGCCAGCAGCCAGAGGAACGAAGGCCCATTCTTCGTGCATCGGGCCACTAGTATGAATATATGCATAGGAGAGTATGAGAAAGAGAAGAAAAGGAGAAGTCTGGTAAATAATTCTGGTTGAGGTCTGACCAGTGTGACTCGAGTGTTGTCTCATGCACCGAAGGGTTGCTGGTTCGATTCTGGTCAGGGCACATGCTCAGGTTGCAGGTTTGATCCTTGGTTGGGTGCGACAGCCTACTGATGTTTCTCTCTCTCTTCCTTTCCCTTCCCATCTCTCTCTCTCTAATAAATAAAAATATATTTAAAAAATTCTGTTTGGCCGAAACCAATTTGGCTCAGTGGTAGAGCGTTGGTCTTTGGACTGAAGGGTCCCGGGTTCGATTCCAGTCAGAGGCATGTGCATTGGTTGGGGTGTGTGGGAGGCAGCTGGTCGATGTTTCTTTCTCATCGACGTTTCTAGCTCTCTATCTTTCTCCCTTCTTCTCTGTAAAAAATCAATAAAATAAAATTAAAAAAAATAATTCTGTTTGAAAGGTCCCCTGAGTACAGGTTTTTAATGCTATGAGAAAATAGAGTATTCCTATGAAATCTTCTGTAAGCAGAAATGGTACAAAGTGAAAAAGCAATTACCATTAATTTATATGAAAAATTTTTGAGTATTCTTAGATCTTCCAAATAACCTTCCAAATCATACCAGATAACATACAAAACCTAAAATAACACCAACAATATTAAAAACAGGAATGATATAAGTACACAGCCTATATAAAATACAAATAATGTATGTATGGTATAGTTTGCCTTACTAGATTTGGGAAGCAGCGAGCTCACTGGTAAGTGAGAGGTGGTGATGATGCTGTATTAAGCAGAGTTGATGGAGGTTGGGGTAGTGGGAGGTAGGTGTAGAAGAGAGAGGCAGAGGGTCATCTGTTAACATCTCATCATTGAATCATCAGGGCAGGCAGATTATATCTGCTTTTCTTTCTTTCTTTTTAATATATTTTATTGATTTTTCATTGAGAGGAAGGGAAAGGGATAGATAGCCAGAAACATTGATGAGAGAGAATCATCGACCAGCTGCCTCCTGCACATCCCCCACCAGGGACGTGCCCGCAACCAATGTACATGCCTCTGACCGGAATTGAACCTGGGACCTTTCAGTCTGCAGACCGATGCTCTATCCCACATGTGTCAAACACAAGGCCCGCGGGCCAAATCCGTCCCGCCAGGCCTTGCAATGTGGCCCGCACCACGCTGTCATCACTGCACTCTGCTGCGTTTCCATCACAATGACAGTTTATGACTGTTCAGTAAACCATTCGGCCCGTGATTTAGGCTGGATTTTAGATTTTGGCCCCTTCTCTGATTGAGTTCGACACCCCTACACTGAGCCAAACCGGTTTCGGCTATATCTGCTTTTTTTAATATTGAAAGTTGAGGTCCAAAGTTAGTTGTCTGCTAAAGCTGATGTGGAAGACTTGATGTACTACAATATGCTTGTCTGCTTAGCATGGCACATTTTTCTATCATACAATTCTTTGTAGGCTCAAAACATCTTGCAAACCTGTCCTAACCCTACATGCCCTTTCAAAATTAAAGTCATTATTTTCTGTAGTCATTGCAGCATGGTCATTCATAGTGAAAATCTCATGCAAATGCTTACCTTCAGTTCCTGGATGACTTCATTTTCGGGCCATTTGCTGTTGCATTAGCTTTTGGTTCATATCCTTGCCTCTTGCAATTGCATTAGTTCTTAATCTGTAAGTTGTTGGTCATGGGATGCCAAAACTTCTTCAACTTTTTCTTTCTTTTTTTGTAATTCCTACCCGAGGATATTTTGCCCATTGATTTTTATTTATTTATTTATTATTTATTTATTTTTATAAATATGTTTTTATTAAATTCAGAGAGGAAGGAAGAAGGAGAGAGAGAAACATCAATGATGACAGAGAATCATTGATTGGCTGCCTCCTGCACGCTCCACACTGGGGATCAAGCCTGCAACCCAAGCATGTGCCCTGACCGGGACTCAAACCGGTGACCTCTTGGTTCCTGGGTCCACGCTCAGCTGCTGAGCCACACCCAGCTGGGCGCCCATTGATTTTTAGAGAGTGGAAAGGAGGAAAGAAAAGAAGGGAAGGAAGGAGAGAGAGAAAGAGAGAAACATTGATGAGAGAGAGACACATCGATTGTTTTTTCCCCTCACATGCCTTACCAGGGGTTAGGGACTGAACTGCAACCCAGGTACACGCCCTTGACCGGGATTCAAGCCTTCAGTGCATGGACTGATGCTCTAATCATTGAGCAACACGGGCCAGAACCAACATCAACTTTATTAGCTTCCACAAACCCACCCTTCATTAAAAAAACCTTTATTGTTCAAAGTATAACATGTCCCCTTTTTTCTCCAATTGACACCTTATAACCCACCCCTGCCCTCTGCCTCAGACTTTCACCATCCTATTGTCTGTGTCCATGGGTTATGCATATATACATACAAGTTATTAGGTTGATCTCTTTCCATCCACTCCCGCCCTCCCACTGATATTCTACAATCTGTTCCATGCTTTATATCTCTGGATCTATTTTGTTCATCAGCTTATTTTGTTCATTAGATTACATATGAGATCCTTGTCTTTCTCTGACTGGCTTATTTCGCTTAGCATAATACTCTGCAGGTCTCTCTGTACTGTCTCAAAGGGTAGGAGATCCTTCTTTTTTACTGCTGCATAAACATCCAAGGTGTAAATGTACCTCAGCTATTAAAAAAAAATCTATTTTATTGATTTTTTTTTTTAGCAAAGAGGAAGGGAGAGGTTAGAGAGAATGAAACATAGTCAAGAGAGAAACATCAATCAGCTGCCTCTTGCACACCTCCTACTGGGGATGTGCCTGCAACCAAGGTACATGCCCTTGACTGGAATTGAACCTGAGACCCTTCAAGTCCGCAGGCTGATGCTCTATCCACTGAGCCAAACCGGTTAGGGCTACCACAGCTTTTTTATTCGTTCATCTACTGACAGACATTTGGACTGTTGCCACATCTTAGCTATTGTAAATTGTGCTGCTATGAACATAGATGTGCATACATTTTTTTCTGATTGGAGTGTTAGGTTTCTTAGGGTTGAGCATTGCTTCATGCACCAAGAGGTTGTCGTTTTGGTTCCTGGCCAGCGCATTTGCTTGGGTTACAGTCTCGATCCCTGGTAGGGGAAGTGCAGGAGGCAGCTGATCGATGTTTGTCTCTCTCCCTCTCTTTCCTCTCTCTAAAAGAAATAAAACATTTTAAAAATTGTTTCATTGCTTTGTGACAGTTTCTTCCAAATGCATTTCTCATTCAGACTGGTAGCCCATTGAGAGCATCCCCAAGGTGGGTGATTTCCCATATTATATTGTACTCTTTCCAGATCCCTCGTAAAGATGCTTCAGAGTTGCCTTTTCTGTCAATGGCACTTACAATAAAATACATAGCATTTTTCATAGGATAAGCCCTAATTGTGCTTTTAGGCTTTGGTCACTTGGTGGCAGCAACTGTATTGTATTCAGCAGTAAGAACACAATATAAATGTTACCACCATACCTGGTAATGCCAGGCAGGTGATCAGCACACTTACTACCAGAAAACACCTATTATTGAGGTTAGTTCCTTTAAGGTATTAAATAAATAAATAAATAAATAAATAAATAAATAAATATATATATGTGTGTGTGTGTGTGTGTGTGTGTGTGTATATATATATATATATACACACACATATATATATACATATGTATATATATATATATATATATAGAGAGAGAGAGAGAGAGAGAGAGAGAGAGATAGAGAGAGAGAGAGAGAGAGAGAGAGGAAGGGAGAGGAATAGAGAGCTAGAAACATTGATGAGAGAGAAACATCGACCACCTGCCTCCCTCACACCCCCTACCGGGGATGTGCCCGCAACCAATGTACATGCCCTTGACGGAATTGAACCTGGGATCTTTCAGTCTGCAGGCAGACGCTCTATCCTCTGAGCCAAACCGGTTTCAGCCTTTAAGGTATTTTTAAGCAAAAGGATCAATGTATCTACTCATGTATTCAGAAAAATATCACTTGGTTATTCAGACTGCTTACATGTGAATGAAACAATAGGAAGTATATATTTTTTTTTATCAACATCTTTAAGTGTCTTCTATTTTCCTGAATGGTTCTACCACAGCTCACTGTAAAACAAACATTAAACACTGTTTTTGCTTTTTGACTTTTTTTTGTAAGAGCAAAATTCTTTTTGTATTTCTTTTGGTTAGCAAAAACAGTTATATTAAAGTAAAGTGGTGTAAAGTGAAATTTTAAAAAAGAAGAATACTGCTCTGGCCGGTTTGGCTCAGTGGATAGAGCATCAGCCTGTGAACTGAAAGGTCCCAGGTTTGATTCCGGTCAAGGGCACATACCCGGGTTGTGGGCTTTATCCGTAGTGTGGGACTTGCAGTAGGCAGCCAATCCATTATTCTTTCTCATTGAGGATATTTCTATCCATCTCTCCCTCTTCCTTTCTCTCTGAAATCAATTAAAAAATATATATATATTTAAACAAGGATACTTTTATATAGTTCACTAAAAAAAAAAAAAAATCTATAATGTAGGTGTTCTTTTTTTTTTAAAAAAAAAAATCTTTATTGTTCATGTTATTACAAAAGTTCCTAATTTTTTCTCCTCCATTGCTCCCCTCCACGAGGGTCCCACCCCACCTTCTGCCCTTTCCACACCCCCCATTGTCCTCATCCATAGGTGCACAGTTTGTGTTCAGTCTCTTCCCACACCCCTGACTCCTCTTTTCCCCTAGAATCGTTAGTCCACTCCCATACCTCTGATTCTATTATATTCAACAGTTAATATTGTTCATCAGGTTTTTTAATTCCCTTTGTTTTTAGATTCACTTGTTGATAGTTACATATTTGTTGTTCATAATTTTTATCTTTATTTTCTTCCTCTTACAAAAGAACCCCCTTCAGCAATTTATATAATTCTGGTTTGGTGGTGATGAACTCCTTTAGCTTTTTTTTTTATTAGTGAAGCTCTTTATCTGGCCTTCGATTCTGAGTGATAGCTTTGCTGGGTAGAGTATTTTTGGCTGTAGGTTCTTGCTATTCATCATCTTGAATATTTCTTGCCATTCTCGTCTGGCCTGCATGGTTTCTGTTGAGAAATCAGCTGACAATCTTTATAGGTAACTACCTGCTTTTCTCTTGCTGCTTTTAATATTCTCTCTTTGTCTTTTGCTCTTGGAATTTTAATTATGATGTGTCTTGGTGTGGTCCTCTTTGGATTCCTTTTGTTTGGGGTTCTGTGCACTTCCTGGACTTGTAAGTCTATTTCTTTTACCAGTGGGGGAGGTTTTCTTTCACTATTTCTTTCAATATCTTTAAAATATCTTGCTCTCTGTCATCTTCTGGGACCCCCATAATTCTGATGTTAGTTCGCTTGAAGTTGTCCCAGAGGTTTCTTACACTAACTTCAACTTTCTGGATTCTCTTGTCTTCTTGCTTCTGCAGAGGAGTGTCCTCTGGCTCTTTGTGTTCCAAGTCTTTGACTTGATTCTTGCGGTCTTCCATTCTGTTTTTAGGACTCTGTATAATATTTTTTATTTCAGACAATGTATTCTTTATTTCTAATTGATCCCTTTTCATATCATCATAAGTTTCGTTTATTTTATCAGCCTTTTCTAGGAAATTCTTGAAAAACCTTATAAGCGTGGTTTTGAACTCTATATCCAGTTGCTTTTTGTCCTCCATTTCTTTCATTTGTGACCTGTTTCCTTGTCTCGGCATTTTCACAGCTTCCCTGAGTTGGTAGAATGGCTTTGTGTGTTAAGGTATCCTATATGGTTCAGTGGGTCAGCCTCCCAGTTATCTGAGGTGGACACTCTTGGTGCACCCCTTTGTGGACTCCTTTGTGTGTATAGCCTTTGGTAGTTAAGTCTTAATTGTTATTATCACTGGGAGGAACTGACCTCCAGGCCAATTGGCTGTGAGGATCAGCTGTGTCTATGCCGGGAGACAGCCTTATTCAAAAGCCTCTGTGCTCAGCTTGGATGGGGCGGAGTTTCAGGGTGGAGCCTACAGCCTTGGCTTCCTGTCAGCCCCGCCCTATGAGGTTCCTGAGTCTCAGTGTTCCTCAGTGTCCTTTGGTACTTGCTGCAAGCAACACTGAGAGAAAGGTGCCCTCAAGTTTCGCCCACTACTAGACAGTCTAGTCTCTCCCGCATTGAGCCCGGAACTGGGGTTCAGTGCAGTTGGAAGTGGAGTTCAGTGCAGTCCGGAGCTTTTGTCTCCTTCTTGCTAGGGCAATCCAGTGGCACAGTCAACAGTCAGTCCTCTGCGCGCAGTGTGTGCGGCTCCTGGGCTTTGCCTTTCGCCGCTCCCCTGATTTTCTGCCTTACACCCTAGAATCCCTCTGTATGAGCCTGGGATCCCAGGGTCTCACCCAGAACTGGGGTTTAGTGCTGTCGGAACTGGGGTTCAGCACAGTCCAGAGCTTTTATCTCCTTCCCGGTAGGGAACGCCAACCAGGCACTCAGCCGCCCCTCCTCCGGCTCCGTCCTCTCCCCACGTGCGCGCTGTGTCTCCGTACCTTAGGCTTTTACAGCTCCTCTGATTTTCCTTCTGGTTTTCTCTTTCCTTCTAGTTGGAGAATTTCCAGTCAGTCAACTTTCCTGTAGTTCTGGATAATGTCCACTTTATATTTTAGTTGCATTTAAAAAAAATATTTTATTGATTTTGTACAGAGAGGAAGGGAGAGAGACAGAGTCAGAAACATCGATGAGAGAGAGTCATCGCCTAGCTGCCCCTTGCACACCCCCTACTGGAGATATGCCCGCAACCAAGGTACATGCCCTTGACCGGAATCGAACCTGGGACCTCAGTCCCCAAGCCGACGCTCTATCCATTGAGCCAAATCAGTCTCAGCTTTAGTTGCATTTTTTGAAGTTGTTGTGTGAGGCTGCAGTCAGGCGTTTACCTATGCCGCCATCTTGGTTTCTCCAATGTAGGTGTTCTTTTTTTTTTTTTTTTTTTTTAAATATATTTTATTGATTTTGTACAGAGAGGAAGGGAGAGAGATAGAGAGCTAGAAACAACGATGAGAGAGAGTCATCGATCAGCTGCCTCTTGCACACCCCCTACTGGGTATATGCCCGCAGCCAAGGTACATGCCCTTGACCGGAATCGAACCCAGGTCCCTCAGTCCCCAAGCTGACGCTCTATCCATTGAGCCAAACCGGTCTTGGCTGTAGGTGTTCTTAATCTCTGAAATTGTTATTGTAATGTGTTATCATAGTTTTGTTAATATTTTTTTATTATTTACTCATATTACACTCTTGTAATTAGGTATTCTGGAAAAAAAGATGTTTAGGTTTTTTTTTGTTTTTAAAAAAATATATTTTATTGATTTTTTACAGAGAGGAAGGAAGAGGGATAGAGAGCTAGAAACATCAATGAGAGAGAGACATCAATCAGCTGCCAACGTACATGTCTTGACTGGGATTGAACCTGGGACCTTTCAGTCTGCAGACAGATGCTCTATCCACTGAGCCAAACTGGTTTCAGCACATTTAGGTTCTTATAAACCAGAACTTTAGCACTATTTAACCCTTCTCATTGAGAAAAAGGACAGTGGTACTTTCTATTACATTTATTTGGAGTAATATTGAGAAGAGTTTTTAACTCAGATTCTGAGTTTCTATATTAGTGTATTTTAAGTGTTTTTATGTTATCAAATTTATATACTTAAGAAAGTATGTATAAAATGTATATGCACAGATTAAACTATTAGTAAAATATGCGCCAGTTATCTGCTTTAAGTAATCTATAATAATAAAAGCATAATATGCTAATTAGACTGGACATCCTTCTGGACAATGTTCCGGACGAAGCCACGGCGGGGCCGAGGCCCTTGTGTGACTTTTGTGCATCGGGCCTCTAGTAGTTAACTAAATATTGATAAGTATGTGATATTACCTGAATTCTAATATGAAATGTATTTAAGGTAATGTAAAATCTCAAGGTGATGAAGAGTTTTTTAAACTAAAAAGAGCTATGAGATTAGAAAGAGGTTAGGAAGGTTCAGCCTTAATGCTTGTATTAAAATACTTTATGTAATAGAGTATCTTTTTTTTTACATTAAAATTAAAATTTATTTATTTATTTATTTATTCATTTTAATAGAGAGAGAGGAAGGGAGGAGAGAGATAGAAACATTGTTGAGAAACATTGACTGGCTGCCTCCTGCACACCCCTACTGGGAATCAAGCCCACAACCCTGGCTTGTGCCCTGACTGTGAATTGAACCAATGACCTCTTGGTTCATAGGTTGACGCTCAATGCCTGAACCATACTGGCCTAGCTATAATAGATTCTTAAAAAATGAATAAAATAAATAAATAAGTGTGTGTGTGTGTATGTGTGTGTGTGTGCATATATATATATATATATATATATATATATATATATTGAGTTGAGAGAGGAAGGGTAGAAGGAGAGAGAAACAACAGCGATGAGAGAGAATCATTGATCAGCTGCCTCCTGCATGCCCCACACTGGGGATTGAGCCCTCAACCTGAAAATATGCCCTGACGGGGAATTGAATATGAACTGCGGGTTCATGGGTTGGTAGCTTACTACTGACCCACGCCAGCTGGGCTATAATAGATTCTTAAACTAGGAAAATTTCTCATTGTCATTTAATTTAATTAGAAGGACCATGCAGCCTGATTTCCCCCTTAGCTTTATTAAGGTATAATTGACAAATGAAACTGTATAAATTTAAGGTATATAATATGATGATTTGATATATGTGTATATTATAAAATGAATACCAACCACAATAAGGTTATTTAACATACCCCCATCTCACATGGTTACCTTCTTTCCTCAATAAATTTTTTTCAGTAAATTTCAACTATACAACACAGTATTGTTAACTGTAGTCACCATACTATACATTGGATTCCCACAAATTACTCATCTTTAAAAAACATCTTTATTGTTGAAAGTATTACATAGGTCTTCCTTTCCCCCCATAAACTTCTTCAAGCCCTCTTCTGTCCCCCAAATTACTCATCTTATAACTGAAAGTTTATACCCTATGTCCAGTATAACTCCTCATTTTCCTGACCCTGCAGCCCCTGAAAACCACCATTCTACTCTGTTTCTATGAATTCAAATTTTTCAGGTTTTTACATATAAGTGAAATAACAGTATTCATCTTTCTCTGTTTCACTTGTTTCACTTAGCATAATAATGCCCTCCATGTTGTCACAAATGGCAGGATTTTCTTCTTTTTTTATGGCTGAATGATACACACACACACACACGCACACACACACACTCTGAGTGGCCAGATTATTTATGCATTCAGAGATCATAATAATCTGGCCACTCAGTGTATATTTTCAGATTGGAGAATTTAATCCATTTACGTTCGAAGTATTTATTGATAGGTAAAGACTTACTCTTGCCATTTTGTTGTTTTCTGACTTTTTTTTAGTTTCTTTGTGCCTTCTTTTCCTCTTTCACTGTCTTTCTTTGTCATTTGGTGACTTTTTTAGTGGAGGCACAAGACTACATATTCTCAAATTTGGAACTGAATTTATGACCTGACTCCTCCTTTCTTTATTCTGTAGTTTATTTCATTGTATTTATCATTAATTAGAAGCCTGGTGCACAGAATTAGTGCAAGGGGCTTGGCCCCGCCCCTGTGGCAGCTGCCTCTGCCTCAGCCCCGCCACTGCAGCTTGGTCCAGGAGGCGCCTGGAAGGACATCTGGTCTAGGTGGCATATTCTGCTCTTATTATCATAGATGTGTATCTCTCACCTCTGGAATGTCAGCTCCCTAAAGGCTGGATACACTGTTTTGATTATTTAAATTTTACAGTAAGTTTAATATCTGGTAAAGCTACTTTAACTTCATAACTCTCATTTTTCAGAATTTTCTTAACTATTGGTATTTTTCCATACAAACTTTACAACCAACTTGTATATTCCTTATTGGCATTTTTACTGAGGCTCGTGTTAAATTTATAGATTAGTTTAGGTTGATAACGTGTATTTTTATGGTATGCCTTTTGTGATCTTCAGGAGTTTTTAAATTTATTATTCTTTCTTTTTCTTTTTCTCCTGTTATTGTTGACAGTATTATAGATGTTCCTTGTTTTCCTTCCCTTTGCCCCCATCCAACTTGTCCTGCCCCACACTGTGACTTTACCAACTATTGTCTGTGTCCATTAGCTGTTTCAGGAGTTTTAAAACAATTTTATCAGACAGGTTTGTCATTTAGTGTTCCTAAGATTGTCCCTTCTGTAAAATTAAGAGAACAGGTTATTTTTAGGGTCTTTTAGTTTGGAGCAACTCTCTAGGAATCTCTTATTATTTTAAATTATATGCAAAGTAGTTTATATAAGTGTAATATGTGCTAAGTTGGGAATGGGATGTGCATACCAAAGGCAAATTTTTAGGGGAGCTTATCTCAGATACTTGTCTAATTTTTAAAGCCTCTCCTTGTACTCCTACTCCCTTTAAAGATTCCGTAATTTGCAGACTTCAGAATCCTCTGTCCCTTTGCTCCTCTCTTATTCCCTTTCTTTCTCTTTCTTAAAGTCCAAGAATTCTGCTTTTAGTCATTTAAGTTTGGTTTGTGATATTTTACTAAGCTGCAATTTTCTGACAGTTGTTCTTCAATGAAACGTTTTAAAGCTTGAGGTAAGCACTGGCTTGTTGCTCAGTGGTTAGAGTATTAGTCCAAGGACTGAAGGGTTCCCGGACAAAGACATGTACCTTCATTGCAGGTTCCCTGACCCTGTTGGGGGTGCATGTGGGAGGCCACCAGGCCACCAATTGATGTGTCTCTCTCATGTCCATGTTTCTCTTTCTTTCTCCTCCTTCTGCCTCTCTTCCATTCTCTCTAGAAATAAAAAAAGCTTGAAGTAAAATAAAACTTGATAAGGTCATTTTATCATCCTATATAATAAAGAGGCAATATGTAAATTGACCATCACTCCAACACACAAGATGGCCACCCCCATGTGGTCAAAGATGGCTGCCCCCATGTGGACATAGATGCCTACCACAAGATTCCAGAAGGGGAGGGCAGTTGGGAGCAACCAGGCTGGCAGGGGAGGACAGTTTGGAGTGATCAGGCCAGCAGGGGAGGGAAGTTAGGGGTGACCAGGCTGGCAGGGGATGGCAGTTAGGGGCAATCGGGCTGGCAGGGGAGCAGTTAGGCATCTATCAGACTGGCAGGGGAATGATTAGGGGGTGATCAGGCTGGCAGGCAGAAGTGGTTAGGGGCAATCAGGCAGGCAGGCAGGTAGGCAGGTGAGCATTTGGGAGCCAGCAGTCCTGGATTGTGAGAGGGATCCCAGATTGGAAAGGGTGCAGGCTGAGATGAGGGACACCCACCCCTCCCCCCAGGCCATGCATGAATTTCATGCACTGGGTCTTTAGTCTCTTTATATCATTTCATTGGGCCATTCCATTATTGCCATAACACCCTACTTCACTAAGGAATTTTTAATCTTCTTAATCATTAGAAACCATCGAGTTCCTTGAAAAAAGTATCTGTAAACTACTAAGATGAACACATTACTTCCTGCCTCATTTTTTCTTCGGAGCCCTTCTAGTTGTATAGAAAGCTCTTCTGTTCACTCGGGGAGAGATCACTAGTACCTAAATATATATACTTGCATTTGTCAGGCTTCTTAACAGTATTCTCTGCAGAGCTCTTTATATACCTAGCCTAGCTCCTTCGTGTCACTTGGCCTGTAGCCTGCATATATATCACCTCTTTAGAAAAGCCTTCCCTGTCAAATCTGATTTAACAGAGCCTAATGGATGCACTCTATAAGTCATGTTAAATTTTCATAGAGCTTATTATTCATATTTAATTTTTTGTTTCTCTCTCTGTCCTCTACTCTCCTCCCCACCCAATAGAAAATTAGTTCCATGAGAGCAAGGTCCCTATGCTCCTACGGTCTAAGTGTCAGGTATAATAGTGATACTTCAAAGCATATTTGAAACCTGGGATTATTAAATGGGTTCCCTGTTATTTAATTAGACACCCTTGAAATAATTTTTTGGTGTTCTGTTACATGAAGTCTTTGTTTTGTCAAGCCTTTATGGAATACTTGCTATGTAAGATGTCTTAGTTCCCATACTCTGCTCAGTCTGAAGTACAAAGACCATTTCTATTTGTAGATTTTATAGTATGTTCCATCCATGTTGGACAGTCTTACATCATGTAAATGGGCTCATAGAGCTTCGTTCTTTAGTCTTTTGGCTATTAATTTGTTAAGCCCACAGTCATCTGATACACTCCTGTAACATCGGTCCAAAGTTTGCTTAGACCATTATTGCTGTTTGTTGGGTTTAGTTCCAGGTTGAAATTTTACTCCTTGAAGCCACTTGACACTCTATATTCAAATTGTTCTTTACTCCGCCCAGTAGCTCTTTTGAATTGATTTCTTTCCTGCACCGAGTATCTAAGAGAGCTTTCTGTGCCCTCCTTTATTTAATCCTCTTTCTCTCTTGCTTTCCAAAGCTGTTGAACCTTACATTGCATCCTTCAATCTTTCAGCCCAGTGTGTTTTCTCATTCTTCTATTCTGGCTTTCCTTTCATCGGTTTTCTTTCCTTTCACTTACGTTTGTAGGTGCTCTAATTAAACTATCTTAGATAACATTGGTTCTCTAAGCTGTCACAGAGGCCAGGTTCTGTGTTATCTTTTAAAGGCTCTTAAATTAAAATGGTATCATTTAAAAAGTTTTCGTGATTTTACTTAGGTTTTGTTTGTCCAGCTGAAAGAGGTTCTTAAATTCAAATTTCCTTTTATTTTTATTATTATTATTTTAAAAAATATATTTTATTGATATTTTACAGAGAGGTAGGGAGAGGGATAGAGAGTTAGAAACATTGATGAGAGAGAAACATCCATCAGCTGCCTCCTGCACACTCCCCACCGGGGATACGCCCGCAACCAAGGTACATGCCCTTGACTGGAATTGAACCCGGGACCCTTGAGTCCACAGGCCGATGCTTTATCCACTGAGCCAAACTGGCCAGGGCCAAATTTCCTTTTTAATAAAGGTTTGGACGTTAAGGGATAATAGTTACTAAACTTTTTCATAATATGGAAATGATGTTTGGATGAGAGACTGAGGCAACTGAAGAGGCTACTCAGTCCCTGCCCTTCTGTCTGCCCTGAGGACCGAGGAAATACATCTCTCTTCCCTATAAATAACTGGACCTAACTATTAGAAGTTCTGCCTTAAAGGTAGATAGACTTCAGCAGGTATGAATCCTCTGAATGGTTTATTTTTATATGTGTATATACATTTCTTAAGAAAGAGCTATGACTTTCTTTAGATTCTCAAAGGGGTCCATGAACCAAAAGAGGTTAAGAATTAATGCTTTAAATTTTGGAACTAAAACCAAATGAATAGTATACATAATCACTTACTTATTCTTGGTACAAAATTTTTCCTTTTGATCACAAACTTATAAATAAGCTTAAAAAAATCTTTATTGTTCAGATTATTACAGATGTCCCACCATCACACCTACACAAAAGAATTCCTTCATATTATCAAATATTCATTAACATGTAAACATAATGTTCTTATCTAATAAAATTACTTATTGAACTAGTACCCAGTTCATAATCAGGCTTTCCAATTGTCTGAAAAATGCCTTTTCAGGTTGTTGTTTTTAGAATCAGTTTACATAGTACATATGGCTATTGGGTCTATCAGGTCTATATTATCTTACAGTAGTCCTTATGCCTCCTTTTTCTTCTGACCTTGACAGGTTGAATAAACTGAGTCAGTTATCCTGTATGTCTTTTTTTTTTTTTTTTTTTTTTTTTTTTTTTTTGTATTTTATTTATTTACTAGAGGCCTGGTGCACAAAATTCGTGCACTTGGGGGAGTTTTGGGGAGCGGTGTCCCTCAGCCGGGCCTGTGCCCTCTCACAGTCTGGGAGCCTAAGCCATTAGTTAGACATCCTTAGCGCTATTGTGGGGGCGAGAGAGGCTCCTGCCACTGCCGCTGCACTCAACAGCCATGAGCCCTGCTTCTGGTTGAGCTGCACTCCCCCTGTGGGAGCGCACTGACCACCAGGAGGCAGCTCCTGCATTGAGCATCATATCGACTCGTTGTTCCACTGTTGGGCCAAAACTGGCTCTCTGACATCCCCTGAGGGGTCCCAGATTGTGAGAGGGCGCAGGCCAAGCTGAGGGTCCTCCCTGGTGCACGATTGGGGCTGTGGAGGGACATGGGAGGTTGGCCAGCCGGGGAGGGACCACAGAAGGGCTCCAGGGCATGTCCAGCTCGTTCTGCTCAGCCTGATCTCTGTACCCCAGCCGCAAGATAACCTACCAGTCCGAGTGTCTGCCTCCTGGTGGTTGGTGTACATCATAATGACTGATCGACCCGTTCACTACATGCTTCCTGGTGGTCAGTGCACGTCATAGTGAGCGGTTGAGTGACCTTATCATATCATTAGCATATTACGCTCTGATTGGTTGAACAGATGACTGGACACCTAGCATATTAGGCTTTTATTATATAGGATTTATTAATTATTGAATTTATTGGGGTGACATTGGCTCATAACACCATACAGGCTTCAAATGTACAACTAAATAAAACATCTGCACACCGAATGTGGGCCCAGCGCCCTTAGTGAAGTCCTATATAATGTTCTACATTCATGATTTGCCTTTTTGCTTTTTTGTGGTGTCATTTAACTTGTTCCTTTTTTGTGGTGTCATTTAACTTGTTCCATAAATGGAGGCTAGTTCTAGAGTTGTGGTGTCATTCAAATTCATCTTCATTGGTAAGAACACTAAATAAATGGTGCTTGAAATTCGTGCTGTGTGTTTTACAATCCTAATTTTTTTCACTTCTGATCATGTAGATTGGTAAGGATTTAATAGTCTGATCTCTAAGTGAAAAAATTCCCCTCAAGCCTTTCTTTAGTGGCTTCATAGCATGGGTCAGATATTTCAGTAGGTATCACAAAATGGTCATTTTCTAGTTGCTCATGTTTTAGTATTTATTTAAAGTGGTTATTTTTATTTATTTTTAATTTTTGTTAATCCTCATCCGAGAGAGAGTGGAAGGAAGGGAGACAGAGAGAGATGATTGCCTCCAGTAAGCTAAAACCTAGGTACTTAATTGAACCTGGACCCTTCAGTCGGTGGGCTAGGGGGACACTATATCCACTGATCCAAACCAGTAGGGCACTCATACTTCATTTTAATGAAATTCATTGCTTTAATTTTTTAAATAAAATAAATAGTATACTTAAGAAAGACTATGAATAAAGCATTTTGTGAAGCAACATGTACAGAATTACCGTAATTTTGTTTTCAGTCACATGAATGTAAAAAGGGAGGCTATTCATTGTTTTATTTGCTGATTTGATTATTGATTCATTGCTTTTATTATTACGGAACTTGATCATCTTTTCACATGTTTATTGGCTATTCAGTACTGCTTTTGTGAATTATACATGGCCTTTCTATCAAATTGTTTTCTTTTTCTAATTTTTTTTGAGAGTTATAGATCATATATATTAATCTTTTTACATATTGTAAATATTTTTTCCAGTTTATAATTGTCTTCTGCATAGAAGCTTTTGATTGATGTAGTTAATTGTTATATTTTATGGGTTTTGTTTCAAGACCTGGAGATTATTTAGGGGAATATGTTTATTTTCTTCCTGATAACTTTTTTCACATTTGATTTTGATCTGCATGGAATATGTTTTGCTTATGGTATAAGAAAAATCAAATTTACATTCTGCACTTAAATAATTAGTTGTCCTAAAGCACTTCATTTGTCATCTCCCCACTGAATTGAGATGCCACATTTATTATGTTAAATTTGCGAATTTACATAGCCTGATTCTAGACTCCATTGTGGTCCATTGATGTTATCACATTACCACAGATATTTAATTATAATAGCTTTGTACTGTGTTTTTAAGGTCTAGGTCACTATCAGTTTTTTTTTTTTCATTTGTACTGATTTTTTTCACACATGTTCTTCCATTTGAACTTTACAATTAGTTTGTAATTAATTGGGATTTAAATCTAATGGTATTAAGTTTGGTGGAACAGACTTTAAAAAAATTGGATTTCCCATTTGATTATGTAGTTTTCTCTATTCAGATCTTTTATATTTTTCAACTAAAATAGTTTCTACACCCTTTTTAAGATTATTTCTAGGCATTTTATATGTTTAGTGTGGTGGTTATTTTGTGTTTAGTCACAAAATACCTTAATTGTGATTTTTGGATTGTGAATGAAGTTTTCTTCATTTTTGCCCAAGTATACCAGTCATGCTTTAAAATAAATATAAAAAAAATTTGAAATGCATATACTCAACAGTATAAACTTTAAAAATAAACTTCATTTTATATCACTTATTTGTTAATGCAAAAAGTTAGAAATAGTTAAGGAATGCAAATTCTTGGGAAATGATTAATTTATACTCTGTGGTTTATAAAGGATAGAAGTAATAAAATAGTACTTGGAAGTAATAAATTGCAGTTAAAAATATAAATTGTATAATGAGATTTTCTTTTTGTATTCTAGTGGGAACTTAATTAGTATGGTCTTTTATTAGGAAGAAATATCCATCAGTGCCATTTTTTAATTTAAAGACTTATTGAAACTATATGTTCTTTTAACTCCATGACTTAAAAATTATAAAGGAAGAATACATTGGCTTTGATATTGCCTTGCATTCCATTTATGGATATTGTAAATAGAAGTACTGTATTCTTGGCAGATAAGACATCACTATTAATTGTTGTTTTTTTCTTTCTTTCATATTACAGGTTTTGCAGAAGACATCAAATTAAATCAAGTTCAAATATCCCTTGTGTCCCCAAAGACTTACTAATGATGTCTGAATTTGTGCTTCCAAGATTTATTTTTTGCCTCATTCAGTACTTAAGAGAAGGCTATAATGAACCAGGTATGTTTAATCTCTTGTTAGTACTCTTTTTAAGTTCCAGATAACAAAGTTTAGCATTAATAACAGGTGAGTTTTTTTTGGATATCATATTTTTGCAATATTTTTTATAGGAGACTGTGAAATATTCAGTAAAAACTCACTAAATATTAATTCAATAACGTTTTAGTTGGCACAGTTTGGCACTCTGTGTTCCTGGGATTAAAGATTTTTTTTAAAAATAATATATTTTATTGATTTTTTACAGAGAGGAAGGGAGAGAGAGAGAGAGCTAGAAACGTCGATGAGAGAGAAACATTGACCAGCTGCCTCTTGCACACCCCCCACCGGGGATGCACCTGCAACCAAGGTACATGCCTCTGACCGGAATCGAACCTGGGACCTTTCAGTCCGCAGGCCGACGCTCTACCACTGAGCCAAACCGGTTTCAGCTCAAAGATGTTTTTGATAAAATTTATTGGTCTTTTGCATATGAGGAAATAATCATTTTACAGGGTTAAAGTGACTTTATTTGCAGTTATATTATGATAGAGCAGAATTACGAATCCTGGAAAAGTTTGAATTTAACTTAGATTTTTAAAATATATTTTATTGATTTTTTACAGAGAGGAAGGGAGAGAGATAGAGAGCTAGAAATGTCAATGAGAGAGAAACATCAACCAGCTGCCTCTTGCACACCCCCTAGCGGGGATGTGCCTGCAACCAATGTACATGCCCTTGACCAGAATTGAACCTGGGACCTTTCAGTCTGCAAACTGACGCTCTATCACTGAGCCAAACCGGTTTCGGCTTAACTTAGATTTTTAGAAGATTAAACTACTCTTTCACCAATATCTATAGCTATCTGTCTATAGCTTTGCCCTCCTCCTCCCTTTTTTGTAGGGATTTATATATTTTTGTTCCTCTCTATATATTATGAGAGTCAAATGGCTGGTAAGAATGTATGGGGTATAAGCAACATGATAGTGTTAAAAAGAGAAAAGAAACATGCAAATTATAGTTATTCTTTTTTTTTTAAGATTATTCTTTTAAGATTATTCATAGTCTTTCTTAATATACTTTAGTTAAATATTTGGATTTAGCTATTATCTGTTAAAGTTAGTCTGATATTGTGGATTACAGATATCCACAAGTGATGTAAAACAGATTTATTAATTTTTTGTTGCTTTTTACTTTTCTAATGATATTTGCAGTTTTGTTATATAAGGGACGGCATTTTGCATTACTTTTAGAGGTTTTAAATTATTCAATGCTATAATCTTAGATTTAATTTGAAACTATGGCACACATTTTTATTTTCTGTATCTCCCTCACCCTTTAGGTGTAAAGAAATATCACATAGCATCTTTATTGTTCCTAAAGCTATTATATTTTCTTCATTGTGAGCAATCACTTTCTTTTTTTAATTAATTAATTTATTTTTAATTTCTTTATTGATTAAGGTATCACATATTTGTCCTCATTCCCCATTCCCTTCCCCCACCCTTCCCCACTCATGACCTCACCCCCCTATTGTCCTTGACCACTGGTTAGGCTCATATGTATGTGCGTAAGTTCTTTGATTGATCTCTCCCTTTTATCCCCACCTTCCCTCTGAGGTCCAACAGTCTGATCCATGCCTCCTTGTCTCTGGGTCTGTTCTTGTTCATCAGTCTATGTTGTTCATCATTTCCCCTAAATGAGTGAGGTCATGTTTTACTGTAAATATACTTATAAGAACTGAAAATGAGACAAATAATAATGGTTATGCTGAAAGGCAAATGAATCAGTCTGTAATGAGTTTCTTTCTTGGCCACCAGTTCTTTTGAGACCTAATTTCAGTGTCAAACAGTTCCTTATGTATATATGTCAGCAATGATATTTCAGTTCTGGATGGTGGACAAATGGTGGCAATGCAGGTCCAACCCTCTCTGGTTTGATCCTGGGCAACCTGCAGTGATGCACAGCTGCTGACTGCTATTATGGCAAGGCGTTGTCAGCATCTTCCATCTTTGGGCTGATTCTCTCTGTCTTCATGGCTGGAGTAGTCCTATCAATTCTTCTCTGTTGCCGGAATCCACATGGTCTTGGAGTTGTTTTCTGAAAATATACTAACATATTCTTGACCAAAAGTTAGTAAAGGAATATTTTCTATAAATTTGACTTGGGATCCTTTTTCATTTTTTGCCCAAATGATTTTCCTCTGCCTTGTTTTGACACCATGTGTGTTTTTCATGGTATCTTATTGTTAGCATTACAATTAATTTTCTAAAGTACAAATTTTTTAGATGTAATTTACTTTTAGGATATTTTTTCTTCCATGATATTCTTCTACTTTCTCCCCTTTTTTGATTTAAATATTAGGACGCTTTTGAAAATTTTATAACGTAGTCTTTTTTTAATTTTTAATTTTTTAAATGTATTTTTATTGATTTTTTACAGAGAGGAAGGGAGAGAGATAGAGAGCTAGAAACGTCGATGAGAGAGAAACATTGACCAGCTGTCTCTTGCATACCCCCTACCGGGGATATGCCCGCAACCAATGTACATGCCCTTGACCGGAATCGAACCTGGGACCTTTCATTCCGCAGGCCGACGCTTTACCGCTGAGCCAAACCGGTTTCGGCTATTACGTAGTCTTGATAGCTTTAAAATTTTAATTTTTTGCACTATAATATGACTGCTTTAGGTTCATTTCCTGTTCTGGATTTTATCATGAGATGAACTACCAATAAAAATTTCAGCTAACACTTTAGGAACAGCTTTTTGTCCAGTATAATTAATTTTTCTTGGGTATGTGCTTATTTCAATTAGCCAATTTAAAATAGCCTGAAAACTTGTCTACTATTTTACTGTCAAATTTATTACTCTAACAACAATCTTATTTTTACCCTATAATATTAGTGAAAAGGATTATTTGCTTTCTTGAATAGGCCCTGAACGTTCCTGGTGGTAGGCTAGATTTAGATATCAAAAACCCACTTCCCCACACCATAGGTACAAGACAACTCAAACAAGTCTTGTAGTGAGAGGGCAGCTGCTGTCAGCCAAGTCTCTATCTGTTACCCTGGTCCCAATTTGAGTTGGGCCACTTTCTTATGTTTATACAATCCTTTGTTAAATACTTCTACTCTTCTCAGAGTATGTCTTGTAAAATACAGAAAGAAATGTTTTTTTGATTTATTTCCAAACTACTCTGTCTTTGGAATGAACGAACCAGAGACCATCTGGGTTATTGAACTTGCCTTCTGTATGATTTCTCACAATCACAGAATATTTCAAACAGGTACATTATATTTATTTTTTTCTATGGTGACATTTAGCAGTTATAAAGGTAGATAACATAGATATATAGCTTTGATAATTATCTGTTACCATTATTGAAAACATAAAGGAATGAATGAAAGCACTTTTTTGTCTTAAGATAAACTTTATGAACTTAGATTTATGATGTTTTCCTCTCTAAATAACTAATTATGGCTAGCATAAATTTCTTGTGTTTGTGAAAAAAGAAAAGAAAAGACGTTAAAATTAAAGAAAGGTCCTGAAATTATTTAATCTGTGGTAATGGAAGTGCAGAGATCTTGTGGTTTTACAGTTGCCTTGAATTTCATTTTCATTTCACCCTACAATCCTCAAACCAATGTCAGACTTGTGTTAAAGCTCTTAGGAACCAAAAACCAAAGTTAATTAAATATTTACTATGTTAACTGTATAAGTCATCGGGGGAGATTATAAAGATGAATAACATACTATTAATTTTCTATTGAGAAAGTAAGGCGGTTTGGGTCTCAGGATCATAATTGTCTAGAATTTTATTCACACATTATCTTTGAACTAGGTGTGAGTTCTGTGAGGTTAGTAACTATGACCTAATTTAGTTTTGCTTCTCAGTGCCTATGATGGAGTAGATGGTGAATTAATCAATGAAATTGATGTCCCCTTTACTGGGCACATCAGACCCTGTTAGCTCCCTTATATTCATTCTTCTTTTAACCAATTACTAGGGGCTGGGTGCATGAAATTTGTGTCCTGGGAGGGGGGATGGGTCTCTCAGTGACCTGCACCCTCTCCAATCTGGGAGCCCTCAGGGGATGTCCTCCTGACAGTTTAGGCCTGCTCCTGTGGTTCTCTACTCTCTGTGGACCTGCCTGCTTGACAACACCCAAGGCCCTGGTGGGGGCCTGCTTGCCCTTTGCCGTGGGGGTCAGGGGCCAGCAGGGCCCTGCTGACTGCTCTCTGGCTTGCTGCTGCAGGGGCAAACAGAGCCCTGGTGTCTGGTCTCTCTGGGGACCCTTGGGGAACTGCTTGCCCCTCACTGCCATGGCCAGGGGCAAGCAGGGCCCTGCAGTCTGCTGTCTGCTTGCTTGCTACGAGGGCTGTTCCTGCCTTGCCCCTGGCCGTTTGTGCACATGCCGGCTTTTAGTGCCTGGGTCCTGGGATTGTTTCCACCCTGCCCCTGGCAGCTCCAGGCCCATGTGTGGGCCTACAGGCTCAGAGTGTCCTGGCTCCTGAGGACGCCTGTCCCTGGGACCCAGGCCCCTTGGTGCCGGCCTCAGGGTGGGGACATCTGCCGCATTCCTGCTCCGCCCCCGGCTGCTCAGCGTCTGCGCATGTAGGCCCAGAGTGGCCGGGAGTCGTTCCGGGACCCCGAGTGCACAAGCAGCCACCCTGCCCCCAGCTGCTCTGCACCTGTGTATGCAAATTAAACCACCATCTTTGTCGGGTTAATTTGCATACTCCTGATTGGCTGGTGGGTGTTACGAAGTTACAGTCAATTTGCATTTTTCTCTTTTATTAGTGTAGATAGCTAAGCTCTAAATCTCTATTCACTTCTTTTTTTAGACTTCAGTTTCTCTAAAGCATTTGTTTTCTTTTCCTCTTAAATATTCTTTTTCAGTTACTATGCAAGTTTCCCTTTTCTTCCTCTATTTCTATTAGGCATAAATTGCCTGGTATTTTTAAATTGTTTTAGTAAAAGCATTTCATGTTTCTGAAAACAATTATTTTTCATATTAGTTGCTTTGACCTACAGCTAACACAGGTCTGTATTTTTGGAATATGTGTTATTTGCTACACAGGTTTAAATTTAGAACTGACATAATTTTGTACAATGTATTTGATTTTGGTCTTTTTAATTTTTTCTTAAATACTATGTAATTTGAAATGATCTTATGATTACATTTATGTATCTGGAAGTATAGAGCCCTCAAATTGAATGCTTCTTTCACAAGTTAATAATACCTATGGTGTCTTCTTCCTTGTTAAACTGACCAAGTCTGCCCTGGGCTGGATGCTTAGTGGATACCTAATTTCCACACAGTTTTTATATTAACTTTTTTGATTATAAAATATTGTCATCTAAGTTACTATAACTTTAAATGAACAAAATATTATTTTTATCTAAATATTTTAAAGAAAGTTAATTATAATGATTTATTTATTTTTCTTTAGCAGCTGATGTACCATCAGAAAAAGACCTTAACAAAGTTCTTCAGCTTTTGGAACCTCAAATTTCCTTTTTAGAAGATCTAACTAAAATGGGAGGAGCAATGCGGTCTGTTCTTACTCAGGTTTTGACAAACCAACAGAACTACAAAGATCTGACTTCTGGTGAGTAAAGAGTTAGAGTAGAAGAATGTTAAAATTTCCTTACATTGCTATGATTATTAGAAATTGTGTATTTTAAAACTCCCAGTCTAGGGAGGAGCCTGCAACCAAGTATATGCCCTTGACTGGCATAGAACCTGGGACCCTTTCGTCTGCAGGCCGACGCTTTATCCACTGAGCAAAACTGGCTAGGGTGTTAATTTATGATAGGACATATCATAACTATATTCTTTCTTCCTTCCAACAATAACAACCACCATTTTATGTTTTCATCTTTGGTATTCTAAACTTTTGGGTTGTTTAGGATTTTAATAATAATGTTTAGGATTTTATAATAATGTAGAGTTTAAGTTTTAAAACTTGGAATTGTTGAGTATGTTTTTTATATAGTATACTATACTGTTATATAAAATATTTTAGTTTCTATACTGTTCATTTAGCTCAAATTTATAGTACAATAAACATCAATTATTTAAAAATCTGTTGTAAATATTTTAAATGGCATTCTTTATACTGGTTCATAAATAGCATGTTTTGAAGATTGAAGTTTGTTTTGTTTCTTGGTATAATTTCCATGTTTATTGTTAATCATTTGTTATTTAGAGATAGTCAGATATATTTATTTCTTCAGCAAATACTTAAGTACTCACCGTGTGGTTTGACTTTGGGCTAGGTATTAGAGCTTGGGTAGAGAAGATAATTAATAAACCTGATAATCCTATTTGTACCCTCATAAAGCTTATAGTATAATGAGTGAGGTGACATTAATAAAACCCTCAGACTAATGACAAATTGTAGTAAATACAGTGAAAGGGTAGGACATGTGTATACTAAAGAGAGCGATTGCACTGATGGGGAAGGTGAGGAAGCTTCACAGAAGGCTAGAGGAGTTGGGTGGTAATGGGATAAGATTAGATTCCAGGTAGAGGCCATTTTCCTCTCTGAGTATTGGCCCCTCCCTTATGCTATAAACAACATAAAACTGGTTAAGTAGAATTGGGAGACATTGGAGTTTGTTAATAACTCAGGCATCTAGCTGAGACAGAAGGCCAATCCTTAGAGTAAGGGCTGGTCTAGATCAGCCTTAATGAAGCCTAAAGCCCTGACAGTATCTGCAAGGAAGATAGAATATGGAGATTATTCTGTCAGCTCAGAGGACATATAGAGAAACTTAGGCTTTCCACAGATCTGTTCTTTACAAAAGTCTTAAACCAAACCTTCATGAGTTCTAGGTGATCAGGCTATTAATTGAAAGCTTGTCTGGAGGTTCTAGCAGGGGAGGGCAGCTACTCCTATACCCTTGACCGAGGACTGGTCCTCTCCTCTGTGGGGAAGGTATCCTCTTCGACCAAGTGTGCAGCTTTGGGAGGGATGCACATGGGTGGTGAGGGAGAAGGGGGACACCCTCCTAGCCAGCCAGATCAGCTGGACCAATCCTGACGATCAATGAGGTGACATATATTGCATCTAGATTGCCCTCACATCCATGATCAGGCTATTAATTGAACTGTCTTATAAAATAAAATGAATACTCTTCATAGGAAGATAACAGAATCCAGAATCTTGTATAATGTGCCATTGGAATGTCCAGTATCACCCTGACTGGTGTGGCTCGGTTGGTTGGGCATCGTCTTATGTATGAGGAAGTTGCCAGTTCAATTTCTGGTCAGAATCACAGGCCCGGGTTGAGGCTCCATCTCCAGTAAAGGGTGTGCAGGAGGCGGCGAGCCCATTGCTGTTGCACTCTCACATCATGTTTCTCTCTCTCTCTCTCTCCCTCTCTCTCTCTCTCTCAAAAAAAAAAAAATAAAATCAGTAAACTGTTCTTTTTTTTTTAAAGCAATGTTCAATATGTTATCAAAACAGTCAGTAGAAACTCATTTGCAATAGCCAAGATATTGGATTTAGCAGGTAGACATTAAAGAAGTTATAAATACTAGAGGCCCGGTGCACAAAATTCATGCACGGGGGCATTGTGTGTGTCTCTCAGCCCAGCCTGCACCCTCTCCAATCTGAGACCCCTTGAGGGATATCCAACTGCCCGTTTAGGCCCAATCTCGTCAGGATCGGGCCTAAACGGGCAGTTGGACATCCCTCTCAGAATCCAGGACTGCTGGCTCCCAACAGCTTGCCTGCCTGCCTGCCTGTCTGATTGCCCCTAATTGCTTCTGCCTGCCAGCCGGATCAACCCCTAACTACTCCCCTGCCAGCCTTATTGATGCCTAACTGCTCTCCTGCCAGCCTAATTGCCCCTAATTGCCTTCCCCTGCTGGCCGGGTCACCCCTAACTGCTCTCTCCTGCAGGACTGGTCGCCCCCAACTTCCCTTCTCTGCTGGCCTGGTCATCCCTAACTGCCCTCCCCTGCAGGCTTGGTTGCCCCCAACTGTCTTCCCTTGCAGGCCTGGTCACCCCCAACTGCCCTCCTCTGCTGGCCTGATTGCCCACAACTACCCTCCCTTGCAGGCCTGGTCCCTCCCAACTGGCCATCTTGCAGTGGCCATTTTGTGTCCACATGGGGGCAGCCCATCTTGTGTGTTGGAATGATGGTCATTTGCATATTACTCTTTTATTAGATAGGATGTTTAAGTAATTAAAGAAAAACCTGTTCAAATAATTATGATTGAAGTAATAAGGAATCTTAGCAAGGAACTATAAATAATAAAATTCTAGAACTGAAAATTACTGTAGAGTGCAAGGACTTAATTGACAAATTTACTGGATGGGCTTAGCAGTAGATTAAACAATGTAGAAAGACTGAGTGAATTTGAAGACACATCAATAGATTATTTAACCTAGAAAACTGAAAACACAACAGAGCCTCAAGGACCTATTAAAATCAGATGACCAAATATCACGACAGGTGAGTGAGAATTGGGGCATTAAAAAACATTTGGAGAAATCATGACTGTAATTCCCCAAATTAGATGAAGAAATATAAAATGATTTCTCCAAGATGTTCAATGAACCCCAAACAGGATAAATATAAAGAATATCACAATACAGTGTACATGTGGGAATATTTATGGGTGAAAATGAGCTTATTTTTAAAAAAGGAATAAAAAAGGCCAGTTAAAGTTGAAATGAAATGTATGTTATGGGGATAGTGGTACAAAGAAAGGCTATTGTATTAGGCTAGTTCTAGATTAGGTAGATGCTTATAGACCATGTAAGATTTTATATATTCATTTTTCTCAGGCCTGTGAGAGATTGATGAAATGTATTTTGTTAACTAAAAGGTATTACAAATCTATCCTAGTGAGATAAATGTGTCTCTTATTACTCAGGAGACATTGTCATTTTTTACATATTATAGAACACTACAAGTTCTTTATTCTTTGCAAACTTATTATGGTTGTTTTTAATTCCTATCTATTTAGTCTGTGTTGGAGGTTTTTTTTTTTTGTTTGTTTGTTTTTTTTACCAGCTCAGAGATTAGAGATTTAAAAAACAAAATAAAACTGTTCTATTGCAGTTATTGAAGCTAGTAAAGAGAGAAATAAAACTCAGCAAATACTAAAGAAACACATTTATACCTTTTTATAATCAGAGAGGCTGAGATCTTAATTTAAGATACACAGTCTGCCAAAAGAGGTGGCAAATGACATGGTAATTTGGCTTTCAGACAAAATGATTTTTTTCTTTTAAGGAATTATTAAATATTAGTATTTTTTATTACAATTCATCTTCCATAATATATTAAAAAGCAAAACAATAAAAATTTTATCAATAATAAGCTGAAATGCTAAAAAAATTTAGGATTGTTCAATTCTAGAACCTAAACTTTTCAGTATTTTTTGGATACTTCTGTAGAAATTATACTTTTAATACCTTAAATATGGTAATAAAACAGGAGTTAACAGTAATTTCAGTTGTAATATTTTAAAATTTTATCCAGGGATTATCTTCTCCAGGAAGCCTGTCCTAAATACTCTGCTTGGGTAAATTGGTTGCACAGTATTAGAACACTGGTTATCAAACCAAAAGATGAAATCTGCTACATAATTGTCTTTTACCATATTATCCTTCTTTCTCTACCACTAATTCATTGAAGGCAGGAATCATGCCTTATTAATCTTTGCCCCTCTGTGCCTTATATATAATCTCTGGCATATTTTAGATGTTCAATTACTTAGTAGGTTTCATTATTTATTACAAATGTGCTGTACATTCTGGGATTGTTAATGTCAAACATGAGTTCACAAAGGTGTGAAACTATTTTATATAATTCATTCTAGGGTTTTCTCTTCAACAGCATATTCACCTATTTATAGATATATAATATATATTCTAGTGACTGAGTTGACTGTACTTATATTTCAAATGGAATATTTTAATCCTATTTTAAATTTGTTTTAAATATTAGGTCTTGGAGAAAATACTTGTGCAAAGAAAAGTCACGAAAAGTATCTTATAGCTTTGAAGAGCTCTGGAATTACCTGTCCTGAGGATAAACTTGTATATGGTATTCAGGAGCCATCTGCTGGCACTAGCACTCTGGCAGTTCAAGGTTTGTCTAAATATGTAATTTGGATAATTATAACTTTCCTGTATTAAAACAAACAAAATAACCCCCTTCCAACTTCACTCATTATTGGAGAAATTTAAATAATGTGTCATTCTTTGTAAGAAAAGTAATAAAAGTTTAAAGATTTTTTTAAGTAGTAAAAAATGTAGCAGTTGTTATATTTAAGAGTAGCTCAGGATTTTAGTAAACCATAGTTTTTTTTTAATAAATATATTTTATTGATTTTTTACAGAGAGGAAGGGAGAGAGATAGAGAGCTAGAAACGTCGATGAGAGAGAAACATCAACCAGCTGCCTCTTGCACACCCTCTACAGGGGATGTGCCCGGAACCAAGGTACATGCCCTTGACCGGAATCGAACCCGGGACCTTTCAGTCCGCAGACCAACACTCTACCACTGAGCCAAACCGGTTTCGGCAGTAAACCATAATTTAAAACTAAAAAGGTTGGGGGTAGGGTTTTGGGGTGTGGAGGAATTGAGCAAAAAAGAAAAAAACAAGGGAAAAAACTTCTGGACAGGGACAAAAGTGTGGCGCTTGCTAGAGGGAAAGGAGTTGTGTGGAGAAGGGTTGTGGTGATGGATGAAGACTTGACTTGGGGTGATGAACACACAATACAGTGTACAGATGATAGGTTGAAGAGTTGTGCACCTGAAACCTGTGTAATTTTGTTAACCAGTGTCACCCAAATAAATTTAATAAAAAGGAGAAAAAATAGAGATACTTTTGAAATACTATTTGTGATGATTATATTTGGTTTTCACTGGGATTTTCTATTGAAAGTATAAAGTTTATAGAGTATTAGGTCCAAATTTATTAAAGATAAATGTTGAACTTTGCCAAGATAACTGTTAGAATGAGTGTCTTAATATAACAAAACTTAGCTTTTGACATTGTGATGTAGCAAGTAAAGCATTATGTAACAGCTATGAAGGGCAACTTTTCTTTTCCTTTTCAAAGGTTTTGCAGGTGCAACAGGGACATTGGCACAACTAGATTCTTCAGATGAGGTGAGGTTTACAATTTAAAACTTTTAAAAAATAGAATTTAAAAAGTTTTAAAACTGTACAGATTTGTGGTTATTATCTAGTTTAAATTCTTAATTTTGTAGAGAAGGAAACTGATGCTCAGAATGGAATAATTTAGCCACGATTTTATAATTACTTAGTGACAGAACAAGTGTTACTACAACTTGTTCTTAGATTTTTATTTATTTATAATTAATTTCTCTTTTAGTACTTTAGAAGTGGGAGGAGATAAAGACAAACATTTCTTCTAGGAAGCTATCCCAAAATTTATCCAAATTGCTGTTATAAGTACAATGAAATTGTCTTAAGAAATTTAGAGAAGTCTAAAGTAACTTATTAAAAGAATATGAAATGTTACTGCTTTTCTAATTATATAACTAAGTTATACCTAATATGTCAAGGATTATTAAAAAGAGCAATCTACAGGAAAATAGAATGCCAATATGAAATTTCAATTTTTATAGTGTTTATTAATATAATAAATATTTCTAGTAAGTTCTTTATAACATTACTGTTGTGGTGAGGTGGAATGGCTTCTTAGAAGGTAAGATCTGAGAATACTGAATTGAATCTGAATGGGTGCGTGTGCACTTCCTTGACTAAAGCCAGGCAGATAGGAAAAGAGTTTCTACTTGTATCTATTGCCAGTAGAAACTTTAGAAAAATATTACATAATGAAATAGTTTATTGATGTTACAGAGCACTTTATTAAAATAATCTAAATATCTTGAAAAATCTATAATTTTATGTTTGTACTTATATTGTTGATTAAAATCTTCATATTATTTTAGCATACCTAGCATTATGCATCCAACAGCCTTGCTAACAAGTCGACTTTATTTACACGAATTGGATTTGATTTGTGGGCACATGAAAAGCTGATCTTCAACACAGATATTTCTACTGTGTCTAGGAAAGAAGTAACATTTATTTTTGTCTTGGCCTAAGCTCTCTAGATTAGCTTTTAAATTGCCAATTTAGACCATATTCATTATAGAGTAAAGAGAAAATAGACATTAACAAAAATATAATAAAATTTCCTATTATTCTTATCACTTAGAGGTGTCTTAACTGTTAACATCTGTATTCTATCATTTTTATACTGGGGTGGGCAAAGCTGGCTTACAGTTGTAAGTACACAAAAATAGCTTATTCTTATATTATTATTTATTAATTATTGTATTATTTTCATACCAACAACTGTGAACTCACTTTTAATCCACCCCATATATAGTATATTTTAAAGGTTTCATGTATACGTGCTATCTGTATTCTGCCTTTTTCACTAATGGTCTTTTTGAACATTTATAACAAGGTGTATGCTTTACTAGTAACAGATTTTATTTAGTGTACTAAATAAAATTCAGGCCTGTTGCATGAAATTTGTGCACGTGTGGAGTCCCTAGGCCTGGCTGGTGATCAGGGCCTGTTGGGGCCTTCTGGCTGCCAGCCGAGGCCTCTCGCAGACTGCTGGCTGGGGCCTTCCTGCTGCTGGAAGCAATTTGTCAATAAGTCTTTAAAGTGTATTTATCGTTGGAACAGAAATTCTAGTTCTAGAAATTTATCCTAGAGAAATAATTTGACAAGTAAATAGGAACTATGTAAGTATTCATCACATTTGATTTATAGCAGGGGAAAAATATTTGGCTTTCAATAACAAGGTACACAGTAAATACAGCATACTTTGTATCCTTTAGATCACATGTGTCAAACACAAGGCCCGCGGGCCAAATCCGTCCCGCCAGGCCTTGCAATGTGGCCCGCACCGCGCTGTCATCACTGCACTCCGCTGCGTTTCCATCACAATGACAGTTTATGACTGTTCAGTAAACCGTTTGGCCAGTGATTTAGGCTGGATTTTAGATTTTGGCCCCTTCTCTGATTGAGTTCGACACCCCTACTTTAGATACAAGGATGGAGATAATCTCCTTTCCTTGCTTTGGCTGATGTGTATTATGATGTCCAGCCCACCTCACTGGCCTATGTTTATGAACTTTTGTTATTGCACCTTTGCTTATGTTGTCTTCTTTTTTTAGAATGAGGTTCTCCTCCTTTGTCTGACTAATTTTACTTGTCTTTTAGATAAGACTATAAGACTGGGAAATTAATAAAATTTTGTATTTCCAAGACTACTGCTTGATCAAGGATATTCTTTTCATAGGAACTTTATATTTGAAATAATGAAGCCGCCCAGTGGTTGAGCGTTAACCTATGAACCAGGAGGTCATGGTTCAATTCCCAGTCAGGGCACATGCCCGAGTTGCAGACTCAATGCCCAGTAGGGGGCGTGCAGGAGGCAGCTGATCAATGATTCTCTCTCATCATTGATGTTTCTATCTCTCTCTCCCTTCCTCTTTGAAATCAATAAAAATATATTAAAAAAAGAGAAATAATTAAGCAATCCTAACCTGGGAGATAACATAGTTTTCCAAATTTGTCTTTTTTCTCAGGGCTGGGAGAACAGTTTCAGAATAAATGTCTATTAGCTAAAATCTCAAACTTTAGGATCCCCTGGATCCCGTGGCATGATTTAACATTATTTTCTTCTTTAATAAAGATTTAAAAATATTGATATTTAGAGAGAGAGAGAGAGGAAAGGAGAGGGAGACAGAAATATCGATGTGAAAGTGAAACATTGATCAGCTGTCTCCTGAACGTCCCCCACCGGGGAGTAAGCCCACAACCTGAGTGTGTGCCTCACTGGGAATCGAACCAGCAACCATTGGGTGCACAGAATGATGCCCAACCAACTGAGCCACTGGCCAGGGCTGTGTCTCTTTTCTGTCTTTTAAGGCTCCAAGTTTCATTCTGATTGAGTTTCTCCAATGCAAAGGGTGAGGGTGGCAGAGGAAGAGTAGTAGTTTGTTAGTCCTGCTGCCAGGAGATTATTATGGAGGCCTTGGCAAGGGTGGGGATTAACAGGGAGAGCATATTATAGTGCTCAGTAAATGTAGAATGTAGCTCTGGAAAACCCCAGACTGGCCCTGAGGACTGATGCTGGACTTGATAGAAACCAGAAGTTAAGACTGTGATGTATAGGCCAAGGAAGCTATAATAGTAGATAGGACAGCAGCATGAATCCAAGACTACTTTTCTGCTTTCAAGATTTGATGGGCTCTACTTGAGAAATCTGGGAATTTGTATTACATTCTAACATGCCACCAAACTCCATTGTTAGCACAATAGACTATATGCCAAAATACTACCATACATGTCCTTATAGTACCAGTTGGCTCATATATGTTTGGAAAATAGGAAAATGATAGTATAGCATAGAAGTTTTGAATTTATATGCAATTTTCTAGTTTAGGAAAGCTGGGAAAATGGAGTGGAATCATAACATTTAGCTGGAGGGGAAGAACTCCTGAATTCAGCTACAAAGATAGCAAGTGCCTTTTCAGTAACATTTAAAGAAAATTAGAAATGTGCACCTGTGCCCTGGGCTTTCTCCCTCCGATGCACACTTCTAGTCACACCTTGGTTTCACCATCGGCAGGCTGCTTCCTCTGTTCCTCCTCCTGTGCTTTGTCTCAACTCCCTAGCTTCCCAATCTGTTGCTGTGGTGCAGTGTACCATCCCTTGAGACTGCCTCAAACCACTCTAAGATGTTTTCCTGAGCATCCAAATGATTTCCCCAGATGCAAATTATGACTTTGTTTGTCGTAGACTCTTCAAAGCCTTTTTCTTTATTGATTGTTTTAGCCTTCTGCCTCTTCTCTCCTTTCTTCCTATGCCCATCAGCTTGACTTTGCTTCAGCTTCTTTGTTTATATGAAAATATTTATAAGGTTAGAAAAATTTTTATTTAGGCATTTTGCATTAGAAGAACAGATTAAGTGTAAGAGCTCTTATATTTTAATACTAGGATTTTCATTATATAATTTAATAAAAACTAGCAGTATTAAAAGATATTACAGCAAAGACAGAAAAGTAAAATGTGTTGATTAATAATATGTAAGCATGACTATATTATATTTAATCATTTATAAACATACATATATTAATGTAAAATATATAAATTCATTAATAGCATTATTATAATGCTAATTCTGTTTTCCTCCAGGAGGATCAGGATGGAAGTCAAGGTCTGGGCAAGAGAAAGAGGGTGAAACTAAGCAGTAGCACCAAAGGTATTTATATTTTATTTTTAACTTGTATAAAAAGCTTCTAAATGCTTAATCACTAAGAACACTTGATTGGCTATCCGTATTGATATCTGAGATATGTTTGAAAAGAGACTTATTTAATTATATTTGTTGAATAATGGAGAAACTGTTTTTAGGGGGTGATTGTGGGGGATCTTAAAAGCAAGCAAAACCCTTACTATTGGGATTTTGTTATATGTTTTTTAAAATAAAATTTTTATTATGTTTTTTGAGCCAGAAAAATAGAAATCATTTCATGAATTCTTTGATTTGCAGCCAGTATTTTAGGTGTACAGTTTTAATGTGGATTACATCTTTTCATAGTCTGGCGTATGCATTTTAAAGTGAAAAATGACAAATAAGGAGGAGACAGTGAAAGAGAGAACGTGAATAAATGTGTCTGCCCTGACTGGGCATCAGATTAGTGACATCTTGGTGCACGGGGTGATGCTCAGCTCCTGAGCGCACTGGCCCGGCAGCTGAACGCTGGTTTCTGGTTGGAAGCCTGTACTTTGGATTTTTGCCACAATCAAAAGTTTAACACGGTCTATTGCCTGGGCTAATATGGTCTCGTAGAGTCTTCAGAGGTTAAAATAATATTTTGATAAAAGAAGCTTCTTATTTCTGGTGCTGATTAAGTGGAATATTAAGACTGCTTGGAAAGGTGGAATAAGCAGGTAGTTTTAGTTGAGGCTCGTTTGGTAAGCGTTCTTAGTTACTTAGTTCATTTAATTTGTGGGCTACTAGCAAAGGGCATGAAATTTTGACTGCAGTCCAGGATGCAGACATACTGGTATTATACAATCATGCTTTCCTTCTCCCTGGTGAAGCAGAGAAGCTGTGATGCCTGAAAAAAATAGAAACCCATATAGCTACCTGGCCCTTTGACTTACTCGAGTTGTCCATGTTTTTACCCGAGTCCTTGAGATACATCTGAGTTGGGATAGACTCATTACCTGAGGGAGATTTGGTGTGAACACTTACTCAACAATAGAAAAACTGTGAAATTGGTTAGGGTTAATTGAAAAAACTCTACAAAGTTATCCTGCAAGACAACTTGAACTGTAATGTAGTTATGGCTGCACCTGCATATTTTGGTGCATGTGATACTATTTCCTTCAAATCTGTATCTAGTTCCAGTTCCTGCGTAAGAACTATCACTGAACTAGTCTACTTACAGTTGATATTTGCTGTATCCTTTTGATGTCCTTATATAGAGATGATGATTCAGAGCAGTAGCCCAAGATAGTTTGCTCCAATAGAGATTAATAGTAAGAATTAGTTCATTTTTAGAGGGAAAATTGGGGAAAGTAAAAAGATAGCTAAAGTATTAAACATATTAGTTCATCATATATATGTTGAGATGTTTCTGTTGACTAAGTATGGCAAGGATTCAGAGATTAGCAAGAGACAACCTTAACCTTTAAGGAGTGGCAGTTGGTTTTAGAAATAGGCTTTCCAATAGATAATTTTATCCCCTTTTGAATACTTTCATTAGAAAGGGGCATTGTATACATGAAGAAGAACTCTTGAATCTAGTGCAAGTAAGCATATTTAACACTCTTTATACTTTGCCTGGTATATTTTTTACTAGAAAAAAGTAAATGCTTCTGTATATTATAGTAAGCAATGTATCAGTAATTATTCTTTCTGGTGAAATAAATATTTCTTTTATGAAGGATAATTTTGAAGAATTATTGAATTTGTAAAGATTTCCCCTCTCTTTTTAAAAATTAAAAAAATTAGATTTGGACTTTATGTTCTTAATAGTACGCTTTTAGCTTAAAACCATCATTACCATCTAATTAGTTAATTATTTAATTAATTTAAATTTATATATACAGTTATGGTGACATTGGTCACCATAACTGTATATATAGGTTTCAGGTGTGGGTTTCTATGTTTGGGATTGATGGGTTATTAACCCTTTGCACTGCGCTGTCCCCTCTCAGGGGACATCGGAATTCTAGCATATCACGCGGATGTCCCCTCTCAGGGGGGACATTGCAGTTTATTAGTGATTACGGGGAACTGAGTTAATTCAACGCACGTGTCCGCCACAAAGTAGCGTCGAGTAGCTGGTAGCCAATGTCCAGAATGGTTCGGAGTGCAAAGGGTTAATTATAGTAAGGTTTAGATGAAATGAGAAACTTAAATCATTAGACAATAATTTTTTTTTTACACAGATCAATCCATAATGGATGTTTTGAAACATAAAAGTTTCCTAGAAGAACTATTGTTTTGGACTATAAAATATGAATTCCCTCAGAAGATGGTAACTTTTTTACTCAATATGCTTCCAGATCAAGAGTATAAGGTATATACATTTCCCCCACTTCCTTTCTGAACTTTGCTCCATATTCTTTGTCCTTTCTCTACTAAATTTTAAAAATGTATTTCTCAGCAGTGGCTTATTGTATTGTAGCTCTGAGGACTGATATAACACTGTGAAAGAGCATAGAGCCTGCAGAGGAAACATAGTATCAAAGATTTGTGGCAAAGCACTACTGTTAAACAGAATTCCTAAGGGTTGCCTTTCTGTATAGAACTTGATCCAAAGGGAATGCTGGGTGACAAACATAAAAACAATTGCTCAAATAAATATGTTGTTACAAATTCTTCAAAGGAGAGGTATAGATGCTATGAGTATGTGTAATGGGACCAATTGAGTTTAGATTGTGGGGTTAGGTATGGGAAAACATGGGATTATGCTTTCCATAAAGTTAAATACAGAACAGTTATTGACTGATGTACTCATGTAGGGAGATGAAGTCTCTTGTCCCAGGGTATCTGGACCCACCTGTTACCATTGTATAGTTATGGCAAAGTGACATAGCCTAGTGTATGAAAAAGGAAATGCATCATGCTGTAGTTCTTTTTATGGCTTAGGAAATAAGGCCTCTTTAGAAGTAACACTTTAATAATGCCATTGTTTGGTGACTTTATAATTGCTTAGGAAATAAATGTACATGTTACACAGAAAAAATAGTCAGTCAGATTAGTGGTCAGCTTTCCAAACAAATAGGAGAAGATATTTCTTTTGGAGTAATCACATAGACTCACTTGTTAAGTTATGTGAAACCTGTGATAGTTTTTAGCTGAGACTTTTGGTTTTGTTTTTAAAGTAGGTAGCACAGAACAAAGAAAAATACTTTGACAATAAATTGATTTATTTATGACATAGTGAGAATTTGTATTTTAAACTATGGTATTTGTAATTGCTTTAAAATTTTAATTTAAAATGCCTATTAACTTTTTTAACTATCAAAATATTTTGTTGATGTTTCAAAAAATGGGGAAATATGACTACTGTCATCATTGAAATTATTTTTTCAATTACCTTGGGCATCATCACAAACTAAAATAGTTTAATATGATTAATATAATATGTTGGAAATGTGTAATAAAAGAAAGTTAAACTAATGTGTGTTTTTTTCTATTTAAAACATTTACAGGTTGCTTTTACAAAAACTTTTGTTCAGCATTATGCTTTCATTATGAAAACACTGAAAAAAAGTCATGAATCAGACACGATGTCTAACAGAATTGTTCATATTAGTGTTCAGTTGTTCAGCAATGAGGAGCTAGCAAGACAGGTAACAGAAGAATGTCAGCTGCTGGAAATTATGGTCACTGTGCTATTATACATGATGGAAAGTTGCCTTATTAAAAGTGAGCTACAAGGTAAAATCAGAATTATTTTAATTAGTTTTATTAGTATTCTGTGTATACCTAGTCTTAAAACTTCCTTGTATGTTTAAAAGCAGCTTTCAAATATTATAAAATAGTACTTATTTATAAAAGAAATTTTTGGAAAATTTTCAGTAACATTTAAAATAAAACTTTAAAATTACCTGTAATTTAGAAGCCCCAGTCACTTAATAGATAAGGCATTGGCCTCCTAAAAGCACTTGTAGTGTTGTTATTAATAAATTACTTGTTTAACATTTTGGGATATTTTCTGTCATTTTGTTTGATAATACTATACAATAAAAGAGTAATATGCAAATTGACCATCACTCCAACATACAAGATGGCTGCCCCTATGTGGACAAAAGATGGCTACCACAAGATGGCCAGCAGGGGAGAGCAGTTGGGAGGGACCTGGCCTGCCAGGGAGGGCAGTTGTGGGCTATCAGGCCAGCAGGGGAGGGCAGTTTAGAGAGACCAGACCTTGAAAGGGAAGGTAGTTGGGGGCAACCAAGCCTGCAGGGGTGGGAAGTTAGGGGTGACCAGGTTGGCAAAGGAGGGAAGTTGGGAGCGACTGGGCCTGTAAAGAGGACAGTTGGTGGTGGTGGTGGTGGTGGTGGGGCAGGCCTGCAGAGGAGGGCAGTTAGGGGTGACCAGGCTGGCAGGGGAGGGCAGTTATGGGCAATCAGATGGGCAGTGGAGCAGTTAGGCATCAATCAGGCTGGCAGGGGAGTCGTTAGGGGGTGATCAGGCCGGCAGGCAGAAGTGGTTAGTGGCAATCAGGAAGGCTGGCAGGCAAGCAGTTGGGAGTCAGCAGTCTTGGATTATGAGAGGGATTTCAGATTGGAGAAGTTGCAGACTGGACTGAGGGACATTTCTCTCCCCCTTACCCCTTCATGCACCAATTTCATGCACCAGTAGTATATTTATATGTATATATATATACACATACTTAAAATATGTTACCATAGTGTACGTGCCAAGAATATGTTTTTTAATGGTTGCAGGTATTAATATCATATGGCTTTACAATAATTTAAACATTTCCTAATTAGATATGTTCCTTTTTTATCATAAAATTTTTACTATCAGCCTCAGACATTTTACTATACCTATACTTTTTATAATGTAAGAGTTGAATAAATCTTGATTTTTCTGTGATGCCATAGTGAGATCTTTGATTTTCATATTTTGTGCCCAGGAGTCTCAAATTGCCATATATTTCTAGGACCTTATCACATTCTCATTTCTCTGTAGTCTTTCTTCTTGACTTTACCTCCCTGTAATAATATATATTATGTGAGTGTTTGCTATGTATTAGGCACTGTGTGAATACTGTTTGTATATTGTTTTAATTAAACTTCTGAACAACTCTCTGAGATTGACATTGTTACTATCCCCACTTTAAAGATGAATAAATTGAGGCTTAGTGAAGTTAAACTGTATACTCTATGGCAAGTAAATGACAGAGCCAAGATTCAGAATTTATATCCTCTGATTCAGAATTTTTGTTCTTCACCATGACACAGCCAGGCCAACATTGATAAGACTGTGTATTCTCTTGTTGGCACCTGGAGTTGACCTTTAAAATAACAACAACAGTACTTCAGATTAAATCTTAGGGCCTTCCCATTTTCTGTAGTTAAGACTTGCTTTGTTCCACTGTTGCCTCCTGCTGCATATCAGCTTTTACTACCTGTTTTCAGATGTGATACCATAGCCTGAAAATTGATATATGCTCAGTGTAATAATAGCTAGCTAATAATTATGATAGCTACTATCTTTTGAGCACTATGCTATGCTCTTTTCTTAGTACTTTATGTGTATTATAGATATTGCTTTCTCCATTTTATAAATCAGGCAATTATGGCTTAGGGAGTTAAATAAATAATTTGTAATTTTACAGCTGTCAAGTGGTACAGCTGGGTGTTTGACTTCAAAACTCATACTTTTGGTCACTGTGGGACTATTTTCCAATTGTAGGTATAATGGGAGAATAATACATTTTATACATTAAGCAATATACTTCTTCACTTCTTTAAAGGAAAATTTAAAATCCACTTTGTGTTATAGTTTTTCTATCTTCATGTAAGATGACCTTTTACTTCTTAGAGATTTAACTATACATATTGCTCTTTTATTTTTGAAAAAGCCTTTTAAAAATTGTATTTTTAATTTATAAACTAGAAAACTTTTTAAATTTAGCTCTTTTGAAAAGAATCTGGAGTCTATTTTGTTGACTAAATGATTCTGCTGTGCTTACATTATATGGTTTTATTTGGTCTACAAAGAAGAATATTTGGGAAGAAATGTATATGCGTCTGCCTCCCATTTTTTTTTCATAGGTAATTTTCCAAAGAGAGTTTTTAAAGTTATGCTATTTCTAATCACTCAGTAACCCACCTCAATCTATTGTCTGCTTTCATCATTCTGTTGTTCTTTCTAAAATTGTCGATGACTCCAGTAACCACATATCATGTGTTCCCAAAACAGCCCCAAATTATGCCTGTTGTTCTGATATAGTTATTAATACAATCTCTTCAAGTCTCAAGAGTCCCAATTAATCTAATAAATTACACTGTAGCCTTTTCTATGGCCTACATCAGGGTGGGGTATCTTATTTCTGCCAAGAGCCATTTGGATATTTATAACATCGTTCTTGGGCCATGCTACATTATTAACTTAAAAATTAACCTGCTATATTTGGTCAAACATTTTATCAACTCACCACTCATGCTTGGCAGGGCCAGACCAAATGACTTCCAAGGGCCAGATGTTCCCCACTCCTGGACATGATGAAGAAACCAGGGGCCACTCTTTGGACCCTATCTTGTCTGATTTTCAGTAGCGTTTCACACTGCTGATTTTCTGCTCTTTTTGTGGTCCAATACTCTTCTACTTGTCATATTGATTGAAGACTAATCATTTTATTTCATTAAAGATTCGAAGGTGTTTATCACAAGACCAATATTTAAAGTAGTGTCAAGAAAAATAGTGATTTTGAGTAATTATATTCTGTTTATCTTCTGTTTTTAATGAAATAGAATAGTGATCAATGTTTAAATATATTAAAATCCCAGCATCCTTAATCACTCTCCCATCAATATCAATGGCTCACAACTACAGTGGCAGTAGTTGTCAGCCAGAGTGCTTTTCTGAATCTCAGGTGTGGGTTATTTATAGAAAGTCCTTGAGTCCCTCTTTCTCATTCAGTTATACCCTCGCTCATCCTATTGAGAAGCACTAAAAAAGAGAGTATACTTAAGTTTGTGGGTCCTGTTCTTATATATAGTTAAATTTCAGTGTGAAAAGAGTCCCCTTACTTGCCTCAAGTTCAGGAGTAAAGGCATTATTCTACATGCTCATTTAGATTTAAGTTCATACCTTACAAAAATTAAAACTGATATAAATCTTGCTAAAAGAAAACAAGAATTCATATTAAACATCAAGAGTAGGAAAAATAATTTTATAGACTGAAACCCAAATTTAATGTGTGGAAATTAAGAGGTTCAGTAGAAGCCCTCCTCACTTATGAGTTTGACAAGTAGGTGGTTAATTGAAAAAGTTGGTTAAAGTGAGGAATCATTAAAAGATACATATTGCCCTGGCTTAGTGGATAGAGCGTCGGCCCTTGAAGGGTCCTGGGTTTGATTCAGGTCAGGGGCATGAATCTTGTTTGTAGGTATGATCCCCTATCCAGGTCCGGGAGGCAACCAATCGATGTGTCTTTGCCCATCAGTGTTTCTCTCACTGTCTTTTTCCCTCCCTTTCATTCTCTCAAAAAAAGAAAAAAAAAATCAATGGGAAAATATCCTCGAGCGAGGATTAACAGCAAAAAGATACATTATCTTAAACAAGGCATTTCAACCTAAAACAGAAATGCATGCTCCTTCTCCAGTCTTTTTAATTTTGGGCAAAGCATTTTTAGGGTATTGTTTCCTTGAACAGAGTTCTTTTATATATATATATCATCTGTAAAGCATCATCTGTGATTTTCAGTTTCCTTAAGGTAGAATAGGAACATTAGATCTTAGTGGCTTCACTACGTTTACAAATCTTTCTAGGCTTTGGCTCAGTGGATAGAACGTAAGCCTGCGGACTGAAAGGTCCCGGGTTCGATTCTGGTCAAGGGCATGTACCTTGGTTGTGGGCATATCCCCAGTGGGGGGTGTGCAAGAGGCAGCTGATCGATGCTTCTCTCTCATTGATGTTTCTGACTCTCTATCTCTCTCTCATTCTCTCTGCAAAAAATCAATAAAATATATATATAAAAAAAAGAAAGAAAAAACAAAAACAAATCTTTCTAGGCTTTTATATTTTGTTCCCTCCAAGATTTTTTAGCATTTTTTCAGGCACCTTTATGGTCTCTTAAAAGCTTATGATCCAGTTTTTGTAATGTTTCTCTATGTTTTTATATTTCATCAGTTTATATACTTTTAATTTAAGTTTTCTAATTATAATAAAAACAACAATTTACATGAACAGAAACAAAAACTGACTCTGGATAAGCATATATGTACTTGGCTTTTATACTAGGTTGTTGTTTTTTTTTATACCAAGCATTCTATAGATTATGGGTATTAAGATATTTTACAGTGGGATTGGGGGGCTTGTTTGTCCAGTGAATCAGTTTAATTGGAATTAGTTAAGAGTGCTAATGCATTTATGTGATAACTTCTATAAGTAAAGATTTTATAAAGAAAAAAAGATTTTGTATAAGCATACTGTTTCCCCAACAATGTATTTAAATTTTGAAGATTTTGCCCTGGCCAAGTAGATCAATTGGTTATAGCATCATTCTGATATGCTAAGGTTGTGGGTTCAATGTCTGGTCTGGGCAAATACAAGAAGCAACCAATGAATGCATAAACAACAAGTCAGTGTCTCTCACTGTCTGCCTCCTTTCTTCTCGCCTTTTTTCTCTCTCTCTCAAATAAAAAATAAAATTTAAAAGCTGAAACTGAAAAATTTTTTTGAGGGCTTTTTTAAGGCTAAAGCTTATGTATTCGGTTCTTTCATTTTTGAAATACTGTTTTATTGTATTTACATATTCTTTGAGTAGAAAGTAATTAAATATATGGTTTAAATCACAAGTTTGATAGGTAAGATGGATTGAGATTAATCTAGGAATAAAAATATTTATTGATTTGGACTGAAATATTGCATTTATCATTGGAATCAAGAAAATAATATGGTCTTCTACACATAGTTAACTCAGTATCATATAATATGTTGGACATATGGTAAACATTATTATAATGTGCTAAGTATTATGTTAACATTTCATTTAATTCCCTTAAGATAGTGTCTTTTTCCATTTTATAGATGTGTAAATTAATTCAGAATCTAACATGCTTAAAGCCATATAGATATTAAATGGCAAACTAGGTTTGAATTTAGGTGCCTCTGAATCTAAAGTGTATAATCTCTATCCTTGTAAAGTTTTTTTTTTTTTTTAACTTATTTTTGGTCTGTGTGTGTTTGTTTTAGATGAAGAAAATAGTTTCCATTTGGTAGTGAACTGTGGAGAAGCGTTACTGAAGAATAACACTTACTGGCCTCTTGTCAGTGATTTCATTAATATTCTTTCTCATCAAAGTGTGGCTAAGAAATTTTTGGAGGACCATGGTCTGTTAATTACATGGATGAGCTTTGTATCTTTCTTTCAAGGTATGAATTTATTTTTTTGTTAATTTATTTTATCAAATGCCTAATGTGGAGCTATCAACTACTAATTAAATGATAATAGCACATTATTTGGGTTATGTGTGAAGTGTCTCATTTTAATTAATTGATATTTGTAAATACTTTAATAAAGTATTCATGAAGATACATCAGAGTTAAAAAATGTTAGAATATTAAAAAGGAAACAGGAGAATAAGAATGTATTTTTTTTTTTGTATTTTAAACCATTATTCTGGAAGTTTCTATTTTCTAAGAAGATTCATAATGCTTCCATAAAAATTTCATAAAAATGTGTGTTTTTAACTATCATCAATTAAAATAATTTTGACTTTTTAATTCAATACATTCAATTATGTTATATAAGAGATAATTTGCAAATTATTTATTTAAAAAATCTATTTTGTAAAGAATTTTAAAAGGACTAGATTGTTGTATTTTTAACAATTTACTTATTTCTATACACGTTGCGATTTGTGTGTATATTAGAATATGTTTGGTACTTGGAACTATTTTATTTGATTTTTAATAGGAAATCTTATTCTCATTAATAAGGTTTATATCTGTTTAATTTTTGTAAGGTATGAACTTAAACAAGCGAGAACTAAACGAACATGTGGAATTTGAGTCTCAGACCTACTATGCTGCCTTTGCTGCTGAACTTGAGGCCTGTGCACAGCCAATGTGGGGGCTTTTATCACATTGTAAAGTGAGGGTATGCTAACTTCTGTTAATTTCTCTAAATGCCTTTACAATAATTAATTAAGAAAAAGATGTGAAAACATTTGTATACATGTGTATAATAAGGTTGCAATGTTTAGTTCTGAACTCACCTCTATGAAAGCTGACTTGAGATAGTAACTATTTTTCTTAGGCAGGCTGGACTTCATTTATATTACCAGATCTTTCCAGCCTTCCCTTGTGAATATAAATCTCTACACTCATCTTTATTGTTTCATTTTACCCATCATCAGTTAGTTGCCTGATTCATCTTATCTTTCAAGGAATGAGGATAGTTAACAGTAAAGTTTACACTTTTAAGACTCCAAGCACAAAATCAGCATACATTTTATACAAATTTCAGTTGTTTATAAACAAAATCTAAAGGTAACATAGCAGCAACATAAATTTTTTTTAAAAAAAATGTTTTTTATTGATTTTTTACAGAGAGGAAGAGAGAGGAATAGAGAGAAACATCGATGAGAATCAATCAGCTGCCTCTTGCACACCCCCTACTGGGGATGTGCCCACAACCAAGGTACGTGCCCTTGACCGGAATCGAACCTGGGACCTTTCAGTCCACAGGCTGACGCTCTATCCACTGAGCTAAACCGGCTTCGGCAACATAAATTCTTTTAATTGGATAAGAAAAAGCTTATTTGTAATTGTGTGTATTTATGTCTTTGTATACAAATACATTTTTACTTTTGTATTTTTAAAAAAATATATTGATTTTTTACAGAGAGGAAGGGAGAGGGATAGAGAGTTAAAAATATTGATGAGAGAGAAACATTGATCAGCTGCCTCCTGCACACCCCTATTAGGTGTGTTTCCATAACCAAGGTACATGCCCTTGACCAGAATCGAACCTGGGATCCTTTAGTCAGTAGGCCGTATGCTCCATCCATTGAGCCAAACCAGTTAGGGTTTACTTTTGTATTTTTAAGTATTGGTTTGATAGGACTGCAGAATCCTTGGATAATCAGAAAAATGGAGTTCCCTGATCCTTAAACTAAGAATTTGACTAAGATTTTGCTATATGAATACCAAGAAGTCCAACCTGCTAGCCTGTATCAATAAGCATGCTGGACAAGATTTTATAGCGGAAATATTTTGAAACTCTGGATTCCGGTTGGGCTCTGCTTCTTTCTACGTAGGTGACTTTGCCTGCTGTTTTTAAACTATTTGAACTTCACAGTCTCAGTCTTTATCCTTATTTTTAAGAAAGTAAAATGAAGGAAAGCAAAGCCTGAACTTCTTCACAGGGTCATTATGAGGCTCTCTTCCATATACTCTTTAGGGTAGGGGTGTCTAACTCAATCAGAGAAGGGGCCAAAATCTAAAATTCAGCCTAAATCGCGGGCCGAATGGTTTACTGAACAGTCATAAACTGTCATTGTGATGGAAACACAGCGGAGTGCAGTGATGACAGCGCGGTGCGGGCCACAGTGCAAGGCCTGGCGGGACGCATTTGGCCCGCGGGTCTTGTGTTTGACACGTGTGCTTTAGGTGTATGTGTTTCTTTTTTAAATATATTTTATTGATTTTCTACAGAGAGGAAGGGAGAGAGATAGAGAGCTAGAAATGTCGATGAGAGAGAAACATCGACCAGCTGCCTCTTGCACACCCCCTATCAGGGATGTGCCCGCAACCAATGTACATGCCTTTGACCGGAATCGAACCTGGGACATTTCAGTCCGCAGACCGACGCTCTACCCCTGAGTCAAACCTGCTTCGGCTAGGTGTATGTGTTTAAGCAGACTTATATTTTCTCTCATGACTTGAGCTATTTTCTAAATTCAGATGACTCACTTGATTGCTGTCCTGCTAGGTTCAAATTTCCAACAGCTCTGGCTACTCATGTAGATAGATCTCCTTATAGGTACATGTTTTCTCAGGTCCCTAACTAACTTCTGAAATCATCTGTTCATACTGCGTCCTTTATGTTATTTAATGGTATCTTAAATGATGCAATCAGCTAATTTATAAACCTTCTCCCATTGCCGTACCTGCCTTATTTAGAATGTAAGAGATGCCACGAGTTCTCTTTTCCATTCCAGAAATACCTCCCTCCCACTTCTTTCCTCTGTCTTAATTCATTTCTGTATATTTAAGAAATCTGGGTGGTTAAGACAATTTCTTAACTTGTTTTTCTGCCTCTGATTCTTCCTTTTGTAATCCATCCCAATACTTAAGTTACTTTTCTAAGTTCTGTGGATATTTCTTCTCTGCTTACTTTCTATTGGTTGCCCTGAATTCTCTTTGATTGTTGAAAATGGTAAGAGCTAGTTAAAAGAGTAGTACTGGATTGTTTAATAATGATAGAATGGATAAAGGATGGCTCATTTCTAGAATATTATTAATTTTTGCCTTTTGAACAGAACAAGCTATAAAATCTCCACCTAGTGGCAACTTTGGGTTACTGCATACTTGACAGAAGTGTCTGGCCTTGTCAGAAGTAGTGCTAGACTATGACACAGAGCATTTTATTTATTTTTTGACATAGAGCATTATACATAATTATTTCATTTGCTTCTTCATAACAGAACTAGGAAGTAAGTAGTATTAATTCCCATTTTTACATATGGAGAAACAGAGACTTATACAATTTAAGTAAATTGCCAAAGATAATAAACTAACAAGTAGTTAGCATGCATACTAAATTTTTTTTGAGTGGGTTTGTTAGTGGTGGGGAGATGGGAGAGAGATGATCTGAACAGATTATTAAATACTAGAAGCCTGTTGCACGATATTTGTGCAAGAATAGGCCTTCCTTCCCCTGGCTTCACTCCCAGCTGCCTAGGAGCTGGCACATCCCTGCTCCCGGCCCACCCGGGGGCCGGCAAGTCCTAGCTTCTTTCCGGAGCACCACTTCTGTAGCTCCATCCGTTGCCCCCCTTCCCCTCATAGCAGGCATCACACTGCTCCATGCCTGCACATGCAAACTTACCTCCATCTTTGTTGGGTTAATTTGTATACTCACTATGATTGGCTGTGGGCATAGTGGAGTGATGGTTAATTTGCATGTTTCTCTTTTATTAAGTAAGATGCTGTATTTAAGAATAGGATAATAAACTGGCCACTTTTTAAAAGAGTTTTGATATCCACCTTTTTAAATTATTCTCCAAAGGGATTGTGCCAGTTTATATTAGTGTTGAGAAGAAATAATGGTACTCTTTTGTCCAAACCCTTGATAAAGTAGGAGAACATTTGATTTTTAAAATTTTTTTAGTCGTGAATTATCTACCAGTTAGTTTGGTTATGACAGATTATTTATTATAATTTATAAGTGCCATTAGATTTTTTTCCCCTGTAAGAGATGGGAAATAGAATATTATTTAAAATAATATTTTTATAAAGATAAATTTTTATAAATGGAATAGATTAGAACAGAGTGACTATTGGCAAGGAAACTAGATAAGTGATATTTGGTTTGGATGGTAGCAGAAATAGGTAGAAATAGGAGTGAATTTGTGAAATAATAATATCAAGAAAGAATTAACAGGACATGGAGACTAAGCAGGATGAAGGAGAAGTCAACAATGAATGTGAAACTTAGCTTTCTTTAGAGGCCCAGAATAATTTACATATATAAAAAGATATTTACATATTAATATATTTAAAATTCACATAACATAAAATTTATCATTTTAACCTTTTTAAAGTGTATAGTTCAGCCGAAACCGGTTTTGCTCAGTGGATAGAGCGTCGGCCTAGGGACTGAAAGGGCATGTACCTTGGTTGCGGGCACATCCCCGGTGTGGGGTGTGCAAGAGGCAGCTGATTGATGTTTCTCTCTCATCGATGTTTCTAACTCTCTATCCCTCTCCCTTCCTCTCTGTAAAAAATCAATAAAATATATTAAAAAAATAAAGTGTACAGTTCAGTAGTTCATAGTATATTCACAAAGTTTGCAACCATTGCCATTAATTTCAGAACATTTTTATCACCTTCCCCTTCCTGCTTCATACCTCCCAATTCCAACCTCTTATCTCCTGGAAACCACTGATCTCCCTTCTGCTTGAATTTGTCTACCTGGACATTTTATATAAATGGAATCATACACTATTTGGACTTTTGTGTCTGGCTTCTTTCAATTAGTAATGTTTTCATGGTTCAGCTGTGTTACAGCATATGTTAATCAGTACTTCATTTCTTTTTATGGCTGAATAGTATTCCATCACATAGATTTTACTTGTCCATTCTTGAATTGATTCCTTTTTGTGTGTGGCTACTATGAATATTGTTTCTGTAAACATTTGTATACAAGTTTTTGTGTAAATATATTTACTTTTAATTCTCTTGGGCATTTTACATACCCACCAGCAGTGTATGAGAGTTTCAGTTTCTATCATTGCCAACACTTTTTATTTTACATTTTAAAATTATAGCTATCCTAGTTTATGTAGATAGTATCTTACTGTGGCTTTGATTTTTATTTTTCTAATGACTGGTAATGTTGAGCATCTTCTCATGTAAATTCTATTCAAATTTTTTGCCCAGTTTATTTTTGCAAAGGCTATCATTTATTTTCCCATTTAACTTAATAGATACCTATTTCACTGGATCCATTTCTCCATAAAACATTAGTGGTACATACTTTTCAGTTTTTCTTCTAAATTCTGTTGCAAACAAATATATTTATAGGTTACTTACAGTAGTCATATATTCTTTTTTATTTTTGTTATTTTTTATTGTAGTAAATATATATAACATAAATTTTGCCTCTTTAACCATTTTTAGGTGCCTACTTTAGTGACATTAAGTACATTTACAATGTTGTGCAAGCATGATCACTATCCATTTCCAAGACATTTTATCATCCCCCAAAAGAAACTCTGTACCTATTAAACAATAAAATTAGAAAATTTATAATATTTTTATATATCTTAAAATGGAATCTGGTTTATATCATATAAATCTATCTCAGCTTTGATTAATTTAAAGGAATATATTATATAACAGGTAGCAGATTGTGTTCTTTAATTTTTATAATTGTCATTGATTGTTAGCATTTGTTTGTGAAAGGATGATTTCTTGAAATGACAAATGTACTTGTTTTGAAAAAAATATTTTACCATTATATAGTGCATATAACTTAGTTTTATGTATTCATGTAATTTGAAGTTGAAAGTACACACACACACACACACACACACACACACATATATATGCTGTATAATTTTTTTTTTTTTTTAGGAAACCCAAGAATATACTCGAAATGTTGTTAAATATTGCCTTGAAGCTCTTCAAGACTGGTTTGAAGCAATTAACTTTGTAGATGAGGTATGTATGTTTTTGATATATGTAAAAGCATTAAGAAAAGAACTGTTTCATTACATTTAACATTGAAAATAATGAATACCTTTCCATAGGACAAGGGAAAGAAGTCAGAATGGATAATATCATTAAGTTTTAAAAAGGAAGAAGTGAGACACCAGTTCTCTGACATCTAGGAGATTACACGGAGTGTTACTTATGTTTGTTTGTTTGTTTCCTAGAGAAAGGCATGACATTTTTTCCTGTGCTTAAATGTGTATGTCTCAGTATTTGTCAGGAGTAACTTAGTTTTATTTGAAGACAAAAATGACAGTGTGAAGAGCATAGGGAATATTGATGGGAAGGGTATCACAACTTTTTAAATTGGTCATCATTCTTGTGTGGGTTTGAATAAAGGTGATTGTTAATAATGAATAACATAGGACAGGCTCTGTATGGATTAAACAAGGGCTTGCTTCTAATTGATTAGCCACTTTTACTATCAGAAGTCCCTTTTATTCCTCTTATAAAGTGGCATCACAATATGTCATATGTAGAAGGAAGACCATGTTTCAGACTACTTCAATTCCCTGGGTGATTTTTGAATCCTAGACAGATGGAACCTTTGCTATCTTTTTATTTTTAAAACTAAAACTAAACCATTAAGTTCCCCTTCCCTACACCCTAGTCTTACTCCACTATTATACTTTCTGTCTCTATGATTTTGACTAAGTAACTAATATAAGTGGAATCACATAGTATTTATCTTTTTGTGACTGGCTTATTTCACTTAGCAAAAAGTCCTCAAGGTTCATCCATCTTGTAGCATGTGTCAGAAATTTCTTCCTTTTTATGGAAGGCACACATATTTATTAGACTAATTTATAGATTTTTATTCACATAAAGAGGATGCTATTCTCATATTTTTGAAAAAACTTACACAGATATGACATATTACAGTTCTTTATAATTCTATACTGATATTAAATTAGCATTATTATCTGAATGTTCTGGATAATATTTTTTTAACATGAAAAAGCTACTAAAGTTTATAAAAGCATTAAAGTATTTTTAAATTTTTTTATTTGTTTAAAAAAGACAGCTTCATGTACTTTTGCCCTATAGTGATAGTGTGACCCGTGGGATTCACAGATTTAAAATATAAATTCTGTAATAGTCACAAGGTTGCCCAAAGTCCTTAAGATATGTTGTACTAAGCTTAATTATGGAGGCTGTGTGTTCAGCACTGTATGGGAAACATCTCACTTAGCTCATGAAGGAAACTAAGTAAGCATTTCACCTATACTCAATTGAGAACTATAGTCAGAGGCTCTTACCACTCTGAATATAACAGTGGAGTCCAGAATAACTTCTACTTGTTATGAAGTTACTTAGTTTTCTAAGCTTAGATTTCCCTTTTTATAAAATGAGATTATTAATAGTTCCTACTCCACAGGATTTTTATGAGGATTAAATGGGGTAATGTGAATAAAGTGGGGACTGGCACATGACCAGTTCTCAATGTTGGTGAGCTGCAATTGTTGTTCATGTTACTATTATGTGTTTGGTATGCGTGCGTTTGAAGATTCCCAAGTGGCCTGTTGTAAAGGAACATCTCTCCCATTTCTTGTTCTGTGCTAAAGGCTTCAGAGGATTCAGAGTTGAGTAGTATACAATTTTTGCCTTCAGGAACTTATATTTAGGTGTTTAAAATAGAATGGTTTTATCTATTCTATGTGTGTTTTAAAGCTATACTTCTAAAATTTTAAATCTTGATTAAAAATATAGGAATAAGTCAAGGTGAAAATGTGGTTTAACCATTTTAAAACCTTCTTTGAACTTCTGTAAAACATCTGACTTGTGGATTTTCTTTGTTTATTCCAGCCAGCTCCCAACCAAGTCACTTTTCATCTGCCACTACATCGTTACTTTGCTATGTTTCTGAGCAAGGTAAGATTGTCATTAAACAATTTTTTTAATATTAGAAAATAAATATTCAATTAGTAACTTTTTAATCATATTTTTTAGGCTGTGAAATGTCAAGAACTAGATTTGGATTCTGTTTTACCAGATCAGGAAATGTTAATGAAACTAATGATTCATCCACTACAAATTCAGGTACGTATTCAGGCTCTTAAAGCATTTTGATTAAATTCTTTGGTTAAATGATTCTTCCTTTATTTTATTTGTATGCCATTATCATTGCTTTAGTAGCCAAAATGTTTGAAAAACATTTAACTGGGGCAGGCGGTGGGAGGCAAGTGTGGGCTAGAAGGAGTCAGTTGGGGATCAAGACATATGTAATACTTTAAAAAATAAAGATTTAAAAAAAATTAAACTTAGTTTTCATATTTTTTTTCAGGTTATATTTAGGAATTTTTGCTTTTATGAGATTTACATTTAGTTATAGTTTTCTCAGGAATTATTTTCACTATATTTATTTGTAGGGAAAGTTTATAGCACTGTTTTGGGGAGTCAGTAGACTTAATGGATTATAGCCTTGGAGGCATCACTATTTTATTATCCATGTTGTTTAGGGTAATTCACCTACTTGATTCTTAGTTTCCTCGTTTGTAAAGTGAGAAGACATAAAAGAGAGGAGAATCAGTCTATATAAGCTCGGTGGTTTCTTTCCATTCTAACACTATAATTTTGTGGGCCAACCTTTAATTTATATACATTAGACAGACTTGCACTTCAATTTGCTTTTCTGGCAATTTTAGATTTGTTAATCATTATTAAACTTTAACTCTTGGAACAAATAAGTGATGAAGTTATGACTAAGTTTTAATTGATACAGAACATAAACAAAGAATTAAATATTAATATAGTAAGAAAATTAGTTCTAATCTGATCCTGTCTAATCTGCCAGTTATTTGGAAGTTGGCTAGTTTGGATTGAAAGTTGAGTTAAGATGAATTAAAGATATTGCTTACATTTATTGACTTTGAACATTTAGCTTTGTTTTATGCTCATTCCTGTATTCTTTAAGCATTATATAAAGCTTTTTCTTTTGAGGAGGAAAGAATTAAACATTAAATTAGTCTCAAATATTTCTCATAGATTCCTTATGAAAATTTCAGTGAATATTACTGTAAACATATTTATTTATTTATTTATTTTTATTTTATTTTTTCTTTTCCACGGTGTGGCTCGCGGTTAAAAGGGCCGCCGGCAGAGCGCCGCGGGCCCCAGTTATGCGCAAGCAACTGCTCTGGCGCTGCAGCCTGACCCCCGGGGCCACACGCAGGCGCGGCGGGGGCTCAAAGGCAGCACGTTTACTGTAAATATATTTAGAAGCCATCACTAACTTTTATAAAATGAACTCACATATACAATTCCAACAAAAGGGACTGCATAAAGCTTTAAAAAAATTTAAAGTACATATTTGAATTGAATGTCTTAAACATTGGACAGAATGTCAGGCTCATACTGTGATCTCTATACTAATAAAAGAGAAAGATGCAAATTCACAATACCTTTGCAAAACCCACCAGCCAGCCAGGAGTGAATATGCAAATTCACCCAACAAAGATGATGGGTTAATTTGCATATGCAGGTAGTGTGCGGGGCGCAGGATGCTTGCGACAACACACGTGTTTCACACCACCCCAGCAACTCTGGGCCTCTGGGCAGCGTGGGAAGGCGGAAATGCGGCTCTGGGCCATAGTGAAGGTGGTGCCTGCAGCCAGGGGAAGGCAGGCCCATTCTTGCACGAATCTTCGCGCACTGGGCCTCTAGTTAAGTTATAAAATATTTTGAAGTGATTTTTCAATATAACATATTTTATAAAAATTAAATTTAGATGACTTCTTTGTCCAATTTATATAATTTTTATTTTACTAGGCAAGTCTTGCTGAAATCCACAGTAATATGTGGGTAAGAAATGGTCTGCAAATCAAAGGACAAGCCATGACCTATGTTCAGTCTCATTTCTGTAATTCCATGATTGATCCTGACATTTACTTATTACAGGTAAGCCAGCTTGTTAATAGATGTTGTATTTTAGATTAGAAATGTCTCATTTGTACCCACAGGATTCTCATTTATCCATATGACAAAGTGACGACACAGAGAGGTCATTGCTATTGAAAAGTTCGTTACATTTCCCAAGAGAAGGGGCCGTGCCACATCACGCAGGACCTCAGAGGAAGCATTAGATTTGTGCAGGAGGTGGAAGCAGGCGGAGGGGGAAATTTAAGAGTAGAACTCTCTCTCTCTTTTTTATTGGTGTTTCCATAGGAAAGGCAAGTCAGGGTAGGGGAAACACGTTAGAATTGGCTGGTTTGAATAATTTTAGAGGAGTTTTTCGGCATAGGGACCATCCCTGGCTATCTGTTCTTGGTCCTAGATTGATTTATTGTAGGGGACATATTGGCTTGTTGTATTTGAGTTAGATAAAGGGGGTGACTGATTTGCATATAAGAGACTGGCTCTCCAGGGAGTTATTTACTGTCTTTTGGAGTTAGCTCTCCTTGAGAGCACCTGGGTCATCTCCTGTTGGATCTGTAAGGTCTCCCCAAGATTTTTTTTAAAAAATATATTTTATTGATTTTTTTACAGAGAGGAAGAGAGAGGGATAGAGAGTTAGAAACATCGATGAGAGAGAATCATCGATCAGCTGCCTCTTGCACATCCCCAACTGGGGATGTGCCTGCAACCAAGGTACATGCCATTGACCGGAACTGAACCCAGGACCTTTTAGTCTGCAAGCCGACGCTCTATCCACTGAGCCAAACCGGTTTCGGCATCCCCAAGATTTCAAAACATCCTAGATGCAAAAAATTAAACACACCCAACGTGATTGATGTAAGAAGTAAAATTGAATATGTAGAAATAAAATAGATTTTTTTTGTCTTTTTAAGGTTTGTGCTTCTAGACTTGACCCAGATTATTTTATTTCATCTGTCTTTGAAAGGTAAGCATACTTTTATAAGACAGATATTAGGAAGTATTTGAAATTTAAGTTAATTTTGTTTTAACATTCAAAAATTTGTCGCAAATATTTCTCATAGATTTAAAGTAGTGGATTTGTTGACAATGGCGTCGCAACATCAAAACACAGTACTTGATGCAGAGCACGAGAGGTCGATGTTAGAAGGCGCTCTTACATTTCTTGTGATTCTTTTGAGTCTGCGTTTACATTTAGGTAAAAAGCAGTGATGCTAATACTTGGGTATTAAATATTTTCTTCTCTTTCCTCTCCCTCCCAGTGTTAATAATTGGCTTATGGAAAAAAAGGGATATGGACATATTTAAACAGTGTTTCAAATTTAATATGTTAAGACTCTTAATTTAAGGGATCTGCAAACAGCAGGTAGTTAAAATGCAGTTATATTTGGGGCTTTGCATTCTTTGATATTTAATTTTTAAAGCATCTTATTTTTGGTTAGACAGCTTAATAAAAAGTGTGGTAAGTTGTTTCTTTATAATTTGATAGTTCATATTTATTAATTCTGTTTTTAATTATTTTAGGAATGTCTGATGATGAGATTCTTAGGGCAGAGATGGTAGCCCAGCTGTGTATGAATGACAGGACACATAGTTCATTGCTGGACCTCATATCCTTTTAAAAGTTTAATTTACTAATAGTTGCAGGGTCTAAATAATAAGTACTTTTTATGGATTAAAGATATGTCACTTTTTTTGACTAAAATTTTATTTGAATTTGAAAATAGTATGGAAAAAATAACTCCAAATGTTTGTTCAATTGTGTGTTCAGGGCTAGTGACAGATGTGTTTGCCTCTAATTGTCACCTCTCAAGGAGCTCTTTAAAAAAAAAATTTTTTTTTTGATTGATATCAGAGAGGAAAGGAAAGGAAAGGGAAAGAGCGATAGAAACATTAATCATGAGAATCATTGACCGTCTGCCTCCTGCACACCCCCTACTGGGGATCGAGCCTGCAACCGGCCATATGCCTTTGATCAGAATTGAACCTGGGACTCTTCAATCTGCAGGCTGACGTTCTGTCCACTGAGCCAAACCGTCTAGGACTTTCAGTAAGCTCTTGTTAGGCCTCTTTAGACCTCAGGACTGATGACTCTGAGCTCCGAGGATATGTATGCCCTTCTAGGACAGCTTTTGTGAAAGAAAGCTGGACACCTCGTAAAAGGCAGTGAGTACTTCATCGTACAGCCTGTCTGGAATTCTGGTTAAAATTTAGAGGTTTAACTTATTATTACCAGAGTTTTAAACATTCTAAGGACTTTTTCTTCGAGTTTACTATTAAACCAAGAGGTTTTTAAGGAAAGGACTATTGTCTACAACTTTGAAAACTTATGGTTCCTTGTATAGGACTGAGCATACATGAATGTTATTTTTTGTTACTGTTACAGAATCTTAGACCAGGATCATCATGTTATTATGTGATAAATATTTTTCTTGTAAATATTTGACTAAATTACTTTATATATTGTGAATATGTTTGGAATAGTTTGCTACAGTTTTGTGAAATGACTCCTATTGAAATTCCTATTTGATAACATTGGAGATTTTTCATAATCAGCATCCATTTGATGTTGTTTTAGAAATTTTTGAAATAATTATATACTGTGTATCAGTGCTGTAACAGAGCAAAAGCATTTTAGAAATTTTGAATTTAAAGGAATTGTACACTTTAATGTGAAACCAGTGGGAAAGAATCTGTGGTTTTCTGGTTTCCTTCTTTTAAAAAATTTGCTTAGCATCTATTTCTTTTTACTTTGAGGATGACATTTTGTCTTTTACTCATAAAAATCTTGGTTAATTTTTAGTCTGCTCTCTGATTTTCTAAGGGAAAGCACACATTTTCAAAATGATGAAAATATAAATTAATTTTTTTAGAGTTTTATTTTTCCTCTTCTGAAATTTGATTAATTTGTTTTGGGGAAATATACTTGGGGACTATTTCAGCATATACTTTATTAGTAGGCATCCAGATTAAAAATATTTTTAAAATTCACAATTATAAAGTTATTGAATTATATAGCCCTCTTGTGGCCAACTTCATATATTACAGATAATTCTGCCTTTTAAACAAAAACAGAAACTGGGTACCTTGGTAAGATTATGAAGCTTGCTTTTAGTCATGAATTTTTTTTTTCTTGACACATACATTATATTCCAGAAAATCCCAATCCCAAAAGTGGCATTATTCCAGGCAGTTATAGCTTTGAATCAGTTTTATCAGCTGTAGCTGATTTTAAGGCTCCTGTTTTTGAACCTGGAGGTTCTATGCAACAAGGCATGTATACTCCTAAAGGTACGTTTAAATACATAAATATTCTTTTAAATATCAGTTTTCCTGAAGGTAAGTTGTGTTTACTGAAAACAAATGTTTTGCCTATTATTTATTCTGCTTTTGGTTTTTTTCTTCAACTTTCTAATAGATATATGTTTGTACTTTATGGTATACAGTGATATTGCTATTATTTATTTACAAATCTATGGTTTTTACATTATGATAAAGCTTTTTAGATGACTGAATTATAAAAGGAACTTTATATATGAACTGTATCTAGTTCATTTTTATAAATGAATGAACTGTAAATAAACCACAAATTATAAAACAAAATATATACCTAAAACATTTTGAATGTATTTGCTCTCAAAATTTGATTTGGAATTAGTTCTTACCACCCATATATATATTTTTAATATATTTTATTGATTTTTTCACAGAGAGGAAGAGAGAGGGATAGAGTCAGAAACATCGATGAGAGAGAATCATCGATCAGCTGCCTCTTGTACACCCCCTACTGGGAATGTGCCCACAACCAAGGCACATGCTCTTGACCGGAATCGAACCCGGGACCCTTCAGTCCGCAGGCCGACGCTCTATCCACTGAGCTAAACTGGTCTGGGCTTACCACCCATATTTTAATTTGAAGCAGGTAAAATTAAAATCTACATAGAATACTGAAACATTTTTCTTACATTTTGAAAACATAGAATCCTTCCTTAAATGGTTGGATTCTATGATTTCCCCAGGATTTATAGATAACATGTTTGATAAGAGCCAGAAGTAGGTGAAGTCTTGATTCACAGTCTTTTCTTTTTCACTTTCACATTTTCTCTAATATAAGGTAAAATTTTGAAAGAAATAACAGTTACATGCTTCATGACCTCCTTAATACTCATTTTCTAAACAAAAAACTGATGCCCACTATTTACATGCTATGTAAATAGCATGTACTGTGTTTGGCAAAACAGCAGAATAAGCCTTATTGTGTGGCATTTTTCAGGGAGTTTACAAAGAACAATCCCAAGTTTCTGGTTGGGATATATTCCATTAAAGGAAAAGTTTTTCTTTGTTGCAGAAAGCTTTTTGTATCTAAAATTTAGGTGAGCTTCCAAGGGGAGTGGTGTTCTTGTATAGTGCAGTGCTTATTAAAGTGTGTGGTGAGAATTACCTCTGTCAGACTCTTGAGGTCCTTATTGAAAATCAAATCTGCTCTCATTAAGATCGCTAAGGATGGATTCTGGGAGTATGCTTTTTTAACAAGCTCTACAAGATTATTGTCATACACAATAAAGTTTTAGACACTGAGATGGAGCACTGGATATTTGTAGATTAGAGTCAAGAAATTGGGTGTCATATTCAAACACAGTACTGAATTGTATTAGCTACTTGTGTGATGTTGAGAAAATTTATCTTTGGATTTGATTTATTTGCAAAATGAATGGTTTTTAAGGTTTTCAAAAAGTGATTAAATAAGCCTTTTTTTATTTATTTTTAAAATAATTTTGGAGAACTAAGCCTTAAGTAAATCTGCTATCCAAACCTGCTACAAGCAGCCCAACTCTTATAAAGGTGTGTGTGAGTAGTGGACATATAGCTTCTTGTCTGTTGTGGCACCTCCTTGCTCCAAAGTGGCCCCTGTTAAACCTCTGGAGATTCAGCTCCAGTGGAACACTGTTTGAAGCCTTTTGGACTAGTTAAGCACTAAGGTTTTCTTCCATTGCTATGGTTTCATAATTCTAATAAAAGCATTGGCATTTTAATTTTACAAATTAATGGAGTTAAAGGTGAAGGACAATAAACGATAATAGAAACAGTAGCAAAAGTCTTTGTGAAGGACTATCTTAAGGATCTTAGATCATAATTAAGATATTTTAAGACAAATAGCGTGTCCCATTTGACCCAGTAACACCACTTCTAGGAATATATCCCAAGAAAACAGAAACACCAATCAGAAAGGATATGTGCACCCCTATGTTCATAGCAGCACAATTTACCATAGCTAAGATTCGGAAACAGCCTAAGTGCCCATCAGCAGATGAGTGGATTAGAAAACTGTGGTACATCTGCACAATGGAATACTACACTGCTGTAAAAAAGAAGGAATTCTTACAATTTGCAACAGTTTGGATGGACCTGGAGAGCATTATGCTAAGCGAATAAGCCAATCAGAGAAAAATAAATATCACATGATCTCACTGATTTGTGGAATATAATGAACAACATAAACTGATTAACAAAAACAGATTCAGAGACAGAGAAGCACCGATCAGACCGTCAAACCTCAGAGGAAAAGTAGGGGAGGGAGGAGAGAAGGGGGAGCCATCAACCAAAGGACTTGTATACATGCATATAAGTCTAACCAGTGGACACAAACACCAGGAGTATGGTGTGTGTGGGGGAGGCAATAAGGGAATAAGGACCCATAGGTAATACCTTAATCAATAAAGAAAAAATAAAAATAAAATAGGAACAACTGTTAAAAGTTTCTTATGCCAGAAAGATGTAATTATAGTAGATATGTAGGAAGAATCTTAAACTTCTTACTATGTTTTTATTTATTTATTTATTTTTTAAAAAAATATATTTTATTGTTTTTGTACAGAGAGGAAGGGAGAGAGATAGAGAGCTAGAAACATCGATGAGAGAGAAACATCGACCAGCTGCCTCTTGCACACCCCCCACTGGGGATATGCCCGCAACCAAGGTACATGCCCTTGACCGGAATTGAACCCGGGACCTCTCAGTCCCCAAGCCGACGCTCTATCCATTGAGCCAAACCAGACTTGGCAAACTTCTTACTATGTTTTTAAATGTTGAGAATTCTGCTACAGAGACTGAGGGGGGGGGGGGGGGGGAAAGCTTAATTTAGGGAAGAGGTAGCAGTTTCTAGAATTATTTAGATTTAGCTACATCTAAATATCATTTCCATTATTATATACATAGTATACTGCATTTTCTTAAATTGGTTTACTTTTTTTTAAAAAACTTTGCCTCATCCTATGCATGATTATTAGTGAGATCACAGGTTTTATTTATAATGTACATTTTTCTAATACATGTTAATCTAATTATTAAAAAAGGTTTGTACAGTTAATACTTAAAATCATCTTGTGTACCATCATACATAGGATAGTGGTTCCTAATTATAGAGAAGGTAAGGAGATCAATTTCAATATGTCATTACCATGACAACTTTGGAAAAGTGTTAATGCATTGTGTTTCTCACTTTCTAGTTGACAATTTACAAAAAATACCCAGTGAACTAAATTTTTATGGTGAGGTATTATCATATAAAAATTTTTGCTCACTAGTTCTTGGTGAACTTGAGAACTTTCATAATGATTATTCATGACATCAAGCTTATTAAAGCAAATATATCGAATTAAACTCTCCTGTCTTTTAAATTTAAAATATACTTAAATGTAATTAATAATTAGAGATTGGCTTTTTCCTATGAAGTCAGTGTTTTGTTTCTACTTTCTTTTGAATAATAGCTGAAGTCTGGGATCAGGAGTTTGACCCCGTCATGGTCATTCTTCGAACAGTTTACCGTAGAGATGTGCAGTCTGCAATGGACAGATATACAGCATTGTAAGTTCATTATATTGATTAGTATAATAAAGGACATTTTGTATTTATATAGAAACACTTCAATTATAGCACAAATGTGATATGCTCTAATTAAAGTATCCTGTCAGTCCTTAAAGGAGAAAATATTTTAATATTAAAAAATATGGCTGAGATTTATGTTCTCAAAATCTTGATCCAAAATCTGATTTTAATATTATAAAAATAAATTTTATAAAACATAAAATGAGTGGAATTCAAAGATTGTTTGTGGTGTTCTACTTTTAAACCACTAGAGGAGGCACAAGTTAAGAGAATAAAATTGTCTGACATCAGAGATGGGTATCAAAAAGTGTGGTAATATTGCTATTAACTGGGAAAATAGCCAAAATAAAATGAATTTTACTTGTAAGTATTTAAAGTAGTTTAAAATGTTGATGATTGCAGAAAATAAAGTTTGAAGGATATCTTTTTAATGAATTCAATTTTGTATGTTGTATATTATTTTAAATGTACTATTCCCACTTATTTTTAAACCTCAATAATTAATATTATATTTTTGAACATCATATTTTATTTTTGCTTTTCTAAAGCTTAAGGTAAACATTTAAAAAACAAGTTTAAATTGATTTAATTTTGAAAAAAGTAAGTGTCCAGATAACTATCAAAGTATAAATGTATTAGGTATAATTGAAACTCCTCTTTTGCCAGACTTTGTAATAACAGAGATATGTTGAATTTAAATTCCATTGCAGATAAGTTGGAAGAAAATTTTGGTGCCAAATTTTACCATACACCACCAAAATAAAACAAAAACAAAACCTGGTTTACTCATCAGCATTTCTCCCTATTTTTCTCTAAAACCACTAGGGGGATAGTCTGAGGTTCCCCTTTTTCTGCTTTCATAGCAGTGTCTTTCTATGCTTATCATGTGGTTTTATAACTACTTGCTTGTATGCTTTTTTGCTTTATAGTTTTTTTTATTGTCTAAAGTTTTACATTTGTATGCTTTTACTGTACTGTTAGTTCCTTGAGGGAGGATACTTTTGTCTGTATATCTCTTTTACATCTTCAGTAACTCTGTCGGTGCTGGCACATAGTAGGCATCAGAATATATTAGTTGAATAAACAAATTTGAGTGGTTCACATTGAAAAATGAAAGATGGGTGGGAGATAGCATTTGCATGGAAAAACCTAATGTGGCCTTCCTAAATACTGTTGTTTTAAATGGTTCTGCCTTTTTTTAAGGAGGCAGTGGTGGTGGCTGGTCATTTGAGTATTAGATAAGAATTAAATGAATAGTAAATTTCATTCTCTTTTACATTGTAATAAATAGAAATTTGGACTAGGATTGGGCTGAAATTTTCAAAGTCTTGTAATCAATTTTAAAGGGAGAATTTTATTTAACAATACATCTTTATGGAATGCTTGTTATATGCTAGGCCCTCTGTGAAGCAAACAGAATTGCATCTTTTATTTTTCACATAGACTTTTAATTGAGCTCATTTAGACCTGTGGTTCTCAACCTGGGATGATTTTTGTCCTTCACAGACACTTGACTGGGAGGGTTGTTACTGACATCTAGTAGATGCTAGGTCTGTTCCCCAAACAAAGAATTACCTGGTTCCAAATGTCACTAGTGTTAAGGTTGAGAAACTTGGTTTAGATCTATATGTTTGGGGCTTGGGATTATCTTTGATTTCTAGTTTTATTTGCTTTGTGATAAGTGATTGTGATCTGTATATTAGTTCTTTTTATATTTGTTGAGATTTACTTTGTATCTTATTGGTTTTTCAATTTTTATAAATATTCTAAAATTAGTTAAAATTATGTATACTCTAATTAATGGATGTTCTTTAAGATTGTTAATTGTATTGTTAAAAATCTTTAAAATCCTTATCAATTTATTTTTATTGGGCTTTCTGTTAGAAGTATGTTAATGTCCTTTATTAAGGATGTGGATTTGTCAGTTTCTTTGTGTAATTCTCTTAGATTTTGCCTTTTGTTGTTTTGAGTCTGCTGTTAATTCATATAAGTTCATGATTATTATCTTCCTGGGAGTCTGTTATTTTTCCATCACAGAAGAGACAAACTTCCTTATTTTCATTATAAGTTATCCTTTCATTGAGGGTAAAGCTTTTCAGGTCTCAGCTTTATGTGGGTCCTCAGTTCCATCTCTGAGCCTTGTGTGAGAGATCTTGAAATCTTAAACACCTTGAAAACCATTGGCAAACACAGTGTTAGTGCTTGTTGTTAAATTTTTCCCGTTACTTTGGAGAACTCCGCTTTCTCTTTTGTGCTTCAAATATGCCTTCAAAAGGTTATATTTTATGTTTTATTCAGCTTTTCGAGCTGTATTGGGGAATTTTTAGCTTATCTATTTTGTTCAGTGATTATGATTGGAAATTAAAAAAATATATTTTTATTGATTTTTTTTTTTTTTAAAGAGAGAGGGAGATAAATACATTGATTTGTTGTTTCAAGTATTTATGCATTCATTGGTTGATCCTTGTATGTGCCCCGAAGGGAGATTGAACCTACAACCTTGGCGTTTGGGGATGATGTTCAAACCAACTGAGCTACCTGGCCAGGGCACAACTGGAAATTTGTTTGCCTAGCTCTTTACTTTGTATTCTTTCCGTTTATTTTCCTTTGTTAACATTTCCCCATTCATATTTAACTTTAGTTTTAGCTCTCTCCACCCATTTTTATCCAAGTTAGAAGGCAATAATAATGCTCATTTGGTTTTTTCAATCCTCATCTGAGGATATGTATTTTTTCATTGAGAGAGGGAGGGAGGAAGAAAAGGAAGGAGGGAAGGAAGGAGAGAGATAGGAATAGGGGGGGGGGGGGAGAGAGAGAGAGAGAGAGAGAGAGAGAGAGAGAGAGAGAGAGAGAGAGAGAGAGAGAAAAATTGATGTGAGAAACATCAATCAGTTTCCTCCTGTCCACCTGTGTGCCCTGACAAGGGATTGACCTGCAGCCTGGGTTTATGCCCTGACCAGGAATGGAACCCAAGTCCCCTTGGTGCACAGGATGGCGCTCTAATCACTAAGCAATGCTGGCAAGGGCCTATTTAAATTTTTTGATTAAAAATAGTACTGCATATTGATTAAAAATAGTACTGCATAACCCTAGCCTGTTGGCTCAGTGGAAAGTGTCAGCCTGCTGACCAACAGGTCCTATTTTTGATTCTGATCAAGGGCATGTATCTCTGTTCCAGGCTCTTCCTCAGCCTGGGCCCTGGTTAGGTCGTGTAGGAGGCAACCAATCAATGTGTTTCTTTCTTTTTAAAAAAATATATTTTATTGATTTTTTACAGAGAGGAAGAGAGAGGGATAGTTAGAAACATTGATGAGAGAGAAACATCGATCAGCTGCCTCCTGCACATCCCCCACTGGGGATGTGCCTGCAACCAAGCTACATGCCCTTGTCCGGAATTGAACCCAGGACCCTTCAGTCCGCAGACCGACGCTCTATCCACTGAGCCAAACCGGTATCAGCTCAATGTGTTTCTATCAATATTTCTCTCTGTCTTTTTCTCTCTCTTCCACTCTCTCTAAAAATGGTAGACAATATTTGGAAAAATATCCTCAGGTGAGGATTAAAAAAAAATACTGCATATGAAATGTGACAAAATTAATGACAATAAAACACAGTTTATACTTAGTTTAATCTTGAGTCTATCATCTAATTTTAGTTTTGTTTTATTTTTACAGTTTAAAACAGAATGGAAAGTTCCCTGGAAATCCTTGGCCTCCCTATAAGAAAAGGACACCACTCCATCCCAGCTATAAAGGCCTCATGAGACTATTGCACTGTAAAACTTTACATATTGTGCTATTCACTCTGCTTTACAAGGTACAGTAGTGATTTGAATTGAAAGATTGTGATTAGAATTCATTTCCATAATTTTCAAATAGAAGTCCAAAGGATAATATTTATGTGAAAGTACCATTTATAAAGCAAAGTGTATTTATACATTTAAGATGTATGAAGATATGTTGTAATCACATGTTTATGCATTCTAAGTTAAAAATAATTTAATAACTATAGTTTCCAAGTTTCAGATTAGGAATATTTATAAATGGCTTCTGTAGAACAAGAAGTGAAATATGGTGAGATTACTGGAAGTTTGGAATGAACAATAGGGACCAAAAAACCACCAGTAGCCACTAAAATGACAAAACTAGGATGACAGCCGATGGGGCCAGTCACACTGTGTTTAAGGTTGTTCTCTTGTTTTTTTTTAAAACTCTTACCAGGAATGTGACATAGAGGGATGTGAATGGGTTCCTATATGACACATTAAGGTTTTGCTTCTGTTAAAGACCTTAGAAACTCAAAAGATGATATTTTTACTTTCTTCTTACCTTGAATTTGTTTTATTCTTGGCTCTTCTCACATAAACTGACTTATTTATTTGGCTAACTTTAATAGTGTACTAAAAAAATTATATGCATAATATTGTGGAGTATATTTATGCATATAAAACAGGCATATTTATGATGTAATCTGGATAAGAGATGAAAGACAAAAGAACTATACTCACGTTATATAGATAAAATTACTGTAGACAGTTAGAAAGTACCTATAAACATAAACATATAATTAGATACAAAGAAAAATTACTGTTCTTCCTAATTAGAATTTGAAAAATTAAAAATTAAAAGGCATAAATAGAATAATAAGCATATTTGTTATGCACATTTCCAATGACTACATACACATTTATTAATTACTTAAGAAAATATATATTAAACTTAGTTAAATAAACACGATTTTTTAAATTAATATTTACTATGTACTAGTAAAGGAATAATCCTTTTAGATTTTTGTATGTCTCCCTTCTTTTCAACCTGAGCAATTTTTCAATTTATTTCTGTTAAGATTTTAGATGTGTGTTTTAAAATATCTTACATGGTTTATTTTTATTAATTTCCAAGAGGAGTATTCAGTAACAGGATTTAAATTTTTGTTTTCTTCATTAAAAAAGTAAAATATTTTTCCATATTAAAATGATATTTGTATTTATTTTACAAATATCAGACATTTTTGAATGTTTACTTAGTGCTTGATTTTGTTTCAAATGTTTTATATATACTTATATACATTTGTTTAATTTTAGCAAAAATTTTGAGTTACAATTGTTATTTTTATTTTTCAGGTATGATTTTTGAGTTTTAGAGGTTAAATAACTAGTTCAGATGGTGAATCTGAGCACTGTTATAATTAATAAGTAGTAAGTCAATAATTTAAGATTTAAAAATTAAAGTCTTACTGTGAATGACTTAAGTTCTCTCAAGTTATATTTTCCGACCTTTTATTTGCTTACTTATTTTATTTTTATATTTTATTTTTATAGTATTTTATAAAAAATATAAAGGCAGTGTTTAGTTGTTATAAGGTTATTAGGAACACATTTTTTAAAGTTTGAACTTTGTAATAGCTTTTCTTAATTTAATGTTTATAGAAAAAACTTTTATAATTGACATTGCATTGGCAAGTCAACTTTATAAAAACCAATGTCAATAAAACATTTTTTCTCCTGCCATGCTTGTTAAAACATTAATATAGAACATGTTAATAAAATTTCCCAGAAAAGTCACTTTAATTTTTCTGCAGTATCTAATACAATGATTTTTTTCCTTAGCTATGAAATTAAAGCTGTAAGATAGAATGTCACAGGATTTCAAGCCAAAATTTATTTGAATTTAGTAATATTTTATTTATTGAGAGGAGGCAGTGTAATAATAGTAAACATTCTTTGGGAGTCGGAAATCTGTGTTCTGGTTTTGCTTACACAAACTGAATGTGTGTCTGAGCTTTGGTTTCCTCTCTATAAAGTAGCAGATTAAAAGGATGACCTCTATTGCCTCCCAGCCTTCAACCCACTCTTACTGCTGCTCTGATATCCTTGTCATCAGTAGAAGAGTGTCAGCAAATTAAGATGTAAAATATTCTCGTTAAATTATTTTTTCAGATACTAGTATATTTATATAATGGATTTAGTGGACTGTTTAATGTGTTGATCTTTAGGAACTCAGTGAACTCTTTAGATATTGCTTAAAATACTATGTGATCTTGCAAGGGAACTTGTACTTTTGGTTTAGTTTGTCTTTTCATCAAGATATAGCTTTATTACATGTTTGTTTGACCATGCTATATATACTTTTTTATATATATATATATATATGATTATTTTTAAAATCTATAACATTAAAATGTTTTTGGGTATTTAAATGTATATTTTGTGGAAAAAAGTAATTATGAGGTATTTTCTCCCTTTTTAAAGATTTTAATGGATCATCAAAATCTGTCAGAACACGTACTCTGCATGGTGTTATATCTGATTGAATTAGGACTTGAAAATTCATCTGATGAGGAATCAGATGAAGAAGTAAGTAGTTTCATATATTTTTAGACATTAAAGTTTATAACAGGTAATATGTCATCTTGAAATGTATTTACAAAATCATCTTCTTATATATGATCTTATCCACTACTGGAAAAGGCTGTTTTTAATCTTTAAATTCAGGGGTTTTTAGCATTTTCACTGATACATTACACTTTACTTGAAGAATTATTGAATTTGAAATTGGCAAATTTATAATCTGTAAATCTGAGAAAAGTAGTTAATTTTGGTGTTATGGTAATAACATTGATTACTGGTAATAATCATTTCGTCTAGAAAGTCTAATAATTTGATTAGGGATTATTTTTGAGAAGCAAATGTTTTAGGTTAAGATTTTAAGTTAATGAAATGAATCGTATTTTATGGGAGAACTAGAGTCTGGGTACATGAAATTCTTACACTCAGGGGCTGGGAGGCATCCCTCAGCCCCGCCTGTACCCTCTCGCAGTCTGGGAGCCCTCAGGGGATGTCTGACTGATGGTTAGACCCACGGGGAGAGGGTCTGAGCTGGGGAGTGGGTCTAAGCCGGCAGTTGGACATCCTTAGTGCTGCCATGGAGGCGAGAGAGGCTCTGGCCACCACTGCTGCGCTTGCCAGCTGTGAACCTGGCTTCTGGTGAGTGCGCTCCCCTGGGGGAGCACATTGACCACCAGGGGGCAGATCCTGCATTGAGTGTCTGCCCTCTGGTGGTCAGTGTACGTCATAGTGACTGGTTGTTCCACTGTTTGGTCTATTTGCATGTTAGCCTTTTATTATATAGGATATTTAAAATACTTAAGTATACAAGTTAAGATCTTTCAGGAATTTAGAAGTATCATTCCATAAAAGCAATTGTTTCTACAAATTGATTTTAAAATATAAGACATCCTCATTCCCTCCCTTCAAAATGACAAATACAACACAACAGCAAAGAACAAACAAATAAAAAGATTAGGCAGTTGAATCAATATATATTCTCTCATAGATATTAAAGGATCATTAAGATTCCTCTAACTCTAGGTCAGACTTTTAGTTGATTTTTCACACATTCTTCTACAATCATTCCATATTACCATTATTTGGTTATACTAATGAGCGATGAAAAATGTTCTGTACTGTGAAGTATTTTCAGATTTATAATATACTTTTCAGGAGAAATTTAGCTGACTTCCTTTGAATTTACCTATCTTAGTATTGAAAAATGTATTCTTTAATTTGTGTTTGAATTTGGTTTTATTATCTCTTTATAATTTGTGGATGAAGCTGTGAGGATTTATGAATATGACAGACAGTGGATAATTATTTGGGCTTGTTACATCTCCTTTGTACCTTAGACCTGACTTGACAAGGCTTGATATTCATTATGTTTATGTTTTAGGCATCAGTGTGTGGACCAGAACGTTGTCACGACAGTTGGTTTCCTGGCAGCAATTTAGTAGCCAATATGCGACACTTTATAAACTATGTTAGAGTGAGAGTTCCAGAGACTGCTCCTGAAGTGAAGAGAGACTCACCTGCAAGTACCAGCTCTGATGGCTTGGGTTCTTTACATGTAAGTGTGGAAAGGGAGAAAGAAAAAAAGGAAAGGCTTTATGTTATGTTTGGACAGATATCTTGTTTAGGTCATCCTGTGATATCCAAAAGAAAAATAAATGTAGTTGTAGGTGATTATAAATTGTCTTTTCTTTTCTCTGACGTATCTAAGCAGCTTCTGCCTCACCTCTCTTTTTCCTTTAATCTGCCAGAGTTCACGAAGGCCAAAAGTTCTTCAAAGAGAGGTAGATGTATGTGATATTTGCATTAACTAGCAATATGGCTTTAACCGGAAATGTGGATAAACACTCAAGTATTTGTGTGTGTATATGTATGTTTAATTAATATGGTTAAATTTAAAGAGGTGTTTTTTTAATGTATACGTGTGTGTTTTTAATATAGTGATTTAGGAATAATTTTAAAGGAAATTCATAATATTGAACTTAAAAAAATAATACTGAGTGTTTAATAGTGGGTTTTTCTTGGTAGTATTAGTAGTATTTTACATCAGTTATAAGCAGCACATTTGGGTCTGTTTACATTTAGCATTGTTACTAACAACTTAAAAATAAATGTTTCCTAAATCAAAATAAATTTAATGTTTAATTGCCGGCAGCATGCCCATTTATAATATTTTTATTATGGCAATTAATTAACTTTGGTAAAATAAGCTCTCAAATCTTAAAACTCCATATATTGTATATTTGGATTCATTTTGGAAATCAGCTCTCATTGCATGTAGCTTAATTAATTTTTAAAAAGCAGAAATGAAATATATTGCAGTGACATGTCAAATAACTAAACTTAAACACCTAGTGCCTACAATCTATATTTTTGTGAGTAGGGAACATTGAATCAGACATTTCTCATAGTAGAGTCCTGTGGTAGGAGATTTCTTTGCCTTTGACAACATGTTCTTGCTGTGAACATCATAAATAGTTTTTATTAAAATATTGGAACCTTTATAAGAGGCAGCATTTGCCTCTTATGCTGGTAGAGATTACTTTGAAAAACAATTTGGCACTCACCAAATTGCTCAGTGGTTAGAGCATAAGCCTGAAGACCAAAGGGTTGCGGGTTCGATTATCAGTCAAGGGCACATACCTTGCTTGTAGGCTCAATCCCCAGCCTGAGTCAGGGGCCTGTCAAGGCATATGTGGAAGGCAACCAATCCATGTGTCTTCTCATATCAGTGTTTCTCTCTTGCTCACTCTCCCCCTGCCCCCTTCCATTCTAAAAAAAAAATCAATGGAAAAATATCCTCTGGTGAGGATTAAAAAAATTAGAAAAACAGTTTGGACTATTGAAAAATAGTGTATATTATAATTTAACTCATCAAAACATTGGAGCATTCTTTTTATTCTTGCTTAAACAAATTAATGTGTATCTTAATTAAAAATGATTTCTAAAAGCTCTAATGCAGATTGACAGCTTTAGCATAAAGGCTATTTATATCTAAATTAAGAAAAATGGTTTTTAAAAATCTGTTCAAATAACAATTTATAATATTCAAATATGAAGCAGATCAATTTGATTTTTCATCTTTATATTTCATATTAATAATTTTAAGCATATATGTTAGAAATAATTTTTAAATGTTTGAAGTTCCTTAAAAATGAAATTAATTAGCAGTTCCTATTTATTAATGTAGAAAAAAATTAATTTATAATTTTCTTCATTGGAAAATATGACAGTTTTTAGAAATTAGTATAGTATTGTATTTTAAAAAAATATATATATTTTATTGGTTTTTTACAGAGAGAAAGGGAGAGAGATAGAGAGCTAGAAACATTGATGAGAGAGAAACATCGACCAACTGCCTCTTGCACACCCCCTACTGGGGATGTGCCCGCAACCAATGTACATGCCCTTGACCGGAATCGAACGTGGGACCTTTCAGTCCACAGACCAACGCTCTACCACTGAGCCAAATCAGTTTTGGCTGTATTTTTTTTTTTTTTTTTTTAAATCCTCACCTGAGGATATTTTCCCATTGATATTTATTTATTTATTTATTTATTTATTTATTTATTTTTATTATTATTTTAAAAATATATTTTTATTGATTTTTTACAGAGAGGAAGGGAGAGGGATAGAGAGTTAGAAACATCGATGAGAGAGAAACATCGACCAGCTGCCTCCTGCACACCTCCCACTGGGGATGTGCCCGCAAACAAGGCACACGCCCCTGACCGAAATCGAACCCGGGACCCTTGAGTCCCCAGACCGACGCTCTATCCACTGAGCCAAACCGGTTTCGGCTGATTTTTATTTAAAAAAAATATATTTTGATTGATTTCAGGGAGTAACATAGAGGTAGAGAGATACAAACATCAATGATGAGAGAAAATCATTGATTGGCTGCCTCCTGTACACCTCTGTACATCCTGGGGATCAAGCCCAAAACCTGGACATGTTCCCTGATTGGGAATCAAACCATGAACTTCTGTTATATAAATTGATGCTGAACCACTGAGCTATGCTGGCTGGGCTCCATAGATTTTTAGAGAGAGTGAAAGGGAGGGGGAGAAACCTATACAGAAACATTGATGTGAGGGACACACATTGATTGGTTGTCACTTGCATGTGCCCGTGGGGTGATAGGGCTGGTGTGGTCAGGGGATTAAGCTTGCAACCAAGGTCCGTGCCCTTGACCAGAACTGAACCTGGGACACTTCAGTTTGCACTGTTGCTCTATCCAGTGAGCCAAACTAGCTAGGGCAAATATGGTATTCTTGAAGAATGTTGGGTAGAACAGCTTTTCTTTTTTTAAACTGATGAGGAACTTAATTTATGAATTTTCTTTAATATGACTATAGATACTACTCAAGCTTTGTCTGTTTTCTCTAGTAGATAGATAGATTCAGGAGTTTGCAAAAGAGGTGTTATCTTGGATTATCTCCTTTCTTCTCTTCATTGTTATTTTCAGATTGAGTGGGTCTAGGTATATTTAGTAAAGAGTCAGATTTCTTAAAAAGAAAATCTATTGAAACATATCTGCATGAAACTTTGAACATTCCCCTTGGAAAATGTAGTACTAATATGTTTTTAAACTCGACACTGAGTAACTTCTTTGATTTCTTTCTTTTTGTTTTTTAATGGTAGAATTCTGGTACAGCCCAAGTTTTCAGCTTAGTAGCAGAGCGTAGAAAGAAGTTTCAGGAGATCATCAATCGTAGCAGCAATGAAGCAAATCAGGTGGTTCGTCCTAAAACTTCAAGTAAATGGTCTGCTCCTGGTTCAGCTCCACAGTTAACTACAGCCATTTTGGAAATTAAAGAAAGCATATTGTCTTTGCTAATTAAACTTCACCACAAACTCTCAGGAAAACAAAACTCCTACTATCCTCCTTGGCTTGATGACACAGAAATTTTGATCCAACCAGAAATTCCTAAATATAGTCATGGAGATGGTATAACTGCAGTAGAAAGAATTTTACTAAAAGCTGCATTGCAAAGCAGAATGAACAAACGTATCGTTGAAGAGATATGTAGAAAAGTGACCCCTCCTGTACCACCCAGAAAAGTCACTGCAGCAGAGAAGAAAACATTGGACAAAGAAGAAAGGTAATTTATTTTATTTTTACTGTTTTTAACATGAAGGGTACAGTTAAAGATTTGATATAGCTTCCCTTATTGGCTATCTGAGGACCTGGGTGTTTAGTATCTATAATCATAGCTTAATGCTTTGTAAGATAAATGGAACCAAACGTAGTTGGTGCTTGTGTGTGTAGTATGCTTGAGTTAGTTGGTGTTGAGAAAACAAGGCTTCTGACCCCAGCATTAAATTACTGCCTTAAACTTATAGGCCTCTGTGGAAAATTACTACTGCTGTAATTACCATGGGAATCTAATAACTCTCCTGCTGTTTTCAAAAACTTTTATCAATTTAACTTTAAATGAATACAGAAAATTTAAAAATATATTTTAAATATATCTGAAAATAAAAATCAGACTATTTTAGTTCCTTTTGGTCCTTTCCACTCTTTTCAATGTGTGATCACTGATTATTAAGCAAGGAATGTATTAAAACATACTTATAGCTCTAGCTTTTGGAACTTGAGATTGCCTTTAATTTGCTGTTAAATCCTGATATTTATAAAATTTTAAAAATCTTTCTTGAATGATTTTCCTTTTTATCAAGATAAGGGAGGATAGGAGGAGACTCAGGCTTAACAGTAAAATTGATGTGCTCAGTTTTGTCCATTATTGAGTTTAAGGGGTTCATCCAGGTGAAGATGTCCAGTCAAGTAAATTTGACATGTAGGGGAGAATTCTTAGTTATAGCTACAGATTTGGGCACATAAGTGATAATTAAAACCTTGTATATGGAAGAGTATGTACAGTAAGAGAACACTTAATATAGGACTCAAGAAGAAAACATTAAAGGGAGTGACTGAGGAAGGAGTGTCTACAAAACTGAAAAGGGAAGCTAGATTAGAATAGGAGGAGAACTTCAGAGAGTGGCATTAGAGAAATCATGAGGAGATTCAGGAAGGAAGAAAGTTCTCAACATTGTTAAGTGCTGCAAAAGTTCAGAGAAGATTGGCTGTTCCATTTGACCTTATAGTTAGGAAGTCATTTTGGGTAACTGTGTCAGGAGCAATTTTAGTCACATATGTAGTTGTACTTTATTGCTGATGTGATTTCATTATATTACAAGTATACATAAAAGGATTTGGAATATTATGAATATAGGAAAGTCCAGATTTCTCATCCTATCTAGTTAAAGAGTAATATGCAAATTGACCATCACTCCAAGATACAAGATGGCTGCCCCCATGTGGTCAAAGATGTCTGTCCCCATGTCAATACAAGATGGCTGCCACAAGATGGTCAGCAGGGGAGGGCAATTGGGAAGAACCAGGCCTGCAAGAGAGGGCAGTTGGGGGCGATCAAGCCTGTAGGGGAGGGCAGTTAGGGGTGACCAGGCCAGCAGAGGAGGGCAGCTGGGGGCAACTGGGCCTGCAGGGAGAGGCAGCTGGGAGGGACCCAGGCCTGTAGGGGAGAGCACATGGGGGGTGGGCAGACCAGCAAGGGAGAGCAGTTAGGGGTGATGAGGCTGGCAGGGGAGGGCAGTTTGGGGTGACCAGGCCTGTAGGGGAGGGTGGTTGGGGGGGTGGGGACCAGTCCTGCAGGGGAGGGCAATTGGGGGGGGACCCAGGTTTGCAGTTGTGGGGGGACCAGACCAGCAGGGGAGAGCAGTTAGGGGCAATGAGGCTGGCAGGGGAGGGAAGTTAGGGATGACTGAGTTGGCAGGGGAGGGCAGTTGGGAGGGACCCTCCCTTCAGGGGAGGGCAGTTAGGGGCAATTAGGCTGGCAGGGGAGCAGTTAGACATCAGTCAGGCTGGCAGGGGAGTGGTTAGGGGGTGATCAGGCAGGCAGGCAGGCAAGCAGTTGGGAGTGGGCCTAAATGGGCAGTCGGACATCCCTCGAGGGGTCCCAGATTGGAGAGGTTGCAGGCTGGGTTGAGGGACACAACCCCTATGCACGAATTTTGTGCACCGGGCCTCTATTAGTTCTTTATAATAGGAACTAGAGGCCCGAAGCATGAAATTCATGCAAAAATAGGCCTTCCTTCCCCCAGCTGCCCGTACCGGCTTCCCTCTGGCACCTGGGACCCAAGCTTCCCTCCAGCTGCCGGCAGGCACCCAGGACCTGGGCTTCCCTCACAGCAGCCCCAGCTTGGTCTAATTAGCATATTATGCTTTTATTATTATAGATTGTTATAAATAACAATTTACATGACAAGCAGGTGAACAGTTGGGAGCCAGTAGTCCTGGATTGTGAAAGGGATGTCCGACTGCCTGTTTAGGCCTGATCCAGGTAGGATCCCAGAATGGAGAGGGTGCAGGCTGGGCTGAGGGACACGACCCCCGTCTTCCCTGCATCAGTTTTGTGCACCGGGCCTCTAGCTCTTATATAATCACAATACACTTTTCAAATAAAATTAACATTTTGTTTGAATTAAAAATCATTAGATCCCAAATTCCTATTGCTGTTAACTGTACAAAGGCCTTTTCATACATTATATACTCCTGAAAGAGAGCAAATAAACCTTAGGATGTCTGGTACCTATCACTTTATTTCTATTTAATTTAGGCGACAAAAAGCTAGAGAGAGGCAGCAAAAATTGCTTGCAGAGTTTGCTTCACGACAGAAAAGCTTTATGGAAACTGCAATGGATGTTGGTAAGTCAAGATTTATTAATTTAGAACTTTCATAATTATAGTTATTATTTTAGGCACTATTTAGTCTAATCTTCCATAAGTTTTAAACATTACCAGGAGATTATTTCTGTTCTTTACTTAAACAATGGAGTGATGGAAGATCAGACTTTTACTATAGGAAGTACATTCTGTTGTTGAATAGCTGCAATTAGAAAGTTCTTTCTGATGTCTCCGTACCTCAGGCCTTTACAGCTCCTCTGATTTTCCTTGTGGTTTTCTCTTTCCTTCTAGTTTTAGAATTTCCAGTCAGTCAGCTTTCCTGTGGTTCTGGATGATGTCTGATTAACGAAATGCCAGGTGTGGGTGTCAGACTAGCCCATTCTGTGCTCCTGCCTCTCCCATAGTCTCAATGTGCTTTCTTCTTTACTCCTCCAGTTGTAGGACTTCCCTTCAGCCCGATTTCAGATGCTTATGAATGATGGTTGTTCTGTATTTTAGTTGTAATTTTGATGTGATTGTGGGAGGCAGTGAGTACCAGTGTTTACGCTGCCATTTTCATTCTATTTATGTATTATTTTTTTCTCTGATTTTTTTATTGGCTTCTTTTTATTTTTCTTTAATACTGGGAATTATTCAAAGCTTTATTTTGGCCTTCCTCACTTTCAATAACTATTAGATACATGTTTATCTCCATGAATTCTTTTTTAAAAAAAATATATTTTATTGATTTTTAACAGAGAGGAAGGGAGAGAGATAGAGAACTAGAAACGTCAATGAGAGAGAAACATCGACCAGCTGCCTCTTGCACACCCCCTACCGGGGATGTGCCCGCAACCAAGGTACATGCTCTTGACCGGAATTGAACCTGGGAACCGACGCTCTACCACTGAGCCAAACCGGCTTTGGCTCCATGAGTTCTTATTAAACTTAACTGAATAAATAAAGGAGGAATAGTTGGTTTCTCTTTTATCTCCTAGTAAATATTGCGATTTTTTCCCAAGAGCTGAGATGTCAATAAATTTTCCTTCTGAGGTGCCTCAAAGAAAATTAAAACAATTTTCTTAAATTATAATGTCTTAAAGGTGTTTTTAATACAAATGTCTTTGCTTCTGTATTTTTCCTTTCAGTTTTGTTTGTGAATAATACATTTTAATACAAACATATTATTTAAAGTCTTTCATTATATCAACTCTTTGAATATTTTGTCTTTTTCTAAGTAAACATTTTATTTTAGCAAGCTATTTTTCCATAATTTTATTACAATATACCTCAATTGGTATTGAAGCTCAAAATTATTTCAACTAAGTTTTTCCCCACATTTTCATTGAAGAGAGATTTTTCTTCTCAGATTCTCCTGAGAGTGATATTCCTATGGAGATCGCCACAGCAGAACCACAAGTTTCTGAGGCAGTATATGATTGTGTTATTTGTGGCCAAAGTGGCCCTTCCTCTGAAGACCGACCTACAGGATTGGTTGTTCTGTTACAAGCATCCTCAGGTAAAATTAAAGTACTTTTTCAGTGGGAATATTTTAGAAATAAAGTATATACAACAGAGTAATAAATATCTGTATTGAATGGAAGTTTTACCTTTGTCTAGATATAACTATAGATGTAGATAACAAGGGTCGATTTAGAATTGTATAGCAAAGATTCTTAATCTGGTTTTATCTGACCTTGCTGGACATGAGTTGGAAGAACTTTTTAACAGAAAGAGATCTTTATACGTTAGTCTTTTTCCTTAAAATGATATGGTATATTACCAATGCTAGGTGACTAATTGCTGAGTTTAGTATTCTTGGCAATTTAATTTTTCTTAAATCTGGAAGCATTTTAACACCAGAAATATTGTCCACTTATATATTGATTTTTTATTTTTTATTTTTTATTTTTTTTAAGAGAGGAAGGAAAAGAGAGAAAAAGAAAGAGAGTGAGGGAGAGAAACATCATTGTAAGAGATACATCCTTTGGCTGCCTCCCATATGTACTGGGAATCAAATCCTTGACCTTCTGGTGCATTGGATGATGCTCCAACCAACTGAGCCACACTGTCCAGGGGTGTCAACTTAATTATTTTAATTGCATAAGGCTTATTCAGGTAGCTTTGCCCTTGTATCTTGAGCTACAAGAAAGTGCCATTTTTAAAACAGTCCACTGACAGATATGTTTGCCAATCTGTAGTTAACAAAACAATTTTTTTTTTTTAAGAATTTGTCTGAATGTTCTCTATTCTCTCTCTAACTGAAGTATTTTGAAGTAGAGTTATGATTAGGGTTAGAAGATATAACATTTATAGGAGACTCAGTAGAATCCTATTTTCTTTTCATTAGCTGGAAAATGGAGATTTAGAAAGTTTAGAAACTTGACCTGACTAAAAAGAAGTAAGAAATATGGATCTTGAAAATGACCTCAGATTTTCTCACTGTGCAGAATATAGGCAAACTGCTGCAGTTAAATATTTTACCATTTTTTCTCCCTGCATGATCTACAATAATAATCTGCTTCATGTTGATATTTATTGCTGTGTTGCTGAGAATTACCTGAAAGAGAAGTTGGGGTGCTTCACTGGGCTGGGAAAGGTTAAACTAAATCAGAAAGCAGGTCTAATTAAGTAATTTATTCTACATATATAAAAGTCCAGTTTACTCGCACATGCGCAATACATATAAAGCTCTTACTGGTGCCAATTGCACATGTGTGTTTTGATCTGTCATTGTCGATCGTGAATTTGGTTGACACTTCTCTTATAGAGAAAGGACGAATAGCAATATAAAATGTCTTCTAATTTCCTTTCAATGTGCACAAATCTGTGAACTAGGCCACAAGTAGTTTTATAATGATAGTTGGAGACTTTATTTATTTTTAAAATGTATTTTATTGATTTCTTACAGAGAGGAAGGGAGAAGTATAGAGAGCCAGAAACATCAATGAGAGAGAAACATCGATCAGCCGCCTCCTGTACCAACCTCACTGGGGATGTGCCTGCAACCAATGCACGTGCCCTTGACTGGAATCGAACCTAGGACCCCCCAGTCTGCAGGCAGATGCTCTGTCCACTGAGCCAAACTGGTTTCGGCAATAGTTGGAGACTTTAATCTCTCATTTTCAATAATAGATAGAATAGCTAGACAGAATATCAAAAAAAGAAATAAAACACTTAAATAACACTATACAATAATTAACAAAAATACCGCCTACTTGTATGGAATACTCTAACAGTAGTAGAATACAGTTTTCTCAATTGTACATGGAACATTCTCCAAGATAGACCATGGGTTAGCCATGAAACAGTTTCAGTACTTTTAAAAAGACCGAAATCACCCAAAATATCATCTCTGACCACATGGAATGAAAGTAGAAATCAATAATAGCAGGAAACTTGGAAAATTCACAAATATGTGTAAATTAAATAACACATTCTTCAACAACCAACGGGCCAAAGAAGAATTAGAAGGTACTTTGAAACAAATGAAAATGAAAACACAACATACCAAAACTTATGTGGGTGGTGAAAACAGTGCACGGAGGAAAGTTTATAGCTGCAAATGCTTCCATCAAAAAAAGATCTCAGATCAGTAATGTAACTTTATACTTTAGGAACTAGAAAAATAGGAAAAGCTGACTGCAAAGCTAGCACATAGGAAGAAATAAAGACTAGAGCAAAGATAAATGAAATAGAGAAAAGGAAAACACTAGAGAGAATCATTCTTGAAAATATCAAAATTGACAAATTTTGTAGCCAGAGTGACTAAGGAAAAAAGGACACAAATAAAAAAGACTATAAGAGAATATTATGAATAATTTTGTTAATAAATGATGTCCTAGATGAAATGGATAAGTTTCTAAAAACAAACTACCAAAACTGATTCAAGAAGACATAGAAGGTGGGGGAGGGGGGGTCAATTGGGGAAAAAGGAGACTTATGTAAAACTTTAGACAATTAAAAAAATAGTTAAGAAAAGAAGAAAGAAAATTTGACAGACCTTAAATATGAGATTGAATCTATAATCAAAAACATCTCAACAAATAAAAGCCCAGGACCTGATAGATTCTGTGGTGGTTCTACCAAACATTTAAATAACACTAATTCTTCTCAAACTCGTCAAAAGGAAAAAAAAGGAGAGAACACTTCCTAAGTTATTCTAGGAGCCCAGCATTACTCTGACACAAAAGCAAAATCCTAGCAAACCAATACAGTAGTGCATACATAATGCATAACCATATTTTAGTTGTTAGCATTTACTTCTGTCTCTCTTTTTGCCACTACTCTCCAAAACTTGGGGCCCACAGTGAGTGTTATGGTTAATTTACCTTCCCTAAGAATGGCTCTTCCTATGCTTATCAGTCTTATAATAATGTATGGCACTGTATGTTTATATCCTCACTACCCTTTTTTGTGCTTTTACAATTATAAAATCCTAGTATTTGTTTTTCTCCTTTTGCCATATACCTCTTCTCAAGTGTATTTTGAAAAGTTTTATATCTACAGAAAATTTGGATACCTTTTACTTACACTCACCAGTAATTAACATATTGTCATATTTATTTTTCTTTCCTTCTTTCCCTCTCTTATTTACTCTCCGTTTCTATTTCTCTCTTCAGAAGAAAATGGCATACATCATGACATTTTATTCCTAAATATTTCAGGCAGTATCTCCTAAGAACAGGATATTTTTACTATAACCACAGTATCATCATATCCAAGAAATCTGTTATTATTAATAATAACATCTAATATTCTATGTTAAAATTCTCTCAATTGTCCCAGTAATATTTTTGGAGCAAAGTCTTTTCTTGATCCAAGAACCAAGATTATGCATTGCATTTCATTGTCATTTCCTGTTAGTCTACTTTAATCTAGGGCAGTTTCTCCAGACCTTTAGAAAGTGTTGATGAGTCCAATCAGTTCTATAGAATGAGGCTCATAGTGACAGCTTGTCCTATTATTGGTGATGCCAGTGAAGTTTGATCACTTGGTTAAAGTGGTAGGTAATCTATATGATGAGGCTCTAGTAATTTACCCTTTTACTTGATTCCTCATCTGAATCAATGAATGTGTTATCTGTTTCCATTAGTACTCTTTCAGTACTTAAAGTTTCTCAAATTTGACCAGTCAGAACTCCTTTAGATCCTCATGACTGCCCCCTCAGTGTTTGAATTACTCCCTTTTTTTTTTTTTTAAATCCTCACCCGAGGATATGTTTTCATTGATGTGAGAGAGAGAGAGAGAGAGAGAGAGAGAGAGAGAGAGAGAGAGAGAGGAAAAAAGAGAAAAATATCGATGTAAGAGAGAAACATCAATCATTTACCTCACATATGTGCCCCTATCAAGGATCGAACCCACAACCTAGGTATGTGCCCTGACTGGGAATTTGACTTGCAGTCTTTTGGTGTACAGGATGACACTCCAACCAATTGAGCTGCTTGGCCAGGGCTACTCCTTACTTTTTATTACACAAAATTCCAGCTTTTATGCCGAAACCGATTTGGCTCAATGGATAGAGCGTTGGCTTGGGGACTGAAAGGTCCCGGGTTCGATTCCGGTCAAGGGCATGTACCTTGGTTGCAGGCATATCCCCAGTAGCGGGTGTGCAAGAGGCAGCTGATTGATGACACTCTCTCATCGATGTTTCTAACTCTCTATCTCTCTCCCTTCCTCTCTGTACAAAATCAATAAAATATATTAAAAAAAAAAAAATCCAGCTTTTCTTGAACTTTTTCCCAACCTTGGATCTGTTTCCTTTTCATTGAGAGATAGTGTATTTAGAAATAAAGTTTATTTGTTACTGGAGTGTCATAATTTCTAGACTTTTCCAATGGACACACTTTGGAAACCATTCATCCACCATCAGTCCATCTATTGATCCTTCAATCAATCCATTGGTCCATTTTTCCATCCAGAGTTCATACCCATATTTTACTGCTAATTTAAAAATTAAATATTGGCCCCAGCGGATTTGGCTCAGTGGATAGAATGTGGGCCTGCTGACTGGGGGTCTCGGTTTGATTCTGGCCAAGGACACATGCCTGGGTTGTGGTTTCAGATCCTCAGTAGGGGACATGCTCAGTCAGTGATTCTCTCTCATCATTGATGTTTCTCTCTCTCTCCCCCTCTCCCTTCCTCTCTTAAATCAATAAAGAAATATATTTTTAAAAATTAAATATTGGCATATTTGGAGTTTTATTTACTCTCTAGAACACATGTGTCAAACACAAGGCCCGCGGGCCAAATCCGTCCCGCCAGGCCTTGCAATGTGGCCCGCACCGCGCTGTCATCACTGCACTCCGCTGCGTTTCCATCACAATGACAGTTTATGACTGTTCAGTAAACCATTCGGCCCGCGATTTAGGCTGGATTTTAGATTTTGGCCCCTTCTCTGATTGAGTTCGACACCCCTACTCTAGAAGAACGCTACAGTATCACTTTTTTTTTTAGGGTCTAATAGTGCAAAAATTAGTCAGCTGATTATAATATAAATAACTTGGCTCTTAAGGTGAATCGGGCCTATATGTTGGCCATTTAATAAGCTCTTATCTCTGTTGTTAATGTAGTTTTGGGGCAGTGCCGCGACAACACTGAGCCAAAAAAGCTGCCTATCACTGAAGAGGAACAGATCTACCCGTGGGATACATGTGCAGCCGTTCACGATGTGAGGCTTTCCTTATTACAACGCTATTTTAAGGATGTGAGTACCCTTTTTATCTACTGGTATTTTAGTCTGCAAAATTCATAGTTATTTCACTCCAGAGTTTTATGTATATTTTTCTTACACATAGTTAGAAAAATGTCATTCTGATTTAGAATCTGGAACTTTATTGGAAAAAATTAATATGTGAATAGTAAAGAAATGAAATCTGTCAATAAGTGAATATTTTAGGTTATAAATGTTATATCTTTGTTTTAAATGTTATTTATTGGGAGTTATACAAATTTAATACAATGGAATCATAAGTATAATATTAACTATAAAGACTTTTCAATATGGCATGAATATTTTTATGAAGATTTTTGTTTCCTTTTTTACTTTCACTTAAAGATCCTATATAATAAAAGCCTAATATGCAGATTGTCCCCTTGACTGTTAGTTCACCCAGGGACGGGGCTGGTGGTGGTGACTGCAGGCAGCAGGGGGAAAGGAGGCACCCCTGCCGGCTGTTGCTAGGGACCCCACCCATGCACGAATTTCATGCACTGGGCCTCTAGGATACAATAAAATCCCATTGTGATGCTGTTTAAATGTAAAGTAGGGCCAGGGTTAATATATGGCTTCTATGGTTTCTAATAAACTCGGTAGACTTTTTTCTAGCTCTTTGCACGTAGATGATGTTGCACTCAGCTGTCTCAAATCTTGGAAGACCAGCTTTATTTATTTAATAGCAACAGCATTAATTTCTTTATAAAATTTCTTTTTTGGTACCATTTTAAGCATTTCCTAACTGGATTACCAAATGGGGTTTCCTTTCACTTGTTGTGTTTTGGATATTGCATCTTGATTTAAGTACATATATGATAATAACTTAAATTGCTTAAAATGTGAAATGAAGCATTATTTTTATTTAACTATATGATGATTATCTTAATAGATTTTCAAATATAATTTTTTCTTGTTGGTCCATAATGCACTGGATTAAATGGAAGAAACTAGTAGCATGGGTAGAAGACAAAATGCTTGATGAGAATAAATAGTAACTGACCTAATGATAAGAGTCAGAGTCTAGTGTGGTTAAATGGTCTGGTCAGAGGAGAAGGTTTCTGGTGGATTCTGGAGAAGCAGAAGGCTCTAATTAGGGAGATCTTGTCTAGTGTAGAACAAGTCCCAGATCAGAAAAATGGGTTCGGTCCTGATTCTGTCATTTCTTAATGTGAACTTGGCCAAATAAACACTCAGTTTTCTCTTCTGTAATATAAGGCTCATAATGATCTTTTATGTAGCAATTTTTAACTCATCAGGTTAAAAATATTTCAGATCACTTTACATATATAATAAAGGTCAGTATAAATATATAGCGTTTTTAATACTCAAACTAGCCCATTTAGGAGGTCTCAGGTGTTAGGCTTTACAAGGTAGTTTGGATTAGGTAATGGGGACTGTATTTTGAGGCTTTAAAAATGAAATTATCATTATTTGGAAAAAGATATAAACACTTACTTTCACACATTTTTTCTTCATTTGAAATTTTTACCATGTGTATATACACATATAATTTTATTAATCACAGATGAATATGTATCTTCTTTTTGAAGGAAATGATGAAATTGTGCTAAGTTCTGCTTTTGCAGAAATTTACTACCACCTTTATTTTGATTTTATTTTCTTGACATTATTTTGATTTTAATTTTATAATTTTGAATCATTTTAGAGTAAATGGTTGAAGATACATCCTAAAGCCAAACAGAATAATGACTTGATTTACTCAAAATACAATCCAGACCTAATAGCAAAATAATCTTGAGGGAAGAGGAGATCTAATAAAGAAGAGAAAAATTAGGGTATCTCCTTTTTGCAGCCAGAATACTTACTTCATTTCTAGAAAAAAACTTTTTTTAATTTTTAAAATTATGTAACAATTTTTTATTTATTGATTTTAAAGAGAGAGGAGAAGGGAGAGAGAAATATCAATTTGTTGTTCCACTTATTTATGCATTCATTGGTTGTTTCTTGTATGTGCCCTGACTGGAGAGAAAACACACAACCTTAGCACTTTGGGACAAAGCTCCAGCCAACCGAGCTATATACATGTACAGGGCAAAAAAATTTTTAATGAATAAGTTCTGAAATATGAACTGGACTGAATATCTATTATGTTTCTGTTAGTGATTGTGAGATTTTATTCCTATATTAATTCTTTTGTGTTCTTATACAATAGTTATGTGTATATGACATGATTCCTCGACTGTGCCTCTGGAGGACTAGGGCCATTTCTTTTTTTCTTTTTTTTTTCTTTTTTAATATATTTTTATTGATTTCAGAGAGGAAGGGAGAGGAAGAGAGAGATAGAAACATCAATGATGAAAGAGAGTCATTGATCGGCTGACTCCTGCACACCCACCCTGGGGTTGGAACCCACAACCCAGGCATGTGCCCTTGGCCAGAATTGAACCCGGGATCCTTCAGTCCGCAGGGCGATGCTCTATCCACTGAGCCAAACCAGCTAGGGCGGGGACCATTTCTTATATTAGTTTTATAGTTTCCTGAGGGGCTAGCACATGCTATGTGTGTTGTAGATGCTTATTGGATTTCTTAATTATTCCAGCAGAGTATCAGATTTTGGTTGTCAGGCAGACTATATAGAAGAGGAGTTACTATCAGTGGGCATTGATATTGATTATAGAATTAAGCTGTGTAGATTCTTCTCTCTTCAGATCAAATGCATGCAGTTTATAGAGTTGATGTGTAGAATTTTGGTCATGTAAGACAGTACAATTACTGTTGAAACTGAAGTGTTGAAATTGGAAGTGTTTATATAGGTGAAGAACTTGAGCTTTGGAGTCAGATAGACTTGGGTTTGAATTTGGGCTCTACTACCATTTATAACTGAGTGACCTTAGTAACTTTTGTATTCCTTATTTGTAAAAAGATACTACCACTTACTGTAGGAGATTTTAATAAATATTGAGGTCATGAAAATTGAATGATAAGCACTTAGCACAGTGGTGGACACATCATTTAAGTCTTCCTAAAACATTAATCTCATATTAGTAAATGTTTTCCTTCCTTTTTTCTACACTACAGCGGATTCAAATAAGATAACTAACAGTTACATTAACAAATGATTTAGTATTTTCAGCTAACTGCTTTTATTAAAAAAGAAAATTATATTTTTATAATACATGGTCAAAGAAGCAGCTTGTTTATTAACTGACTATCAACTGTCCTATATAATAAAAGGGTAATATGCAAATTGACTGAACAGCAGAACGACTGAATGCCTGAGGCCTCTCACGCTAGCCACCCCCACCCCCACCCCCAGCGGGCATTTTAACCCTGGTTGGGGCGGGGCCGGGCCAGGCCAGCAGGCAAACGGGCGGCCCCTTTCCCAGACTGGGGCCACCCCTGATTGGTGAGAAGAAATCAGAGTCAAGAAGACCAATTACAAATACTTTATATAAGAATTCCCATGCCACCCAACCCCCAACAATGCACAGACTTGAATGTTACAGTGAGAATGAAGAAGTCAGGCTGAAGTCATGAGTTATTTAGAAGACAGAATTCATATGATTTGGGAATTAAAACTGTGGTGTGAAGGAAAGAGTGTGATGTAGAGTAACTCTTTAGCTTTCTGATTTGGTGACTAAATAGATTGTGGAACTTTTAAACCCAGAGGAAAAGGAAGAGTAATGGAGAAAATGACAAGTTTTTGACACATTAATTTTATGTTGTCTGAGGGATGTCAAACTGGAGATTTTTGGTTGGCAGCTATTTGTATCTGTCATTCAGGCAAGAGATTTAATTTAACTTGGAGGGTAGGTGAATTTACTGATTAAATCACTTAGGGAGAATAGTTGTAATGAGTAGTGAGTAAGCACTAAGAATAGAATCTTGAGGAATATAAACTTTGAAGGGGCAGAGGAAGAAAGAAGAGACTTAAAGGAGCCTAAACCAAATGATTAAAGGGTTGGGAGTAAAACCAAAAGAGAGTCGCATTATAGAAGTCAGAGGGAAGTAGACCCTTTAAGAGGGAAGTTGTTAATGGCAATCATAGATTAAGTATCATATAAAACAGTTGTCATCAATACCAGTATAGTTTACACTGAACTATAGTATAATAGTGAGAGCTTATATTTTATGGAGTGGAGAAAGGCTAATTGGTCATTATTTTTCATATGAGCATAGATATTTGGAAGCTAAATCTTTATGGTGTTTCTAGTTTAAAGATATTGCCTTCGAGCTTTCAAGTCTGGTATTGCTTTATCACAAAAATACAAAGTTATTCTTCCTTTTCCTCTGGGTTTAAAAACTCCACAATCTATTTAGTCACCAAATTGGAATGCTAAGTTCAAATATGAAATCATTCAGAGATTTCTGTGGATATATTTAAATATGTCTATACTTCGTTAAAATTAATTGAATTTTGTCTTTCTTTTTTTAAGAGTTCTTGTCTCTTAGCAGTATCAATTGGCTGGGAAGGAGGTGTTTATGTACAAACCTGTGGACACACATTACATATAGATTGTCATAAATCTTATATGGAATCATTACGGGTAAGTTAATTGAATAAATTTTAAAGGTATATGTATCTTTCCTCATATTAAATATTTTTACAGCATATACATCCCAATTCATCTGGGGTGATTTTGGTCATTATGTGAACAATCTAGGCTCACAGTTTCTTCATTTCTTTCACTTTAGGGATTTTTTTTAGTAGCTGACGTCCAAGGCTGAAATTTTTTTTTATTTTTAAAAAATGTTATTAATTTTAAGGAGAAAGGAAGGGAGAGGGAGAAACACCAATGATGAGAAAGAATCATCGATTGGCTGCCTCCTGCACATCCCCTACTGGGGATCGAGGCCACAACTTGGACATGTGCCCTGACTGAGAATCGAACCTCCTGGTTCATAGGTTGACGCCAGGACATGGCTGTAATTTTAGACTTTGCTATTCTAGTTCTGAAATATTAAGCTTTATCAGTATTAAGCTTTATTATCCCACCATATTATTTAATTATTTTTCAAATTCTCTTATTTTCACTCTTTATTATTATGTTTTGCTTCTGGCATCAAGATATCTAGTCCTTTAACCCTTGTGCATTTTCCCTGGTGCATTAGCTCTTACCTAGCCTCGCTTACTTATACTTTACCCATTCTACTCTTAATACCTGTTGTTTAATCTGCCTCCTTTGATCATAGACCCAGGCAACTAGCCCTGCTAGAAAAGTAATAAAGCTAAGTAAACTGTCATCTCCATAAATTTGTGGTTTTCTATAATAGTGCCTTAGACTAGAGCCGTGAATTTCAACTGGTGTGCCATAAAAATGTTAGTCATAGTGCCTTAGACTAGAGCCGTGAATTTCAACTGGTGTGCCATAAAAATGTTAGTCAGGACACCTCTTTTCCCTCAGATTATCAAATAAAAAAGTGACAACACCCAACACAACAATAGCCGTCTGGTATGAATGAATAAAAAGTATAACTATTTTTTTTTTTTGTCAGATTGGCACAAAAACAATATATTTTTTGGTGTGCCTCAGAATTTCAGTAATTAGTTTATGTGTGCCATAAGATGAAAAAGGTTAAAAATTGCTGGACTAAAGTCATGGACTGTAAATACCACTTACACTTCATTTACTTGTCTTTAGTCAGTTTCCTCTCCTGGTTTCCTCAGCAGCTATTCCAAACCTTTGCCTCCCTTATCCCCCTGAAGTCCCAAGGTCCCTTTTCCCTCTAAACTGCCTCTTCCTCTCACCAAGAACAGTGGTTCTCTGTCACATACTACTGTAGCTTCCTATGTTGCTTTTAGGTATATTCCTTGATGAATGACTTTGCATCCCAACCAATTCTTTCTTTTCTACTCTTTGAGGTAGTATTTTTTCTTCTGTTCAGAAATAATCTTTCTTTTTATGCTGTAGTATTCCTTTCTCCCCTTTACCACAGGGGCTTTGGTTTATCAGTAAGTAACCTCTTTTTCTTCTGTATCTTTAGTTTTTTTTTGGTCTGGTCTGTCCCTTCTTTTCAGTTAACAAGGACACCAAAGTCTGCTATTTAAAATTTCTTCCCTTGACCTTGTATTTTCCTGTGACTATGGTCTTTTTAAAAAAAAAATATATATATATATATTTTTATTGATTTCAGAGAGGAAGAGAGAAGGAGAGAGAGAAAGAAACATCAATGATGAGAGAGAATCATTGATAGGCTGCCTCCTGCATGCCCCCTACTAGGGATTGAGCCGACAACCTGGGCATGTGTCCTGATCAGGAATTTAACCATAACCTTCTGGTTCATAGGTCAATGCTCAACCACTGAGCCATACCGGCTGGGCTTGTCACTTTATCTTTCTCTCAGCTTAACTTCTTTAAAGCTAGATAGGTCTGTTCCCGGATTCCTAACTCAGAAACAGGATTTCTTTATTTCCTTTCCTATTCCGAATCTCTCACATTCAGTCATTACCAAATTCTATTGATTCTGCCTTCTATATGTGCTGCCGAAGCGAGCACTGATTCTGCCTTCTAAAATCTCATTTGACTATATTCTGTCTTTATTGTTCCCACTTCTACTTTTTTGTACATGCCTATTGACTATTGCATTTGCGTTCTTATCAGTTTCCTTAATCCAAGTCTACTTTAATCACTATATTGATCTTTCTAAAATGTAAATTTGATGACATATGGCTTAAAGATCCTTTACTGACTTATTCCTGATGGGATAAAGTTTATTCTTCTCTGAATGGCATTCAAGGCACTCCATGATCTAGACTTGCCTGTTGCTTTAGCTTTATCTTCCATTAATTTAGCATCAATAAGCTAATTAATAGCTCTGTAACTACATTATGCGATTTTCATACCTCTTTATTCAGTTGTGCATTCAACAAATATTTATTCAAAGCCCAGATACTGTGGTAGATTTTTGGGATGCAACAGTGAATAAGACAGTTTCTCTCAAGGAATTTACTATACATTGTGTGAGACAGAAAAAAAGAGTTGCAATAAAAAGTATTAAGTATTATGAAGTGTATATAGGGTCTTATTGGAACATCTGCCGAAGTGCTAGAACATTTGATGAAGTGTAAGGTTCTTGAGTGATGAGAGATAAGATGAGAGGAGTAGTCAGAGGTCATATAGTAAAAGTCCATGTAAGGATTTTTTGTCTCTAGACAGATTCCTTCCAGAGATACATTAAAGCCATTAAAGACTCTTAAGCAGAGATATGACATGCTCAGAAAGTTTATTGTGGTAGTTGTGTTTGCAGGGGATTGTTGTAGGATTGCAGGAGAGTTAAAAAATATGTGGTGATATCATTTAGGAGGCAAGAGATAGTGGCTGCTTGGGCTTGGTCATGGAAGTTGAGATGGAGAAGAGGTTAGATATTTGAAATATATATAGAATGTATAATATATATATAGAAAGAATATATATGGTCTTCTGAGAGATTGCATGTGCAGCATAAGAGAGTAAGGAATCAGGTGAAAGATAATGGTGATCATTGAAAGAATGTGATTGGGAATAATCTCACATTAGGTAGACAGTAGAGTGAATAGGAGATATTAGCAAACGGGATAAAGGAAGAAAGAGGATGGAAGGACTGATAGGATTTATTAGTTCCATATTTGGGGTGGGAGAAGTCAGGAAGCTGAAGGAGCTGCCATGATTCTCTTCTTTCTAAGTCAGGAGGTGTGGCTTTATGTGCCTAGAGAACAGGGGACGAAGCTAGGGTAGGTGAAAGGGATGTTACAAGTGAAGAGGTGGTTTTGAAAAACCACTTTGGAATTGGGTGAGAGAGTGCTTCATAGGATGTTGGAGCAAGATTGCCATGCAGTATTCAGGGTTCCACTGAAATTGGAAACTGTAGAAGAAATTATTTGTTTTCCCTAAGAGCATTCAGTTTGATGCAGAACTGGAGAAGTCATACATTGGATTAATTTTCTATGAATGTTTATTCGGTATGTGTGATGAAGACATATGGAGGGAATGAGGAGTATTGACTTGAGAATTTTTAAAGTGGCAGATCATGGTGTATGGGCAGGATAGGAGTGGCCTCATAAATGAACAAAAAAAGAGGAACTAATGGACACAGGAGTTGGCAGTCAGAAAGTAAGACGTATGAATTTAGTGTTTTCATATATGGATAATTTGGGGCAATTACAGAACAAGGATGTGGTACTGGTGTTACAGTGGAGGTCAAAGCCATAGGAGCCGATTAGGCCAAGTAGTTGAAGGACTCACATGTCAGTAAGATGGGTTGTTCACATACACACTGAAGTTGCATAGGAGGTTGGGATGATGAGGAAAGCTGAACTAGGTACCAAAGTCCTCATGTTAATGAAGGTAGTGGAGACCAGTAAAAGGGAAGGAAAGAATGGTATTATTAAATGACATGAGCCACAAAGACAGGGAATGCAAGGATAATTATCTTGAGCCATCACGAGATGAAAAGGATGCTGAGATGTGAGGGATGTAGGAGAATGAGCAGTGCCTAATCAAGAGGACTTCTGGGGAGGCTTTAGGAAAGAATTGAGTTTCAATCATGGTAAGGAGGTAAACCTACCATTTTTTAAAATAAAGGATATAGGGAAGCTTATCACAGAATGTCCTTCAGTGATCAGGTCCTTGCCCCAATCTTGTAGAATACTCTCTTTTTTGTATCTTTGAAACTTAGCTTACAAGTCTTCTCTGGAAAGCCTTCTTTGTTGCATTTATCACATTATTATTATTATAATCTAGCTGTTTCTGTTTGCCTTAAAATTGTTTGTATCTTAAGTGAAGATGTATCTTAACTCTTTATGCCATCATTTGGCACATGATAGAACCTAGTGTAGTGAAATTAGTACTAAATTAAGAGTGGAAAAACCTAAGTTCATCCTGACATTGTCATTAACTACCTTATTAACTACAGGCAAATAAATTTATTTTCTTTTCCTTAATCCTATTTTCTCATTATTTTTGTCTTATTAGTAATAATGGTCATATTGTAGTATTCATACATATACAAGATGTATTAAAAACATATTTTGAGAAAAGCATTATACTAGTTAACAGAATAAGAGGGAGACTACTGGGAAAAGATATATAACAGGACTACACAACAGCAATGGCCTACAAGAACAAAATAGAAGTGGGATGGTGTCAGGCAAAAGAAAGGAATAAATATATCAGCCTGAATTTCTGTCTTAAGTCCTCTGGTTAGTTAGGATGTATTGCAGTCTCTCAAGCAAGAGCTTCTTCCTAGGCATATGTGCATTATGTGTCTTTACTTCAAAAATTCTACTTTTTCCTTCTCTTTCTATCAGAAACATCTGAAGGAAGGAATTAATCCCCCTCCTATCACATTTATGTTCTGAATACTCTAAATCTTTTTCCTATCCATGAAACCTAAACAGATCTACTGTGTGTAAAGTCCAGTCAGTTGTCTTCAGCAGTTTAGACACAAGACACATCACATTTTTTTGGCTTACTTTATGCTCAAAAGCTGTCTCTTACCTACATGGGCACTTGGAAAATCTTCTCTCTAGTCACTTACAGATTATGAAAGCAGGGCAAGGTATAAGAAGAAGTTGATCCACTTTACTGTGGCCTGCTTTTTCAGTTATTCTTTATCTTAAATCCACATTTCAGAGTAATTTTTGTCATTATTTAAATGTTTCAATTCTGAGAGAAGAGTAGGATACTTAAGGAGTTTATTGGTGATGGCAACCATTGCGTGAGTGCCATGATGTGAGAGGTAATTTGATAAGCTTCAACAGTTAAATGAGAGATTTTGTTTATGTTTTTATGGCATATATTAGAGATGTCTTATTTTGTATATTTCATTTATTTACATAAAATGTAGTGGTGTAATTTTATTTTATATAAAGGTGTGCATCATACATCTGTATGTTTATTTCATATTTTAGAATGACCAGGTTCTTCAGGGGTTCTCAGTGGACAAAGGAGAATTCACCTGTCCTCTCTGCAGGCAGTTTGCGAACAGTGTTCTTCCTTGTTATCCTGGAAGCAATATGGAAAATAACCTTTGGCAACGTCCCAGTAACAAAAGCATGCAAGATCTCATGAAAGAAGTGGAGGAGCTGCAGGGACGGCCAGGAGCTTTCCCCGTAAGCATCAGTGTAAGGCAGAAACATCCTGGTCAACCCTGCTCTGCTTTTTACCCTTTATATTTGTTTTGTTTTTAAATTATTCTGTGCCTTTAACATTTAATAGAAATTGCTTTTAGAAGTTTTTCTCTTATTTGTGCTTATTAAAAATAAAAATGAGAATAATAGAACAGCTTATTAGCAAAGGCTATGCTTTGCCTTAGTCTAATTGTTATAGTTTTAATATATATCTTCCAGATCATGAAATCCTATAAGTTTAGATATGGTTAAACTTTTTTAAGATATTGAAATATTTAAAAACAAAGCCACACAAATAAGTAAATTATATCTATATATCTTGCGGTGTTAAGCACAGTCTAATCATTTAAAATTATGCCCATTAGGTATTTTAGGATTAAGATACACACACGCACACACACACACTTTATATATGTGTAATTATAGATTTACATAGACACTTGTGTGTGTATGTATATTAAAGAGAAGAAATATTGTATACTTGATTTAATAAGTCAGATCTATTTTACTGTGTGATTTGTCCTAAGTGAACCGATCTTTTATTCTATCCAGTAGGATTTATTTATTTGATTTAAACTCTTAAATATTTCACCTTATTATAGGTTTGTGATATGGTTCTTTTTTTAAAAAGTTAATCCTCAGCTGAGGATATGTTTTTATTGATTTTAGGATATGTGGGAGAGAGAGGGAGAGTCATCGATCAGTTGCCTTCCGTGTGCACCCTATCAGGATCGAACCTGCAACCTAAGTATGTGCCCTCATTGGGAATTGAATCTGCAACCTTTTGGTGAATAGGATGGCTCTCCAACCAGCTGGGCCACACTGGCCTGGGCTATGGTAGTTCTTGAGAGAAGTGACAGCTATGGCTGGTTTTGCAGTAAACTTATGAAAACTTTTGAAATTGAAATTCATAGTTTAAAGCTACTCAGAATCATCTTCTAGCAGTTCCTTTTCTCAGTTGAAGACTAATTTGAGAGTCTGTGATTTTTCCCTTTGGTACTTCTAAGTTTGTGTGTTTATAGTTTGCTTAAAGTAAGGGGCATCAATATTAGTCTTTGAAAATGAAAGTCAGGTTTTTTATAAACATGGGAACTGTTCTAAAATATTACTTTAATGACATCCGCTCATTTGTTTAGAATATAGTTTGTGTGGTTGGGTTACCAGTCACAATATAGAATTGAGATAAATATCCCTAAAATAAGAGAAAATATTTCTTGATCTGTTTTATCTTTGTGTACCACATACATTTATAATAGATAGTTAATGTACTTTTTAACTTTAATTTTCTAGTATGTTCATATGATAAACAATAGTATTAGACTATTATTAGAGAAAATGGATATAAATACACTTTATATTTTTTGTTTGTATTTTTTACAGTCTGAAACTAACTTAAGTAAAGAAATGGAATCTGTAATGAAAGATATAAAAAATACTACTCAGAAGAAATATAGAGATTATAGCAAGACCCCAGGCTCACCAGACAATGATTTTCTCTTTATGTATTCTGTTGCTAGGTAGGTATATGCAGTATATACTTTTATATTTACTTATTATTTTTAGTTGGATTTATTTCATTTATCATTCATATTTATTTGAAGAAAGGATTTTTTTTTTAATGCTTGTTGAAATTATGGCTGATTTTAGAATTTCCTAGAAGGACTATAAAAGTATACTTTTCCTTCATTTTCTGAAGAGTTTATTTTAGTGAAATATTGAGTTAAGTGTTATTAAGCATTGTAGGATATATGGGATATGTTCACATTTTGAGACAGAAATCTACCTCAAAGCATGTAAATATTACCGTATATATAAAAGGTAGTATTAAGAAATCACTATTCAAGTTGTTAAAAAGTAATAATATTGAGAATTAAAACATTGTAACATGTTGAACAGTAAGGAGAACTTATTTTGTTTGTTATAAGCTAGTAAAAGATCTAATAATATCCTAGAAGACAATAGTTGGTTTTGAAAAACAGGTGAGGGAGAGAAATACGAGATCAGGCAGGTCCTAAGCTTCTATTTGTAGCTAGCAGCAGTCTTAAGAAAACAGAGGCAAATAACTCTCATCTTTCAGATTACCGTATTTTTCGGACCATAAGACGCTCCGGACCATAAGACGCACCAGTTTTTAGAGAAGGGAAATGAAGAAAAAAAGATTCTGAAACAAATAGTGTCCTAAAATATTTTATGTGCATTAAAACCCAACATCACAGTCATAAACACATGTAATCAACCCTGTAAAGTAAACAGCAGCATTTAGAACCATTTTAGAGCTGGGCAAGCACACAGACACCACACAGAGCCGGGCAAGTAAAAAAACTTTTTTAAAAAGTATATGTGTAGGCTATATTTGGACCATAAGACGCAGGGACTTTCCCCCCCCACTTCTGGGGGGAAAAAAGTACGTCTTATGGTCCGAAAAATACGGTAGATAGGATTAGTCTAATTGATTGAGTAGATTTTCAATGGCTAAGAAATAGTTCCAAGTAGGAATTTTAGAAAACTTAATAGAATGAAAACAGAGAACCATAAAAGAAGGAAATAAGGAAGAAACTGGGCAAATTAGGAACTTGTAAATTCGCTCTGCCAGAACTGATTTATAGACCCTGGATATCTCTAGAAGCTTCATATTTTGTCCAAGTAGGCAACATTTAGAGAGAAAATGTGGCTGGAAGTCAGGCAGCAAATTAGTGGCAGGAGTAGGACTAGAGCTCCGGTCTCTTGAGTCTCGGTCTAGTGTTCTTTCGGTCCCAGTACTCCTTTCTCTTCACCTGCATTCAGGTTTTTGGTTTTTTTAGGTCATATATGCATGTAGCTTATCATGGCCATTGTCTTTGCCCCATTCCTGGACCAGACGATAACAAAAGGATAAATGAATTATATATAGTCTTTAGAACCCAGGAAAAATGGAACCAGATTTAGGAAAATTGCTGCAAGCAAGTTAGAGCTCAAGATAAGGAAACGCTAGTCTTTGGTTTAAGAATGCAAATGCTGGACACAGATCGATGTAAAAGGATCTAATGGACTGGGAAGTAACTTTCTAGCCTGCACATTCCTGACTGTTATTATTTATCCAGAATGCTTTGGGGGAAGCTATAATAGTTAATTTAACATTTGTCTCTAGAGAGTCACCAGTTGCATACTTGCAGTAAAATATGCTTTATGTGAAAACTAAATTGAGTATAATTTAATTTTCCATAATTTCAAGATTCTACAAAACTCCTGTACTATATTGTGGTAGTAATGCTATAGAAGATTGGGATGAATGTAGACCAACTCAGTTATGGTGTGTGTGTGTGTGTGTGTGTGTACACATAGGTAGTCCTGTGCTACTTAATGATAGGCATCTGTTCTGAAAAATATGTTGATAGGCAATTTTGTTGTTGTGCAAAGATTATACAATAGAATGTATTTATCAAACCTAGATGGCATAAACTCCTCTGCACAACGAGAATCCATGATATAGCCTATTGCTTCCAGGCTATAAGCCTGTATAGCATGTTACTGTATAAACAAACACAAGATTAAATCAATCACAGGAAGATAATGCAATAAACAGATGCGATGAACATGAGATATATGAGGTGGCTACCAGTGTAACACATTTTATAAAGAGTACATTCTAAAATAATGATAAAAATGTAGTAAATATGTAAACCAGTAACAGTTATTTATCATTGTCAAGTATTATGTACTATCCATAATTCTGTGTTATGTTTTTGTTTTAATATATTTTATTGATTTTATACAGAGAGGAAGGGAGAGGGACAGAGAGCGAGAAACATCAATGAGAGAGAAACATTGATCAGCTGCCTCTTGCACACCCCCCACCAGGGATGTGCCTGCAACCAAGGTACATGCCCTTGACCGGAATTGAACCTGGGACCTTTCAGTCCACAGACTGACGCTCTATCCACTGAGCCAAACCGGTTTCGGCTGTATGTGTTATGCTTTTATACGATTGGCAACTTGGCAGATTTGTTCACATTAGCATCACTACAGACACATGAGTAATGTGTTGTGCTATGATGTTAGGATGACTATGACATCACTAGGTGATAGCAAATTTTTTTATGGTATTACAGTGGTATATGTGTTGACCAAAATGTCATTATGCAAACATACATGTGTCTCCTCTCTCTCTCTCTCTCTCTCTCTCACACACACACACACACACACACACAAAGCATTATTATGTCTTTGATTTGGCTTATAAGAAAATCCTGTTTGAATGGGCATGATCTATATATGGAATTTTTCTATAGTAAGATAAATCCAATAATTTAATTTACATTTAGTTTAGTGGAAAATTTCGTTTCCTATTTGTGGTTTAAATATATAAATAACTTACAGAGTAAAGCTTGCTAATTCAGGAGACTTAAAATACACAAATTTCAGATTTTTTTTCTTTTATAGAGAAGTAGGAACAAATGTCAAATGTTATTTACTAATAAGGGGATATATATGTAGAGAAAATATGCTCTTCCCTCTTCCCACCCTTCTCTGATCTTTAATGATAAACTCTAAAGCTGCAAAATAAAGATTCTGAAAAAGAAAGTATGTAATCCTTAAAAACCTCATTTTCCTTTGGTTACAATTACCTAGGTTATTGTCAAGTTTTCACAGAAAAATTTCATGCCTTCTCTAAGTGTTATTTAGTCGCTAAATAGAAAATAAACAATCAAAGAAAAACCAAATTGACTCAGAAAACAAAAACATGAATTGAAAGAAAAAAATATTTTATATCCATTCTTGAATAGGATATAATTTTATCAAGGTAGGAAAACAACCAGATTGTTCATAATTATCTTATGCCTAGCATATAACCTTATGTTTTAAATACTTATGATTATAGATTATGAATATTTTTATGCCTAAAGAGTAGGCATTAACATATTAATATCTAAAATGCTTAGATATTTAAGTAAAATATTTAGAGGTAAGCTTAATTTGAATTACTTTTGAATCAAACATTGTGATTATTAAATGTAGAGTTTATTAGAACTTAAAAGTTTATTTATTTGACATTAGTAATTTTGAATGGACTACAACCTGTTTTCCAGAACTGAATTTCTTCCTGCTGATTACATAAATTTTTTTACTCTTTAGGAAACTTAAATTTTTTGATGTTTAGAAATAAATATTTCTAGAGGGTAACTAGCCAATAAAACTGTTTCCCTTAATCATTGTTTTAGAAAAAATTTTTAATAGGATAATGAGTATCTTTTTGTTTTTAATTTTATTTATATGGTAAACCTTGGGAGATTTTCTGAGGGCAGCAAAGAAGAAATTGGAATGGTCAGAAAACTCCTGCTACCAGCCCTATTATGTGGTGATTTTCAACAGTGAGGGAAGATTAGACATGGAGAACAAAATGCATTTGCAACTCTTTTCTTGCAAGTCTGAAATTAAAGGATAAATTTTGTTATAAATGAAATAAGGAAAAGCTGATGGTTAAGGCCTCTGACTTTGATTTTTAAAGTTTTACAAATTATTACATGATACTAACCTCTTGGGTAGATAGGTAGTATTTTTTTTTTTAATTCAGAGATAATATTGTGTAGGAGATTGTCCTACCATAATCTGAAATAATTAATTACATTTAGTAGTTTTCTGTCAAGTATTCATTAAAATAAAATTCCTAGTAACATGTTTGTCATTTTTTAAAGTATCTTATTTGATGGTTGTTCCTGTATTTATATTTTAATGAATATTTTTGCAAATTACACTGAAATCAAAGTTGACATTCTAGTTCTGACATTCAAATGTAAGAATTGCTCATGTTTCTGGTTAGCTCTTTAAAAGTACTGTCTAGGAAATCTTAGTTTTTATAAGAGAATATAGCCATTAATTTTTTCCTACAGATTAGGCAACAGAAGATTTGTGAAAACAAAATGTATTGATCTCATTTATGTCCCCTGATGAAGGAAAACATCTTGGTCTCCGCTCGCTTTCTGTCCACTAATATGAAATCCTTGTCCCTGCTTCCTTGCTGGTAGGTTTTTAGAAGTTCAGTGAGCAATGCAAAGCGCCTGAAGGGTGGAAAATTTCCTTGTCACACAGATTCCCTTATCAGCAGCAACCAGATGGGGCTCTGAGCAGGAACATTATCAATGTTAAATTGCTTTCCTTCCCCCTTTGCCCCCCCGTCCCTCACACCCCCACAAATAGAGAGGATTAAAGCATTCCTTTAGAAATGGGTGGCAAATGTACAGACTTAGGAATATTAATATTTTAAAGTTTGCATTTCTAAGTAAATATATGAAAATAACATTTCAAAACATTCGTGTTAAAAAATACAATCAGAACTAGTTCAAAGCGGTTTGTTTTAAATAAAATAGCATAATATTTTTTCTTGAATTCATTTACAAAGAGTAAGCTTGAAACTTGGCCGCCTAATTTTTTTTCTTAAGAATGGGGATAACTCACTATTAGAGACAAATGCATGTCTAGGATATAAACAACTTCATTCAGTGTTAGTAGTGGCAAATAAAGGTATATTTAAGATTATTAGTACTGTTGAAGTAAAAATACACAGTTTTTGACTCAGAATTTTTATTTATTATTTTGGCAAAAATTGCTATTTTACTTTTACTGTTTTTGAGTGAATCTTTAGATTCTGCATCGGTTTGATTTTTGAAATGTCAATTTACTAATTATTGCTATTTTGTAAGCTGATAATTGCTAAGTGTTTTATAATTTCAGGTCTGTATGAATAATACTACTGATGTTTAGCAGTATCAACAGTTACACAATATATTTTAATAAAACTAATTGTAGATGTCCACAGAAGAGACTGCTGTTAATTATGTTGTTCCTAGTCATTTTTATGTTAGTGATTTTGTTTCTTGGTATTGATTTCTAGAACCATCTAAGCTCCAATGAGTGATAACCATTTCTCTGATAGAAAAATTGGTATGCCCTTGTGTGTTGTCTGATAGTAACCACCTACTCCGTGGCTAACAGTTGGAATACAAATTCTTTCTTTAGATTCATTTGTAGGTTTATGAAGTGCATTGTAGCTATTTTCCATATGGAAAGTATTTGCCAACATTTGGAATTTTGAACAATTATACTGTGACATGCGGTTTTGCAGTTATAAGTATGAATATACTATATAAGTAAGGACAATAAGCTGTCCCCTTTTAATTTCAGAAATAAAATTGTACTGATATTGCATAGATTATACTTTTGCAAATAATAAAGTTGAACTTTATTGTTTAGGTTGACTCAGTCATATCAATAAGACAAATTAAGAAATATTGCTTCAGCCTAATGACTGAGATATATTAAAATGATTTATTTACAGAACCAATTTGGAACTTGAATTAATACATCGAGGAGGCAATTTGTGTTCAGGGGGTGCAAGCACAGCTGGCAAAAGGTCTTGTTTAAGTAAGTATTAAATGGTGCTAAAATTTTCTATTTATGTCTTTTTTGAAAGCATATAGAGACAAAGTAATTTTTTGGTGTATTTTTAGATTCTTTTTATGTTGTATATAATCAATTTTAATAGTGATTATATGCTTTAAATCATTAATCTTGTACTTAGAAAAAAGACATATGAATATTTAGCTCTTTCTGTACTGTGATTACTCAGTAAATAAATGTCATACTAATTGACCAGATTTACATTGGTTCTAAAACAATGTTATTCTCAGCTATAAAAATTGTTCTTGAACTGGATTTTTTAAAATAATTTTTTCATTGTGTACATTTAAGAAAATCTTTTCATAATGACAATTAGTATTGTCTATAGATTCCTCATAGGGGTGTCGAACTCAATCAGAGAAGGGGCCAAAATCTAAAATCCAGCCTAAATCGCGGGCCGAATGGTTTACTGAACAGTCATAAACTGTCATTGTGATGGAAACGCAGTGGAGTGCAGTGATGACAGCGCGGTTCGGGCCACATTGCAAGGCCTTGCGGGACGGATTTGGCCCGCGGGCCTTGTGTTTGACACATGTGCTCTAGTATATAGCTACTATTAATTAAGGAAGGCATTTATGTTGTATATGTGTTAAAACCTATTAAAGTTATATATGTTTGCTTTTATTTATGAATATACTTTATATTGTAAAGTGGCATGATTCTTTAATACTTCTTGTAAGGGTATAGTTGAGAGAAGTGTCATTTGGAACTTGAAGTAGATTTTTCATGAACATGAACTTGAAACCTGGGTATGTGCCCTGACTGGAAATTGAACCCAAGACCCATCAGTGCATGGGAAGATGCTCCAACTAACTGAGCCACACCTACCAGGGCTGTTATTTTTTTCTTTAGGTTGAATCAAAAGATGATAAAGTAAAAATTCCCTAAAAAGTCCCTAAAAAAGACTTTGGGGAAAATATTAAGTAAAGAAAAAACATCACCTAACTGATTTACATGGCTGTTATTATCCATATTATTCAGGGCAGGGTAATGAAGATAATAGTAAATTTTGGTTAGGAGGAGACCACAATAGTGAGAAGTACATGTTGTAAAGCTGTAGCACAAAGCCCAGGAAAAGTAGGTCTATGACAGATGAGGAAAAGGAACCATTCCTGTTAAGATTGAGTATAAGGACAGTCCAGATACTAACTGAAATTATTTAGATATATTTCAGAGTTTAGCTTAAAAGTCAGCATGAAGTAGTTGGTACTTAAACCTAGTGAGTTATAATTATAAGAATAGGAAATATTTCTTTATGAATTAGACATTTTGTCTGAATTTTGTTCTGGAAGAATTTTGTAAACTTTCTAATTACCTTTTCTTTAATTTATTTAGATCAATTGTTCCATGTATTAGCCTTGCACATGCGGCTTTATAGCATTGATTCTGAGTTTAATCCCTGGAGAAAGCTTACTCAGTTAGAAGAGTTGAATTCGCAGTAAGTATTATTGAAAGATTAAAGTTAATTAAAATTGTTTTTGAAAAATACAGATAAAACATTCAAATGGACGCACACAGTAGCTGCTTGTGCCTCTTTTTATGTCAGAATTGATCAGTGGGTTCAGATAGCCTAAGTCTGATCCCTCCATTGTAAAGTTCCCCATCAGCCTTTCATCTAAAGATTTTGCAATCCCTGATGATTCTTGCCTAAATCTGTTATTTCATTAGATGCTGCAAAATAATGATATTAAAAAACCTTTCTTTTGTTGTACTCGATATTGGATTTATAGTATAGATGGCTCAGAGGAGGGGGAATCGTAGTCTTTATGGTGAATGATGCTGGTTAATTGACTATTTATATGACCCTTACCTCATACAGAACCTATTCAGATTTTGCTAGTTTCAGTAATATCCTGGGAAATGCTAATGCAATGCAAAGACAATTTAAAATCATGCTTGTGTTTAGTTGTCATACCTCTTTAGTTTCCTTTAATCTGAAATTGTTCCTGACTTTTCTTTGTATTTTATCACGCTGACTTCTTTTTTGAAGGGCTTAGGCCAATTATTTTGTAGAATTTCTCAAAATTTTTTGTCTACTATTTCCTTGTAATTAGATTCAGGCTATAAACTTTTGGCAGAAATACCACAGAAGTAATGTGGTTTTTTTTTTTTTGTTTTTTTTTTTTAATTTATTTTATTGATTATTTACAGAGAGGAAGGGAGAGAGAGAGAGCTAGAAACGTCGATGAGAGAGAAACATCAACCAGCTGCCTCCTGCACACCCCTAACCGGGGATGTGCCCGCAACCAACATACATGCCCCTGACCGGAATCGAATCTGGGACCTTTCAGTCCGCAGACCGACGCTCTACCACTGAGCCAAACCGGTTTTGGCGTGTTCTTTTTACTGTGTTGTATCAGCAGGCACATGCCTTGATTTGTCTAGAAACTAATGGAAAGGATATCCTCAGATGAGGATTTAAAAAAATATATATTGAAAGGACAGACATAGGTACTGTGCTTTCCATAATATTGATTGCTGGATTGTGTTCTTTTTAAGCCCTAAAATACCCATTAGGATAGTAGTAAATGCTGTGAACAACTTATCTAGTGTTTATTTCATGGTAATGCATTTTTGATATAATCTTATTTTATCATCACCATAATGCTATACACTAGGTACCATTGTCATCCCAGTTTTTACCTACGAGGAACCTGAGGCTTAGAAAAGTTAAGTAACATACTCTTTTGGGATATACAGCTTTTAAGGAATAGAGCTGGTATTTGAATCCAAAACTTTCTGATTTTGGAGGCCTAACTTCTTAACTGTTTGCTACTCTACGGATCTGAGGAATTTCCAGTATGGTTCATTAGTTCACTAAGTTGTAATACTACTAATAATGTCATCTGTTTTATGTCTATAATATTAAATTTTTAAGAATTGAAGTATCTTTTCCTATTTTCTCACTTTTAATACTTCAACATCAAATTGTATGTCTAATGATATAGATTTCAAATATGCTTTTTCTGTAATCCTCATGAAATTTATTTCCTTTTAATTTTATTGTATTGATGATGAATTACATATTCAGGACATCTGTACATTTTTCTGTTGGTATCTTATTTTTTAAATATTTCTGAATGATTATTGATGTTTCTCCTATTAGTCTCCCCCCACCCCCCACTCCTCCCTCCCTCCCTTCTCCCGCCCTTTCCCCTCTCCCCCACCCCTCCTTTCTTTAAAGTCAATGAAAACATATCTTTGTGTGAGGACTAAAAAAGACAAAAAAGATTATTTTTTAGGCAAGAATTATGGCCCCTAGCTTTTTCTTTTGAGATTTCTCAGTTACTTATGAAAGTTTGATTTCTGTTCCATAAATATATGTATAAAATAGAAAATGAATTAGAAAGAAAAGATGTATAATACTGTCTAAAGTGATTATACATTTTCTTTTAGGCTGGGAAATGAAGAACAACAGCCTGAGGTTCCAATTCTTTATCATGATGTTACATCCCTTTTGCTCATCCAGATTTTAATGATGCCACAACCCTTACGCAAAGGTATAGCGTTATAATTCAGATTCTTAGATTGTACAGTATATATAATGAATATTCTACTAATTGTAGCAACAAATATAGCATTCATCTGGTGGAATTATTTAGAAGTAAATAACGTTTTTTTTCTATTTTTAGTAAATAGAAATCATATATATAAAGAAAATGACGATGAAATAAAATTGCTTTTTCCCTTATAGGTCTATTCTTTTTAGCTTTTTAGTCCATGATGAGGTAAAGACATGGGAAATCACTCTGAAAGCATGGGATGACACTCAACTGAGTCACACCAGCTAGGGCTTAAAAAAAAAAAAATTATTGATTTTTAAAGAGGAAGGGAAAGGGAAAAAGAAAAACTGATGTGAGCAGAACATCTATTGGCTTTCTCTTGCATGCCCCCCTACTGGGGATCCAGCCCACAATCTCAGGCATGTGACCTGATGGGAAATCAAATCAGCAACTTTTTGGTGCATTGGATGATGCCCAACCAACTGAATAGCATAAAATAATAGAAGGAACAGTGAATCTATTGATGTGTGTGGATTTAAGTTCCGACCTGTGTGCTTATTAGCTTTGTTACCACTGGCACATCCTTTTGAAGCTTAGTTGTCAAATTGAAACTGTTCTGAGGATTGAATGAGACATTTGAGGAAATTTTCTGTTATTAGGTGTTTATAAGTATTAATTACTTATATGATTATTAAGCTACCATTTATTAAATACAAAATATATACCAAGCATCTTGCATTATTGTTACTCTTGTTTTTGCATTGCTATGATTCTCATTGCATTTTAAGACTCAGAGTACCTAAAATATTATTTCTTTTTCTATTTTAGAAGTTCTATATTGCATTATATTGTATTATGTTATTATTTACAAGATCTATATCATATTAGAAGTAGATGAAGTATTGGTTTTAAGCACTCAGTCTACCAGACATTGTTAAATACATGATATCTAGTAGGGGATTTGCCAAGGTTATACAGCTATTTTGAGATTGAGTTGCATTAGCACTCTGGTCTTCTAAAACACACCACACCTTTCACTATGCTAAATGCCTCACATTTATATATTCAGTGGGTAAATAAAGGAACTTAGATGGCATAATTTCAGATTTGTTGAATAGAAAGTATATCACCACATTATCATCTCATTTTATTAACTATTATACTTAAATGTTGAACAAAAATCAACCACACATGCAAAGAAAGGCATATATTTGTGAAATTATCTTATATAATAAAAGCCCAATATGCTAAGTGTCCAGTCATCAGGTTGTCCAGCCAACCAATCAAAGCATAATATGCTAATGATATGCTAAGGCTGCTCAACTGCTCACTATGAAGTCCACTGACCACCAGGGGCAAATATTCTGACTAGTAGGTTAGCTTGCTGCTGGGGTCCAGCTGCTGGGGACTGAGCTAGAGGGGCCGGGCACGCCCTGCAGCCCTCCTGCAGTCCTTCCCCTGCTGGCCAACTCCCGCATCCCTCCCCTGCCCCAATCATGCACTGGCGGGGTCCCTCACCCTGGCCTGTGCCCTCTCACAATCTAGGCTGAGGGACTTCTCCCCCTTCCCCTCGCCCGAGTGCATGAATTTCATGCACCGGGCCTCTAGTCTTGACTATAAAATGTCTAGATTCCAAAGAAATAACAATCTTTTCTTTCTCTTGTAGACCACTTCACCTGCATTGTGAAGGTGCTTTTTGCCCTACTGTACACACAAGCTCTTGTGGCACTTTCAGTCAAATGCAATGAGGAAGATAGGTCAGCCTGGAAACATACAGGAGCTCTCAAAAAGGTTAGTGTCTTAACCGAATTTATCATCTAGTAGTTTGATAAACTCATTTATGTTGGAGGTATGAATGAATGAGATTAGATATTTCAAAGATAAAATGAGTTATTAACAAAGCATTTTAATTGAAAATGTAACACATTCAGGCTAAAAACGTTGAAAATGTTTCCCTTGTATAATGAAGTCTTTTGCATCTGTTTCTAAACCTTGGCTTTTATCCCTTTATATTTGGGCAGTTTTGTTTTGCTTTTGCTATAAGTCTTAAACTTATAGAAGTTACAAAAATTTTGTTAATATAGTGAGGAAGTAACACAGTGTCTGCAGATTTATTTATTTTACTATATGTCACCTTTTCTTCTTCTTATCCCTGTCCCCAGTCACAATCCAAAAATGGCTTTTCACTTATCATTTCTAAACTTAAAAATCCTAAGGTAAAAGGTGTATTGGAAATGTATTGCATATAAATACAACTGCTATGTTTGAGGTAACTCAATTACTGTACTTACTAGTTTGTTTGAGGTTTTTTTTTCTTTCTTGTTCTATTGGGATTGTAAGTTTGCCTCTCAGATACTTTATATGCTTAAAAATAAAATATACTAAACCTAAAAAATAATCCTAACCTTTTCTTAATGATACCTCTTTAAGTACTGCTTTCCCCCCATGTTGGAATATAAAGGTTCTTAGCAAATTTAAAGATCTCTTTAGTTAAAATTATGTAAACAATTTAGAACAATTGTGCACATTTAGTTAAATGTATTAAAGTATTTCAGTGGCTTGAGAACAAATGGGATACTATAGAATCTGTGACTGAGTGGTTTGGCTTACAAATAGTTTAAAATAAGAAAGTTACTTCAGTATTTATTTAGGAAAATTAGTAGAAAAGAATAGGTGTCGTATAAATTAAACCTTTGTTAGGTATATAAAGGTTTTTATACCTCATTGAAAAGTTTCTGTTAAAATCATATCTATTTGCCCTGGCTGATTGTTAAGTGGTTAGAGCATTGGCCAATGGAAGGAAGGGTGTGGATTCGAATCCTGACCAAGGACACGTACCTTGGTCGTAGACTCGGTCCCAGGCTCCAGTTGGGGCTTGAGTGGGAGGCAACCAGTTGCTGTGTCTCTCTTACCTCTCTCTCTTTCTCTCTCTCTCTCTGTCTCTCTCTCTCTCTCTCTTCCCCTTCCTCCTTCTCTCTCCCCCTCTTCTACCTCCCATTCTCTGTAAAAAAAAAAAAAATCAATGGAAAAAATATTCTCAGGTGAGGATTAAACTACTTATATCAAAGGGGAGAGAAGATTATTTATAAACACATGAAATATACTCAACATAACTTTCACTTTTACCACCAGTTTACTCTCAAGTCATGATTTTGTGTACAAAGTTTAGTATAGTATCATCACAATGTTCATTAGTCTTAATTAGGGATATGGGTGGTTGGCTATTGAACCTAAGTACCAGGCCAAACTTCTACCACTAAATAGAGATATATATTACTTTTTTAGTTAAGACATAAAAACTCAATGAACCTCAATTTTCCCAGAGGTAAATGAGAATTTGGAATATATGATTTATAATGGTGCCTCTCTTTTTGAAATTGTTATTTCAAGTTATCAAAATGGATTTTTTTTAATTTTTGTTTTTTCTTGCAATGATTTTTTCTCCTTGTTCTTAGATAATTTTTATTCTGCAATTATCTTTTTTTTTCTCTAAATATTCTTTCAGTTTTCTGAATGCACTCAAATCTGGTATTTGTATTGTTAGCATTCAAATCAAGTATATTAAGTTTTTATGCTATGTCATTGTTTAACTATGTTTTCTTAATAAACTGTCTAATAATGAAAAATTGTGTATTTAAAACATTTCCTGATATCATTTGGATCTAAATCTATTAATCTAACTGTAAAAATAAGACTTAATGATAGAACATTAGACAATTATAAATCTATGATGGGAGGAACATGAGCTAATTTAGGTAACTTCTGTTAATTTTCTTTCTTGACTTGATAAATATTAGCTATTTAAAAAATACTTAATAAAACCTTTAACATGAGTTAGATTCTTATCAGATGTAGCTTAGAAGTTTATACCCACATAAATGGCTTTAGTGAATGAAAGGAAACTTTATAATTATTCTGTAGGTTGTTTTGCTATGTTATTAGCTTTTTCTGCAGTTGATCTAAATATTTAGATATGTAGCATCTATATATACAAAAAGCCAGTGTCCGTGACAACCAAATGACTGGTCACAATGTGGTACATTGAGCACCTCTCAGTCCCTCCCCCAAGGCCCACAGGCTCCGATTACAGCAAGGCCAGCAGCGGGTGGTGGGTGGGTGGATCAGCAAGTACAGTGAGCAGTGGCAGGCCAGCAGCGCAGCAATGAGCAAGTGGGCGTGGCTGTGAGTGCCACAGGGTGGCAGGTGGGTGGGTGGGGCTGTGAGCAGTGGCAGCCTACTGAGTGTGATTTTGCATGCTAGGCCTCTAGTATCCTATATAATAAAAGCCAAATATGCTAAGTGGCTGGTTGTCCTGTTGTCCATTCAACCAATCAAAGTGTAACATGCTAATGATATGCTAAGATCACTCAATCACTTGCTGTGACATGCACTGACCACCAGGGGGCAGACACACTGATTGGTAGGTGAGCTTGCTGCTGGGGTCTGGCTGATTGGGACTGAGCGAGATGGTCCAACACGTCCTGGAACCCCTCCGTGGTCCCTCCCAGGCTGGCCAGTTTCCTGCGTCCCTCCCTGGCCCCTATTGTGCACTGGTGGAGTCCCTCAGCCTGGCTTGTATCCTCTCACAATCCGGGACCCCTAGGGGGATTTTGGAGAGCTGGTTTCAGCCCAATCCCGCTCAATGGAAGAGCTTCCCCCTGGTGGTCAGTGTGCTCCCACAGGGGGAACGTTGCTCAGCCAGAAGTGGGGCTCATGGCTGGTGAGTATGGTGGTGGTGGTGGTGGGAGCCTCTCCTGCTTCTGTGGCAGCACTAAGGATGTCCGACTGATGGCTTAGGCTTGCTCCCCATAGTGCTTCTGGACTGTGAGAGGGAGCAGGGTGGGCTGAGTGACACCCCCCCCCCCCCAGGTGCATGAATTTTGTGCACCAGGCCGCTAGTTAATAATAGCAACATCTATATATGTAATGAAATGTATCATTGTGACTTTTGTACCTACTTAGATTTCTGTATCATTCCTTCCTTCCTTTTTTTTTTCTTCTTCTTTCTTTTCTTCTCATCCCTTTCTTTCTTTTCTTTCTTCATTGAGCCTCTTTTATTTCAACCCACCCTATAATTATTTATCCTCAGGTATGATAATTCCAGTGAAAACAGATTTTTGTCAGATCAAATCTACCCTAGAGCAATAAATATATATATTTTTCAAAAGAATATTATAGAGATAATTTGATAAGGAAGTTCAGTTGTGTTGGGAAAATGGTCATTATAGTTAGTATATTTTTCCCCCCTTTGGAATATCTGTTAAAAGAGATTTTATACCAGGATTTCTTTTTCTCCCCCCATCACCATTTGTCCCCCTCTCATGTCCTCTTCCACCTCTACCCTTTTTTGCTCCCCTCGGAGTCATCACACTATTATCCATGTTCATGAGTTCTTTTTCTTTTTTAGCTCAGTCCTACCACCCGGCCTCCAATATCCTTCCACACACACCAGAGCTGTCTGCTTGCTCTATAATTTTGTCTCTATTTTGCTTCTCAGTTCAGTTTGTTCATTAAATTCCACATACGAATGAAATAACATGGTATTGTCTTTCTCTGACTTGTCTGGACTACTTTACTTAGTATAGTGTTCTCCAGGTCCATCCATGCTATTGCAAAACATAAAATTTTCTTCCTTTTTATAGCTGAGTAGTACTCCATTGTGTAAATGTATAGGTAATGATGTCTGGGTAATGATGTTACATAGCAATGCTTGCTTTTTCTCCCTAGTGACTAGCCTCCTTGCAGTTTCTTCAGTCCAGGAACATGACTTGCTTTATAGCCAGGTGGAAACATTTCACACTTTAACCAAATGTCTGTGAAGTGTTTTCCCATGCCTCATCTCATTTGATCATCACAGAAATCCTGGAGTAGGTAGATAGGAGACTCGGTGGAATCCTATTTTTTTTTTCATTAGCTGGGCAGTGGAGATTTAGAAAGCTTAGAAATTTGACCCGACTGAAAAGAAGTAAGAAGTAGTGGACCTTGAAAATGACCTCAGGTTTTCTCACTGTGCAGAATATATTCAGACATGGCTGTAGTTAAATATATTACCCTTTGTTCTCCCTGCATGATCTACAATAATAATCTGCTTCATGTCGATATTTACTGTTGTGTTGTTGACAATTACCTGAAAGAAAAGTTGGGGCCCTTCACTGGGCTGGAAGAGGTTTAGCAACATCAGAAAGCAGGTGTAATTAAGCAAGTTTATTCTATATCTATAAAAGGCTAAGTTGACTTGTGCATGCACGATACATATAAAGCCCTCGCTGGTGCCAATCGCATATGTGTGTTTCCACCTGTCATTGTCATGAACTTGGTTAATCCTTCTATTATAGAGAAAGGGTGAATAGTGATATTAAAATATTTCTTTTAATTAATTTCCTCTTAGAGTGCATGAATTCATGCACCGGGCTTCTAGTGTAATCATAATTATGCAGTACTCTTTAAAAAGTGTTCTTTTTAATGTTAACCTTTTGTAAATTTAGTGACTGAGATAACTAATATTTTAATTTTTTCTAGAATACGTGTGATGCAGAAAAGTCTTATAAAGCACTTTTGAGCTTTGTGATAAGTGAACTATCTAAAGGAAGATTATACCATGAAGAAGGAGCTCAGGAATGTGCCATGGTATGTTTCTCTGAGGTTAGATGCAGGGGTTATTTCAGTTAAAAATTTAGACTTTGTTGTCATTATGAATATAATTTTTAAAGCTATATCTGTTATAGAATGAATTATTCAGGTTTTCTTTTTTTAACTTTAGGTTAGCCCTACTGCTTGGTCTTCTGAATCCATGGAAAAATACTTACAGGACTTCTGCTTACCTTTCCTCAGAATCGCCAGCCTTCTTCAGCATCACCTTTTTGGGGAAGATTTACCTAGCTGCCAGGTATAATTTGGGATAGAAATTAGAGTGCATTCATTGTTTTAGTCTAACTGAAAGGAATAAGTATTTAGAATATTTATTGTTACTGTATTTTTTATTTGTTACCATCATTCATTTTTATGATAATATTACTAATGTTTGATATTGGCGTAGTTTTGGATTAGTTCAGTGATAATAAATGCCCAATACTTTAACAGGATCATAGTATTCATATTCAATAGATATAGTTATCACTATCTCTATTGATAAATTTGTCACTAATTGCTTTTAATATCCTTTAAAAGTTACGTTGATCAGAAAGCTGGTTATCTGAAGATATGATTATGTTTATGTAATTTAGAACAACAAAATGTTTGATTTATAGCCACTTATAAAACTTGGATGAATGAGTTATCACTAATTTAGTATATTTCTTAGAACTGTTGGTCAATATGAGTAGACAAGACAGTGACAGGATAGGAAAGCAGAAGGTAAGTAAACCAAATTAGCTTTTAGGCTTATGTTTCTAGCATTATCTGCCATTCATTTTCAGTAAATTTGATGTGGCCATTAAGATATTTATTATATTTATGGCCTTTGAAACCTTAAGTATATCAGAATTTAAAACTCAATTATTCCTTTTCTCCTATGTAATTGGCCATTGCATAGTTTGTATGCTTTGTTTTTTATCAAATGATTTGAGACTAAACTCTATACATTTGTCCCTAAAACTTTATATTTAGGATTATAAGATATTGAACAAATTAAAAATTTTCAAAAATTCTTCACATCACTGTATTACACCAATAATCTAAGAGAATCTCCTTAATCAAAAAGTAGGGATTAAGCTGTGGGGTTTTTCTTTAAAAATATATATATATATTTTATTGATATTTTACAGAGAGGAAGGGAGAGAGAGAACTAGAAACGTTGGTGAGAGAGAAACATCGACCAGCTGCCTCTTGCACACCCCCTACCGGGAATGTGCCCGCAACCAAGGTACATGCCCTTGACCGAAATCGAACCCGGGACCTTTCAGTCCGCAGACGGACGCTCTACCACTGAGCCAAACCGGTTTCGGCGGGTTTTTCTTTTTTAACAGCAATTCAGGCACTGGGTTGCCAAAGTGACTTCAAAAGTACAAATATTTCTAAAATAAATGGTGATGATTTAACCAGCCATACATCAGGGTTGTCTGGGACTGATTTTGTAGTCACTAAAGAGTGGATAGAGTGAGAGACCTGTGGAATCTTGGTCTTGTCAAATCGAGTAACTCACTTGAAGACCCCAGCTTTAATCAGAATGCCTTTAACTTCAGAAGTTATCCCCAGCACTGATGCTAGTGAGCACGGGCACGAGGGAGGGGCTGCCCAACCAGGACACTTACCTACATTCAGTCTTTCTCTTTTCGATGGTGGTCTGTTACCAGCTGCCTGCATTATTCTCCACTCACCCCTTAACCCCACAGAATCTATTTTTTCTGCCTACCAATACTATCCTGCAGCCTCAAATGTTACTAAGTACCATCTGATTACAGCACAATTTGCTATGCCTCATCACACCTTCCTTTAATCTCTCTCCTCCCTTCAGTCCCATGACACTGCAGCAGGAGTTTTCTAACACTTGAGCAGTAGAACATTTCTTCCAAATATTATCTTGAAAAAATATAGTAAGTCATGAGATCATACAATATAATTTCTCAAAATCTATTCTTTTTCAAGGTATGTTTTGGCAATTCATTGCATTTTCATACAATTTTTAAATTGGTTTGGAAATTTCTATAAAAAACAAAGCCTACTTAGATTTTTTTGGGGTGGGGGAGGTTTGTATTGACTCTAAATATTAATTTAGAACTGTCATCTTAGTTGGAAGGACTGATGCTGTAACATTATAATGTTATCACCTTAACATTGAGAACTCCAGTAATGGACCTATTTACATTCCCTCTGATTTGGATTAATTAAGCTTCTGAGATCTGTGGGTTTGTAGTTTTCATAAAAAAATAAAAAATGTATATATTGAGAAAGGATTTGTATCCAGAATATATCAGGAATTTTTATAACTCAATAATAAGAAAACAAAAAACATATGGTGGTCAAAAAAACTTGAACAAGCACTTCTTATAACAATATATATGAATGGCCAATATGTACATGACAAAATGTTCAACATCATTATTGATTAGTGGAGTACAAATTAATGTTATAAGTATTGATAAGGAGTTGGATAGACTCTCGTTTATTGCTGGTAGGAATGCAAAGTGGTATAGTCAAATTCTGGCAGTTTCTTTAAAATATTAAGCATACACTTAACTGTATAACACAATGATTCTATTCCTATTTATCTACCAAAAGATATGAAAGCATATATCCACATAAATACTTGTAAATGAATGTTCATAGCAGCCTAATTTATAGTAGTAAAAAACTGGAAATAACCCAGAAGTCCTTCAACAAGTGAACATGTGAACAAAATGTGGTATGCTCATATAGTGGACTACTATTCAGTAATAAGAAAGAATGGACTACTGATACACACTATAACATGAATTAATCCCAAAATGTTATGCTGAAAGAGGCCAGTCACAAAAGAATACATACACAAAAGAAGGGGCTGGAATTGATTACATAGGGGTAAAAGGAATATTTTTTTTTGGTTGGAATTCTTCTTAAATTTTATGGTAGCAGTAGTTGCATGACTATACTTTTACTAAAATTCATCAAACTACACTTAAGGTTGGTTCATTTTATGGTTATGGAAGTTATACCTCAACAAAGTTGTTTTTTAAAATGCCCTCTTTGCATAGGTATATAAAGGGGGATTTGTGGTTTTACATCTAGAGATTTAAAAAAATTAACATTTTTTTAGCTTTCTTATCATTTTGCCTTTTTATCTTTGTACCATATTTCAAATTTGTACCTAATCTAGAAAATTAGTTCATTTTTGCAAAGAGATGCTGGTTGAATTTCTATTATGTGCCAAGCCCTGGCAAGACAGAGCTCCTACACCCAGGAACCACTCCCGCAGCCTTACAGGGAAGGTTCATTTATTTTTAAACTGACTAATAGCAAATATCCAAGAAGAGAAGTGTTTACAAGGTGTGGAAGGATTAATTTTATCTGAATGGGACTGAGTAATGTAAAGTCTCATTGATAGGGATCAGGGAGGCTTCTCTCGGGAGCTGGAGGATTTGAAGAATGGCAGGAATTGATCCAATGGACAGAGAAAAGTAGACATATTAGCCTCAGAAATGGTTTTTCAGTTAAATAAAAAGGGATTAGGGCGTATACTTTGATTTTCACAAGACTAACAAACTCCTTAAAAATAAACTTTTAAAATGTCAGTGCTTGGATGGCTTATTTCTCTGGTTCTGTTATTACTGAGTGGAGCTTCAAGATTGCCCGGCATTTGGGTCTCGGAAGTTTTAAAAAATTCACTTCTATTTTTATTTATTTATTTATTTATTTAAATGTTTTTGGCAAATTTATTTATTTATTTATTTTTCTTACTCTTCACCAGAGAATATTTTTTCAGTTAATTTTTTTTTTTAGAGAGAATGGAAGGGTGGAGGGTGGAGAGAGAGAGAGAGGGGGGGGGAGGGAAGGAGAGAGGGAGAGAGAGAGAGAGAGAGGGAGAGAGACATCAATTGGTTGCCTCTTACATGCACAGGATCAAACCTGAGACCCTTCCGTGCAGGGGGTCAACACTTTAGCCGTTGAGCAACACTGGCAAGGGCCTCCCTTCTTTAAAACTCTGTGTTTCACATGCAAATTATTTAGCATTGCCTCTTGTGTATGCCATGTTTTTACTCTTATTCTTCATCCACACCTACATGGCTGCCCTGCTGGCACAGTCACCCTACGCTGAAAGTCACTTTGCTTTTGTCCTAAATTAATGTTTATTTTCAGAGTATATATGTTTCTATAAACTGTACTCATCAGTTATATGACAATACTATTCCTATATAATAAAACTATATATGCAAATTGACCGAATGGCAGAACCACCAGTAGAACGACGAGTCGTTATGATGTGCGCTGACCACTAGGGTGCAGAGACTAAAGGCAGGAGATGCCCCCTGGTGGTCAGTGCGCGCCCATAGGGGAACACTGCTCAGCCAGAAACCGGACTCACAGTGGTAATGAGCGAGAGGTCCTGGACTGAAAGCCCCAGACTGAGAGGAACGTCTGACTGCCTGGAGATCGTCTGACTGCCTGGAGATCAGGCCTAGGCCGGCAGGTAGACATCCCCTGAGGGGTCCCAGACTGTGAGGGCGCAGACTGGGCTGAGGGACCCCAAACTCCAGTGCACAAATTTCATGGACTGGGCCTCTAGTTTAGAAAATAAATGTATAAAAGAAGCAGATGCTATGGCACTTGGGAGTTAAATTTCAGGGGGAAATAGCCTATATAATTAAGAGGTAATCTGCAAATTAACCCTCACACCCTCACAAAATGGCTGCCTACAACCAGGCCTGCAGCAGGGGCGGGGGTTAGTGAGGGACAAGTTAAGGGTATATTTAGATATAACAGCCAGGGACCTTTCTCTCTTTTCTTTTACTCCCTGTACTTTCCTTTAGTTAAGAAAATTTTCTTACTATCCAAAAATAATTGATGATAGTGACACTTAAAATATCTATAATGAGAAATGTTCATGATGAAATGTCTTGAGAATTTTCTATTTCATGTCTAAAAGGAAGAAGAAGAATTTTCAGTTCTTTCCAGCTGCCTGGGACTTCTGCCAACATTTTACCAAACAGAACATCCCTTTATCAGTGCCTCCTGTCTGGATTGGCCAGTTCCAGCATTTGATATTATAGCTCAGTGGTGTTCTGAGATAAATTCATTTACTGAAAGACATGCAGAACAAGGAAAGGTATGTAAAAGGAGTAGTGCTCACTTGCAGTAAAGGTGATGTGCTAATATTTAAGAGGTTAATGAACCTTTATGAATATTTAATATTTAAGAGGTTAATGAAACTTTAGGTCATCTATTCTTGGAAGCATTTATTAAGCTAATTACATTGAAAAATGATTTACTTACATAATATTGGTTTTTGAGTGTAAAAGCGTAAGTATTTCAGTCTGTAAAGCTAAGGAATTGCTATGTCACTTTCGTTTTAGGTTGTCAGGTTTTTATTGTTTCCTTAAATAATCATATCATTAGACTTGGAAGATACAAAGGAATTTTAAGATAGATGAGGGACTTGTAAGCTTATTGGAAAGTGAACTGTCACAAAGAAATAAAAGATTTGGACTAGCATGTCTTAAAGGTCACATCTTGAACTTCAAAATTTGCTGGCCCATTGCTGCCAGCTCAGCTGGAGAAAGGTTTTGTATTGGAGAGTTGGGGTAGCAGAGGGTGGTTGAATGCCATAGTCTGGTGCTCAGACATTTTCTTTAGCTCGTACAGTATTTGAGAAATGGCATAATATGAGGGAAGTAAGTGTTTTATGGGATAACCTGGTGGCTTTTTTAGCAGGTAAGTTGAAGTAAGGAGAGAGGGAAGCCAGAGATGATTTAGGTGTTGAAGAAACTCTGTACTATTGTCCTAATAGTAGAAATTAGAATGTAACCAATGCAAGAGACATTTGAGAAAAATACATAGGACTTGGTGAACATCTATAGATATGTTCTTGAACTCAAATAATTAGAAGAAAAGTAGTGAGTACACATAGTTCTGATAGGAACCTGCTCCTGCTTAAACACCATTGACGATGCCCCATCAATGTATTCTTTGAGTAGTATTCAAAGATTTTCACCATTTTGCCTATCTTTCTAACATTATTCTGTACCACTCAACCGCCCATAACCTTGCTCAAACCAAAAAAAATGTTTCTTAGCTGTGCTATATATCTTCAAACACCTATTGCTATTGCTTGTTGCTGTTACTTTTATCTAAAGTAAACTTCCTACCCTTCTGCTGAATTAATCCATCAAGGTTTTGTTACCCCTCCTGTAAAGCTTTGTCTGATACTCCGTGTTCCTTTGAAGCTTAATCCCCTCCCTCTGTTGTCCTGTATGACAGTACTGTTGTGCTGTATCACAGTACTTTTGGCATTGTCTCTCACAGTTGCCATATTTATTACTGCTTATTATGTCTGATTTGTGGCTCCACAAAGCAAAATTTATTTGTATATCCTTGAATCCCTAGTTCTATAAAGTGCCAGCTATAGACTAGTGAACTAATATTTGTGGAACAATTAAGTGGTGGTATGTCATTGGCTGAAGTAGAACTATTGAATGGGAACCAAATTTCAGGGAAAAATAGAGTTTTAATTTTAACATCAAAGGGAAAGTAAAAAGATTAGTATTTTAGATAAAAGTGTCTTATTACACTTAATTTTTAAAACATTGAAGTGAACAATAAAGGCAAGATAAACATAAATAATAAATGTCTCTTTTACTCATTTCTATTTTTTGTCAAAGTCCTTGAAGAGATAATATATCACTTCACTTTATACCTTTTTTTTTTTTTTTTTAAGGATTGGGAAATTCATGAAGTTAATTGAAATCTTATAAATATATATATATATATATTTTTTTTTTTTTCCAGTAGTTTCTTTATTCATAGTTTGTAGCTAGAATCTGAAGTTATATTTTGATGTCTGAAAACCTATGAGGCATGACTTGGAATAAGAGATGGGTCTAATTGTACAACCAGGACAGGAGAAAAAGTAATGAGCATATTTAAAATTTTTGTTTTCATATGAGCCATGTGTTAAGCAACAGGTAAAAATAACTTACCGGTATTTGACAGTGTAAGATCAGGCATACATTTTAAATGAATGATTATTGGTGTAGATATTAAAAACTGAATTTTTAGATGAAATCATGTAAGATGCCACAACCACCTTGAAACCCTTGTTTCCTAATCAATGCATTTTTAGCTGTGAGAGAACAATCACTTTTATATAGAAGAAGATTCTTTTATTAGAGGCCATGTGGTGTGAGTTACTGGATAGTTCACAGCCTAATCTAGCTAAGTATCAAGTTCAGTGAGGACAAACTGCATTCCTTCCACTGATGGAAGAGTTCCAATATAATCAACCCCCTATGGAATAACAATTTTTGGAGTCCAGGGCTGGGCATTGAGTATTGGCAAAATAGCATATTGTAGGCCCATATATTGTCCTTATCTTTCTTCCATGGTCACTTTATCCATGAACTTATTGATAAACACCAGGTTAGCTACTTAGCCACTGCATTGAGTTAGATGAATTATAGCTGTAGATAATGTGAGATGATCAACATAAGAGTTGCCTGCCATCTTTATGGTTTCTTAAGGTAACAGATTCATACTACATTTTATTTGTGTTCATGAAGTAGCATCTAGAAAAAAATGAGTGCTGTTACCAATATTTTTATATCCCTGTAAACAATCAATAAAGTATATTTTGCAGGAAAATTGAACTAATTTGTCTTTAAAAAAAAAAAAGTAAGCAAATTTATCAAGACAAAATATCTTAGCTTGAGGTATAAGAAGATTTTACATCTTCTAGGAAGGAGATCAGTACTTTATATATAATCTAGATCAGGGGTGGGGAATGTAAGACCCTTGGGATGTACAAGACTGGGGAAGTCAGGTGGTCTGGCTGTGCCAAGGCATTAGGATGAGTTACTTAAATGTTAGACCGAATACAGCAGGCTAATTTTTAAGTTGGTAGCTTGGTATGGCCCGAGAATGATGTTATAAATATCCAAATGGTCTTGATAGAAAAAAGGTCTCCTTCCTCCCGACCCCCTACTCTAGGTTATAAAGTATTGAAATAGAACTGAGTTAAAACTTTGACTTTCCCTAAAGAAAAAGCCAATGAGCTATTTAGTTAAGAAAGGTCAAAACTTGGTTTTAAGAAATATATAACTGTTTAAAAGCATATATAAAACAAGTATATCTAGATATATTTTTCATGCATGCTTAGTTATATTTACTACTTTTCTTTTAAAGTAATAACAAGTTTAAGTGTGTTAGGGTGCTTAATCTAAGTCTTGCATCATATTTTAAATAGAAACAACATTAAAAAATAAAGAATGGTAATTTTTGAAATACTATTTTGATCATTTGTAAAATGGAAATGAGAAGAGTGTTAATAAAGAAAATAAGTCACATTTTTGTAGACAGATTTTTCCATTCTTTAAAAAAACCATTTTAAAAAATAAGTATTTTGTGTTAATGACTTAAATACATAGGACTAATGAATATTTTTGGATAATGTTTTAGGCCTTGCTTATCCAAGAGTCAAGATGGAAGTTACCACACCTACTACAGTTGCCTGAGAATTATAATACCATTTTTCAGTATTACCACAGAAAAACCTGCAGTGTCTGCACCAAGGTTCCTAAAGATCCTGCTGTTTGCCTTGTTTGTGGCACTTTTGTATGTCTGAAAGGACTTTGCTGCAAGCAACAAAGTTACTGTGAATGTGTATTGGTAAGCATTAGTAAATAATAGCTATTTTATGAAAACTCAATTTCATATCACATGGATGTGTGCTATGTAGATACATACATATGGTCAAGCCAGCTCTAAAAGTTTAGGCTTTGAGTGAAACAATACATGTAAAGATTTCGTTCTTTTTTGTTCTTGTTTGTTTTTCTTCTTTTTAACCCAGGAAAAGGGTAAAGCAAAGCAAAACAAAACACCTGAGGCTTTGAGTAAAACCTTTCACAATACAATTTCCTCTTCCTACTCCCACTATCCTTTACTGATACACCTGAGGCCTGGTGCACAAAATTTGTGCCCAGGGATGCGTGTCCCTCAGCCAGTCTGCACCTTCTCTAATCTTGGACATCCCTCACAATCCAGGACTGCTGGTTCCCAACCGCTTGCCTGCCTGCTTGCCTGATTTCCCCTAACCATTTCTGCCAGCCAGCCTGATCACCTCCTAACTGCTCCCCTGCCAGCCTGATTGACACCTAACTGCTCCCCTGCTGGCCCGTAGTTCCTAACTGCATTTCCCTGCTGACCCTGTCACCCCTAACTGCCCTCCCCTGCCAGCCTGGTCACCCCTAACTGCCCTCCCCTGCCAGCCTGGTCACCCCTAACTATCCTCCCCTATAGACCTGGCCACCCCCAACTGCCCTCTCCTGCTGGCCCAGTCACCCCAACTTCCATTCTCTGCCAGCCTCGTCATCCCTAATTTCCTTCCCCTGCTGACCTAGTCCTCCAAATGCCCTCCCTTGCAGGCCTGTTCCCCCCAACTGCCCTCCCCCAACTATCCCCCTCTAAGGCCTGGTCACTGCTCACTGCCCTCCCCTGCTGACCTGATCACCCCCAACTGTCCTCCCCTTCAGGCCTGGTCGCCCCTAACTTCCCTCCCCTGCTGGCCTGATTGCCCCCAACTGCCCTCCCCTGCTGGCCATCTTGTGTTCACATGGGGGCGGCCATCTTTGACCACATGGTGGCAGCCATCTTGTGTGTTGGAATGATGGTCAATTTGCATATCACTTCTTTATTATATAGGATACTTTTGAATGTTCTGCAACGAAACCACAGTCAAATAATCTAATGTAGATGCTAACCTCTGAATTAGATTTGCATTGGCTTTTTTTTTGTGTGTGTGTGCCTGCTTATTTTTAATTTTTTTTTCTTTATTGATTAAGAAATTACATATATGTCCTTTATTGCCCTATTGTACCCCCCCTATATTGACTTTTAATTGTTTTTCTAGATAATGCTTACCCAAATTCCTCCTAATGTATTATTAATAAAGTGTTAGAAATGAGATTGTAAATTTAACTTAAAATCTTATTAAAAATTTTAAAAACATGCCTATTTTATTTAGAAGAAATTTACTTAGGGATTCTTGATTTTGTCATGTAAAGTCCATTTGACTATGAGGTTATTGGATATATTTTTAACCTTTTAGCATTCTCAGAACTGCGGTGCCGGCACGGGAATCTTCCTTCTGGTCAACGCGTCGGTGATCATCATCATCCGGGGCCACCGCTTCTGCCTGTGGGGCTCAGTGTACCTGGACGCGCACGGAGAGGAGGACCGGGATCTCAGGTGAGAGCGGGGGTGGCACAGGGTGGCACTGACGTTTGGCCCGGTAAGAACAATCTGCCATTTCTAGCTTTGTAATAAAAGTTTTATATTAAGAAATTCTGACAGTCATTAATTTAGAGCTATTTCTACTTTTGAAATATTTTCCTCATCAACCTGCTAAGGAAACATGAAATAAACCAAATTACTATGTGAAACTTTTGCCATGAAAATTCTGTTTTTAAAAATATGTATGAAATCTTCATTGTATTTTATTACTTTTAATACCTTTTCCCTCTTTTTTTTTCCTAGGCGAGGCAAGCCTCTCTACATTTGTAAGGAAAGATACAAAGTTCTTGAACAGCAGTGGATCTCTCATACTTTTGATCACATCAATAAAAGATGGGGTCCACACTACAATGGGCTCTGACTCACCACCGCAGCACTGCATTATATTATCATTTTCATTAAGAATTTATCAACAATAAGCTTTAACTTAATTTGGGGGATTAACACTTTTGCTGAGGGAAAAAAAGAAAACATGTTATGAAGCCTTTCCAAAATTAGGTGCTTGGTAATCGCATTAATGGTATAATAATTTAAAAAGTATCTGGAGATCATAAGCTACAAGTTAAATCATTCTTTAGTGGTCATTTTAAAAATCTACAATTAATAAGAAGCACAATTTGACAAAATTATTTAAAACTGATTCTCCCAGCAATGCATATCAATGATTCATTGATACTTAGAGTGGGTGTGATTTATTTAAAGTTTTACTGCTTCTTTATATCTGTGTTAATTTGCATCTGCTAAACATAATGCATCTTTTCCCCTCACCATTCTTGTGTTGATTTGAGATTTTTGCTGTATGTAATTAGAAAAAAATTGTAAAACATGATTTATGTGAAATATTGTATAGTAAAAGTTGGTTTAATAGTAGAACTTTAAAATGTTTTCTTATTGTGAGGAATCTGTTAAAGTTGAAGGCTTTGCTGAAAACTTAATTCATTCTCAGGAATTTCATAAATATTCTCCCCAGGTAAATAATTGAAATAATTGTAAAATAAGTAGGTCGCTGCTGTTAATATAATACAGTACATTTTGGGAGATACATGAGTGCTTGGGGAAGGGAGTCCTTAAAAATCAAAATTTTCCATTTCAGTTAGTTGAATTACTGGAGATAGTAACAAATAGATTTGACCATAAAATTAAATTTTAAGAGCATACACTTGGCGGATTTTGAATCTGCTCATGCCCGCTTTTATCAACCACACCTTTTTTTTTTTTAATGACTGGATTGGAAATGCTCAGACTTCCCCAGTTTTGGAACTTTTCTTTCAGCTCAAGAGGCTCATCTATGTATTTGTGCAGTGTAATCACTGCTCTTCTGCTTGGTTTCCTAAAGGGGAGGCAAAGACTCAGGGGTGAGGACCCTCAAGAACGAGCGTCACATCTGCATTCTTCTTAAATGCTGTTGTGACAAGCAATTTATGTTTGTAGGGTTTTTAACTCAGAATGGGAATGATTGAGCTCAACTCGATTAGAACAGAAGGAAGATTACAGAGAAGCATGTTATATTTTGCTGCTGTTTTTTTTCTTCCAAATAATTAAGTTGATGATTATTTCATACATAGTGCTATCAAACAATTCCAGATACTTTGGACTGAACATGGCTTGTTATATAAAATTACATTTTTACACATAAAAATAACCTTAAAAAAATCTAATGATAAAACATAAAAATTAAGTCAGACCTAGCTTCTAAAAATCATGAATGACATGATATTACAGAATATACAAGTGGACATTAAATGATGGCCTTGGTTAAAATAAAGAGAGCAGAACAATACATACTCAAATGTGTTCAAAAAGTCAAAAAATTACCTATAGCTCTACAATAAAATACATGGAAATAGCTTGCTATTTTTATATACATTTCCAAAATATTAAGATAACTTTCTGAAAGATTAGAATGATTCTGTTTAACTAAATAGCTGTCCTTTCCAACTCATTACTACTTTTTATAGTAATGTATCATAAGTTCAGCCTGTCATATTTTTTTGCATCAGTCATTATGAATACCAGACCATTTGTAAGTGTGGTTGAAGAGAAAAATGCTAATTTACATCTCTAGTAAATACTGTTTCAGGATTCATGAACTTGAATAATTCTACAGTTTGAAACTCTGATGCTATATATACATGGTATAATGTATTCAGACTTTGATTACTACATATTTAATATGGAATGTTTTATGGTTGTGCATATGGATGTGAAGTGAAAATATTAGCCTTAACATTAAAATTTTGGTTTAATAGTGTTTATTTTGATATTGGTGAATTAGTCACCAATAAATTTTTAAAAAGCACTTGGTTGAAAATTGTACTTGAATTCATACATGCATGCTGCTAAACTAGAACTTTAATTTCCCCCCATAACTTTTTTAAGTACCATTTATAAATTCACTTTTAAACATAACAGGTCCAAGTTAGAGTGCTGTGTGTATATTATTCAAAAAATGTACTGGTGTGATACCTTGTATGAATGATCATTTAAATACAGTACATTACTGTAGAAGCTAAATCAATCTTTATAATTAAGCAGAAATTATAAAACTAGGAATAATCAACATTGTAAGATATGTTAATAAAAACCTACTGTCATTTGGTTTGTGAAAGGTCCTTAAAATGTTTAATGTTTACATGTTTTTTCAAAGATATTGACAATAATGTATGTAAGTGAGCAAGGCTCAAAAGATGAAAGTATAACAACTAATAATTGCTTTAAGGTAGAGTGTAAGTGTAAAGGGTTTGTTTTTCCTTTTCTTTTTGCTTTTGAGAGCTAGTTCCTATTTCTGCTATCCTTGTGTTAAAATTAATGCAAATCCTTTGCTAAGGGCATGTGTTTTGGAAAGGAGTGGGGAGAAGAAAATGGTGGTGCAGATCTGAGGAACACTGCTATGGTCCTTGCTTGCTGAAAATTCCCATCTGGACTTCAGAAATCTGAAGTGATTTGTGATAATGGTCTTTTTGGATGGTCTGTGGTGTTGTTTGAATTGACAGTTCTCATCCTAGAGCTCACCAGCCAATCATCAGCAGCCAGCTAGGAATTCATTTATGCTTACAAACCTTTCTGCTTTATATGTTTTGATATTTATTTATTTCTTTGACCTAGAAAAAAACCTGATAGAAGCACTTAAAGCTTGGAGGGAACAACAGCACCAGAGGAGATGTGGCCCAGGAGTCTTTGCCAATTCTCAAGTTCCCATTCTTGGCTCATATTTGAGGTCATGTTGACAACAATAAAACCCAAAACAATGCAACATAGTTTTAACCACTAGAATCACCAAGACAAGATACATTTATTGTAGCTTGGGGTTATGCCTGACACTTGAGAATTAGTGGGAGAGCAGAAGACTTGTTACTGTCTCAGTCTCATTCACAGCACATCGTCCTTTCTTTTATCTTTGTGTTCTGACTGGATCAAGCTCATCAGGGGTGAGCTGTAGTGGGCAGAACGATGGCAACATCACTTCGATTTGTCAACTTCAGGCTCCCTTGATAATGAGGTATATCAAGTATTGAAGGGCTGTACATTTTAGTGTGCAGTAATCTAGCAGTGGAGTGGATTCCACTCCAGCTGATGCAACACAATGAAGAAACATAGTGATACTGTGAGTTAATTTAATACGAAATATGACAATACCAAGATTGATGTGGCAGAGCTCAAGAGTGGGCCAGAGAAGTAGTTCAAGAGCACAGATAAATGGTTCAGCTTGAGAGGAAGGAATAGGGACAAGAGAAAGAAAAAGTTTAGCTTACCTCGGTGATAGAATAGCAGGATCATCTGTTGAGAGTGAGCAGGTGCACAATAATTTGGGGACTTGAGGTAAGTGGTAAAAGTTTAGACATATTGTAGGAGAGAATAGGCTGGGAATAAAAAGCACCATAGAAGTCATTTTGAGGATCCAGTAGGGTTAGAAGCCATATTTTAATGGAGCCAATTAGAAAGGTTTTATGACTATGAAGTCCCTGAGCCCAGCAGTCTAGGGTCCCAAGGGTAGAAATTAGACTGCTAAATTCATGTTTTGGGTATTTGAGAGGTGAGTACAATGTAAGGTAGTAAGAAATTTGGGGGTGCTAGTTGAAAAGAGTGTAGGATCCATGTGGGATAAATTGAAGGGTAAAATATTATAAATCACAAGATTTAATGTAAGCTTTCAAAGTTTTCTTTCAAAATTATGAAAATTGCTTTAGTGTTGAAGCATTAAAATTCACTTTAGTAAATTTTTTTTGTCTCCTATGTGCCATGCCTTGTGTAAATACTGGAAATACAATGGAAAAGAAGCCAGACAGTCCCTTCTCTCACAGAGCTTTTTGTGTAATTCTACAAGTGGTGTGTGTAGGGGGTATTGGGGGCAATGGAATATAGGATACTAAAGAAGGCACCTCTAACCAGACTTGGGAGTGTGAGGAGGCTTTCAGGGGTAGAGAGGTCTAAAGATGATCCCCAAATACTGTGCAGGAGATGCCCGGTGAAAGGGAAGGTGTGGGGAATACTGTTTTAGGCAGGTGAAGAGAATCATTTGCGAGATTCAGAGTTGAGAGAGAATCTGTAGTTGAAGACTTGGAATCATTTTGACTCTAATATTGGTACTTTTGAGAGAGAAGTAAAAATCTAAATTACAAAGGAATTTTGTAAGTCTTCTAAGAGTTTTAGACTCTTTAGGAAGCTTTCAGATTTGCATTTTAGTAAAGTTGGTCCAGCTGCACTGTGGAGAAAAATCCAGAGTGGGAAGACTTGCTTAGGTATCTATTGAAAGAATCCAGACACAACATAACAGTTGGCTCAACTAGGGGAGTTTTGGTGGAGACAGAAAGCAGTGGACAATAGCAGAAGAGAATTGACAGAATTCAATAGGGTAAGGGAGAACAAGGAATATTAAGTGCCTACTGTGTGCCAGATGCTAAGCTAAATGCTGAGGATGCCACAATGAACAAGACAGAATGTTAGTGTCTCTCCCTGCAGTCTAGTGGAAAGCAGCACTCTATAGGTAAATGGATGTTATCAGCAAATTAGGGCTATGGGAACCAATGGGCAGACAGGGTACACTCCAGAAACTGAATGGATCTTTAAAATATCATGCTAAGTGAAATAAGTCAGATGGAAAAGGACAGAACCATATGCTTTCACTCATGGGATATAAAAAAAAGTGACAAGAACAAACAGATACAACAGATTGGTGGTTATAGAGGGGAAAGAGGGTGGGGAAGGGCAAAGTTGGTTAAGGGGGTCAAATACATTGAGTGACCAGATTATTATGATCTCTGAATGTACAATAATATGGCCACTCAGTGCATATCCTATATAGTAAAAGGCTAATATGCAAATTGTCCCCTGGCCAGGCTGGCCGGACCCCACCCATGCACAAATTCATGCACTGGGCCTCTAATACACACACACACACACACACACACACACACTCTGAGTGGCCAAATTATTATGCGTTCAGAGATCATAATCTGGCCACTCAGTGTATATGCTAACAAGGTAATGGCTTCAAATGGGGATCGTGCGATAAGAGTATACAGATGTCAAATTATAATATTGTGTACCTGAAAATCACATAATGTTATTACCCAGTGTTGCTCCAATAAAGAAAAAGAAAGAAACTGAAAGAAGTACAGTACAGTTGAAGCATTGAAAGTGGAAGGGTGTGGCCGAAACTGGTTTGGCTCAATGGACAGAACATCGGACTGAATATTGAAAGTGGAAGGGTGTGGTGGTTGTGTCAGGATATGATGTAGGAAAGATTGGCTCAAATCAGATCATGCATGTCCTTGAGCAATGTTATGGATTTTGATCTTTGTCCTAAGGGCAACAGGAAGTCATTGTAAGAGATTAAGTAGGGCAGTGAGTGTTCAGATTGCAATATTAAAATGATCATTATGGCCTCAGTTTAGAGCAACAGTCAGCAAACATTTTCTACAAAACATATTATTCAACTCTGCCATTGTAATGCAAAAGCATCCCCAGACATATGTGTCTTCTAGTATCCTATATAATAAAGAGAGAATATGCAAATTGAATGTCACTCCAACACAAGATGGCTGCCCCCATGTGGACACAAGATGATTGGCAGGGGAGGGCAATTGTGAGGGATCAGGCCAGCAGGGGAAGGCAGTTGGGAGGGAGCGGGCCTGCAAGGAAGGGAAGCTGGGGGCAATCAGGCCTGCAGGGGAGGATATATATATATATTTTTTTTGGGGGGGGGGGAGACCCAGGCCATCAGGGGAGGGCAGTTGGAGGTGACCAGGACAGCAGGGAGGACAGTTAGGGACAACCAGGCTGGCAAGAGAGGGCAGTTGGGTGACCAGGCCAACAGGGGAGGGCAGTTGGGGAGGACAGTTAGGGGCAAACATGCTAACAAGAAAGGGCAGATAGAAGCGACCAGGCCGGCAGAGGAGGGCAGTTAGGGGCAATCGGGCCAGCAGGGGAGCAGTTAGGCATCAATCAGGCTGGCAGGGGAATGGTTAGGGGGTGATCAGGCTGGCAGGGGCAATCAGGCAAGCAGGCAGGTGAATGGTTGGGAGACAGCGCCTGGATTGTGAGAGGGATCCCAGATTGGAGAGGGTGCAGGCTGGTCTGAGCTGAGGCACCACTCCCCTCCCTCCCCACATGAATTTTGCCTCTAGTTGGCAAATAAAGAAATAAAGATATTCAGACTATGTTAGATATCTCTTCCTGTTTAACGAATTACCCTAAAATGAATGCAATAAAATAATATTCATATTCATTACATTACAGTCTGTGGGCCAGGAATCCAGGAGTAGCTTAGCTGAGTGATTTTGGCTCAGAGTCTTACTAGGCTGCAATTAAAGTCTCAGCCGGGCCACAGTCATCTGGGGCTTGACAGGCTGGAGGATTTGCTTTCAAATCCACTTGTGGTTTCTTGCCATGTGGGCTCTCCATGGGGCTGCTAACAGCACAGCAACTGCTTTCCCCAGGACAAGTGATCCAAGAGAGGGAGAGAGAACCTACTCAAAAAACAAACCCAAGATGAAAGCCCCAGTATCCATCTAAAGTTTTTTGTTGTTGATGGTGATTTTGAGAGAAAGAGAAATATTGATGTGAAAACAGAATATAGATTGGCTGCCTCCTGCATGCCTCCCAGGGATCAAGCCTGCAACCCAGGCCTGTACTTGACCTGGAATTGAACCAACCCTTCATTGCATGGAACTGCACCCATCCAACTGAGCCACAATAGCCAGGGCAAGTATCCTTTATTTACAAAAATACCCTCCCTCCCCCCAGTGTCTTTTATAACCTAATCTGGAAGTGGCATATTACTTCTGTCATTCATACCACCCCTGGTACAATGTAGGAGGGGTTTACACAAGAAAAACTTTTTTAATAGCCTGCTGTTCACAAAAACTTGCCTTCGATATTAGGTATGATATAAAGTGGAGAACCCAGCTCATAATTTTAGAGTGCCTACTCTGAGTGAGGAGACATTGTGCTTGGCATTTTATCCACATTATCTTGTTTAATTCTTACAGCAACTCTTATTGGACAGACAGTATTTTCCACATTTTACTGATGAAGAAATTAGGCTCAGAGAGGGCAATTGGTGCAGTGCCACATATCAGTACCCATCAGAGTTGGAATTCAAATCCTAGTTTAGCTAACTCTAAAACTCATTGTTTTTCTTCAATATTTTGCTAGATCAAAAAATGACGAAGGTGGCTGCAGTGTTAGAAATGTACGTGAGCTGTATTTCTAGGCAACCTTAAATAATCATTAGAGTAAAGTGCTCCTGGGAATGCCAAGGAGGATTCATTCCATCTGGTCAATCCAAGAAGGCTCAGCCAAGAAGATGGCTCTGAGAGAGGTCTGGAAGGATGCATAGGACTTTATCAAGCAGGTCAAGGGTGTAGGACCATCTGGGCTGGTTAAGAAGTGGCAGAAACAAAGGCAGGGTGGCTCTAGAGCACACACTGTATGCGCCCCTGGGAATGGAGCTCTTGAGATGCCGAAGGAAGGAGTTCTGACCTTATAAGTGATGAGTCATCACAGGGGGGTTGAGCCGGGGAGTGATGCCTCCACTGTGGGCGCTGGGGGAAGAATGCAGTGGTGCTGTGAAGGGGAGGTGCATTGTCATTTCAGTCCACGTGAGAAATAATCAGGATCTGCGGGGAATAAAGAACGAGGGAACCACGGAGAGGTGCTCAAAAGCCCCTTCTATTGCACGCCGGAAGTGACGGATATGGGGGCGAGGTGGGAGGAGACACTGGAGTTACGGAGGCCTCTATACCTAGTGCCTGAGCAGGTATTGAGTTTAGTCTCCACTGTAGGGAACACGGCAGAGCACAGTTTTTGTTAGAAAACAGAGATGAGTTTGGGTCAGTTCTAGGGTGCTCATGACATACAGGTGGAGCTAGCTTGTCTGGAGCCAGAGATGCAAACGTGGGATGATTTTCATGAGGCTGTGGGCATGAGATACCACGAGAGAGGGCAGAGGACAGAGTCTCTTTTATGAGTCCGTGAGGTATATGGTGACTTGTTAGATTAGACAGGCCAATGCCACCGACTAAGGGACTTAAAGATTGTAGTTTGAATGTAGTTTGTCTTAGTGAATGAGGCCAGAGAGTGAGCAAAGGGCCAGGTTGGGGGAATGCGGGACAAGAGATAAGGAAGGTTGTTGCAAAAAGATCTGGGGACAATGTAGCAGGAACAATTTTAAGGTTTTTTGTTTTTGTTTTGTTTTTATTTTTTTAAGAGTTTTGCTTCTCAGGGGAAGCACCAGCAGTGGCGGGAGGTCCCGGACACACTGGAGAGCCTTGCGTGGTGGCAGTTAAGGGACAGTCATCTTTCATCTGCCTTCTCCACACACACCACGTCTTAAATGCTCCCAGACTGAGCTTTAAATTGTTATTTTCCTATAAAGCAAACTGGACTATAAAGGGGAGCAAGAGGTGGCTATCATGGTGATGGCATTGCTCTGCATTTGATGGCAGTAGTGGTTACATAAATCCACACGTGATAAAATGACAGACCTGCACACACGTTTTTCCGATGCATTGTTTCCTAGTTTTGGTATTGGACTATGGTTCTGTAAGATATAAAAATGAAGGGAACTGAGTAAAGAACATGGGCTTGTCTCTGTATTATTTTTGCAACTTCCTGTAAGGCTATAATTATTTCAAAATAAAAAGATTTCAGAAAGGCAGGTGAGTCTTTGATATCTTTGCTTTTGACCTGTTGATGGATAACAAATATGGGGCCTTTGTCAATGCCCCTCGATTGTTTTTTCCATCAAACTTGAAGGTTTTATTTTTCTTGGTTTCATTTCCTTTTGTTCCGAGATCTAACTTGCTTGCCTCCAACAATACCCTGTCTCCACCATAATACTTATTTCACCATTTGGAAAAAGATAGGAAGACACATGTTAGAAAAGATATGCCTACAGATGGCCACATATGTAGATTTATAGGACAGAGATCCGTCAGTCACGGGGTTTAACAATTGCCAAATGGGCTTTAAAAAAATAAACTTATCCATCCACTATGTTTTAATCTCTAGCACTTCTTTTTGGTCCTTTTAAAGGATATTTATCTCTGTGTGTACATTGCCCATCTGTTCTTGCATGCTGTCTACTTTATCCATTAGCATATCAATCATAGTTACCTTCGATCTTAAATCTGATCATTCCAGCATCCCGCCTATCTGGATCTGATGCTTGCTCTGACCTTCCTAAAGAGGTGCTTTCTGATTGTCTGCTTGTTTTTTTCCTTTTGGTATGCCTTGAAATTTCCCCTTCATAGTCCGCTGTGAGGCGCTGGGTGGAGGAGCTGCTGTAAACAGGCCGTTAGTTGTGGTGATTTGGGGGAGGGAGGCCTTCCAGGGCCCTATAATTTTGGCTCGGTCTATGAGTGAGCCTGCGCCTCTGACCCGTGACCTTCACGAGTTTCGCCCTTTTCTCTCCCCACTGGGTGGAACAGGGTGGCTAGAGTGGGCTGGAGCCTGGATATGCATTCCCCACCTCCACTGGGCTCTGGTTAATTAGTTTCTCCTGAGGGCGGGCGTTTTTACTAGAACTGAGTGGTTTTGTATATTTCACAATGATTCCTTTTCCTTCTGAGGAATCCCAGAGGGGATTTTTCTTTGATGTTTTCTGTGGGAAACTGGTTGAGCTTCCAAGGTAAATCACACAATATTGTGGGGGCTTCCCTGTGACCAGGCCCCCCTGAGCTTCTAACTGTCAGCCTTGTCCACACCGAGCCTCCAGGGAGCATCAGTTGCAGGCCAGGTGTTCCTCCCCAGCGCGGACTCCCACAGCTGCGGCCACTGTGGGTCTCACCAGGAACACCTGATGTCACCAGAGAAACCGCAAGCCCACTCTGCTCAGCCCCTCTCTCTCCAGCCTGGAGGGCAGCGCTTTGCCCGGTGTCCTCCCCTCCCTCAGGGATCCAAGAAGAGCTGTTGAGTTTCCAGTCTGTTCAACTTCTTCTTGTTAGGATGGAGTGGAACTTCCAAGCTCCTTACACATGGATCCAAAAGGTGCAAGTCCCAGAGCAAAGAGTTTCCGTTCAGTTGAATCAGGGTTTGAGTCTGCTCTCATCTTCTGGTTTATCGATTTGATCATGGGTGAGTTATTTGTGCCTCTGTGGTCTCAGGTTTTCCATCTATGAAATGGGAGTTATAATGATGCTGACTTCTGGGGTCGTTGGGAGGATTAAATAAGGTGGAATGGAGACTCCTCTGATGTTTTAGGTGCTGTGGATGTCTTCCCCCACAGGGTTATCTATTTACTGTGAATGTTGCCTTTCCTGTTGTTCCTGAAAGAGAAATGCTTACTTTTGATATCAGATTTATCAGTTGTTTACTTCGTAGTGAAATATGGTAGCAATCATACTTGGGTAAAAACTACTGTTTGAATTTTAACCCTACTATTCTGACTTCGACCTTCACTTAATTGCTTTGTTCATCGCGCAATGGGCTTAGGGAGGATGAGTTCAAGTTCTGGGCAAGGTTACAGGCAGAACTTTCTTTTTCATTAAGGAGCCAGCCCTATGTGCACTTAATGGTTATCTTGATGCTGGCCTCGAAAACAATGCTGTTCTATCCAATTAAAAAAGTGCACCTGGCATGGTATTGAGACTATGGGTATATCTGGTCTCTGGCCTGCAAGGTCAGACAGCTAAATTTATCTTCATCATTCTTCAAACGGACTAAAGCAAACTAGAAAGCAACATTTTATCTAGGAAGAACAGCAGAAAATTCCAAACAACAGTTTGTTGTAGAATGGGGGTTTTCCTTCTCAGAACCTTTAAAAAAAGCTACCCGCCCCTAAAGCCTGGCAGTCGTGTAGGGTCCGCCTGCGTGTGGTACTCTTGCGGCTTGCCCTGGCCAGTTCAATAAATCCTTGTTTGCTTTTTAAAAAAATAAATTATCAGCCTCCGGTGGTCTTATTTTGAACCCAGGTTCGACCCCACAACAGTAGTTTGTGCGTTAGGGAGAACTAATTTATAATATATCAGAAAGAATACTTAGAAGCCTAGTAGAAAAATGTGCAAGAAATGTGAATAGGTAACTCATAGAACCCCGAATCTAAATGACTAATACGTCTATCAAAGAAACGCTTCTCACCAATCAGCAAAATAAAAACTAAACACATAACGAGAGACACTTCTAGAAGCAGTATTCTGGCAGTACCTAGCAAAGATAAATTTACATACTTAATGACCCAGCCTTCCCAACCCTGGATATATTTCAGAGAAACTTTTTATGGGGGGGGGGGGGGGGGAAGGCTTGCAGTGCTTTTGTTTATCACAAAAGCAAGAACATATAAAAAGAAACACACAGTAAACTCTGGAGCAGTCAGAAATTTAGGAGTGCCTACTCTGAGTGAGGAGACATTGTGCTTGGCATTTTATCCACATTATCTTCTTTAATTCTTACAGCAACTCTTACTGGACAGACAGTATTTTAGATGTGTACATAGCAACAGAGGTAATTATTCAAAAACTATGGTGTTGGGTAAAAGAGAAAAAAGACTAAGATCTATTGCACCAACCATTTATGTAAGTTAAAAATTTGTACACATTAAAAACTATAATTTTTTCCAGCTTTGGATCATTATTGACAAAAACTGTATATATTGACAAGATACAATGTGATGTTTTGATACACATAAACATTGTGAAATTATTACTACAACCAAGCTAATTAACATATTCATCACCTCATATAGTTAAAATTATTTTTGTGGTGAGGACATTTAAGACCTATTTTCTTAGCAACTTTCAAGTATTCAATATAGTGTTATTAACTATAGACATCATTCTTTACAGATATCCAGAATTTATTCATCCAGCATAACTGAAACTTTGTACCCTTAATAATATTAAAGAATAGAATCCAAGGATAATCTCAGATACCTGTGTTTGGGGGCAGGGAGGGACTAGAGAGGGAAATAGAGGAAATAGAGGAATTTTCAGAAAAATCTGAAAAACAAATAAAAGATGAACCTTGTGTGGATGAGGGATGATTATCCCAATGCTTTCATCCTAAGACTACCCCCAAAATGAAAGCATCCTAAAGCTTTGTAAGGACAATTAGTGTTAGCCATATGATAGCAGTTACTGTCATTGCTAGGTAATAATGATGAGGAGAATATGGGTGAGAACGATGCAAACTTTGTGAAACAATAAAATTTTATGGAAATCTAATGATTTGTTAAATTAAACCAATATATTTCTCAGATTATTCTGCTAATCTTAAATTGGTTAAGATAAAATGTAAACTGCAGTTTCAAAATGTAGTTTACAAATGTTTCAAGACATGATAACACTATATTTTTGTTTATTATTTAAAATTTTTTAATGTAGAACATATATTTAGAAAAGTATCCAACTCATAATTTTAAGCTAGTGATTTATCAAAAGGTAAACATATCATTACACAAGACAAGAAATAGAATATTACCTGAGAAACCACAAGTCCCCTATGCCTATACCAGTACTACACCTTTCTGTCCTCCTCATCATAGGTTAGTTTTGTCTGGTTTTAAACTTTAGAACGTTCAGATGCCTTAGTACAGAAGGAGCTTGAAAAAACAATCTAAAGCCGAATATTAGATTTATAGCTGAGATTTCACTTTCTAATGGGTGTTTAAAATTTTTTAGTTTCTAATTGTTTATTGCTAATAGAAATTAAATTATTTTTGTGTGCTGGCCTTGTATTTTGTAACCAAAGGACTTGCATGCATATATGTGTTGTCCATGCACAGACAATAGGATAGTGAAAGCCTGGGGCAGAGTGGGAACCGGGTTGAGGAGGTAATAGGGGGGAAAAGGGGGCAACATCTGTAATACTCTCAACATTAAAATTTTAAAAAGGTAAAAAGTATGACTCAAGTATTGCATGGGAAATATTTACTCAAATTATTAGTTTATTTGAAATTCAACTTTAACTAGGACTCCTGAATTTTAATTTGCCATGTCTGGCAACCCTATTTGGAGCAAAGAAAAATCTGAAGACAAGCAGTTAAGATGATTATAATATTGGAAAACACGTGTTTTGGAGGAATGATGAAGGAGTTCATAGATATATTCTGAAACAGAAAAGGCTAAGAGGATGCTCTCACCCCTCTCCCAAATCAAGGCAACACAGCAGAATAGAAGATTTACAAAATGGGGACTGTTGTATAGCTAACTACCTCCTGGACAGCTTTGTTCAGATGTTTTGCAGGAACTGTAAACTAAAACCCACAGAATGCATGTTGTGTTTGGACAAACATCTTCATAGGTAGAGTAGAGGGGTAGTGCCAGATAATATCTGCAATCTCTTCTGTGATTCAGTGAAAGCTTAGAAATTGCACAGTAACGCTGTTTTCTATCTCTGCAGAGAATAGAGCCAGAGTTGATGAGTCTTGTAGTGAGAGAACTATTAAATGTGAGGGAGAACGTTACTGAAGGGTGATTAAACACTGAATGGCTTTGCATGGGAGGCTGAGGAATGCTGCTCCCTTGTGATCTTTTAAAAGAGCCAGAAGCTGCTGTGGGTAACTCGGGAGGATTGAGCCAGCAGCTCTTGAAGGTCCAGATCCTGGGGAGGGCTCCATCCTGCTCTAGAGAAATGTTAGGAAATGATCCTATACTTCTGTTACGAGTTGGTACCAGTTTTTTAAGACTGTCATTATGATGCTGTAGCCCCAAAACAGGCTTTCAAAGTGTCTTCTTTTTATCTGAATCAGAATTACCTAGGATGACTGTTAAAAAATGCAGTATACTGCCCAAGCCAGTTTAGGTCAGTGGATAGAGCATCGGCCCACAGACTGAAGGGTCCAAGTTTCAATTCTGGTCAAGGGTACCTTGGTTGCAGGTTCAGTCCCCATGTTTCTCTCTCTCTCTGTCTTCCTCTCCCTTCCAACTCTAAAAATCAATGGAAAAATATCCTCAGGTGAGGATTAACAACAATACAACAAAAAAAAATTGTCCAAGAAACACCAAGGAGCCCCAGCATGGTTGCTCAGTTGGTTGGAGCTTCCTCCCATGTAACAAAAGATGGCGGGTTCGATTCCCGGTCAGGGTACATACCTAGGTTGGGGTTCGATCCCCAGTACTGGAGGCAATGGATGGATGTTTCTCTCACATCGATGTTTCTTTCCTCTTCCTCCCTCCCTTCCTCCCTCCCTCCCTCCCTCCCTCTCTCTCTCTCTCTCTCTCTCTCTCTCTCTCTCAAAAAAAAAAAAAAAAAAAAAAAAAAAAAAAAAAGGCAGTTTCCTGAGCCTTACCACAGACCTAGCGAATGTGGAAGAAAGGCCCCAGAATAGGATTTGTTAGGTGTTCCCCAGGTAGTCTGTATGCATTTCACAGTGTGAGAACCCGGCCATGTGACGTGAGAGGCATCCTTTCTCTGAGGAGGCACGGGCCTTTAATGACCCACTTAGCCTTCCCTGTGGTGACGGAGGCCCCTGTCCATGCTTATCTCCTGGAGGAATGTGCATGTGCTAAAAATGGACTGGGAGGAAGATGCTGAAGGATTTAAGGAGGATTTGGGTCAGAAAGTTCTAGACTGAATAGAGGAGTGGAAGAGAGGGAAAGAAACTGGAGCTCACTGGATCTTAACTTTTGCCATAAGTCCCATTAGAATAAAAACTATGTCCTGAAACCATTTCTGTACCTCTTTGTTTTGTCTTTTTGAAGTTTTCTACCATTTTTTTTAAAAAAAGTTGAATGGTACCTTTATTAAGGCAAAAAGAGGAAATGTTTTCTATTCCTCAGGATAGAGTGAGGACCCAGGATATCCCAAGAAGCTCTGGGGCAGAGAGCTATCCCTTCTCAAAGTTTCTGGAAAGAACCAGTGGAGGTGGTGAAAATACAGTAGAGGAAGAGCTCAGAATTAGCCAGGAAGCAATTAGTACAATTTAATATTATGAAAGGAATCCAAAGGCGCCCAGCATTCCTGTTTCACTGTATTTCAAGAGTTGTGGAAATCCTTGATGAGGAAGAACTCTGACCAGAGGGCTAATAGGATATTCCAGATCTGCCTTTCAAGGTCACGGGCGGTGCTGCTGGAGCAGGTCCCTCCAGCCAACTGCGTAGGATACAGCTCAGCTCCGAGCCACTTTCAGAATCCTCTCCGGCCTGACAAGCTCTGAGTTGTTCTTCCCTCTCCTCATTTACATGTATCTCTGTTTCAAATACATCTCTCTCAGAGGACCTCCTGCTGGTGGATGGTCCTGTGGTTCCAGCCTCAAACACCTCTTACCTTCTCCGACTCCTTTGCCTCCTTTCTAGGTTGATGCAGGAGAGTTAGCTGGCTTCCCTGGACTTTGTCTCCTCTGCCTTAGACACAGAGCCCGGAGCCGGAGCCCGTCCATGTGTGGCAGATGACTTGGGTCAGGGGACTGGCCCACGTCTTACAAACTGTGAGCTCAGAAACATGCCAGTGTTTACGGTGTGAGCATCTCAACAAGCCATGTCAGCCCAAACTCACCTCTTAGCCTAGGTCCACGAAACTTGCCCCGGAGAACTGCAGCTAGTCTTGGCTTATGATGATTCCAAACTTGGTCTGTTTCCTCCAGTAGATTCACACAAAATAAAAACTTCCTCTGTCACAGCAGCTTGGTTTGATTTGGGTTATTTGACTACACAAGCCCAGAGGCCAAGCAATTATTTAGAAATATTAGGAATCAGCAGCACAAATGAGATTGAGTTTTTGTGAAAAGTTAAAGATTTCTCATTTAAGGAGGGAGTTCACAAAAGACCCCATTAGCCAAGCCTCACCAGTAATTAGTCTGATTTCTCAGGCAAGAGGCAGGCTAATTGTCTGCCATCCATCCCAGGAAGCCTAGAGACACTTGAAAACCTACCACCCATTGAAAAATATCTTTGGAGGATTTCCTACCGGGTCTAAAGTCTTTCTATTAACTAAATGTTCAAACAGATCAATATATGAAAATATGAACAAAGAATGTTTGTGTAATCTAGCCTTCACATATCAATTTTGTTGATTTATCAATGTCCTCTAAAGCATCCCCTTCCCCCTCCCTAGAACAGGATCCAGTCTAGGGTCAAGTATTGCATATTCTTATCATGTATTTTTAGCTCCCTCTAATCTGTTTTAATGACATCAATTCCTTATTCCCCCTCAACACATTTTTTAAAATTTCATAAATTTGTGTGTCATCTTTGTGTAGAGGGGCAATGCTAATCTTCTCTGTACCATCCCAATTTTAGTGTATGTGTTACGAAAGGGAGAACCACACACTGTGGTGTTTCTTCATGGTTAGATTGAGGTTACAGATAAAGTTAATTTTGATCATCCAGTCAAGGTGTTGTACACTTCCCCCATTGTGTGGTTGCCACGTTGTTTTTCTCCCTTGCTACTGAGAAGCAATATGCGGGGAGTCACTTTAAGACCATCAACCAATGATAGGAACAGTAACAGTTATAAGAGCACTTTCCCTGTGCTCAGCACAGCAAGTCACTGATGTGGCCTCTTTTCGCCCTGGAGAGGCTCCTTCCCTTTCTCATGACCACAGCCTGTCTTCTCTGGGCTCAGAGCCCTCCCCCGGGTATGCCATGTCAGGAGGGGGGTCAGATCTGGTTGTTAATGCGGTGACAGGCAGCTGCAGTGGAACTGGAGCAAAGAACAAAAGAAAAGAAGAAACGTTAATAAGGAGTCCCACGGAGAGGAGGAAATGTCCTCTGGAAGCCTGACTCAGCTCTAGAAAAGGGGGAGGCAGACCGAAGGAGCTGGGAGATGAGGGAAGTTGCAGCCACTGAGTCACACTGGGGTAGTTTGGCCTGTGACACTGAGCCCCTGGTCTCTGACATACGGTGGGGTCAGTTATCAGGGCCATTGCCTTTGTAGTTCTCAGTGGGCAGTAGCGAGGGAGGATGTTCTCTAAAGAGAGGCAAAGAAGAGCAAGTCCTAAATTTAATTGCTTCAGAGCTTTGGAGGAGCCCTTCGAACTCCTGACGGAACCCCAGCTGTGCACAGTCATTCTAGGGCCAAGTGGATGCCAAGTTGCCTGATAGCTGAGCTGAACCAGAAACACAAAATTGTCCAACCGTTCACTCAGAACTTCTACCAGGACCCATGGAGCTAGGTTTTCATCCAGTTCTTCTGCAAATAAAACAAAGAAGTAAATAAAAGTGTCTTAATTATTAAATTCCACTGTATGAACCCTAAATAGGCTTAAGAGAGGCCGCTTTGATCATGTGTCCCTGAAGAAGAGCCTCCAAGAAGCATTGTGAGGGTTCTCTGGCAAATTTGGGGGATGCCCCAGAATATGACAAAGTGGGGACATTTACCCATCTCTATCCATTCTTTCAACCAATGAATGTTTCTTGAATAGCTACTGTGTACCTAGAAAACCAGAATACTGAGCTGAAGATGGAGAAGGGAGAAAACCTTCTAGTAATAGAGAAATAGTTCTGTCCTGATTGGGTAAATAGAATCTTCACTTTTCCTATCATTGTGAAAGTGTATAGTAATAACTAATGATATTTATAAATACAGAATCTAGAATCTACTGAAAGAGAAGAACTTTCTTTTCTCTTACACTAGGGAAGAGGTAAAGAAAGAAATGTAGTTGATTATTAATTAGAATGGGCTATTAAATCTATGAGGTGTGGGCTGCTAAAAGGTGATATTATGTTTTGACATTGGGCTTTATAACTGGGAAACAACAGAGACCCTGTAGTGACTCAGCACTTTTCTATGCCCTCTGGTTTGAGCTGGTAGAAAATAGGTCAAGAAAGCTGAAATCTGCCCAAGGGAAGAAGCTGGAAAGAAGCTTAAGAGCCAGCCTGTCTGGGGAGCAGGAGGTGGGGTTGTGAAAAGCAGGCCACAGGACAAGAGCTCCTTAGCCTCCGTGCTGACGGATGGCCAGGTGCTTTAGCTGCCCTGAGTCAGGAGATTATTGGAGAAGGGCTTCCTTGGAGCCAAAGCATGGACTCTAGGGAATAGTTGAGATTTGTGCTGTTTAAGGAATTAAATAATTGAAAGCTCACTCACCTATTGAAAATGCTCCCCAGGATTGAATTGAAGTGTTGGGTGGCAGTTTCTCCCAACACAGAAATCCCGGGGCCAGTTGGTACGCTGCAGGGAGAGGAGGCAGAGAAGCAGACCTGCTTGCGAGCTGGTTCTTGGGATGGGAGCGTGGTGTCTGACAGCCCACTGTCCCCCTGGGGAATTGGCCCATCTAGCCAAACCCAGGGAACAAAGCTGCTTCCAACCAGGCAGGCCCCAGGGTTGGGGCAAGATCTCTGGCTTTTAGTAATTCTTTGTAAGGAATGAGGAAATATATTTGAGGGCACCTGTTTCTGACTGCCCCTGGTCTTTCTGTCCCAAGTCTTTCCTGAGTTATTTCAGTTATTTGCTGATCCAAGCCACTGGTTGTATTTCCAGCTGGCTGATGTACCTGATGATAAAGAGAGAATGAAGCACATCTGAGGCCTAATCTCCTTTGCCAGGAATCTGCGCCCCCCCCCCCCCCCACACACACACACACACACACACTTTCCTACTCCTTTAGGACATGGCCAAAATCACAAAGTAAGAAAAAACAACAAAACATCAGAGAACCCAGAGTGGATGTCACAAAATGTTTGCTTTATCGATTTAAAAAACAACAACATCTGAGCAACTTTAGGTTGTTCACATATGAAATCAGGGCTCCATTTAAAATCAATTTGTACTATATAAGAATTCTCACAGGGTATCTAAGCTCTCAGATTTAAAAAGCAACAAATAGTTTAATGTGGAAGAAGCTACTATAAATCAGAAAACTTTTAGTGGCAGGAAGTGACAGGTACCAATAAGAAAAGAGACAGAAAAACTATAATAGGTAGTCCCAAGAGAAAGAAACCAAGATGGTGGCATAGGTAAACACCTGAACTTGCTGCCTCACACACAACCACTTCAAAATTACAACTAGAAGACAAAATGGACATCATCCAGAACCAAAGGAAGACTGGCTGAGTAGAAATTCTACAACTAGAAGGAAAGAGAAGAGCACACTGAGACTCAGAGGAGGTGTGGAAGTAAAGTGCAGAGGTATGAAGGCGAGCACATGGAAAGGGCTGGCAACTGAGGATGTGGTTGTCTTTTTCAATCAGGAGGGAGACACAAGCTCTCAACTGCTCTGAACTCCAGTTCTGGCAGGACGCTGAATTATAGTGAATAAGCCAACAAAGGAGATAAAATGAAATTGTGAGAAGTACTCATCCAAAAGGAGGCAGAAAAATGGGAGAAGAAAGAACAGATGGAATAAAAAAAAAAAAAGTAAGATGATAGTCTTAAATTCAACTTTATCAGTAATAATAGTAGATATAAATATCTAAATACTCTAATTAGAAGGCAGAGATTGTCAAACTCAATAAAAAAGCAAGAACTAATTTTAAGAAACATACTTTAAATATAAAGACACAAATAAATCAAATATAAAAAAATGAGCAAACTTTACCATGTTGATGCCAATCACAATAAAGCTATAGTGGCTATATTAATATCAGACAAAGTAGATTCAGAGAAAAGAGAATTACCAGGGAGACAAAATGTTCTTTCCTAATGATGAAGGGGCCAGCCCATTAAGAGAGCATAAAAATTCTAAATATCATGCACTTAATAAGAAAGCTTTAAAATACATGAAGTGAAAACTAATATAAATGCGAAGAGAAATAGACAAATCTTTAATTATAGCTAGAGATTTCAATTCCTCCCTCAATAATCTATAGAACAAATATAGAGAAAAAAGCAGATGAAGGATTTGAAAGACCAGATCAACACTATTAACCAAGTAGACCCACTTGACGTTTAGAGAACACAGCACCTAATAAGAGCGGGTACACGTTCTTTCCTCTGTCCGTTTAGCAAGTCAGGCCGTACTCTGCAGAATAAAAAAGCCTGAGTACATTTGAAAGGATTCAAGTCACTCAAAGCTTATTCTGTAATCATAATAGAATTAAATTAGAAACCAACAAAAGACAGAGGTCTGGAAAATTTCCAACTCTTCAGCAACTGAAAAACATATCTCTAAATGGGTCAAAAAGAAGTCAAAGGAAAATTAGGAAGTATTTTGAACTGAATGAAAATAAAACCACAACCTACCAAAAAGTGGGTCCAGGCAGATTGCAAAGGGTTCTAAAGGATCTGAAGGAAATTTTAAGAGTGATGGGTATATTCACTATTTTAATTGTAGTTCACTATTTTAGTGGTGATAATTTTATGAGTGTATAGAAGTGTCAAAACTTATCAAATTATACATGATAAATATGTGCAATTCTATGGCAATTAAATCCCAGTAAAGTAGTTAATATAAAAAGCTGACAGAGCCCAGCCAGTGTGGCTCAGTGGTTGAGTGTCAGTCAATGAACCAGGAGGTCACAGTTCCAATTCCTGGTCAGGGCACATGCCCGGTGCAGACTCTATGCTGGGTAGGGGGCAAGCAGGAGGTAGCCAATCAATGATTCTCTCTTATCATTGATGTTTTTATTTCTCTCTAAGACTTTATCTTTTTTGTTTTATTTTTTTTAAAAAGTTCTTTATTGTTTAAAGGATTACATATAGTATTACATGTGTCTTTTTCTCCCCCATTGACCTCTCCCCGGACTCCCATCCCCCACACATGCCCACACTCCCCTAGTGACTGTGTCCATTGGTTATGCTTATATGCACACATATAAGTCCTTTGGTTGATCTCTTACCACCGCCACCCTCCTTCCCCCATCAACTCCCTTCCCTGCCTTCCCTCTGAAGTTTGATGGTTGTTCAATGCTTCTCTGTCTCTGGATCTATTTTTGTTCATCAGATTGTGTTGTTCATTATAGTCCACAAATGAATGAGATCATGTGATTTTATCTTTCTCTGACTGGCTTATTTAGCTTAGCATAATGCTCTCTAGGTCCATCCATGCTATTGCAAATGGTAAGAGTTCTTTTTTACAACAGCATAGTATTACATTGTGTAGATGTATCATCATTTTTAATTCACTCATCTGCTAATGGGCACTTAGGCTGTCTCTTAAATCTTTGCTATTGTAAATTGTGCTGCTATGAACATAGGGGTGCATATGTCCTTTCTGATTGGTGTTTCTGATTTCTTGGGATATATTCCTAGAAGTGGGATCACTGGGTCAAATGGGAATTTCCATTTTGAATTTTTTGAGGAAACTCCATTTTATTATCCACAGTGGCTGCACCAGTCTGCCTTCCCACAAGCAGTGCACTAGGGTTCCTTTTTTTTTTCCACCTCCTCATCAGCACTTGTTGTTTGTTGATTTGTTGATAGCCATTAAGATTTTTATCTCTAAGATTGCCAGCCTGGCTCTCTGCCTCTCCCTCATTCTCTGAAATAAATAAATAAATATTAAAAAACAAAACAAAACCAAAAAGCTGACAGATAATCTAAAAGTACAATAATCCGGAGAAATAACAAGATTCAGTTTTATATGGCCTAGTTAGGAGGAACCTTGCTGAGAAGGTAACTTATGAGATAAGGTCTAAAGGAACTAAGAGAGACGGCCCTGGGAAACGTGGAGGGCGAGCACAGAGGAGCAGCATGTGCAGACCCTGAGGCTGGCCCGTGTGCTGTGTGAGGGACTGCGAAGCTTCTTGAGGGGCCAAGTGTCCAGGTTGTGCAGGGGTGCAGTTTTTACTCAGGGGAAGGAAGGATCCATTGGGGCAGAGGGGTGAGGTGATCTAATTTGTGTTTTAATGTGATCACTGTAGTGGGTTGAGTCGTGGTCCCTAAAAGACTTTTCTAGGATTTTAATGCATAGTTCCTGTGAATGAGACCTTATTTTGAAAGAGAGTCTTTGCAGATGTAATAAAGTTAAAAATATCAAAATGATATCCTACTGGATTTAGGATGGACCCTAAATCCAATGACTGGTGTTGTTAGAGAAGAAGAGTGGACACTGGAAACACCCAGAGGCAGAGAAGCAGGCCGAGTGAAGACAGAAACTGAAACGATATATCCTCAAGGCCAGGGGGTGCCAAGAATTGCCAGCAGCCACCAGCAGCGTAGAGGGAGGCGTGGAATGTCTAGATTCTCCTCCACGAGACTACAGGAGCAAACAACCCTGGGGGCAACTTGATGAAAAACTTTTGGCCTCCACAGCTGAGAGAATAGTTTCTGTTGTTTTAAGCCACTATGCTTGTGGTAGCTTAACCCATGATGTTTGTGGCAGTGTAGCGAACTAATGCAGCCATCGTGGCTTTCGAGTGGAGAACTGACACAAGGGACAGAAACGGAAACCTCTTAGAAGGCTATTGTGATAACGCAGGTGAGGCTGGCGGCGCTTAGACCTGAGTGGTGGCAGTGGAGTGGTGAGTAGCAGTGAAATCCTGGCGATATTTAAAGGTAGAGCTGAGAGGATTTGCTGGCAGTAGGAGGTGGGATGGGAGAGAAAGAAGTTTTGTATACAGGTGTGTAGAGGCGAAGGAGCCAAAGAGCTAGTGTGTGCTGGTGCTTACGCTCGTGCTTCTCAGCACTGCCAGCTAGCTCCATGCTATTGGTGCTGGAGGGACATACAAGGCTGGAGAGGGAGAAAGACATGTGCCATTCATTGATTCCCTGTTCCTGTCTGTGACACTGCAATAGTAGCTGGTTCCAAATGCCACCTTTCCTCACTCTCTGGGAACTGCTGGGCCCCTTAGAAGTACCAGCACCTCCTGGCCATGGTTTTCTTCTCAGAAGTTCAGGCCAGCTCTGGGGGTCCCTCTTCACAGACTGTAGGTGCAGGGGACTCCAATCTCTCCGATTGCCAGCCCAAGGAGTGTTGGCTGCTTTCTGCATTATCTCTGGCTACCTCAGTGGTCTCTGATGGCCTTTTCAGTTCTCTAGTACCTGGTTAACAATCACCTGTATTTTACTGTTCCTGTTAAAGTAACGGTTGTAGTTTCTAGTTCCTAAACAGATTCTGACTGACACAGAAAGTATAATGACTCCAAGAAAAGCCCTAACGAAGGGAAGAACAGAGTTGCCTTCATGGAGATAAACAAGGCTGCAGGAGGAGCAGGTCAGAGTCAGGGTTTGGACAAATCCCAGTCCTGTGAGACAGCAGCAGATATCCAGGAGAGACGTTGAGTGCCCTGTTGGCTGTGAGTTGTGCGTACACGGGAGAAGTCTGGGCTGGAGACCGCAATGTGGGGATCATCACCCACCACAGGCATGTGAAGCCGTGAGGCTGCCAGCCTGCCTGAGGACACTCGGAGTCTTATTCTCCTGTTTGGTCCCGGTGTCTTAGCACAGATCTTGGCCCAGAAAGATAGAGAGACTTAGTCAATATTTGTCAAATGAAGACCTTTGGATAAAAGAACCAGCGAATGGCCTTAGCTAAATCATCATGCTTTTAACAATAAACTGTTTTGAAAATGAAAAGGGAGTTTCCTAGGAATGGGAGCTAATGGGACATAGAGGAACCTGGGTGGGTCTTCAGAATTGAGGCTGAGGTAGAAACCAGGGTGAGCAGGCTCGAAAGAGGACATTTTCTCTGAGCAGCCAGCAGCCCCTGCCATTGGAACTGCAGGCCTGGTTCTCTCAGTCCAGTGCTAACGTTGGAAAAGGGGGCTCCATTTCCAGCAAGCTGAACATGAACATCCCCCTCTGGGCTTCCTTATGAACAAAACTTGGTCTTTTCGTTTAGTGTTTCTTTCTTTTATGCACCCTGGCCTCACACTTACCATCCGCCTCAAGTTCCCATGAATTATTAATTGTTCATCTCTCAGTCCTTTATCTTGGGAGCGGGACTTCCTTGCGGTTAGTCTCACCTTTATTGGGGGGAACAATGGCAGGTAAGGTAAGGCCGGGAGCTGAGTGAGTGAAAGATAAGGCGTCCCAGGCGCCCACGGGCGGTGCGGGCTGAGGGCCACAGGGCTGGGAGCTGTCGCCAGTCTGCTGTTTTGCTTGTTCATTGCAGCCGCGTCGGAGGTGAGCGGTGAGAGTGCCCGAGGACACAGAACAGGGTAAGAGAAAAAACCCCAAAGCCGTGTCCTCCCACCTTGGAGACCTGGACGGCAGGCCCGTCTGGCGTGCAGATGTTGGTTTGGTATTTCTGGCACCCGTCATTGGTCTTCAGCCCGAAAACTTCCCTTTTTAAAAATCAGATACCTGCCTCTGTGAGCCATGTGATCAGTGCCAGCTGCAGCCCAAGAAGAGTTAAAATTAGTGAGGTTTAAGGAAATACGATTTAAAATCCGATTGAAGACTACTCGCTGCCTACTCCCTCCCACCACACATACATTTTTGTTTAATATGCTCTTCTCAGGAAAATATTAAGCAACAGGTGTGACTTTTAATGCAACTATGTATGTGTAGTAAATATAAAAATTTTGACTTCCAATCAGGTCCTTTGGTAAAATAGAATAGTGTTCGCTGTGCTGTATTTAATTTTTATCTTTTTATTTTTCAAGAATATGCTGTATTCGTTGCAGAGGTACAGCAAAGTGGCTAAATAACACGTCCAGAGTGGTACCCCGATATGTCTAGTACCCAAATGGCCCATACATAGCTATTATGATGTTATTGCCTGCATTCCTTATGCCATACTATCTTCATGTGCCTCTCCTCTCCCTCACGGGAGTCCTGTGCATTGGCCATCCCTGCCCCTTTGCTGTGGGAGGGGAGACCTTCCCAACTGAGAGGAGAGGAGGCAGAGTGGCCAGTCGGTGCAGGTGGAGGCTACAGACTGGTCCCTGCTGAAGGGGAACTTTGATGCAGGAAGGATGCTGCTTTGCTCGGATTTTCTTCTTGCTCTTTTTCGGGCTTGGAGGGAAAAAATCTACCTGGCTTCCCTTCGTCCAAAATGTCTTTCGCCTGCAATCAGTCCTTGTCCTTCTGGGAAAGCCTCAGAGTTCCGAGCCTGAGACGGTGGTGGAAGGAAGAGGTCCTCATCCCCTTTTCTGCCCGCCAGAGGCTGAGCGCCCTCCTTCCCGGGCCCACCATCCCGGCCTCCGCAGGCGGAGACACGGATGGCTGACGGACGAACCACGTCAGTGTTATCGGGAGATGATGATAAGATTATAGGGCTCGGGATGGTGGAGAGAGACCAGAGGGGCATGCCGTTTCTCCCTCATTATAATCACTGCTCTAAAATGGATTTCTGCCATGCCGTTGGCCGTGAAGCGAGGCGGGGCGGCCTTTGCTGGCAGTCTGTCTTCAGACCGGAGGAGATAAGGGAGATCCGAAGAGTGGGTAATCAGGAAGCATTTAAAGAAAACTGCCCTCCCCATGTCATGTTTTTGGGCGTACACAGCCCCTGACAGACGCCATTTGCCTTTTTAATAAGGTATATGGAATGCTGTTTAAGTGACTACAGATCGTGGGGCATGATCACAGAAGCATCAGGGCTGAGTGCGATCCCCTTCGGGGACGCTCAGCGAGAAAGCTGGTCGTTGGGCTAATCTCCTTTCCTCCTGGTGAGGCAAACATGGGGGTGAGTGAGCATGATTTCTTCTGAGGCAGCAGCATGCTGGCTGGGCTGCTGGAGGCGTCCCTGGAAGGCCGTGCCAGGAGTGGCTGTCCCGAAGCAGATGCTCCTCCACCAGCAGAGGTGCTGAGTGCCCTTGTCCCACTGCCCCGGACCCTCCCCAGGTCACCATGGCGGGCACTTCTGCTTTGGGGGTAACTACTTGGCATTATCAAGCCCTGGGGTAACCATGAAGAATGCTTTCTGGGAGGATAGTGGACGGGCCAGGGGCACCATGATGGGAATCATCAGACTTCATTCTTCTTTCCCATGGAAATATAGTCATTCTCCACGTGACATCAAAACCCCCACGAGGAGTGAGAAAGAAACTTTTGGCCCGGACAAGGCCATGTGTCTTGCTTGGCTCTGACACAGGTCTTGGGTGTATTTTGAATTAAAACACATTTGCTGTAGAACACTTAAATATCTTTGATCTGCTTTTCTTCAGGAATGACGCTAGGCTCAGCCAGAAACCATGCCAGATTATGAGTTGGCATTTTCTTAGCTTTGTTGTCAAATAAACCCTTTAATGTCAAACCAGGAGATGAAGTGACAAGCTAATTAGACACTGAGATATACACATAAAGAAAATCAAAAAGAAAAATATGGTGCCATACACATAATTCTTTAAAAACACCATTTTTATTTTTTATTTATTTTTAAATCAGAAGTTAGGAAACCAGCACTCTTTACTATTAACAGGCCCATGTAAGTTTTCAGAGGCCATGGCCTTGTGGGCAGAGTTCCTGCAGGGTGCTTAGTTTACAGATGCAATGAGCTTGGGTAAAGGCTTTTAACTCATCAGTGGCTGGCCCAGGACCCTGAGACCAGTTGGTCCTCCCCTGGGGGAAGGAGACACAGGTTGATCGAAGGGAAATGGCCAGCTTGCCCTCTCTCTTCCCCTGCCTTTCCCCCTCTCCCTGCCTCTGTCTCTTGGCTTCAGTCACTCTGTTTCTTTGTTTCTGTTTCTCTCCCTCTCTTTTTTGTGCTTTCTTGTACCTTCTCTTCTGTCAATAAACTTGACAAGATAGTGCATACAATTGCATAGACACACAGTGAAGAAGTTCTGGAAACATATGCACCCCTGACATCTTACCAGCTACCTGCCCGACAGAAGATGATGCATGGCTTTACTGGTCTCCTGCATAAATGCCAATGTTTTCCACTTTTCCTCTGACTGTATTTTTTATCTGCAGAAAATATTAATGAAAAAGAAATAGGATTCGGAGTAATAGTCTTACATAAAATGAAGGTAGAAGCAACTTCCCTTGGAACGTGAAAAAGCAGTTTGCGCAAGATTCTTCCTCCTTGGCTGTAAGGGGCAGGGACGGCGCCTGCTCACTGCCATTTCCTCAGGTCTGGCCTCAGCGGGCTTTCGTACATGTTTGTGGGATGAATAATCCGAGAGGGATCTACGGTGAGAAGGTGATTTTGAAGGAGGCAGCTGTTCAGTGTTCAAGTGATGCTATCAAAGATTGCCTGTCTGACATTAAGTGAAAAGGACAATGGCTTGGAACTAAATGCTCTGATGGGTATAACTTAGGTAGGCTCTAATAAAACTCTCATTTAAAACCCCAGTAATCTTTTATTAGCGAGAATATTATAGACACAGGTCCAGAATTGGTTGTCTCCACGGACAAATAAATCTGGCATATATATATATATATCAGCCAACCCAGCTCAGAGCGGCATATATTTTTTAAACAAGAGAATCCATTGTGGGAATCCTAATTACTAGCATTTGGTCAATCACTAAAAATTCCCGTAACAGCAATTATGGAATGTGGGGGAAGCTCCATCTCTTGGTTTCTTTCAAGGGGAAATACTAATGGATTTATCTGGTGCCAAACCTGCGAATGGAGGGAGGCACCTGACCTTACAGTCTCCCCATTGCACACAATGTGGGTGTGCAGCCAGCCGGGACGAGGTGCCTGCCTGGCTCAGCCAAGTGCCCTTGGGGCAGCTTCCAAACTCCTTGGAAGCAGCACCTACAAGTTTCTGGTCTGAAGACCGCGGAAGTGTAGCAAGTTAGAAAAGGCTGCGTGGCTTCAAACAGGAGCTTCACCAGACCGTAGCTTTGATGGGAAAAGTCCAAGCTCTGCTGAAGGGAACTTTCCAGAAACTGTAGTGGTGGGGAATCCTCCCCCATAGTCTTTCTCCTCAAACTGCTCACCCAGGTGTCAGGTCTCCTCAGGACTCAGTGATTTCACTCTGATGTTAGAGTATTTTCTGCTGAGTGAGTTGCTTAGAGAGAAAAAAAAAAAAAAAAGAAAAAAAGAAAAAGAAAAAGAAAAAAGGAAGCAACCAGGAATAGCTAACAGAGCTTACACTGGTCATGATTACTTAAGGATTTGAGGTGCAATTTCTGCTTATTGAATAATCACTTTATTTACTTGGCAGGATGAAAACAATCTTATGAGAGGTTAATCTTTGTTTATTTTGGTCTTATGAAAAGACCTTTTTTTTTCTTCTCTCTCTTCAGAGTGAGGCCAAAGCAAATATATTTCTCAACGTCAAAATAATATGAAAAAAGACTGAAATTTCAACAAGGGGGTTTCTCAGGCACATTTAAAGCACAGCATCAGCCGAAACCGGTTTGGCTCAGTGATAGAGCCCCGGCCTGCAGACTAAAGGTCCCGGGTTCGATTCCGGTCAAGGGCATGTACTTTGGTTGTGGGCAAGTCCCCAGTAGGGGGTGTGCAAGAGGCAGCTGATCGATGATTCTCTCTCATCGATGTTTCTAACTCTCTATCCCTCTCTCTTCCTCTCTGTAAAAAAATCAATAAAATATATTAAAAAAAAAAAAAAGCTCAGTATCAACTAAACTGTGCTTCCTTTTACGGGGGCAATCTGTGGGCTGTTGTGAGTCTGTGAGCTGCTGTGTCATTAGCATTCATGACTGTGGGTGAAGGGTCTTTCTTTCAAAGATGGATGCCTGCCAGGTATGGATGGGTGCCCTTGTGTGTCCCTGCTGTCCTCATCCTGGGTGCCTGCTGTATTCTCGACTTCAGCCTTGCGGGCCCATTTGGAAAGCCAGAGCCCTCAGAATAGAGACAGATGATTCAGGGAATGCCTTGACCTTCCAAAGCCTTTGCGGCCACTCCTGGTCAGCTGCAACCTGTGAAACGACATCTATTCGTCTTCCCCGCCTCCCACACGTCCCTGTTCCGTCTCATTGAAATAGAAGCCTGTTAAAATGGCTGGAGAGTAAACAAGTAAACACAGTCCTGCTTCCCGTGCAGAAATCACACGCTCGTCTTGATGAGGGCCGTTTATTTATTACATGCCTTGCTGCATGTTACATTATCTTTGCAGTCTGCTGGGCCACCTTGATTGGATACTGGGAGGAAATTATTTCCTAATGTCATTTCATGCTTAGTTGGTAGATTTGATGTTTTTGTCATCATTTCTGCTGGCTTTTAAAACTCTATTAATACTTTAATTAGGGATTTTCTTTGTTTTTTTGAAGCCTAAGGCTGTTTGATGGGCAGACACAGTTTTATAAATTAAATAAGTAGATGTGGTTCACTTACAGAGAAAAAGAAGAAAATAATCAGAGAAAGTAATCTGTCTGGGGGAGTGACCATAATCAGTTGCCAAATTTAAACAAAGGGCTGCCCACAGTCCAGAGCTTTGGAGACCTGACAAGAGCCTGGCTTCCTGATGTGGTGGAGCCTTCTGCACTGCCCCATCCCACCTGCGCCTCAGACACAGGAGATTTTCAGCCGTCTAAGCAGTTGATGCGAAAAATGAACAAGTACAGAAACCTGAAGGCCAGTGATGCTAGTCACTTGTTGGAAATCAGAGCTAATTGCCGCCTCCTCTGTGCCTTATGCACATTATGTCTAGTCCATGGTAATTTGCATTGTTCTGCATTCCAGTGGGTACCGTGTGTGTCTCCCCTGGAAATGACAAGCTTCCTACAGCCAGGCCAGTGCCTCATTCATCCCGGTATCCCTCTCTCTCCTCCGTCCTGGCCCTTAGCACAGTGACTGGCATGTGGTTGTCCTTTTTGGAAATGGTCACTGAATGGACCAGCAGAGGATCCGGTTTGAATGGAGTCCCCGGGATAGAGGTTACAAGCCTGTGATCCCAGCGTGTGCCCTGTAACCGAGGAGGCCCACTGACACAAAGGCAGCGGAAAAACTCTGCCTCCAGCACAAAGGCCTCTGCAATATTAATACAGGGGGAGATATAAATCTTCATTAGCAGCAGGAAAAAGTGATGATGTATCAAGGTTCTCAAAATGTCAGCTGCTGGCTGGGCAATCAATGCAGTTATAGGCACTAACCATTGCACTGTGATACTGAAACCAATCCTGCTAATTAAAGGTGTAATGACAATCAGCCAGATCGCTGTTAATTGATTCTTAATACTTCAATTACTTGTTTTAATGCCAGTTGAATTTAACCCAAAGGGGTCAGAGAGTACTACAGGCTTATAATTTTAAAAGAATTTGAATATATTGGATTTTATGTGCATCTTGTTCAAAATGCCAAGTGAAAGAATACCTATTTTTTATATATACTTTCCTTACTAGAGCGTTTGGAGGTGAAGATAATTCTTGATGACAGCAGATATAAATATTTCATCAACAAGAGGGACATGTTATTACTCCTTAGACTTTGGTCCCATATTCTATTTCTTGATCCTCTGCTGGAAAATAACTCTAGTTTTTTTCTTTCTTTCTTCTTTTTGTAATTTGAGAAAAACTTTCAGTTAATTATGTGGCTCCTTTCATCATCATCTTATTTTCCCTTCCTGTCATTGACACGTTCTGGGGGAAAGTGGTTTATAGCATCTTTGTTCTTCACCCCTGTGATATGGCCTCTGCTCCATTGCTTAGCACCATTGAAAACCAACGTTAGTTCCCACTAGCTAAGTCAAATGGATTTTCTCTGGTCCTCAGTATTTTGATAACCTTTAACCTTACTAACCACGCTCTTTGAAAATCTGCCCACCATGGCTGGGATCCCCATTAACCTCTCTGCCAGAAATATTTTCCAGAGGGGGATTAACACAGTCTGCAAGATACAGAATGTTAGCATGGGGGTCCACTGGGCTTAAGAGGGGAAGGGGAACACTAGGACAGAAGGGGGGCCCCGGCCCAGGAGGCCAATGGAACACCCAGGCTGAAAGGCAGTGGAAAATTCCAGTTCAATTCCACGCCCACGTCAGTATTTTAGAATACAGAATGGGAGACGTCTCTGAGAGGGTGGTGTGCAGACATAGAATTTTAGGTGCAGAATAAGGCTGTGTTTGGTCAAACATCAGAGCTAAAGAAAGGACCATCAGGAAATGAGCCCAGCCTTGGAAATAGGATCATCAGGACAAAGAGAAAGCAGCCCCCAGCTGGCTGTCTGGGCTTTTCCTAGGTGCTGGATGTGGGACAGACCCCTCATGTGGAGTTGATGGGAGATCCCTCATGTGGGGTAGTGACTTGGAAAAGTCCCCTGTTTTTCCTTGACTCTCACAGTGTTACCACACACACAGCCCTTCTGACACCAGATGGGTGGGTTTTCTGCATCAAACAATTCAGACACCAACTGCCTGGCGTTAACACAGATCCCACAGGCTAGGGACTCAGTCCCAGGGGACTGCCATCCTATACTTAAAGACAGCAAGTCCGAGGAGTAGGCTTCTAGGTTCCCAGATTCCTGAAAATTTCTGTCTGACTTGGCTATAAATCAGAGGTTCCATGACTTTGTTCATGGATTAGATCATTTGCTAGAATTCACAGAACTCAGGGAAACATTTATGTTACTGTGTGTGTGTGAGTGTGTGTGTGTGTGTGTGTGTGTGTGTGTGTGTTTAATATAAGAAAGGATATGGTAAAGGATATAGATGAACAGCCAGAGGAAGAGATACATAGGGTGAGGTCTGGAAGGGTCCCAGGTGCAGTGGCTCCGTGGAGCTGGGTGCACCACCCTCCCTGAAGATAGTTGTGTTCACCAACCCAGAAGCCATCCAAACGCCATGCTTCGGGTAGTTTTATGAAGGCTTCATCATGTAGACGCAACCAGTCATCAACTCAACTTTCAACCCCTTCCCTCTTCTAGGGGATGGGACAGGGCTGAAAATTCTAATCTTCTAATCATGGCTTGGTCTTCCTGGTGACCAGCCCCCCATCCTGAAGCCACCCAGGAGCCCACCAAGAGCCACCTCATTAGAACAAAAGATGCTCCTATTACCCACGAAATGCCAATGGATTTAGGAGCCAATGTGTCAGGAACCAATGTCAAAGACCAAATATTGGAACAAAAGATGCTCCTAGTATTCTGATGATTTAGAAAATTAAAAGATTTTAGGAGCTCTGTGCCAAGGACCAGGGAAATGGAACAATATGTAGATTTTCTTGAATTATTTCACAGGTAGGCTGTGTGAACAAGGCCATTACTGCCTAGGGTTTTCTCCTGTTTTGACTTTTGGATGTTTGAAGAACAACCCTGCTTGCCAGCTTATATCTTTCTCCTTGTCAAACGCTGTGCTAAACCCTGGTTTACATGATCTCAGTTCCTGGAATCGCTCCCATTGCAGATGAAGAAAGAGGTACTCAAGAGCCTTCAGATTCTGGATGCCCGGGTCCCCACACTCCTGCCTCTACTGCTCCTTGATATGTAGGCTCCAGCTTTGCTGCAGGACCTATGGTTCCTCAAGCACCCTAGGCCATTCGATGCCTTCTTTTGTCCCCTAGAATCCCCTCTGTCTGGAACGCTTTTTATTTTTTAAATTGCATTAGCTGAGGTCTCTTAAAATTTTTAAAAAAATTGATTTTAGAGAGGAAGGGAGAGAGAGAGAGAACCATCAATGAGAGAGGAACATCCATCGGCTACTTCCTGCATATCCCTCACTGTGGATCAAGGCAGCAACCATACAGGTGCCCAACCAGGAACCAACCTGGTGACCTCTTGGTGCATGGGTTGACACTCAACCACAGAGCCACACAATGCTTTTTACATCCTATGAAAACTCTGCGCTCTCATTTATCCTTTAAAATCAACTCAATAAAATAAATCATCTCTTTCCTTGAATGAGTAATTTTTTAAATGAGTACTTTAAAAAGATTATTTATTGATTTTTAGAGAGAGGGGAAGGGAGAAACACTGATTTTTGTAACCTTATTTATGTATTCATTGGTGCTTCTTGAATGTGCCTTGACTGGGGGTCAAACCTAAAACCCTGGCTTATCACGATGACACTAACCAGGTCTACCCGGCCAGGGCCTTCATCATCTCTTTTCCTAATATGAGTTCAAGTGACTTCCCTGAGATGACTCGGCAGATATTCAGGACTAGAACCCAAGTCCCCCAGTGTTCACCTTCTGCCTCACAATGTGTGAATGGGACATACATCAGCTGTCTCCTGCATGCGCCCTCTCGGCGACGGAGCCCACATCCAGCAATCCTGGGAATGCGCCCTGACCAGGAATGGAACCAGCAACCTTTCAGTGCAAGGGATGATGCCCAGCAACTGAACCACACGGGCCAGAGCTTCCCCACAGTGATTTTGACCTAAAGAAGGTTCAGTAGGACCCTAAACTCTGCACTGCTTACAAAGGCACATCAGTTTCCCTGGGTCTGCACCCCAAACAACCCCCATCCTGGTGTCTTGGAGGAGAGCAGCAGACTTCGCTGTACAGGATTTTTAATATGGAGCCAATTACGTGCTCTCTTTCAGGTTATGCTAATACCATAAAATGCAGGATGCTCCTCATTTTTTCTAACTCGTTCACATGTAGTGGTAGCTCTGAGCTCTAAGCATCTGGCCTGCTAACTGCGTGGTAAATAATAGTAAACCTGCTGCCAGTCTCAGTGACCCACTTGAATACAATTGTTTGTTTATAATCAAGAATCTGTTGTTGTTGTGAATAATACCAGCCATTGTGGACAGGTCCCTGCGCCCCACTCTGGCCCCATTAAGTGAGAATTGCTAAGGCTGAAGCCAGGTCTTGTTTTTAAAAGCTCCCGTGGTGATTCCCCCTGCAGCCAGGGTTGAGAACCCCTGGCCTTGTCAGTTTCTCCTTGAAGGCAAGTCCGGGCAGGATTTACAAAAGTTTTGAGCTCTGGGCAAAAATAAGATTATAAGGAGATAATGTGACTTATTCTAAAAGATTACAAAATATATTTCCTTATTATTTGCTAAGGCTAAATGTTGTCTCTGCCCCTAACCACTGTTTTCATATTTTTTTTCTCATTAAAATATCATTACATTCTCCTAAAAAATATCATTTTTTCTCTCATTAAAATGTCAGAAAGGGCTGTTTTGTTGCCAGGGCAGCCTGGAGGGCTCACCATGTTGCTTCAACCTTTCCTGAACACTTCGCTCTGCTTGATCGCATTCTGCATGCGTGGCTCTCCTTGTTCCTGCAGAGGAAAGAACTTAAACACTCAGTGAAAAGGTCTCTTTGCTTCTTCTTCTCCCTCTTCCCTTTGTCTATTGGCCTGTGCATTCTTATTTAAAGAACCCATTTTGTTTCTACATCTGACTTCTAATTGATAGATTTCTCCTTCTGGCGAAGGCAGCCCATACAAAGATTTTTTTAATATGTATATTTTTTATTGATTATGGTATCACATAATTATCCTCATCCCCCTATTCCCATCCCAAATCCCTCTCCATGTGTTCCCCCACCCCCCTGTTGTCCATGACCACTGGTTAGGCTTATATGCATGCACACAAGTCCTTTGGTTGATCTCTCCTCCTTACCCCCACCCTCCCCTACCTTCCCTCTGAGGTTTGACAGTATGATCGCTGCTTCTCTGCCTCTGGATCTGTTTTTGTTCATCAGTTTAATGTTGTTCAACAATGATTTTGAAAATGCAAACATAGCTACAGATCATGGTTTTGCTTTGTGGTGGGTGCACTCCGAGGAAGAAGTCTCTGAATGTCTTCACTTGCTCTGGACCCACCTATGGAACTCCCGGCGCCTCCGAGTTGCTCCTGTGCTTATGAATGCTGTTCCAGATTTACCTTTCTCCGATTCAGAGTTCCTGTGTCCATCTCTCTAAGTGAATTATACTTCAACTAAAAGCAATATCAGAGGAGAAATTTTATAAAAATAACTGGTTGGTGAGGCTCAGTTGCTTGAGTGTCGCTGGTTGATTCCAAGTCATGGCATGTGCCTGGGTTGCAGGCCTGATCCCAGGTAGCAAGCATGCGCAAAGCAGCCTACTGATGTTTCTCTCTCTCTCCTTTTTCTTCTTCTTTCCTCTCTCTCTCTCTCTCTCTAAAAATAAATAAATAAATAAAATTTTAAAGCAATCCTCTCAATTAAAAAATAGTAATATGTTTCTGCCTTTGCATTCCCTTGAGGGTAGTCTTACTCATTTGTTATTCTCTTTTTATCTCAGTATCTACAACAGAGTCAAGATAAAGTAAATGTTTATTGAATAAACAAATAGTAATAATATCCTAAACTCAGATAATGGTTTCACATTCATAATCTTAGTTAATCCCATGGTAACCCTGTGTCTTTATAGATGAGGTCCAGAGAGGTAATGTGAGCTACCTGAGGTCACACAGCAGGAAGTAGTATAGGTAGGACGGGGACATGGGTCTCCTGATAATCATAATCATCTAACTCCAAATTGAATGCTAACTCCATTAAATCCCAATTTGTGACATGCAAGTCATAAATTATTACATTTTTCTTTGGTCAATCTTGTTAACTGAATAAATGTATAATGCATCTATAACTTCCAAATTTAAGAAAAGTGTGATAATATTACTTAGAAACTTGGCATTGTTTAAATACCCTTCAATATGAATTCCACCATAATGCAGGATTCTCTATAGTTTTCTCTTTGGCTATCGGTATCTCACCTAGGAGATAATTGAGAATCAGAGATAAAGGGAAATCCTTTTCTGTCTTAATTCAGGTTGCCATTGGAGCCACTGAGTAGAGCAGGCTTTCAGGCAGCCCTGCTGATGTTTAACAGTGCTGGCTAAGAAAGCCTGCTGTCTACAATCCTTAGCTGTCTGGGCCAGAGAAACCCTCTCTCCAGTGAACTTCATAGTAACTGGTCACGTGGCAATTTAATAAAAATCAGCAAATAGCTGGCTTTGATGCTGCTGGGTCCTTTTATGTACAGGCCAGAGGAACTGCCTCATATTTATTCAACATCTGCTGTGGGTTGGGAGCCAGATGCTTTATGTTTGAGCTCTCTTTTTAAATCCTTACAACAACAAAATGAAGTAGGTACTCTGGCTCCATTTTACAAGTGAAAAGACTGAGGGTCTGAGAGTTTGGGTATATTGGCCCAGACTACGCATGCTCCGGCAGGCTCGCTACCAGCGATGGAGCCCACAGTCAGCAATCCCAAAACTGATCGGATATTTGGGATTATATATCCCTTAACACAGCCGGTAAGTGGCCAAACCCAGGATTCAAACACTGCTCTCCTTTGCTCCCCAAATGTGTTCTAGGATCCTGCTTGATGCTTAATGCCAACCACAGTGTTAGCAGGGGTAATGGTCAGAAAATAACTCCCCAAAGATATCCACATCCTAATCCCCAGAACCTGTGGGTATGTTACCTTACACGACAAATGAGACTTCGAAGATTGATTAAATAAGGGTTCTTAGGATAGGAAGGTTTCCCTGGATTGTAGGGTATGCCCCATGTAATCACAGCGGTCCTTATCAGAAAAAGGGGGAGGCAGGGCAGTTAGGGGTCAGAGTCAGAGAGAGATTGGAAGATGGCATGTGCTGGCTCTCAACTTCTAGGGGCCACAGCCAAGCGATACAGGTGGCCTCTAGAAGTTGGAAAAGGCAAGAAAACACCTAGATCAAACTTCTGACCTCCAAACTGCAAGGTAATGTATTGTTTTAAGCTACTAGGTTTGTGTTAATTTGCAGCAGCCACAGGAAACTAGTACAGAAGGGCAGAGTAGTTAAGCAATACATAAATTATCTTTTATTGACATTTTAAAGGAGGAAATTTAATTTAAAAAATAGTTTTTAAATCCTTACCTGAGGATATATTTTTTATTGATTAAAAAATATTTTATTGATTTTTCAATAAAAGAGAGGAAGGGAGAGGGATAGAGAGCTAGAAACATCAATGAGAGAGATACATCGACCAGCTGCCTCTTATACACCCGCTACGGGGATGTGCCCGTAACCAATGTACATGCCCTTGACCGGAATTGAACCTGAGACCTTTCAGTTCTCAGGCCAAAGCTCTATCCACTGAGCCAAACAACTTTCAGTTTATTGATTTTTTTTTTTTATGAGAGAGAGAGAGAGAGAGAGAGAGAGAGCGAGAGAGCGAGAGCGAGAGAGAGCGAGAGAGAGAGAGAGAGAGAGAGAGAGAGAAAGAAAGTGAAAAAGAAACATCAGTTGGTTGCCTCCCATACATACCCTGACTGGGGATCGAACCCACAACCCAGGCATGTGTCCTGGCTGGGAATCAACCTTCTGTTGTATGGGATGATGCTCTAACCAGCTGAGCCACCTGGCCAGGGCTTTAATTTTCTTTTTTTAATAGGTTGTATCTTGATTAAGATATCCAATGGCTAATACCAATTTTAAATATGCTTGTATTATAAAAGTCTTAGTACGGTAAGAAAAATCCAACATTATCAACACTTTTCCACAGAAATGACAACAAGGTAGATGGCATTAAGATTCATGAGAGTACCAAATAATTTGATAATTTCTTTCTTTACTACTGTGGACATTTATGACTTGCCATCTTAGTTCCCAATATTTATTATATTTAGTCATCATTAGTTAACAGTTCCTACTGTGCAGCAATAATCATATATGTAGGGATGTAGATATGTAGATAGATGAACAGACACGCACAAATTCTGTAGTGCTCATGATCAGTCAGGCGATTTCCATTTTTAGGATTAGTTCACTTGCCATCTTTGAATTAGGTGGATATATAAATATTTAAAAGTTTATCAGGTATCTGATTATAAGAAAATATAAATAATTCAATATAGAAAATTACCACTTTAGAATTGATAGAAGTGGCAAGTAATATAAATTTAATATAATGTAGATGAAGAACTTCAATTTCATACTAAGTTGCTTTGATGATTAATCATTTTTTTCAAACAAAGAATTAGAACTGCCAGAGAAGGAACACTCTGGCATCTATTAGATCTTATAAAAAGCTTGATTTATTTCCTTCCTACCAGAGCTCATTTTGAAAGTTAGAAAAATATCTTGACAATAAGTGATACAAAAAACCATTCGTGCAATATAATCTCCCTGTTGGAATTCAAAGTCCCAATCAAATGGCAAAGCTGCTCACTTCATTAGATTTGTCTAGCTGGAGATCAAGGGCTGGTCCTGCTGGGTGTGAGGGGCTGTTCAGGGCCTCAGTTAATGGAGAATTTAATTATACCAGAGTTGGCCTAAGAGTGCTAAAATCCAGTAATCCACGTGACCTCTTTGAGCTTCTTCTTTCCTATTAAATGGAAGGACATGTTTTCTCTTCAATTGTTTAAATAGTATTTGATCTCCAATAAGTGAACCATGGTCTGGCATTTAAACCCTCCCCCCACCCCCAGAGTAGTCTTAATAAGATCATCATTAATTCTCAATTATCAATGTATTGAGAATTAATTTCTCAATCTAATTTATTTATTTATTGTATATAATTTTATTAATTTCAGAGAGGAAGGGAGAAGGAGAGATAGAAACATCAATTATGAGAGAGGATCACTGATCAGCTTGCTGCAAGCCCCACACTAGGGATTCAGCCTGCAATCCGGGCCTTGCCCTGACCAGGAATTGAACTGTGACCTCCTGGTTCATAGGCCAACGCTCAACCACTGAGCCACACTGGCTGGGCTCAATCTAGTTTATGTGTCTAGTTTATGCATCTGCCATATTTAAGGACTTTGTTACATGGAGTTGAGGAATATGAATAAATATAAGACACAGAGGGCTCTGATCAGGTTGCTTAGTTGATTCGAGTGTCGTCCCATTACACCAAGATTGTTTGTGGGTTTGATCCTGGTTAGGCACATATAAGAATCAATAATGGATGCATAAAAAAAACAAGTCAATGTTTCTCCCTCCCTCCCTCCCTCCCTCCTTCCCTCCTACCTTTTCTTTCTCTTTCTCTTAAAATCAATTTTAAAAAAGGCACCAAGGACCCATCCAGTGTTTTTGTGTGATTTATGAAATACTGTACAACTTGGTGAGTGACTGTGCCTTTGTGGCCATTAGAAAAAGTTTTCCTTTCCTCTGGGGAGGTGAATCCCACACCAGGCCCACGTGTTGGTGAGCACGTGGGCCCTGGATGACTGTATACAACCTCCCCAACCACACTTAGCAACAGCCCCCACTTTGCAATCCAGTTGGGGAAACAGCATATCTCCTCTTCAGTTCTTTTTAAAAAATGTATATTTTTTTATTGATTTTAAAGAGAAAGGAAGAGGATGAGAAGGATAAAAGCATCCATGATGAGAGAGAATCGTGGATTGGCTGCCTCCTGCAAGTCCCCCACTGGAGATTGTGCTCACAATCTGGGCATGTGCCCTTGACCAAAATCGAACCTGGGACCTTTCAGTTTGCAGGCTGACGCTCTATTCACTGAGCCAAATCGGCTAGGGCATCTCCTTTTCAGTTCTTTCTTTCTTTCTTTCTTTCTTTCTTTCTTTCTTTCTTTCTTTTTAATAAATATATTTTATTGATTTTTCACAGAGAGGAAGAGAGAGGGATAGAGAGTTAGAAACATCGATGAGAGAGAATCATCGATCAGCTGCCTCTTGCACACCCCCTCCTGGGGATGTGCCTGCAACCAAGGTACATGCTCTTGACTGGAATCGAACCTGGGACCTTTCAGTCTGCAGGCTGACGCTCTATCCACTGAGCCAAACCGGTCCCAGCTCCTCTTCAGTTCTTTAAAAAAAAAATAATTTTATTGTTCTTTTTACAGAGAGGAAGGGAGAGAGATAGAGAGCTAGAAACGTCAATGAGAGAGAAACATCGACCAGCTGCCTCTTGCACACCCCCTACTGGGGATGTGCCCGCAACCAATGTACATGCCCTTGACTGGAATCGAACCCAGGACCTTTCAGTCCGCAGACCGACGCCCTACCACTGAGCCAAACCGGTTGCGGCAGTTCTTAAAAGTCATTTCTAATGGATGCCTTGCTGATTCAGTTCAGATCAAATCAGAGCAACTAAGGTAATTTTGTTCCTAACAGCTCTTGTGAGGAAACCGCCATATGGCTGTTTGCAAACTGTTTTGTTAAGTTTGTTTTTAAATATTCAAAGTGCTTATGAATTTCACAAGTCTTGCAATCTCATCTATTCGTTTAGCAAACATGCTTTGAGAACTAATGCCAAGACCTGGGAGATCAGAACTGATGGTAAACAAGACAGCCCCTACCCCTCTCTGTGAGGAGAAATATTTGGGGTTTAGGGTGAGGGGCAGCAGTATTAAAATAAAGGCCCTCCCGATCCCTAGAAAGGATCTTTTTATTTTATTTTTCAATTACAATTTACATTCAATATTATTTTGTACTAGGGGCCCAGTGCATTAATTTGTGCACCTTGAAAGGAATTATGGTCCGCAAGGCTATGGTGGGCACAGGAGCAGGTCTCAGCCCATCCTCTGCGCCCCACCCAGCTCCTCCCAACACAGTCCCTGGTCCCCTGTCTGCCAGCAGCCCCACTCCTGCTGCCACTGCTGCCACTGCTCCCACACACGGATGGCACAAAGCGATTGGGGCCAGCGCCAGTAGAGAGAGTGAGCAGGGCCAACATTGTCAGCAGGTGTGAGTGGCAGCTGCTGCCCTGATCACCCTTCAGGAGCAGGAAGAGGTGGAGAAGTCCTCAGGGGTAATAGGGGTTGGCACTGAGTGCCAGCAGCAGGTGCGAGTGGGGTCTGTGCTGGCAATAGGTGCAATCACCCAGTGGGATTGCAGCGCATGGGAGCAAAGAATTTTCAGTAACCGCCAGAGGCTTGCCCTGATGGCAGCGACTGGCGCCCCGCTTTGGTCTGGCGCCCCTGCTCACCTGCTCCACCATCCCACCATGGCCGATGCCCACCATGTTCCACACTCTGCCTGCTGCCAATGCCTGCCATGTTCTGCGCTCGCCCTTGGGGGGTCAGTGCATGTCATAGTGACAGGTTGTTCGGTTCCGCCGTTCCATCTATTTGCATATTAGGTTTATATGTATATAGATTAGTTTCAGGTATACAGGATAGTGGTTATATATGCACAGACTTTACAGTGTTCTCCCTCGTATTTCCAGTACCCACCTGGCACCGTACATAGTTATTACAATATTGTTGACTATATTTTTCCTGTGCTGTATTTTACTTCCCTATGACTGTTTCGTAACTACTGATTTGTACTTAATCCCTTCACTTTTTTCGCCCAGTCCCCCTAAGTTCCCTCCCTTCTGGTGACCATCAGTCTGTTTTTCTGTGTCTATGAGTCTGTTTCAATTTTGTTTGTCCATTTGTTTTGTTCTGTAGTATCCACATATAAGTGAAATCATATGGCATTTGTCTTTCTCTGACTGCATTACTGAGAAAGACTCTCTCTCTCTCTCTCTCTCTCTCTCTCTCTCTCTCTCTCTCTCTCTCTCTGCTAATATCAGGGACTTACTGAGCAGGAGGAATTGGAGCAGTGATATAGATGGTTTCCAAGGAAACCTTCCTTGGTTGGAAAAAATAATAAGTGTGTAGCTGTGGGTGTGCGGACATGCGTATCATCATCCTTAGCCTTTCTACTTTGACTTTGAGAGGAAAGGAGGCTGAAGGCTTCCCCTTGACAGGTAGTTAGAGAGGCACTTTTGAGAATTAAGAAGGCTATTTAATGATCTTTAGGAGAAGGAGTAAGCAGGTAGCTAGACTTCAGAGGCCAAAGCTTCTCTGAGGTCACAGGGGAGGGAAATGGGAGCGTTTCCCGGGGAGCTGTGTGCATGCATGGAGCCTGGAGTGTTCTGACACCTAAATGAGAAAGAGTGATGTCTGTGGTTGTCTGTTACTTAGTTGCGGAGCCAGTGATTGAAAACAATTCATTCAGCCTGATAAATATTCTTAATATATGTAAATGTTTTTATTTACTTTGATATTAGCTAGTCTATGCCATATCTTTTTTATAAAAACCTTAAAAATATTCACATCCTTTGGTCTATCAAGTCTATACCCAGGACTTTAACCTAAAGTCATCAGTATGTATACAAAGATTTGTACAAGAATGTCAAGATGTTGATTGTAGTGGTTCTTAAATATGGGAAAATTGGAAACAACAAAATGCTCATGAGGGATTGGTGGTTGTGGTGGAGCCACATAATGAAAAGAGAAAGGGTCAGTGGACTGGCAGCTCCCCTACGAGAGGTACATGGTGTTCTCACTCAGCTGAATAGCACTAATCTACAAGGAAGTTTTCATTTGAGGGTGAGGTTGGGTTGGGATGTAGCTGAGGAAGGAAAGCATACTTTGAAAAGAGCATTTCCAGGTGATTCTGATACTCCAAGAATATCCACCCCCCCCATTTTAAATCCTCTCCCGAGGACATGCTATTGACTTTAAAGAGAGAGGAAGGGAGTGAGAAAGAGAGATAAACATTGATGTGAGAGAGACATCGATTGGTTTCTTTCCATACATGCCTGGACTGGGAATAAATTCTGCAACCTTTTGATGCTAGGATGTCACTCCAACCAACTGAGCCACAGTAGCCAGAGTGGCATATCCCCTTTTAAGAAGCATTGCGATACTTAAATGATGTAGAGCCTACTAGTGTAGTGGTTTTTTTTTTTTTTTAATGAACTGTCAAGCAGTAGATAGTCAACATTGGTAAATTTTTTTATTTTATTATTTTCTAAAATATATTTTATTGATTTTTTACAGAAAGGAAGAGAGAGGGATAGAGAGAAACATCAATGAGAGAGAATCATCAATTAGCTGCCTCTTGCACGCCCCCCACTGGGGATGTGCCCACAACCAAGGTACATGCCCTTGACTGGAATGGAACCTGGGACCTTTCAGTCCACAGGCAGACGCTCTATCCACTGAGCCAAACCGGTTTCGACTGATAAATTTTTTTAAATGTCTGAAATACAACAATTTTGATAGTGATTTATTCTGGGGGCAAGATTATGGGTAATTCTATTTGCACTCTGTTATGTATTTCCCAACATCTGCTTACAAACCTGTGCTACTTTATAATCAGAGAAAAGAAAATAACACTTCTTGAACTTCAGAAGGATGTAAAATTAAAGTAGGAGTCAATCTTTTCTGAAGAGTATTAATTTGGACAGAAAAAAAACAATAAAGGGAGAGATCCCTGAGTTGCTTATTATTCTTGTGCAGCCTCTCAGCTGTCCATAGTGTGGGGAAGCCCAGCTGTTTGGCTTCCAGTAGAACCAAACTCAAACCCGACAGCCCTCTCACAGCCGCTGCCCAGGTTTCCTGACCAGTGACTGAGAGTGTCACCTAGAATGTGATGACAAACACCTTAGTTCCCTTTCAAGTCAACTTTGGATCTGAGTAAATTTATGGAGAGAAAAACCGTTGTCCAAGCATAGCCAGGGCCCTCTGGAACATTCTATAGCAACACGTGTACAAATGCTACAGGCAGGTGTGCATGCCACCACCTGTGTGTGGAGCTGGCTTTTCTCCTGCCTCTCCCTTTTTCTCTTTCCTGGGGGACTTGACTTTTCTCCTAGGGGGAGGATGAAAAGCTGGAGGATGGTGAGTTATAGATTACTGGGCCAGGGGCTGACTGGTTGGGTTCTAGACCTGGCCCCACTGTTTACTATCTTTATCTTTGTTCTTGCCATCCAGGATTTCTGAAAGCTATAACATGTTATGTCTGAATAGGGGATTCCTTTTAAGGGCAACCCAGCCCAGATTTTTAATAATCTGAGACTTAAGGCGCCTGTTGATTGTACAGCTGCTGTGGCCGGCCCTTGTAAGGGGCAGCAGCCTCTTTTGACCCACGGAGTCGTGTCACCCTCGTCAAAACCACAGATGGCAGCACTAGGGTGTGTGCTCCCCTCCCTCTCGGCACTGATTTGTAACAACTCTCTTCCTGCTCCCTAAGCTCCGGCCACACCGCTAATCTCCCAGTTTCCCGAATGTGCTTGTCCTTGTGCTCTCTCTTCTCTGGAGAGAGAATGACCCAGCTTCGCTCTGCCAGGAGCACTCCCTCCATGTGGTCCTTGGCCAGCAGCAGTCGCACCGCCTGGGGACCTGCTGGAAATGCACACTTTGGGCTCTTCCCTACAACTCCTGTCTGACACTCTGGGTCTGAGGACCAGGAATCTGTTTCATAAGCCCTCACTCCGAGAACCACTGCACTGCAGCTCCGATTCTCAAACCCTTCTACACTTTAGACTCATCTGGGAAGTCTCAAAACGGCTGATGTGAGAGCCACACTCCAGAACAATTCGATCACCATCTCTAGGGGTGGACCCAGCAACCAGCGTTTTAAAATCTCCCCAGGTGACTCCAACCACCTCGTGAGCTGGGTTCTCTGCCTGTCTTGGGCTCCCGTGGTACCTGGGGCTTCTCTTCTGTAACTCTGATGAGCATAAGAAGTCTGCTTTCTGCCACCAGGACTGTCACACCATGGCACCACTGGATGGTGAGAGAATGAATCCATACCTGCTTTGTATATGTGCTGCCAAAGCGAGCACGATACCTGCTTTGATTAGAAGGTATGTTAGATTGATTTAAGAATACTAGCACCAAAAAAATCAACACGGTGTTTATCCAAAACATGACTGGGCAACAATATGGCAATTCATAGTAATTCCACAGTGAAGAAAGCTGCTCCTTCACATAGACAGACAAACAGAAGTGCAGGAACATACCCCCCCCCCCTCCTACCCCTCCCCCCCTAGCAAACATGACACATCACAACCAGACAAAGAGCTTAGTCTTCGTCTCTCTCCCTTCAGGCATTCTCTCTCTCATATCCTTTCAGACACAGGTGAGCTGTGTGTGTGTGTGTGTGTGTCTGTGCATCATAAAACAGGTGAACTCAGACCCCTCAATTTTTAAAATTGCAAATTGAACACGTCGTTTGCCCTGTTTCTCAGTGGTTGCTCTATTTAGGGCACACTTAATATTCTATCTGCTTTTACTATTAAGATCTGTGTGGTTTTTTTTTTTTTTTTTTTTTAAGTATTTGCATCTGATAACTGCAGTTAAGTTCTGATTTGACTTAGAACACCATTTGAGGGATAAAACCCATGAAATGAAAAAATGGATATTAAACTGGAGCAGAAAATGGATTATTTGGTCTTGCTAAAAATACATCTGTTTAGAGTAAAACTTAATAGGATTTTATTTGGAAAAATTATCCAAGGGCAAGAAACCCGAAATTTAGCTCTTTTTTTCCTTCTTTAGCTATTCCTCGGCCACCAAGCACAGGGCCTGGCACTCCAAACAGATGGAAGCTACTAAAAGGTTACCCTGCAGTCATTCATTTTAAAATGCTGTAAAATGCCTTAATGGCTTTGAAATGTTTCTGCTGGAGAAAGAATTTAAAGATTAAAATCTTTCTTTTTGATGTGCTTATCTTTTTACTTGAGGTGTGTGTGTTAACTTGCGCATACATGTAAGCGCTTATGAATTAAATTCTCACTATTTTTAGCTCTTTGGAAAAAATGAGTAGTATGTATAAATTTCTTAGGTATATTAATTGCCTTTGTCACATAAATTTTTCATTCATTCATTCATTCAATCATTCATCCATCCATCCATCCATCCATCCATTCCTCTATCCAGTTGGTTATTTCTTTCAATATTGGCCTGAGATATGTGACCTGACAGGCATTTGTATTTGTATTTCTGGCCAAGTAGTGGTGTCAGCACCTGTAAACATCACCTATGACATTCATTGGCTTCTGGGTTCTTGAGTCACTGCTGACTTCATGGTTATATATCTTACCCTTTGTGTTGTTGTTAATCCTCACACAAGGATATTTTTCCTTTGATTTTTAGAAAGGGTGGAAGGGAGAGGGAGAAACATAAATGTGAGAGAGACACATTGATTGGTTGCCTCCTGCACATGCCCTGACCAGGGCTGAGGATTGAGCCTGCAACTGAGGAACATGCCCTTTACCAGAATTAAACCCAGGGCCCTTTAGTCCACAGGCTGATGTTCCATCCACTGAGCCAAACCAGCTAGAGCTCTTATTCTTCATACCACAATTAGTATCTTGATACCATTATTTTATATTATTTTTCTTGATAACACTTTTACCTGCCATTCTTAGATTAATTTTCTCAACAAGCTACCTTCCAACCTTTAAAAAAAAATCCCAGAATAATTGGACATCCCAGAATCAGGTGGTGATTCTGTAGTCACACAAATTGAGTGTCAATTCTGCCATAGGTCTCTTTGGAGAGAACAAATGATATGCTATATAATTCATGGACTAAAAATTTTCATAATGCTTTAGTAGTGATCTCCATTAAAGATTGCAGCTCAGGCAAATTTAAAATTCTATCTTGTTTGCCTATTGATATTTTAAAGGAGAAATTATTCAAATGGCTGTCAGTCTCTGGCTACGGTACTCACACTGGGCATGTGTTATAACTCCTTTCTTCAATGGAAATGCTTACCTAAAGTAGAACAGGCTCTGCCATTTGCAGGAGCATGTCCCTGCCACCAGATGGTCCATTTTGAGCAAGTAAATATTGTCAGGATTGAGGCGGGGGTGGGAAGGTAGAGAGGGAAAATAGGATAAGTTCCTGGGATTCTATAACTTGGAAGAACCTGGGACAAATCCCTGGTAAAGGTGTTCTAGGCAGTCCTCCTTTGCTGGGGTCTGAGCAGGTTGTCAATGACCTTCAATACTATATCTTGCTAGCCTTCTTGTTCTGCCTTTTCCTGTGAAAAGCTGCCAGGACAAGCTTTCCCAAAGAATATTACCAATTTCACAGCATTGTTTAAGAATCTGGCGTGGCTTCCTATCGCCAAATTTTAACCCTCTAGCTCTCTGGAAACTTCTGTTATCAACTGATTCCTCATGTGTACTGATTCTTCTTCATCTCTTGATGTCGATGGTCCTTCTACTGGGTATTTGTCATATACTGTTCATTCATCCACTAATTTATTCATTCAGCAAGTAGATGGGATAGTCAATAAGTTCAGTCCAACTATAAGATGCAGTGATTCTACTAGCTATCATCTTGAGTATCTATTATGTGCAAATACTGTGGGGGACACGAGAACATAGAACACATTATCCCTGCTCTTTTTTATGGCAGTAAATGGAAACACAAAAGTCTGTGTTCACAACAGAGGCAATATCTTTATTTGCTAAGCCACACTCTTTAAAAAAATGTATTTTATTTAAAAAAATTTTTTTTATTGATTTCAGAGAAGGGAGATGGAGAGAGCTAGAAACATCAATGATGAGAGAGAATCATTAATTGGCTGCCTCCTGCACGCTCCCCCACCGCCCCCTCCCATGTGACCTGACCAGGAATCGAACCGTGACCTCCTGGTTCTTAGGTCAGTGCTCAGTCTCTGAGCCACACCGGCCAGGCTAAACCACACTCTTCATCTGCATCCTCTGAGTGTCTCCCCCCCCCCCCCTCTGAATTTCCTTTTTGCCTTGTCTACATTAATTATTTCCATGTTTCCATCAAAATCATACCTGCTCCAGGAAGCATTCTCACTGGAGTCCTGGTCCTGGGTTGAATAGACTCTTGCTCAGAATTTACTCATGCAGATAATTCAAGGTTATTTGGCTCTTGCTACCTGCTACTTTGCAGTCTTCAGCTAATTTCACACGGGCCTGGGGGCCATCTCTTTGGCTATAAAAGAAGCTTCCTGTTCCTAGCTCCCCTCTGTCCTCTTAGCACAGTGCTCTGCACACAGCCCAGGGCATGCTGCTGAGTGCTGCTGAACAGTCGCTTTTCTGTCCTCAGGAATTCAGATCAGAAACTCATGGCATGTCTCTGGGTGCACCTGCAGCTCAGAAAAGTGAAACTGCCTACTGGCCTTGACTGAGCCCTTGACTCAGAAAGAGGTGATTGGTTGGATTGTGCATTGTCTGGCATGAAGGAGCAATGCAGCCTAGAGTAGGGGGGATATAAAATCAGAAATATTTCACAACGTGCACATGGGGCCTGGGACGATGGATTTGATTTTGTTGGCAGGAGACACTAAACAGACCAGGTTCACTACCAGTTACCATCACGTTAATCTTGGCTAACAGTGAAGCAAAGCCACCAAGGATTTGGTAGATTGATCAGCCCCTCCCACAACTATCGGAGGCTCACACCACATGGAACCTGGGGCGGAAGAAAGTCCTTTGGCGATGCTGCGTCATGCGTTCTCCTCAAAGACACCATTTCCTAGGCCAGACGTGTTCTGCTGTTTTTGGAGGAATGAGAATCCAGTCTCAGAGCTGGATTCAGAAACTAGGTCATCGATGTGCGTTGCAGTTCTTTTCCTTCCAGCTTTCTTCGGTGCTCGCTTCAGATTGCTTTTCTGCAGAGGACGGACGCAGCTGCCTTTGCTGGCGGGCAGTCGAGGGGGGTGACCGGCCACTTTAGCCTCAGGCCCTTGCCGGGCACCACCCCGACTCCTGGGTCCTCACCATCGCATCTACCTTTTGCCTGGGCTGTTAGATTCCCATTAAAGGAGTGCAGACACATCCCCCATGAGCATTTTTTACCCCCCCCCCCCCCCCACGCACCCGCAGCCACTTGCTTTGCCACCTGCAGTTTATAATAGAACGGACCTGTGGGATTATAAACGGCTTTGTTTCTGCACAGGACTTCTCGGCTTGCGGCCAAATTGAAGGGCATTAGTCATCAGCAAATTGCAGCTATTTTTAATGCGTTTCACCCAGAGAGGTTCAGAGCAGCTCAAGTTATGATAGATTTCCCCTTGCTTTGGTGAGGAAGTGCAAAATCTGATCATTTAGTTAACTATTTGTCATAGCTGGGGGCGCACATTGTTCCTTAGCAACTACAACATCGTGACTGATTTGTCATTCGATAACATGGCAAGCTGAATATTAGATACACTCATTTATGGCACCATTTTTTCCCCCCCTCTCCGGTATTTGTATAGGTTTCAAATTAAAAATTCATAGAATGTGAGAGAAGGGAACTTAGAGGTCTTTGGCGTCGCCCGGGGAGCTGTGTTGAAGGCCAGTTCCCAGTCTCTGACCTGGCCATTCAGTGTCAGCAGCTGTGCGCCTGAACAGGGGCAGTGAGGGGTACCTGCAGCGAACTTTGAGAAACAGTGACTAATTCAACCACGTCTCGTTTTTTAGACGAGGAAACGGAGGCACAAAGAGGCGAAGAGACTTAGACCACATGTGTCAAACACAAGGCCCGCGGGCCAAATCCGTCCCGCCAGGCCTTGCAATGTGACAGCCCGCACTGCGCTGTCATCACTGCACTCCGCTGCGTTTCCATCACAATGACAGTTTATGACTGTTCAGTAAACCATTTGGCCCGCGATTTAGGCTGGATTGTAGATTTTGGCCCCTTCTCTGATTGAGTTCGACACCCCTAACTTAGACGGTTGCCAGGGTCGGAGGAATACAAGCCAGCCCCCACGAGATCAGTGCATTTTCCACCATCCGCGAGACAAATCCTTGTTTTTCCTCAAGCTCTAAAAGGAGCTGGCACCGGCTGCCCCTCGGGCAGCAGCAGGGCCCTGGGCCCTTCCCCTCATGCCCTGGGCGTAGGGGAAGGAGACCTTGGCGTTAGGATCGTGGCCGCTTCCTGTCTGCCTTGCCTCCCTCCTCCTCCCTGTTCCCTCACCCCAACAGACCTTCCGCCCACCACATACTATAAAAGTTAGACAAAATATTCCGAATAACATACGCATACACGGAAATCTTCATCATGAATTTTCTCATAAGAATCAGATGTTGCTGGACAAGTTTCTATTTCAATCGTTCTTGCTAGGCTTGATCGAGTGCAGGGGTTTACTGGGTGCATGCTGCAGATCGCTCTGTCTTCGTCAAGGTAAGCTGCACCTCCACTGTGGAGTAATGCGGGCCACTCGGCTGGTGTCAGACCGGCTCCCGTGGGCCTGTTAGGAACAGGACCTGCTTGTAAGAGGCTGGGAGGGAGGGCTTCTTGGAAGAATGCAGTAGGAACAGGGCTAGACTACAGGGCTGAGCAGGCCTCAGGCAGCTTGGATGTGGAATTGAGAGTGAACCCGCTCGCCAGTCCTCTCCCCAGTAGGCCCTTGTGGTTTCTTTCTTCTCTGCTTTCCTCCTCTTCTCCAGCTGGGCTTCTACTGGGCACCTGCTGCCTGCCCTCCGGTGACTTCAACATACCTCTGGGCCAGGAGAAATGCTCTGTGAAGCACTCTTACTTGTGTTTTTTTAAAAAAAATTATTTATCTTTTAAAATAAAATAATACATCCACCAGCAAATAAATGACTAGTTTAGAAAGGTGTAAAATTCAAAAAATTATATTTTTCCCTTTTCCAACCGCTCTGACTCCTGCTACCTTTCCCTAAAGTTTTAATTTTTTGTAGCCTTTTGGAAAATATTTTGTAAGGTAAACACATATATAGAGAGATACATGCACATACACATATAAATAAAATGGTTATAAATGTATAATAAATGTTCTTTTTACTTTCACAAAATATAATCTTTGCACACTGCTCAATATTTTTAAAAAACTGTCCATTGTATATTTTTGTATTATTTCCATCTTAGTTGATATAAAACTTACCTTCTTTTATTTAAGTGATTACAGATGGCTAGTATTTCATTTTATGTAATTAAATAAAGTCTATTTATCCAAATTTATTCTTCAAATAAAGTCCATTTTATTTACTTCTCTTCAATTTCCAATCTGGATATTTAAAAAAAAAATTTTCTTGCCTTATTGCACTGGTTCCACCATACTGTTGAATAGAAGTGGTGAGGGCAGACATTCTTGCCTTGTTCCTGGTCATAAGGTGAAAGCATTAAATTTTTCACAGTTAAGTGTGACGTTAACTTTAGGTTTTTATTAGGTTGAAGAAGTACCATTTTATTCCTAGTTTGCTGAGCATTAAAAAAAAAAAAAGATCCTGAATGGATGTTGGATTTTATCAAGTGTTTTTCTGCATCTATTAAGATGATTAAATGATTTTTCCTTTTTTTAAATCTGCTAATATGATGAATCTAAATGTGCTTTCTTTTTATTACACACATAGAATAAATACCTACTGGTAAAATAGTGGTATTTGAGAGATTGTCATTATTGTCTTAAAAAATGTTGGGCCAATTTATATTCTCATATTGTCTTAAGTGCTCATGTCTTCAGATTCTTCTCAATACTGGGTATTATAAACTTAAAAAAAAATCATGTCAGTTTGATAGGAGATAAATGGCATCTCAATATTTTGATTTGCACTTTAAAATTTATGTGTAAGATTTAGCATCTTTTCTATGTGTATTACACATTTGAATTTATTTTCTATTAGGCTGTGCTTTTTTCTTAACCTATTATATACATACTTGATAAAAAATAGCTCTTAATGTAAATATTTTTTTTCCTAGTTTGTTTTTGGAAAAATGTTAATATTTAAAAAGTTGGTTGTAGTGAAGTTTTTGTTCACACTTTTTCTCCCCTCGAACTTTATACCATAGATTACATAGTTTCTTATATTGACTACTGAGTATTGCTGTGAAGAGAAGCTTGAGTACTTAATTTGCTTTTTATTTTGGGGTATGTGTGTTCTGTGTACCTGAGAAATTCTCTCTCTGCCTTGACATTCAGTAACTTTACCAGGAAATGTCTGTCTGTCAGTCTTCTTCACTACACACATCTGTTTCAAGAACAGCATGTGAAATTTGTTCCATGGATTCCTTTTTTAGCTGAAGTCAATGCTCAACTTGGACTACTCTTCATTTTCCTTCTAGACCTCTCACTGGCTGCCTGGGTGGGATAAGGGGAGGTGCCCACCCAGCTAGTTAATGTGCAAGCTTTTCTCTCTTCCTTATGTGACTGCTTAACCTTGGGCAGACTCAGCTTCCATGTCATTGGGCAGTGTCTCTTTCAGGGACAAGATGAAAAAGATTACAGATTTTCGTGGTGATAATCTTTTTGTTCATTTTGGCACCTGTATATTGATGTCCCTTCTCTTTTCCCTCTTCAGAAAGGAAGAGCAGGACTTGGATGGACAGGAGAAGGTCACTTGCCTTCTTCTGCCTATTGATTTTCCTATGCCATTCAGCGGTCCATTAGTTTCTCCTAACTACAGTTCTGTATTTAGAGCAGTTTGGGCTGGGACATTGGCCACAAAGTGGGACTGACCGTGCCTCACTCTGTGGGAGGTGGATTGGAAGGTGACTTTCTGACAATCAAATGCCTGGGTGTTTTTGTTGGTCTTATATTAGTGGTTTACTGTTTTTTCCGTAAGTAAAGTGCTATTATAGCACACATAAGACTTCAAGATTTTTTATTTTTCATTTATTTAATTTTTTTTTTTTATTGAATTAAGAGAGGAAGGGGGAGAGAGATAGAAACATCAATGATGAGAGAGAATCATCATCAACTGGCTGCCTCCTGCATGCCCCACACTGGGGATCCAGCCCAAAATCTGGGCAGCAATCAAGCCCTGACTTTGTGGTTCATAGGTCAACTACTCAGTCACACTGGCTGGGAACTTTGAGACTTTTCAGAGTATTATCCAGGGGGGTGGTGATGAAATCTTCAGGGAAGTGGGGTTGATCTTGTGTCTGAGTAATGGAATGTATACTGACATACATTAGTTATGCAAAATTTTATAAAACCTTTTATTATGAAAATTGAAAAAAATACACAAGTAAACAGAATATAATAATGAACCCCCATATTCTCAGCTTTAATAATTAGTCCCTGTGGCAAACCTTGTTTCATAATATGGTTCTTCCTGTTTTCTCTTCTCATATATCCCCAGACATATTATTGCACTTGTACATATTTCAGTATGTGTTTTTAAATGATAAGGACCTTTTAAAAAACATAATAACAAATAATATCACAACTAAAACATAACTAACAATGCTTTCTTAATATCATTAAATAACTAGCCAGTTATTTGATCTAATTATTTCATAAATATAATTTTTAGCTTGTTTTTGTGACTCCACACTTTATTTCACATTTGATATGTATTCTAAGCCTCTTTTAATCCTGAGGTTACCCTTTTCAGTCTATTTATTTTTATTTGCAATTTATTTTATGGAGAAATTGGGTTGTTAGTCTTGGAGAGTTTCTTCGAGAGACTCAGAGTCTGGATTTCGCTTATCATAGACACATCATATCGTCTAACTTGTTGCCCTTTCCTTTTTCATTGCCACACATTGATAATCTAGAAGCTAATCAGATTCAGGTTTAATTTTTTCTTTTTTGGCAGCACTATTTCGTAGGCAGTGGGGTATTCTTCCCTCAGGGAGCATAAAGCCTGACTTTCTGTAATGCTAGAAATCTTGAAATAATGTTTGACAAAACCAAACCTTAACGTAGTCCATGGTTTATTTTTGAAAAGTATGCCCTCTGCTGATAATTGAAACCAAAACTCCTAAGGAAGTCATTAGACATTCAATCCTGATAAGATAAAGCAGGAGCTGGGTATTAGTTTACAGCCATATGTGAAACTTGCTACAATGAGCTGTGTAACCCAGGTGAGTGCCCTCCCCTGGTGGGAGGGAGCAGGAGCAGAGTGTTCTGGGGGGCATGGCCTGCCCTGCCGCTGACTGCAAGCAGGGGTCACGCCCAGTCCAGTCCACTGTACTCACCAACAGAACCAACATGGTGAGCCTGCTTTCTCACCACCATAAGGACATGGCTCCTGCCTTCTAAGAGTTTGTCTTCTAATAACAAAACAGACAAGGAAAAGATATCTTACCAAATATCTCTATCTATCTATCTATCTATCTATCTATCTATCTATCTATCTATCATCTATCTATCATTCATCTATCATTCATGTATCTACCTACCTATCTATCATCTATCTATTACTCTATCAGCTTAAGTAATGAATAGTTTAGGCATTTCCTAAATATTTGGTTAATAATGATGTGTGGATGAAGATAGGAAAATATTCCTTTAATACCTATGTAACGCTTTACTGAGTGGGGATTCTTTCCTATGCGATGTCCTCTTTGCCTTGCTAGTTGGTGTTCCTGGTAGTGGAAGGGTTTGGATGCCACAGGAACAGGGGAGACAGCAGAATCTTGCCCTCAGGGAGTAGCAACTTCGATGAGAAATCATCTGTGGCATTGAGTTATGTAATACTATACACGAAAAAACAGCGTTCACCAAGTCTTTCACGCTAGAGCCGCTGCACACACAGGCAAGTCCGGGCCAAGAGGATTTCTAATCGGTTTGTAAACTGCACGAGCCTTCCCCACACGGACCAATGCCATCGCTCACCTCTGCCGAGACAGGCTCAGTTCTATTTGTCTCTCCGAGAGGGTAACCTGAGTTTTCTCACTTCTGAGGTCACCCTTTCATTTCATGTTCAAATAAATAATGGGGCCCCATCTGGGGGGACTGCAGGAAGCCCACGTGCTTCCTTGTGGCCTTTGAGGGTTCTGCAGAGTCCTGAGGTCCCAGGTTTATCCCTTTCATTTCAGATTGCTCCTGGCTCTTTCTTGGTCAACCCTGGCTATTTCCAAGAGGCTCCAGCTCTATCATGCCCCAAACACAAGCATAGGCAGAAGGGAGGCATTCTGGCCAGGAGCAGCTGTTTGGCTGTCAGAAGGGCTGCCCAGCTGCCTCCCTGGCAGATTATCATCACCTTCACAGGGCTGTATAAGTAGCCACAGTTTGAGCTAACTAGTCCCGTGGGCAGTAAACTGTGGCTCGAGAGCCACATGAGGCTCTTTGGCTCCTTGAGTGTGGCTCTTTCACAAAATACCACGGCCTGGGCGAGTCTATTTTGAAGAAGTGGTGTTAGATGAAGTTTTTAAAAAATTTGGCTCTCAAAAGAAATTTCAATCATTGTACTGTTGATATTTGGCTCCGTTGACTAATGAGTTTGCCGACCACTGCTCTAGTCAATTGTCAGAGGATTGATAGAGGTGGGTACTGATTTTAAAGAGAGAAGACTGCCAACCCTGTTAATGGACACCTGTTCTGTTGCACCGTTAAGCTTGTCTGTGGGCCTCAGGTGGAGGCGATGGGCACGACAGTGGAACCTGCCTGATCTGCCTCCCACTCACCATCATCCGCACCAACTGCACACGAATCCCTCTGGGCAGCTCTTGTCCGGGGGCCGGGTGGATATTTCCATCCGTTAGGTCTGTGGGGCTCTTAGCCTCCGTCTGACTGGGTATTCCCACCCAGAACTTTTCAGTATGTGGTACAGTTGGTCAGAGATAACCATTGTGAACTAGCGGATTATCTCCGTTCGATTCTGTGGAACGAAAAGGTTATGGATTGGCCAATTCTATTGTAGAAGCCAAGCTTGGAGCAGTTCTCATTTCTGACTGCTCTTAAACCGTCATGTCACCTATCAGTCTGGGCTTCAGCTGCTTCATTCTGTAAAAAGGGAGTGTACTAGTTTGCTAGGGCAGCCATAACAAAGTACCACAGGCTGGGTGCCTTAAACAACAGAACAGGCATTTTTTTTCCTCCCAGTTCTGGACACTGGAAGTCTGAGATTATGGTGTTGGCAGGGTGGATTCCTTCTGATGTCGCCGTCCTTGGTGGTAGATGGCCATTTTCCCTCTGTGTCTTCCCAAGGTCTTCCCTTGTGTGTGTCTGTGCCCTAACTCTTCTATGACACCACTCATATTGTAACTAGGGGCCCCCACATGACCTCATTTTACCTGCATTACCTCTTTAAAGGCCCTGCCTCCAAATATGGTCACATTCTGAGGCTCTGGAGGTTAGAACTTCAAGATATGAATTTGGGGGAAGGTATAATTTAGTCCGTAACAGAGGGCAAGGTGGGTGAGGGGTATGTGTGTAAACTGGCTTTCTAACATTTCTCTGAGGAGGCACCAGATACTCGGTGACAAACTGTCTCAGGTCACCCAGTCCTGAGAGGTTCCCAGGCTGTGGCACTTTCATTGCCAAAACCAAGGCCGCCCCAGGCAAACCAGGGTGATTGGTTACGTTATCTGTCCTCCCACTGGGGACACGGGGAAGGCACCTGGTTCTTTCAGTCAGAACTGCCCTGCTTCTCTCAACTTACAGGTCAGCATCCTAAGTAAGATTTAAGTTAACAAAAGTGTGAGAGGTCAGAAATCACTAGAAATCCTCTCGATTCAGTGGCCTCCAGGATCCTCTCCTGCTGCCACATTCTATCATTTAATTTCATTTGCAGACACCAGATCCCAGCCATTCATCGGAAACTATTAACCGATTGGAGCAAAAGTATTTTGGTCCTCATTTAGTCTGTAGCTGATAGCACAGGAAACTGCTTGGCTCTGTCTGTTCTGAAGCACAACCTGCAGTTGCGCTTTTGTGATGACAGATGACACTGCTAAGCACTCACTTCAGTGTATCAACATCCCCTGATCCTTAATGCAACCCTATTAAGTGGGTTGCACCACCAGGAGCAGCAGCTCATGATGCAGATAAAGAAACTGAGGCACAGAGAAATGAGTAGTTGGCCCAAGTCTCAAGATGGGGCCAGGATGCCACAGGCCATTTGACTTGAGTCAGTTTGACTTAACTGCTGTGTCCCTGCCCTTTGTCCAGATGCAGGTGACCTGCTGGTGGGGAAACAGGGGCCACACTGATAGAGTACAGCAATTCTGTGTAGGCTGATGGGTCAGATTCTTCTCTCCAGGAAGCACATCTCAGGACCCTCCCCTCCCTACCCCAGCTGGTCTGTTCTTGACCAGCACCCCTGTTACTATAGAAGCCAAGCTTGGAACAGCTCTCAAGGCACTGAGAGATTTGGCGGATCTCACAGTATCGAACACCAAACTGTGACAAAGCTATCTCCTTGCTAATTCTTTTTCAGGTCTTCCGATGACATGAAGGGAGAAGTTGGTGCTAGTCTTAATTCCTCCCCATCACCCCATGATCTTTCTTTTCGGCAAGGGAGGGCGGGGACAGCAGAGGCTGGCAGGATTGGAATAACTGTTTCTTTTAGTGCGTGATCACCTTTTTGCAGTTAATTTTGAAATATGGCAGATGATACTGGTTTTGCATGTAGGATAGTGACCAAAAGTGCCTTTAAAGATATTTATTCATAGGGAAAAGCAATTATTTTAAATGTTTTTTAGTAACTGGCAGCACAGGTGAAGTACAGACACGGCAATAGTTGGGATGCCTGTGGTGAGAAAGATTGACTTTGTCAAACCCGGGCCAGGAGGAAAGGTTGGCGTTCACTGGAATCTGGAAACCAGCAGAGGGAAGGCAGGAGCCATTTGACCAGCCGGCCCTTTGGGTTCTGGGCCTCAGCCCAGCGGGAGCCTCGCCTGGGCTCTGGAGGTGCTGGTTGCAGGCCCCTTCGGAGCGGGGTGTGCCTGCCAAAGGAGCGCTGGGGAGACTGGCTCCCTTCCAGCGTCTGCTCCTCTGCCTTGCGGATGATAGCATTTTGTTTTCTTTGGGCAATGGTTTTCCACGTCTTTGAAGTGCTCCCATCAGAAAGGGTGAAGATAAAAAGTGGGTTCTTGTGCCAGGGCAGAAGGCTGCGCCTGGGGAGAAAGCAGCCTGGAGAATAATTACAAGTGCAGACTGGAGTGCCCAGCCTGGGGCAGGAGTGTTTTCCCTGGTGGACACCAAGCCTCTGTGCGGGGCCTGGAGGCCATGACTCTTGCTGTTGGAGCCTGACAGCCTCTCCCCTGGGGTTGAAGCAGAATGGGGTTGGGACCCCTCATCCAGTCGGGGAGCAACCGAACTTGAGGGGGCTTTTCCATGGGCTCAACCTGGGGTGACCTTGCTGCTGCTGCTGAAGGTACAGCTGACTCTTGCATAATATGGGCTTGAGCTGCGTGGGTCCACTTATACTTGGATTCCCCCCCCCAATAAATGGAGTCAGCCTTGTATCTGTGGGTTTTGCATCTATGGATCCAACCAGCTGCCCGCAGACTGACGTCCTATTTTTGCATTCCCAGCTGAGGTTGGTTGAATCAAAGATGTGAAGGGCCTACCATAGAGTTCAGAGATTTTCATGGGTTTTTCCACTCCGCAGGTCGGAGGTAGGGTGAGGCCTCTAACCCCCACATTATTCAATGTCACCTGTACTTAAACTGCACAGGGTTGTGTCCGTACTAAATAGGCCAAGCAAGTTTGTGGTTCCTGGTTAGCCACTCAGTGTGATTCCCACACTAGCCTGTTGGTGTATTGACGGGTCCGAGCTCGGCCAATCCTTGTGACCTGGCTGGCAGTGGTTGCTGTGCACTGACTGATACCCGGTGCCGGCACCAAACCCTTCCTGGCAGCCCAGACCTTGCGCACGGAGGCTGGAGATTGGTTTCCAGTGATCGTCAGAGAGGCATGGAGATCTAACACCTTTGGCTCGCAGATGCTTTTCCCGGCAGCAGCCTAGAAGGACAACTGTCCAGCTGTGCAGACATCCTTGTTAGCCTGTTTTCTCCCTCCTCAGTGTTCACATAATCCCCCTTCTTAAAGTCCTGTTTTTAAGAGAGTTTTAGAGACCTCTAACTTATATCTTCATTTCTTAAAGAGACTTCAAACCCCTTTAAAAAATTTTTTTTCCTTAAAATAGAAAGGGAAAAGAAAAAGAAAAAGTCCCACAAGGCTGCTGGTTCCAAAATAAAAATATTCTTGTTTTGAAAGCCCCCTGCCCTGCGCTCTGTTGCCTGTAACAAGCGCTTCTCTTCGCCAGGAAACACCTGTATGGATTGTTTCCTTACAACCTCACCATGCTTGGGTTTGAATCGCTCCCAGACCCCACGGACACCTGGGAAATCATAGAGACCATCGGCAAAGGCACCTACGGCAAGGTCTACAAGGTAACCAACAGGAGAGACGGGAGCCTGGCTGCAGTGAAAATTCTGGATCCCATCAGCGTAAGTGACGGAGGCCCGTCGTTACCACGGTACAGCATTTCATGCCCATTGAGTTGCCCACTTTTTGCCTACTCCTTTCCTGTAAGGATGCTACTCACGAGGGCTGCCATGAAATCTCAAAGTGAGTCACGGTTTGTCAGCTCATCGGAGTGACAGGACTCCTTTGGGAGTTTAAACCTTCCTTGACTTTCTGTTTCTGTTTGGATTTCGGCCCTCTGGGCTCTCCTAAAGATATCCTCTGGAAAAGAGTGATGTATGTCACTCCCTGGGCTTACACAGAGGCTGCGCTCTCTGTAAGTTACAAAGGGACTCGCACCTGAGGTACCTAATCACCTCGCCTGGCCTCTGGTCTCAGAGCCCCGTCGCCGAGGCTACAGTGAGGACGTCGTTTTGCACAGGGAGGTTATGGGTGACCTAGCCTGTGTCCGGTCCCTTCAAGCCACCTCTCCTTAACTGCTTTGAAAGTTTGGACATTTTTAAATTAAAAAAAAAAAAATCTGTAATAATACTGCTAATGAAAAAAAAGATATATCGAATAATAAAGACATTTTATTGCTATAATAGTGTGATGTATTCAGATGTGGTAGCGATAACATTAAACATGCAGAGTAAACGTGCTTCCTTCGCTGATCACCTGATCGTGACATCATGCCGGTGCCCTTCCTCACACATCAGGCTGAATCCAGCGTGCACTTTTTTTTTTTTTTAAACCCTGTGTAGGATATGGATGAAGAGATCGAAGCAGAATATAACATTTTGCAGTTTCTTCCTAATCACCCCAACGTTGTCAAGTTCTATGGGATGTTTTACAAAGCGGATGAGTGCGTGGGAGGACAGCTGTGGCTGGTGCTGGAGGTAAGAGGGTCTTTTTTTAAAATTATTATTATTTTTAATATATTGAGTTTTTACAGAGAGGAAGAGAGAGGGATAGAAAGCTAGAAACATCAATGAGAGAGAATCATCGATCAGCATATCCCCTACTGGGCATGTACCTGCAACCAAGGTACATGCCCTTGACCGAAATTGAACCTGGGACCTTTCAGTCCGCAGACCGACGCTCTATCCACTGAGCCAAACCGGTTTTGGCGCAGGTAAGAGGGTCTTGTTGGGGAACCCTCCACTGGAACAGAGCTCCCGGGCACACAGGTGTCTGTTAGCCTGAACACTGTCCCACACGCATTAGAGGAAGTCTGACCCTCCTGTGTGTCCCAGGTACCTGACCAGGCATGGCACTCTCCTCCTCAGTCCTTACAGGTGGGCTGTGTGCTGAAAATGTGCATGTTTCTCCGCTTCAGAATTTTAATAATCGCTTCTCCTGCTCCTGAGTGGCTACAAGAATATAGTTGGAAAAGATTATTTTCTTCCCTATATTGGTAACGTTTTGTAGAAAACATGATTAGAACTCATTTTCAAAAACTGTTAGCCCAAAGTTTACTTGGCTCACCCAGTTAGGATTAGCCTGTTTATGCTTATTAATCCTCAGCTTAGATTGTTTTTTTTCACAACAGACTCTGAGGGCTGTGTAGCGGGGTTATTGGCGAGATCATGCAGGAGATGGGCCTGGAGGGGAGAGAGGAAGCAGGCCTGGGCAAGGAGGCACCGAGCAGCAGCGTCTTCAACAGAGGCCTCAGCCGTCCTCTGGGGGCGAAGAGCTGCCCGGGATTTGTGCTGTGCTGGGCGGGTGGCCTTGGGTTGAGGTTTGAGGGTTGTGTGTGTGTGTGGGGGGGGGGGGGGGGGGGGGGGGGGGGGGGAAGAAGGGAGGCAGCAGTTCCCTGCAGTCTGGGGCAATTCCTTGTGCTCCTGGGAGCTGGGAGCAGGCGATATTCCCAGCAGGGAATCTGAAGAGGGAATCTGAAAGGAGTGCCGCTGTATCTATCGTGTCCGCCTTACTTCTCCCTCATTAGGGGGACTGAATGTGCAAGAGTCAGTTCCCCACAAACACAACAGAACTAAATGGCAGGCACAATCATGACAGTCTGTGAAATTAGTATCTTAGGATAGGTCTACCGCTTCCTGCTCCCAAAGGTCACCCTGCTTTGTTCTGGACCCTGCCCCTCGGAACCAGCACGTGCCTCTGTGCCTAGGGCCACCCAAGGGACCAGGGGCCTGTGGGCACATGAGGAAGCCGTAAGAGAGAAGCACCAAAGGGGAAGCCAGCCCTCAGTTCGCTGTCTAGCGCTTTTCGTTCGCATCTCCTGCCTGGCTCTGGGAGGGCCTGGGTCTGGGAAATATAGACTTGTTTCCATGGCAACCATGTATGGGGAATTCACTTGTTATATTCAAATGGGATAATCTGCAGGAAAACCAATTTGAACATTTCTGTCACATCAATTGCCTTCCTCAGAATATAAAGATGTAAGGCGTTCTGGTTTTCAGAAATCATCTTTGTTTAGTTGTCTGGTTGTCATCTAACACATTCTCATAGTACCCGATTTTATTATTCCCCTTCCCTTCCCTGAAAACATTACAGATTTTATCCTGCCAATAAAGCTCTAGCATAACACTGATTTTTAAAACGTTGCTTTTCTTGGGATATGGAAAGTAGTGTTTCTAGGGTCTCTGATTATATTCTTCAGCTCTGTAAGATCTCCATGTTTTAGACCTCATTAACCTATCTAATTAAGAGGGAATATGCTAATTGATCCTCACACCATCGCAAAGATGGCAACACCTGCAGCCAATAAGGAGGGAATATGCTAATTGCTTCCCTGCCCTCAAAGATGGTGGTACCCATAGACTAGGGGTGTCAAACTCAATCAGAGAAGGGGCCAAAATCTAAAATCCAGCCTAAATCGCGGGCCGAATGGTTTACTGAACAGTCATAAACTGTCATTGTGATGGAAACGCAGCGGAGTGCAGTGATGACAGCGTGGTGCGGGCCACATTGCAAGGCCTGGCGGGACGGATTTGGCCCTCGGGCCTTGTGTTTGACACATGTGCCATAGACAATACAGATGAAATATGCTAATTGACTGCCTGTCCTCGAAGATGGCAGTGCCCACAGCCAATAAGGAGAGAATATGCTAATTGACTGCCATACCCTCAAAGATGGTGATGCCCAGTTCCCTCAGCCCTGCCGGGGCAGCAGGCACATGGCAAGGCCGGGCCTGCCCCCAGGCAGGCTCAGCCACTCCTGATTCTGGAGTTCCTCAGTCCTTTCAGGCTCCCCACCCCAGCTGCCCAGGGCTGGCTCGAGGCACAGGAAAGCCTTGTATGGCAGCTGCCCAGCCGCCCAGGACTGCCTGAGGATCAGGTAACCAGGGCCGGCCGAGGCTTGCACTGCTGGCAGTGGCACCAGCAGAGGTGTGATGGGGTGTCACCTTCCCCTGATTGTTGAGTCGCCTCCTGTCCCTGAGAGCTCCAGGACTGAGAGGAGGCAGGCTGGACTGAGGGACCCCCCTCCAGTGCATGACTTTTCATGCACCAGGCCACTGGTAATTTAATAACGGAGAGACAGTGATCAGGAAATCTTAGTTTCTGTTCATTTTTATCCCCTGACTCAAAAAGGCTTTGTATTTAAATATGGAGAACTGGAACTTCTAGGAACTTTCCAGGGCCTGAAAAGAGGCCTCCCCCGTGATGTGACCAGGCAGGCAGGTGGGCTTCTGAGACCTGTGATCACCTGGAGAGTAAATGCTCTTCCCGACGAGGAGTGACCGGAGGCAGGCCCTCCAGGCGTGGCCAAGGCAGCCCGAAAGGGCCACGTGTGGTCTGGAGATGAGAAGGAGCCCGGGACTATTCACTTAGCCTGGTGCATATGCTCCCCTGCAGGCTGTCTTTGCATTTCGGGGTGACCCCGGGTAGAATACGAGGCTGCCCTGAGACACTGAATTATGCAAACCTCAGCTGACATTTATGCCTCTTGCAGATTGTTTTGATCTCTGCCAAGTTGGTTGTAGAGGGAAGCAGATGTCTTCAGGTCTTTCTGTCCCAGAACGGGTCCTCTGTGCCAGGCTGCTGGGTGGTTAAGAGTGTCCAGTGCCCACAATATGCAGATAGAAACAGGGTTTCTGGGATCCTACACCTGGCAGAAACCTCGGCCTTTCTTCAGGACAGCCCCCTTGTGTTCTGTTGGGGAATGGAGCCCAGAGAAGGAGTGACAGGTCTCCAGACACATAACGAGCTAAATGGCAGAACTGGGGGGAGAACCGAACCTGGGACCCACCACATGCTGCTGTCTCTGGTCCTAGAACACAGTTGGGTTCGGTCAGTGTGGCTCAGTGGTTGAGCATCAATGTATGCTCAAAAGTTCACCATTTGATTCCCAGTCAGGGCACATGCCTAGGTTGCAGGCTCAACCTCCAGTAGGGCATGCAGGAGGCAATCAATTAATAATTCTCTCTTATCATTGGTGTTTTTCTCTCTCTCCCTTTCCTTTCCTCTCTGAAATCAATAAAAACATATATTTAATAAAACAGCAAAAACCAGAAAAACAGAGTTGGGCTCTCTGGCTGGGATCACAGTTTCTGGTCTCTCTCACACACAGTGGACAGACCATGATGTCCACACAGTACCTTGACAGTTTTGCTTCCTTGGCAGCAATCTTGTTTTTTATTTCTTTCTTCTTTTTCTTTCTTTCTTTCTTTCTTTTTTTTTTTAAGAGAAAGAGGGAAGAAAGGGAGGGCGAGGGAGAGAGAGAAACATCAATGAAAGAGAGAAGCATTGATCAGCTGCCTCCTGCAGACCCCATACCAGGGATCTAGCCTGAAATCTGGGCATGTACCCTGACCTGGAATCAAACCGGTAACCCTCTGTGCCCTGGATAATGCCCAACCCACTGAGCCAGGGCCCTCAGCAGCTTTTGGTAGGAGTGCTTTAGGAGACTCACAGTAAGATTAGGATGTGTTTAATATTGTTCTCCTCATCGTGCATATTGAAATGAAATTTATGTCGCCTTTGCTGTTTCCTTGCTGAATGAGCTGAAAGGACCAGTGAGCAGCTATTCCACAGAGCCATTCTAAAGGATAGGAAACTGTTATTAATAGCCCCCTTAAATCACCACAGCTCTGAAAACAAAAGCAAATGAAAACATAATTTCTGAAATTCATAGCTAATTGTTGGCAGAAAGCAAAGCTCCCTTTATGACAGGTGCCTTCTGTATCAGAAAGATAGACAGAGAAGGCCCTCACACAGAATAATGTTTGGAGAATTTCTGAATAACTTTTATTCTAAGTTAATATTATATTTTAAAAAAATCTATAAGTCCATCTAAATTAAATATAATAAGAATTTAAACCTTTAAGGAAAACACACCTAGTTTGCACTAAGATATGAACTAAATTTCTTCTTTTTTTCCTTTCAGCATAAAATCTTCACCAGGTAGATACTATTAATTTCAGCATGAATCATATATTCAACTTAACTAGTTTGGAGGCTAGGGCACTAGTAAATGAGGCTGAAATGTAAAAAATAAGAAAAACAAAAACAAACAAACAAAAAAAATCCCCTAAAACAAACAAAAACCTTCTTATATTTTAAACCAGTTAAAAAAAAACAACTTTTAATCTGTTTTTTTTTCTCCCAGACATCTATGTATAAGTTCAGTAAATAAGCTGATTGTAGGGGGTGAAAAGGGGGACACCTTTGTCCAATATTTTCTTTAATGTAAAGCTCTAGAAAGTCCAGTATAGGCCTGAATATCATTGCAAGTGTTGCACTTTCATCGATGGATACTATGGCATGAATCAAGTTGGTCACATTAGCAAATCAGGGTCACAGCAGGGCTCTGATGGTCTGGAACACAGGATTGGCCAGCGATGGTTAGAAAGCACTGATTCAGACGGCAGGTTCTGGTGGGATTCTAGAATGAGAGTCGCTGGAGCGCTGGGGGCCAGGAGGAAGGCACAGAACACTTGGGAGTGGAGGAGAAGGGAGGGACTTTGAAATGGAACAGAGTTGTGTCCTACATACATGTGCTGTATGTTTCAGCAAAAGCAGGAGAGAGTTAGAAGCCGAGGAGTGGAGTGATTCTGCCCACCCACTGCTCTGCTCGGGGAGCAGGTCTCCTGGAGAGAGACTGAGATGGGAGGTGGGCATTCTGGGGCCCCTGTACGGCTTGTGACGTGAGCATCTCCCCACTCTGACTAGAACTCTAGGTTGCATCGTTTTCATTCTTTTAGGTTCAAACCAGTGGCTACACCTGGTGTCAGCAAAACTAATTGTTCCCAACAGCGTGGAGGGAAAATATAAGTTGTACTGGCCTTCCTGAGAGGGGGACATCGCCCAGAGCATGCTTCTTAAGGCATCTTCTAGGGTGATTTTGATGACCTTGGCTTTTGCTTCACGCCCTGTATAGAGCCTAACATCCTTGACAGAGGAAGTCCACTGAGCCGAAGGACACTGAGAGGAAATTCTCCTAAGTCTGCACTCTGACTAGGTCAAGTCCACGTGCCAGTGCAGGATCTACTTACAAGTTGGAGTTTTGACTAGAATAAAGGGCTGGCAATTGTGTGGCATCGGCCTTTTTAATAACATGGAGGAAAGCTGATAGCTAATTGAGCAAGGAACATTTTATTGCTTGAAATTATGACCATCTTAGCAAATGCACATACTGTGATCGAATCAATAGTCAATGATGTTTTGGAAAATGGATGTGGGACGTAAATGATTTTCTATTTTTCTTGGTTCAGAGCAAAACGCTCATTAAATTCTAGATGCATCCGGCTGCCGCATTTGCTGAATGCTGAGGGCGTCGGGAGGAATGCAGACATGGAAACACACCTCCATTTGAATCTGAAGGCTGGCAGAGTGGGTGGCAATATTTGATACATTTAAATACAGTTTCTTGCCAGGCTTTTAAAATGCTCAGTCCAGTTCACTGAGCATTCTCCCTGGTCCGACAATTGCAGTGTGCACCCGGTTTCCTTTTTATATCCAAGTACCCGAAGTGCTTTCTCTACAACCCACGGGCTGCCCTTTAAAACTTTGCTGGGCGGCTTATCAACTTAGCAGAACAATTTCTTCTCAAGCTTCCCTGAGCAGTTTAATTATATGCTTTTTTTTTGCGTGTGTGTGGCAGTCAGACCGCTCTTAAACCCTGACATTTAGTGAGCCAAAGGCACCGACTGAGTCAAGATCCTTTTGTTGTTTTTAAACTCACAGCTTGGTTTTGATCTTGCTGACAAAAATGGCTGTTCTGAATCCCTTCACAGGTTCTAGAGCTAAGAAGAAGGTTTATAAGTTGGCTGCCTATATACACTATTGCTGTATAGGCTCCTGTTGCAAAAATGGCCACGTTTAAACGAGGGCAGGAAAGAGGCTGAAATGAGGTTTCAACGGAAAATTCCAGAGTTGAGTTAGCTTGGATCGTCACCCAGTACTTAATGTGGATTTTCCCTGGGTGGGATCTTAATAGGGCGCTTGCGATTCAGGAAAGCACCTGCCTCCCTGAGAGAGGAGCCAGGCTGAGAAGAGGCTCTGAAGAAGGTGTTTGAGTGCCTTGCATTCAACCTGTAACTGCTTTGGCCTTAGAGGAACAAGAACTGTACTAATATTTCCCTTATTTTCACATGATCCCTAGACGGTCTCTTCTTCACTATCTACATATGGTTGGTCAGAAGTCCCTGTCTATCCTGACTCATAAAAGCCTCTCTCCCCGACCTTCATCCCCATGGCTCCTGACCTTTTGACCCTGTCTTTCATGATTGCTTCAGTACCTCCTAACAGAGGTCAAGCTTCTGGCGTCTTCCTGTTCTGTCCACCCTCCAATCTAGAATACAAGTCTGAACAGAGTCGTCCTGCCTAAAATCTGTCCATAGCGTACTATTCTTATCTAATGGTATATTTTGCTACTATCATATATGTGTGTGTTGCAGAAAAGCCCATACCCCTTAGCAGGGCAGACCTGTCATTCTCTGTTTCCCACCTTCCCTAGGGCCCTGGAGCTCTTTGTCCCAACAATAGCAGAATGTTTAGAATTCTCTCCCCTCCCCATTCTTTTATGTTCCCTTTGCACATGATATTCTTTTCCCAGGGATGTCCATTCTCTTGTTCACTTTCTATACACTCATTTGTCCTTCAACCTCATTGTAAATGTTACATTCTCTAGGACAGTGGTTGTCAACCTTTCTAATGCCATGACCCTTTAATACAGTTCCTCATGTTGTGGTGACCCCTAACCATAAAATTATTTTTGTTGCTACTTCATACCTGTAATTTTGCAACTGTTAGAATCGTAATGTAAATATCTGTTTTCTGATGGTCTTAGGCTCTACGGCAGTGGTGACCCACAGGTTGAGAACTGATAGCAGGGTCACCTAAGACCATCGGAAAACACAGATGTTTACATCACAATACATAACAGTAGCAAAATTACAGTTATGAAGTAGCAATGAAAATAATTTTATGGTTGGGGGTCACCACAACATGAGGAACTGTATTAAAGGGTCACAGCATTAGAAAGGTTGAGAAGCCTTTGCTCTAGGAGGATTTCTCAGATTGTCCCCCTTCATCCCTCAGCAGAGGTTGCCATTCCCTCCTCCGTGTCACCCTTCTCCCTCAGGCACACCCTAGTTCCACATGCCACACTCCTACTTACTCATGTGTGCATTTGTGGTGGCGGGCTCTTGAGGGCAGAGACTGTGTTGTATTCATGCTTGCGTTATGGGTATGAACTGGGCAGTCACAAACTATTGAGAACCCAAGAGGTAACTTTCTTTTCAGTAACTGAGTCCAACTTTGTTCTTGAGTCTCTGGCCTGCCTAGAGGAGACAACCGATTTTAACTCATTCTGTTAAACTCAGTCCCACTGAGTCACTTTTTGGGGGAAGAGGCAAATTCTAGTATTTATATCCCACTTCCACAGTCCAGTGCAAAGCTCAGACATTTGGGCTTTCTAGAGCCTTTCTTTCTTTCTCCCCGTTCCCTCCCCCTGAGTGGCACCTGTATCTGCAAATAACAAATGCTCATGGGAAGCCATGGCAGTGAGATCAGGGCCTCAGACTGTGTGGTGTTCCCCAAGGTCCTTGTACTGTCTGCCTTTCCATGTCACCCCATGCCCCTGTTCCCTGATGCTCCTTATCATGAGGGTCTCACTCTCTTTGACCTTCTCATTCAGATGTTAGCCTTGCCCCTGTTCCCAAATGGAGCATAAAGTTCTGAATCTCCTGTAAACCATGAGCAGGCTATAAGGAATTGTAATAATCCCAGTGTACACAGATGCTGCAACTCCACTCCATAAATCTGACATGCAATGGCAACTCTAGGAAGAACTGCTGGGTGGGCTTCTGCTCCTGTGGGGCAAGGATGGCAGACAGGAAGATTGGAGATGCAATGTGTTCCCGCCCAAATATCAAGGACATCCATGTTGCCACTTCTGGTCTGTTCTTATCCTCAACATGCTTGTTTTAAAAAACAATATTTATGTAAAATGAAAAACATCCAGTAGGTCACCATGCCATCTCATTTGAATTACTAAATAATGACTTGTGCTTTTACATTTCATTTGACAACTAAAAAAAAAAAATCAACTTTTTGGACATGCTCTTTCACTCATAAATTATTATCTTGAACACACACACACACACACACACACACACACACAACTAGATTTAGCTGTGTAATGGAATTTAGAAGTTAATTATTTCTACCTAGAGTTTTGTGATCTGAAAATTTATTTTACTACATGGGGCTTTTATCCTTATCTTCTTTTTCTTTTTTCATGTATTCTGCTATTGTCTCTCTCTCTCCTGTATTTCCTCTTCAGCTGTGTAATGGGGGCTCAGTCACGGAACTTGTCAAAGGTCTACTCATGTTCGGCCAGCGGTTGGACGAAGCAGTGATCTCATACATCTTATATGGAGCCTTATTGGTAAGAAAGTCCAATGTTCTGGGGATGATAGCAAAAGAGGCAATTTGTCATGGGTTGGATCCCCATTTCACATTAACAAGGGGGAACCGCCCCATAGCATAAAAGGTGTGCAACAGCAGGGGTGTTAGATTCCTAATGGCACTGTACTTGTTTTAAAATAACCATGCAAAATTTCCCTTCCTCTTTCCTGTCCGGTGGTGGTGGGATGCCATGCAGGGCCTTCAGCATTTGCACAATAACCGAATCATCCACCGTGATGTCAAGGGGAATAACATTCTTCTGACAACAGAAGGAGGAGTTAAGCTCGTTGACTTTGGTAATGACTGCTTGTCGTTTGTTTTCTTGACGTGTGCAGTTACCCACAGGCAACAATTTATTGCCGTCTCAGAAGGCTGGAGCCTCTGTGCTGCGCCATAGGCCGAGGGACTTTTCCCATCAAACACAGGCTGGCGAGTGGGGGGTTTACCAGATGGATCACCCCAAGAGAGGCTGTTTGTTAATCTATTTTCAGCTTTAGAAGCAATTTTATTAAAAGAGAGAAAATAAAAAGTGTTTCAAAGGAAGAATCTGACATAAAACCTTTTTTGCTTTTCTGGGAATAATTTCATGTCTCAGGGCAAACCGTCCATAATTTACATTTTGTCATTTCTTCATTTGCATATGAAAAGAGAAAGCAGTTTGGTTTTTCAAATGACTTTCTTTAGCCTTAGGCATACTTATTCCCAGTGAGCAGAAGGTAAACTAGTCCTTTGGGTCTGGGAACTAACCTCCCTGTAAATTGTGATTATTGCTGCTACACGTGAGGCTGGTTGAACTGAAAACATTGACAGGAAATGGAAGTGTGAGAAGAAATGCGGAGCAAAATGACCTAAGGCCAGAGAACTATTAAATATCCCCTTGCAACACTCATGTACTGATATTCACAAACCAACAAGCCGCTTGGTTTTCCTTCTTAAGTTTATTGAATGGTTTAATCTTTTAAATGAGTTCAACAACAGCTAGTTCTCTAGCATGATTGTTACAAATAATGAGAATAAATTTGCAGAAGCATTTTAAAAAATGTGTGTGTGTTTTTTTTTTGTTTTTTTTTTAAACAATATCAGTGTAGGGGGAGAAAAGACCAATGATTTTGAGTAGTCTTTGCTTTATTGGTAAAAAAGAATTCATTGTTAAAGTATATCAGCAAATCATTTGCTCAAAAGAAATTACTCAAAAATAAATGAAGTTAGCCCTAGTTGGCTTGGCTCAGTAGATAGAGCTTCGGTCTGGGGTCTGACAGGTTGCGGGTTCAATTCCTGTCAAGGGCATATACCTGGGTTGTGGGCTCAATCCCCAGTAGGGAGTGTGCAGGAGGCAGCCGATCAATGATTCTCTCTCATCATTGATGTTTCTGTCTCTCCCTTCCTTTTCCTCCCTCTCTGAAATCAATTAAAAATATTTTTAAAAAATAATAAATGAAGTTACTTAGGTGTATTGGCCTATCTTCTAAAGAGCAAGCAAAGGAAAATAGAGGAGGGCACTTTAAGTTTTATGCTCCTCTTTCTATATAAGGAATGATATAAGTCCACAAATGTGCTGGTATAAAGAGAGCTGGCTCAAGGCTAAGGCAGATAAAGTGCATTGGAATTATATTGAAATTCAGGTCCTCAACACTGAGCCTTACATAATAATAACTTAGTCAATTTCTTTTCCCATTTGACAAACTCAGTTTTCTCGTTAGTTTTCTAGGAAAGATAAGGCACTGGAAACTTTTTATGTCCATACTGATGCTCTGTTATAGATAACACATGCGAGTTTTCTTTCTCCATAAAATGAAAAACATTTTAAGAAAGAAATCACCTGAAATATATTGGAAATATGATAGGAATATATTTTTGGTTGATCCTGGTTGTCAATGTTTTCTTTTGATTCCAGTTTTGCAGCAATACAGATAGGAATGCTTATTAGGAAAAAAATTCCAGTGATATGAATAGAGTGATAAATGTCCCACACAGGGTCAGCACACTAGGGTTCAGCTAAATCTGATCAGCTTCCTGTTTTTGTATCACTTTTGAGCTAAGAATATAAGATACATACATACATATATATATATATATATATATATATATATATATATATATGTGTGTGTGTGTGTGTGTGTGTGTGTGTATGTGTGTGTATACATATATATTTTACATTTTTAAATAGTTGGGAAAAGAAGCAAAAGAAGAATATTTTATGACATGTGATAATTAAATACATCGATGAGTAAATTTTTGGTAAATGTGTGGTCAGTGGCTGGTTTTGCACTATAATGGCAGAAGTGAGAAGCTGTGATAGACCATATGGCTCACAAAGCCTAAACTATTTATTATCTGATCCTTTATGGAAAAAGTTTGCCAATCCCTGGTCTAGCATCATCCTCTGCTCACTGCTCAATTCTGACGCCCTTGCCTTATAGGTGTGTCAGCTCAGCTCACCAGTACACGTCTAAGGAGAAACACATCTGTTGGCACCCCCTTCTGGATGGCCCCTGAGGTAAGTAGAGGGCATCTGTTTCTTTGCGTTGACTTTTTATGGGAAATTCACATGTTTCACAAAATGTTCAGAAAGAAGAAAATTCTTTATCCTCATTGAACTGTGGGAGTTATGGTTTGATGAGTGACAACAATGACACTTAATCTCAGAAAAGCAAGATTACAGCTAGCCAACAGGATGCCTTCATGCATTTAAAAAAAGATGCCTCCTCCAGAAAATGCAGCTCTCTCCAAGGGTCTTGGCTTGAACTCATCCAACTTTTATGTAAATTAGAAAATGTCACCTTCCCTGGAGAGATGCAGCCCTGGTGACACATGGCTTGATGAAGCGACAGATTTCAGCTCCAACTGGAACTACATACAGTGTTCCTGGTTGTTCTTTTGTGGGGTTGTTGTTGCAAGGTACATAGCAGCTAGTCTTATGTATGTTTTTGTTTCTCAATTAAACCTGGGATTTGGCCCTAATTTAGTTTTGGCATCATCATGGAACTCCCTGTGAGCTGATGCATGCAGAAGTCTGGAGAATCTCCCAGCTAGATAAGGCATACCGTGACACACAGGTATAGTGTTGCTTGGTAAATCAGCATTTAATCCCACAGTACTCTGGCCCATGCCTGAGAGCATCCTCTGGGATTAAGCCAATGGGTTCTTTTTGTAAGAGGACTCAGGCAATCATCTTTTTAGAGTTCTTTCCATCTCCATTCTGTCCCATGTGTCCCATGGTTGTCTTTCTTCTGTGTGTCTGCCAAGGTGACCTCCTACGCGGTAATTGGCTCACAGCGGGCTGCTCACATCTCTTCAATGGCTCCTTATTCTCTATGTCCCTCTCTTTCATACTTGCTTATTTTAGAGAAAAAGAAAATCCTTCAGATTCCAGTGTTTACCTAAATCTTTAATGTTTCTTAAGTAGGTTTAAAAAAAACTAAAAATTAAAACTAAAAATTAAACTCCTAATCACTTACACTCATAGAACTGTAAAACGAAAAGAAAAATGTATTATGAAAAAAACGACAAACCCAGCAACATTTAAGTAAGCACCTCTCATTTACTGACATCGTTTTCGGAAACTCTGTTGTCCTTTGCAAAGTGACTATGTTTCAGAGCCTGACAGCGCAGATTATTTTAAGTTGTTTTGTCAAACTTACTACCCTGTCCCATGTGGAGACCTCGTCTCACCGGCACTTTGTTTCAGCTGGGGTGCTCTCTGTTCAAACGGGACCTCCTTTGGCCTCTCGCTGGTACATCTCTGGCTTGGTGCCCGCTTAACAATAACCGTAAGTCTCATCCCTGAAACTGTGTGGCCAATGGTCACCCAGATGATCTGGAACGTGTTTTTACCACTATCCCTCCAACATTATTATTGTTAATACAATTATCATTGGGGGAGGGGGGAACACAAAACAAAAATTTTCATAGGGATCTCATGAACCCCACTTTGAGAAACACCACAGTACAAAATCAAAACGGTGAACAAAGCCCTGCAGTGCCAACCCTTACCTTGCTATCAGCCTCATCTCAGGTTATTTTTCTCCAACTTACTCCAACAGTAGTGAACACGAAGTAATTCTCCAAGTTCATCCTGATATATTATTCCCTTAGGCCCTCTTGTGTATTGTAATGTTGTCCGGAGTGGCCCTGAGAACCCTGGAATTTCCTTCCTCAGTTTCAGCTCAAGCATCTTTCCCCCAGGAAACCTCCCCTGATCCCTGGCTGACACTGAGGCTCCTCCTCCTAAATCACCACGCAGTCCTCACACCTTCGGTCAGCACCGGAGGGGGGGGGGCATCCTACTGGAATTGGTAGCAGGCAGGTCTGCCAGCTGGGCTCTATGCTCTGGCAGGGACGTGGGACAGCCAGCGCTCAGTACAGCGCTCGGCACAGAGTAGGTAGGTGCTCATAAGCATCTGTTGGAGGAACAAATCCATTGTTAAAGCAGCCAAAGGAGGAGATGAATTTGGAGGGTTGTTTGAGGATAACTTTATGACATTGGTATTAGCAAGTTTTTCTGAATTTTTAATTAACTCACTAATGAACTAATTTTTGGTAAGTCCCCCTGAGCATATTTTTCATTGATTTTTATAGAGTGAATGGAAAGGAAGGAGAGAGACACACAGAGAGAAACATCGATGTGAGAGAAACATTGATGTGAGAGGAATATATCTACTGGCTGCCTCTGCATGTGCCCTCCTGGGACTGGGGGTTGAACCTGCAACTGAGGTATGTGCCCTTGACTAGAAGTGAATCCATGACCCCTCAATCCACAGGCAGATACTTTAACCGCGGAGCAATTATTAAAGGAAATTATAACTGAGGCTACGCAGCTCAAAAATGGTGACATAACCAGGAAGATGGCGTTTCTCTTCTAATCCACAGGAAGCTGGTGTTCTCAGAGTCACAGGGGGACACAGAGAGGGCTGAACAAATGGGCCTTGCCAGGTTCCTCCCTGTCTACCTCGTTCAGGTTAAACTGTAGTTTTCTGTGATGCTTTATCTTTTTCTGGAGCGGTTGTCTATCTAAATGCCTTTGAGGCAGTTGTGAGAGGAGGTTCAAGTTTCTTTCTGAGTAGTTGGATTTTTAAAAACCAACAGAAATCAATATCCCAAAAGGCATGTTTTGGGGTGGCAAACTCCGCTTCCCCTCGATGTGATGGCATATTGGCCTTACTGTGCTTCCGCTTCTGCTGTGTGAGCAACTGCTAGTGAGATTAATTGTGACAGCAATGCACACAAGGCCACTGTCAGAGGAATGAAACCATTGCAGGCGACCAGTGCTTCTGTGTTGAAAATGCAGCGGAAACATCCTTGATTCTATTTTATTTTTTGAGATATTGAACCAAATTTTCTTTTTCTATTCCCATTTCCATTTTTGTCTCACCAGCTGGGGTAACTGCAATATTTAATTCAAACAGGCTGCGCTACAAACCAGGCAGTTAATGAGATGTGACCACCCCACAATCAGTTGTTGACGAGAGGCCCAAGTGCACAGCTCACTGGGGCAGCTCGAAGCTGCAGCCTGAATGGGCTCTCATATGATTAACATTTTCCACTTATTTCCTCTCACTGCCTCATTTGGATACTACTAAAGACGAAAAATGCTGGGTAAAATCAGTGTCCTCTCAGCAATGCAGGCGGAGAAAAATCCTAGGCGTGGCCCAGGACTGTGTGTGATCGTACTTTGAAACAATGCTGTGGGGAAATACTGTGTGGCCCAGGAAAAGGGTTAATGTTAAAGTCCAGATCAGTTCAATTTTTTTTTTTTTTTTTTAACAAACTGGCTATGTCAGTAGCATGCTATGTATGACACAGGAAAGATGATGATGATGATTATTATTATTATTTTAAATATATTTTTTATTGATTTTTTACAGAGAGGAAGAGACAGGGATAGAGAGTTAGAAACATTGATGAGAGAGAATCATCAATCAGCTGCCTCTTGCACACCCCCTACTGGAGATGTGCCCACAACCAAGGTACATGCCCGTGACTGGAATCGAACCTGGGACCTTTCAGTCCCCAGGCTGACTCTCTATCCACTGAGCCAAACCGGTTTCGGTAGGAAAGATTTATTTTAAGAGGGAAAGAAAAATGGGCAATGTAGAAACTATGTATGGAACAGATTACCTGAACAAAATGACTTACCCAATAGGAAATTAAAGTTCTCAAGTAAGGGTAGAGATCAGTGATTCCAGAGCCAATCGATTCAGCAGCCCCGTAAACCATCAACACCTCAGGTTCTTCATTTTGCTTGTGTCACCCTGCGAGCTGCGTGGCGTCCTTGTTAGGTGCTGACTCGGCGGTTATGACAACGTCGCCTGTGAGTATGTGAGGGGCAGGGGTGGCTGAGCGTTCCAACAGCCCGCAGGCAGGTGCAGGCACAAAGCGATGCCGCCTTGCACCTTGTGGGGCTGCTCTGATGGCCAGGGGAGAAGCTGAGAGGGTTCTCCTCCTGTCCTGGGGCCGAAGCCTTGCCCAGTCTGTCTTAGTTCCCTAGACTGCCAGGACTCAGGAGCATGAACGGGTGGCTTGAAGCAACTGGAATTTATTGTCTCATGGAGACTAGAAGCCCGGCATCAAGGTGTCAGCAGGGCTGTTCCCTCTAAAGTGACTAGGGTCTTCCTTGCCTCTCCAGCTTCTGGCCGCTGGCTGGCAGGTTTCTGGGTTGCCACAGCCAAGCTCCATTGTCTGCCTTCGTGGTCACATGCGCTCTCCCCGTGTCTGTCTGCACACGCCTTGCTCTTGTAAGCACACCTGTTGGTTTGGATTAGGGTCCATTCGTTATGATGTCATCTTAACGAATTCCATCTGCAAAAACCCTGTTTCTAAATAAGTTCACATTCTGACGTATGGGGGTTTGCACTTTAACACATCTTTCCCCCCCCCCCCCCCCGACACAATCCAATCCCAAACAACTCTCTGAATACTTAGCAGCTCTCATCTATAGTAAATAATTCCAAATCCCAAGTTAATCAGCCAGTCATTTGATACCTACAGATCTGCATGTTACAGGTGCTGGCTTAGTTTGAGAGCTCAGCCTTTCCTCTCTCTCTCTCTCTCCCTCTCTCTCTCTCTCTCTCTCTCTCTCTCTCTCTCTCTCTCCCTCCCCCCCCCCTTAGGTGTCTGAGGCATACACAGTTCTTTCTGAATGTACCAAGCATAACAAATTGCCTTCCCACATAGGCCCTCAACACCTTCAGAATTTTGTGCTGTCCTACCTGCTCTCTGGCATTTATTATTATTATTATTATTATTGTATTATTATTATTATTATCTCCTGAGATGTCTGACCCAGGTTACTTCCCTCAACCTTCTGTGTACATTGAGCCTCTGGTCTCCCAGCTTGTGAGTTCAGCCTGTAATACATGTATTCTCTCTCTCTCTCTCTCTCTCTCTCTCTCTCTCTCTCTCTCTCTCTCTCGTTCTCTCTCCCTCTCTCTGTCTAAATCTATCTATATTATACTCACACTCACACAGTCTTTCCGTTAGCCATGTTATTGTCTCTTTTCTCTTCCATTGTCTCCTGACACCCAATTTCTTATAGTAAATAATAGGAATAACAGTGTCTGACATTTGCATGGAACTTTGAATGTTATATTTTAAGTGCTCACACCTACCTGTGAGGATGCCAGTTAGGCATCATTGCATTGATCTTACGCATATGGGACCCAAGGCTCTGCCAAGCTAAGTGCCCAGGGACACCAAGTGGATAAGTGGGTAGTAGTAACGGAAATCTGTAGGCTGTAACTCACTGAACTGAGGGATTTTCAAAACAACCCACGCCCACCGACATATTGGTATTGCTCAGCTAGTATTTGCCATCAGACTTATGCCAGATAATATCCTGGTCTGTAGCAAAAAGGGATACAAACTTAATTTATGTTTATATGTATTTTTTTTATGGCAGGGGCTTAAGGGTAGTCGATCCTTTCCTACCATCACACATATGTAAGAATTAAACTGAATGTTTGGCTGAAACCGGTTTGGCTCAGTGGTAGAGCGTTGGTTTGCAGACTGGAAGGTCCCGGGTTCGATTCCGGTCAAGAGCATGTATGTTGGTTGCGGGCACATCCCCGATGGGGGGTGTGCAGGAGGAGGCTGGTTGATGTTTCTCTCTCATCAACGTTTCTGGCTCTCTATCTCTCTCCCTTCCTCTCTGTAAAAAATCAATAAAATATAAAAAAATATATTAAACTGAATGTTTGTAAATCACTGGAACCCAAGACAAGGTTAACCAACGTTACCATTATTGTTTTCATTGAGGACATGTGTAGACTATGTTAAAATAACATACCTTTGGAGTCAGACCTTAAAGTTAATTATATGCACTGGTGTGGCCGTGCTGATTGTTAGAATCTTCTATTCTGGATGGGAAATGGCTGCTGCCCAGAAGTGTTTCTCAGCCCCCAGAGGTGCGTGTCTGTTTCCCGGGAACACCCAGACCTTTTCATGGTCCGGTAACCGCAGGGGTGAGGCCTGGCGAGAGGGAACCAAAGCCCAGCTCCAGCACCTGAGCCCGCTGATGGTCAGAGAGTAGAACGTTGTGCCTGCTAAGCAATGGGCAGTGGGAAGGAACTTGCACTTACTAAGGACCCACTAGTGCACCAGGAACTGGGAAAGGTGCCTTTACAGCACATTGTTTTACAGTACTTTATTCTCAGCTCTCTATCGTAGATTTATTTTCTCCATTTTATCACCGAGGAAAATGAGGCCCAAAGAGGTGTAGGAAACATCGTGCCTAACAAATTTGCAAACTTAGGGAGCACGGGGGCTGTTTTGCTTTTCAGAGAGCCTGAGAATGCAAGCCCCATTTTGCAGATGAAGAAACTGAAACAGGGCGAGGATGCTCTCCATGCTACTTCAGGGCAGACGTGGCCCAGAATTCAGGTCCCCCCTGGCCTTGTCCTCTTTTGCTTTCATGTGTTCCTATGGGATGTTCTGTGTGGAACATGTGTGCTGAGACAGCTCATACAACAAAGACATGCGGAGACGTGGCGTAAGAATACTCTGATACTGGCGTGTGAGACACATAATTAAAAAGATGTGCATGAAGGGACCTATCACCTATAATTTATAGGTTGACTACACTTGCAATCTCACCAATGGGAGAAGCAGCCCATCTATTAAGGATCTTGCCATCTTATAAAACAGCCAAAGGTCTGTTTTTGTATTAGAAAGCAGACTTTGTGGATAAAACAAACATTTGCTTTTTAAAAAATTTATTTTTTTTCATTTTTACTTCCATCTGCTTCTTGTTGCAAACAAGAGCTAATCAGCTGAGCAGAGAAACAGATGTGCTGTGACAGCTCTCTCTGCCTGACAAAGGGTCCTTGACAGGGAATGGTTGCCATAGCAACCAGCTTACACCAAAGCAGGCATTTTGCAACCACTCTTGCCTTCATTAATGATGGCACTCCTAGCTAAACGATACAACGATGCTATTTTCTTTGGCACTGCCAGGACTAGAGATGACAAATGAGATGTTTTGTGTCAAAGGGCTGAAAAAGCCATAAAAGACAGAGCTGAAATATTATTGCCATCATTACCATTTTGTTCCCTAAGCTCTAACTATGGGTTGGTTTTCAAATAAGAGTGAGAATTTATGGAGTGCTTACTATATGCCCAACACTAAGTGCTTTCTGTGAATTAATTCATTTGTAATCCTCACAACAACCCTATAAAGTCAGTGCTATTTCTAGTCTAATGTTTTAGATAAATACATCACAGAAAGCACGGTTCTTATCCTTGGACAAGTTAGTAGGTGGTGTCACCAGGATTTGAACCCAGAAATTTAGTTGCAAAATCCTCTCTCTTAACCACTGTACTAGAGCAACTTATTTGTGACCACCAGTGTACCTGACAAGATGTAAATTGTTTTTCTCCAATTTTTAAATTATTTTAAATTAAGGATTATCCTTTCTAATATGTTGAGGAAAATGTAATATTCCAACATGACGCTAGAAGTCAATGTAATTACTTCTCCAAAGAAGGACCTGGAAAAACAAAATAACACAAATCTTTAGACTAGAACTTAGGAGGTTTGGATTTTAGCTTTAGTTCTGCCATTTATTTTTAAAAAGTGATTGTAGTGAATTTATTTTAATACGGCATTAGTTTTGGTAGAAAAGTTAAGAGAACAAATTTTGGAGTCAGACCTGGGTACAGCTTTGTAGATATACCTGCTTACGCCCCTAATCCAGAACCAACCGGTGCATGTCTCTGAATATCGCTGAGCAGTAAGATGGGAACAAGTTAAAAACGGTAGAATGAAAAGGAAAAGAAAAACAGCATCAAAGGACAAAACGCACTGATGCACTGAAAGTGTCTGGCACAGTGCCATGCTTTAAAAAAGGGGGCACGTGTTGCCTGGACCCCATCCCTCCCTACCCTGTTCTCTTCTGTAAGAAGACGAGATCGGCTTTGTTTGTCTCTGCCTCCAAGGTCCCCTCGAATTTTCGGAGAACATTTACTGTCCTGGGGGAACGCCTCTCCCAGCACTCCCATTCCCTGGCTCTGTCTGGTGCTGCTTAGGGAAGGAAGGCAGATCTCCCTCAGCTCCCAGTAAGGGCCAGTGATGACACTGCTGAGCCTTTAGGGTCTTCTTTCTTGGCTGTCTTGGGACCCCTCTGCCAGTCATGTCCCTCTAAGAAGCGGACCCTGCCTGCCTTCCCAGAGTGGTTCTGCTTTCCAGGGCCCCGAAGCACAGCCCAGGCGCTTGTCTCCTGGCGGGTGAAGGGCCCAGGGCAAAGGCGAAATGACTGGGTACAGCCCTAACTTTTAACTTCTGCTCCAGCGATAGCTCCCTTCTGAGCTGGAACACTGTGGGGCGATTGAGTCATATGTCATGTGTCAGTGTGGAGGTGGGAGGCTGGCCCTGGAGGGGGTGGTGACATGTCATCACTCTCCTCCTGGTGGGACTAAATATAGGGCTGAAGCCCCCAGAGGGGCAGAAGCACGTGAGGAGGCCCTTATCTCCCTCCCACCCCTGCTCAGTACTAAGCAGGGAGTGTCCAAGTAATGGCCTCCTTGAGCATTTGGAACTTTCCAGCGTGTCCTCCCACCCATCTTGCTGTTTCCCCTCTTCATCCATCGAAGAGGAAGAACCGATGCTGTTCCCGTAGGGGCACAAGTGTTTGCTGAAGGAATGTCAGAGCCAGCCTCCGTTCCTCCTGAGCTCCAAGTCCCAAATTATCTGATGCTTCAGACCCTCCTCTACCCTGCACAGGGCACAGGGCTCAGCCCCAGGAGAGGGAATCCACACCGAAGCCAAACTCTGCCTCTGACTGGTGGTTGCTGGGCTGTCAGAAGAAAGCAAAGGCGGGTGGGCAGTCAGCATTAGGAACGGGACCCCAGAGGAGCCTTGAGGCGGGGGTGAGTGGGTGTGTGTGTGGGGGAGAGGGTCAAAGCAGGGGCAGGTGGGGGTGGGCAGGCTAGTATTCACGTGTTCTTTATACCCCAGGTTTTTTCCACACCTTCTTTAGTTTTAGGAAGTTAAAGGAAATAACTCATTGATGGGAATGCATGGCGTTCCCAAGGGCATATCCTGGTTTGCATGGTGACATCAGCTGGAGGGAGGACAGAATCCAGAGACTGCTTGCAGATGAGGCGTTATGACCATGTGGGAACACTCAGATATTCTGTTTGATTTGCTATTTCCCCTTTTAAAGAATGTGTTGTGGAGGAGAGAAACATTTCCCCTCACTAGTTTCTTACTGTGGGCTCATGCTTCAGTTCTATGACCACTAGCTGTGTGACTTAGGACAAGTTCTCTAACCTTTCTGAGTCTGTTTCTTTACCTGGGGTAATAATACCTGACCTAACAAGCTGTAAATGAACGGAATTGTAGGACTCCTACTGGTTCTTTCCTTAAATGTACTCTGGGAGAAGTGGGGTACTCGTTGGCAAGGAAGGGAAAGTGAGGGGACAGAGGAGGTGAGAGATGGCAGGACTATATCTGCTTAAACGGCGGGTGCTCATGTGCTCGTATATGGGAGTTACTGTGGCTTTGGCTGCTGGAACGTGAAGTCTCTTTGGCAATGACCCATCATTCTTTGTCTTATAAAAATTCCCAGGATTAGTGCAAGTTACTATGGAAAACAGTATGGTGGTTTCTAAAATAAATGAAAAAATAGAACTTAAGACCCAGCAATTCTACTTCTGGGTATTTATCTGAAGACATTAAAAAAGATACGTGCATCCATATGTTCATTGCAGCGTTATTTACAATAGCCAAGATATGCAGGTAACGGAATGCCATTAGTAAGGCGAATGGATAAAGAAGATGGGGTATATGGGTATAATAGAATATTACTTGTCCATAAAAAAAAAGAATGAAATCTGCTGGGACCAGTTTGCCTCAGTGGATAGAGCATTGGCCTGCGGACTGAAAGGTCCCGGGTTCGATTCCGGTTAAGGGCATGTACCTTGGTTACGGGCACATCCCCAGTAGGGGGTGTGCAAGAGGCAGCTGATTGATGATTCTCTCTCATCGATGTTTCTAACTCTCTATCCCTCTCTCTTCCTCTCTGTGAAAAATGAATAAAATATATTTTTTAAAAAAAAGAATGAAATCTGACCATTTGTGACAACATGGATGAACCAAGAGAGAATTACGCCTAGCAAAGTAAGTTAGACAAAGACAAATACCACGTGATTCCTCTTGTATGTGGAGTCTAAAAAAGAAAGTAAACAAACAATATTGAAACAAATTTATAGATCAGAGCACAAACTGATGGTTGCCAAATGGGAAGGGATTAGGGGACTGGGTGAAAAAGGTGAAGGGATGAAGAAGAACAAATTGGCGGTTACAAAATAGCACGAGGATGTAAAGCACAGCATAGGAAATATAGTCACTATATCGTCATAACTATGTATGAGGCCAGGTGGGTACTAGACTTATGGGGGGCATTCATTTTGTAAATTATGTAAATGTCTAACCACTCTGCTGCGCACCGGAAACTGATATAATATTGAATGTCAAATGACAAATAAAAACAAAACAACAAAAAAGAACCTGAGGAGATGCCTCACTTGGGAGGGTAGAGGTATTAATAGAACCATAAACCTCACTCCTGATTTGGCCACATACCAACTATATGGCTCTAAACAAGTAACCCCTCCCCCCAGGACCCCAGTCTCCTCCTCTGTGAAATAAGGGGGTTAAACTGAGGAATTCAAAGGTCCCTTCCAGCATCCATCTCTGGTGGGGAAGCTGCTGGAGCAGGGAGAGCAGTGACATTATCCTGGGTCTCCAAATGTGCTCCTTCAGAGTTTTTTTTGAGTATGAAGGACAAATATAAGCATTTGGGCTCATTGATTTACCTTTCCCGGGGGAATTCTGTGGACATTGGTCCTGAGTTTGAGAACGAGGCTTACCATATGGTTAAGTATAAGTGACACACTCCCAGGGCTTCAGGGAATTTACGTGCAAAAATCAGTGCTGTGTGCTGGCCTCACCCCCAGTTCCAGTCCCCTTCTGCCCTCCACCAGCCGTGGTGGGAAGTTGGTGTTGTGGGAGCGTACTCTGTGTTTTTAATTCAAAGCTTGTTTGATTTCTTTAAAGTCATAAGCTGAATGTTACAACCCTGAGAAAAGTCTGTAGAACACCATATTTTATTTTCATTAGAGAACTTTCTGAATTTCATAACAGTATAATTTAAATTATTTCTGACAATTTCTTAGTGTGCACCATATAGACTCAATTCTAGCCTTAAGTTGAGTTTTATGAAAGAACTACCCCCCCAATTAATTTCAGTTATATTAGTCCACATCCCCTTTGCAAAAACACTCAAACAAATCTCAAATATATCTTCTCTTGAGGTTAGATTTCATCCAAAGGAAGATATTTCATTGTTTTTTTCAGTATCTCAGCTTGTAATGCTTTAAAAATGTTTGTAAAATGTTTGTAAAAACTGATGAATAATATTTGCCATTGGAATACTGTATTTATAATTGCAATTCTAATTCCAGAGCAGTTCTATTTTAGAAGTCTTTATCATCAGTAACATTTATCAATTATGCTTCATGAATTACATAAACAAAATTAAGAATCCTATTTGCCTTCCTGCCTTTCCGCCCATCTTATTTGACAGTTTGTGGTTGTATTTTTGGACTCAAGGTCAGCCAAGGAGTATTAGCTTTAGGTCTGTTTGCTTATCCTCTTTTTAAAGCTGAATTTAGCTCTTGACACAACAGCATTTCGACTATGTACTGAATGAAATTTTAATTTTGGCCTTTGGTTATTTTGGATCACATGATCAATTCTAATAAGGTGACAAGTTAGAACATATAAGGCAAACGTAATTGCATTTTTAATGACATTTTAAAACATTAGTGAGAAAATGAAATAGTCTGCGTAAAGTTATTGTTTTTAAATTTAACAAATTATTATATGAGTAAAACATATTTTTCCTTATAGTAGATAGTGCTATTATAATACTATTTGCTTGAAAGTATTGATTAAAATCATGTTCTTAAAAGAGATTTTTATCTCAGTGGTTCTTTGATATATAATTTGGTAAATGGCTCCAGTTAAATAACTTGTTAGGGAAACCTAGGTTTTCTGATACCAGAGAACATGTGTTGACTTATTTTTAAAATCCCCATTCACATCCAATCTAATAAAGGTGAGCTTCTCAGATAACAAAGACCTGGAGATGAGGAGAGACTGTTCTCTCAGGCTCATATAAGCCCAGATCTTTCTGTAAGAGGTAGAAGATGAATCTCACTCCTATCTTGGTAGCTTTAGCCTAAGCCCTGCCCTTGGTCTAGGCTGAAATGACATTGTAACCATGTGGCATTTCACGGGGTCATGAAGGCCTGAGAAAGTGAAAGTACTACCCTTTTTAGCCTTATGCTTCCAGTAGGAAAGGATATAGTTCTGAAGGGAATTTCTTTCATTCTCTTGCGTGAATCTCATGGGAACCTAAATTTATAATCAAGACGCCATCTTTAACCTGCCAACTTGTTGATGAAGAATCCCAACTGCCAACAAATGACTCTGGAGGAGGGAAATACACCCTTGAAAGTTAAGGCAAACCTTTCCATACTTATTTACTTTTTCAAGACAAAACCCCCAAAGTTTGCTCTTTTTATTATAGAAATAATTCACTCGTTCTGTAGACATTTTAGAAAATACAAAAAGGTTCAAAGTAGCAAGTAAAAAAAATAGATAGTATTACCAATACAGCAATGGCCCATTGCCATCTACCACTCACATTGTGGTACCATTTGGGAAGCAGCCTTGTCATAGACAGTGTGTCAGACAAGGCCCTTGAGAGAGGGTTGCTCAGTTTGCATGGGAAGAAGAGGTGCAGGAAGACTAAATAACTTGCTGAAGTTCTCCAGTGAGGGGGTGGCCAAACCAAAACGAAGATGCCTGCCTCGGGGATTTTCTCTCGGCAGCCAGAGGGAAGAGCTACTGACAGTTGTCTCTCTGCCTGTCCTAGCTGGAGGCTGGGGAAGGGCCAGCCGGCCTCCACAGAACTCCTCTGGCTAGGCCTGCGGTGGATGAGGAGATGATGTGTCTAAGCAGTTGTGTTATCAAGTTTCGGGTGCAGTTTCCCCCTGCACACTCCTTCGGGAGAGGGGAGGAATGTGCTCTCTGTGGGGCAGGAAGGAGGGACTGGGGCAGATTTAGAAAGTTCGGAATTTTGGAACTTGTTATTCTGAAGAAGGCTAAAGAGAACTGCCCTGCAATCAAACAACGTTGACTGCTACTCTTGGTTCCAAAGACAGTAGAGTTAATCTGTTAATGAGAACTTACTGCCCTCATTCCCCTCCAGAAAGGAAAGTTTTTGGCAGCCAATGTGGCACTGATCGACGTATGTGAGGCTCAAGCCCTCCTCTGGGTAAAATAGCTATTGGCATGGGCACTGAGGCTGCTTGTGCATAGCTATTGCTAGTGTCAGACCATTAGTGCTTCTAGTTTTCCTAAACTAAGCAGAGTGAGTGTAAGTGTACTTAGAGAAGCCATACATTCATATTTCAAGGTGGGAACCTGAACATGCCCCATTAACCAGCATCCAAACAATTGCTGTCGCTGGAGCTACCGTGTTTTCCCGAAAATAAGACATCCTCCGAAAATAAGACCTAGAACATGGAAAGATAAGACATCCCCTGAAAATAAGACCTAGCGCAACTTTGGGAGAAAAAATTAATCTAAGACACTGTCTTATTTTCGAGGAAACAAGGTAAACTTCCTTAGTGGAGGCATTATCACAGCGACCAGCCTCTCTTTATAGACCATAAGAACGTCTACAAAATATTGCTAACAAAACTCCCCAAGATTCCAGCCATCTAGTTAATACCCAGAACCATCTACTGTTTACTCTAGCTAATTGCGTGGAGAGGTTAGCCTTTCAGTTTGAGATACAACACCAGAATCACTTATGTGGGAATCATGAAGTCATGGAATATTAGAACTGGAAGAGATAGTAGAGATTATTCATTCCCACCTTGTCACTTGTACATCTAGAAAGTGAGGTCCCTATAACTAAAGAAGGGACTTAGCTAAGGCATCCAGCTGGTAAATAATGGAGTTCAGACTTTTTAAATTTGAATCCAAAAATTTTTCAATATAGCTTCTCTGATGAGGACCGCAAGTTAATGTGAACAAAATCTTTACCCTGGGTTATGTCTGTTTGCTTCAGGGGTCATTTTGATGAGCTCATCAAGGCTTTGGCCCCTCTAAAACAGAATAAATGATGAGGTTAATGATAGATTAACATCAAATAGGTAAAATTATTCATTGAAACTCAGAAACAGCCCAGCCAGCATGGTTCAGTGGTTGAGTGTTAACCTATGAACCAAGGGCTCAAAGCTCTATTCCCAGTCAGGGCACATGCCTGGGTTGCAGGTTCGACCCCCAAGTAGGGCAGTGCAGGAGGCAGCCAATTAATGATTCTCTCTCATCACTGATGTTTCTATCTCTCTCCCTCTCTGAAGTCAATTAAAAAAAAATATATATATATATATATTTAATAACAAACTCAGAAACAGTATAAACCTTATTGCCATACCAAAGACTATTAAAGGTGACTCTGCAGAAGCATGTGGGGTTTATATGTCCCTGAAACTCACTGAGCTCACAAGACAGTATTTTCATCTTGGTGCCATTTGGCCACTAGCGATACACTACAGCAGGACTCAGTCTCTATTTTGATTCATTTACTGCTATGCTTTTAGCCTTTGCAAGATACACTAAACATTTTTATCACAGTCCAGATACACATCTTGTGGAATATTCTAGAAAATACATCCTCTTCATATCAACCTCCAACATGATGTGGACTTTAAATTCAACTTTGGAGAATCTGTGCTTTGTGAATTGACATTTACTAGGTTCTCTATTCACCACACTGGATTAAGATAAATATACGAGTTTATTCAAGTTCTGATATACAACCTGGTATCTGCTTCTGGTACTTATATCTGTGAATTAAAACTGCCCATTTTGACTAATTATGTTGACAGCCAACAATGGAAAGTTAAAAATCTACAGAGTTCTGAAATGTAAAATACATTTACTATAATACAAAACTTTAGGTAATCACTGGAAACATGTCAGTATTTTATTGCTACCCTTTGGTGCATTCTGCTTCTGATCTTAACGGAATTTTTTCTTAGTGTATCTATGTGTGTGTGTGTGTGTGTGTGTGTGTGTGTGTGTGTGTGGCAGGGTGGGAGGGGGCAGAAGGGACATTGAGGTCCTATTAGCACAGTGATTTTTTTTCTATACTTGGATAGGGGTAGAGCTCAGACCCAGTTTGAACTTATATACTGCCTATCAAACTGACTTCTCCTGACTTTTCTGTTATTGTAAATGGCACCATTATTCCCCTGGTCACCCAAGATCAAAATATCAGTGTTTCTTGGTGTATCCCTTCCACAAAATTGCCCATATTAAAGCCTTCTCCAAGTCCTGAAACACTTCCCTTGAATTCTCTTACACACCTATTTTTAAAAAATATATATATTTTATTGATTTTGTACAGAGAGGAAGGGAGAGAGATAGAGAGTTAGAAATATTGATGAGAGAGTCATTGATCAGCTGCCTCTTGCACACTCCCTACTGGAGATGTGCCGCAACCAAGGTACATGCCCTTGACCGGAATCAAATCTGGGACCTTTTAGTCCCCAAGCCGACGCTCTATCCATTGAGCCAAACCGGTTTTGGCTTACACACCCATTTTTAAAAATATATATATTTTTGAATTTTTACAGAGAGGAAGGGATAGGAATAGAAAGCTAGAAACATCGATGAGAGAGAAACATTGACCAGCTGCCTCCTGAACACCCCCCACTGGGCATGTGCCTGCAACCAATGTACATGCCCTTGACCAGAATTGAACCTGGGACCTATCAGTCCGCAGGCCAACACTCTATCCACTGAGCCAAACCGGTTTCTGCTCTTACACACCTATTTTATCATCTCCATTCATTCCATTGCAATCAACATCATTTATACTCCTCTGACTGAAGCAAAGGCTCAAGGTGAAGGAGAGAATGCACTTGCCTTGGGCATGGCTGCTCTTCGTGGTGGTAGAGGTGAGGTGGAGGAGTATGAAAGGAGAGATATTTTGAGTCCTGGACCTGTGTCCATGACCATCTCTCTCCATCCCTTTAATATGACTTAGAGAACGTGGGAAACCATTGCTCCACTCTCGCCTTTTCTTAGTGGAGCATCATAACAACTGATTCGGAGAGCTCTTTGAGAGGTCCCCTTCTTGTGGGGGGAAGGGAACCAAAGACCAATCAGTCATCTATGCATTCCTAATTCAGCTTTATTCTACCTAGAGATGAAAATGCTGAGCTAAGGAAAATGAGATCCCCTTTCCCCCTAAAGAAGTCATTGACTTTGGTGTTGGATTGATAGGGAATCCAATTCCAGGATGTGTTGACCTTCAATGCATCCTCTTAGAGTTCTTCTTTAATTCTCATCACACATGTTTACTCCTGATAAGAACTAATCCTGAAGGAGAGACTCCCTCAGGGAAGATGGAGTTTATGTAATAGAACTCTAAAAAAAAACAAAACAACAAAAAAACCTATTTAGTTTGGTCAAAATATGAGTGCAGAAGCTAATATTTAGACTGTTCCTTGAATGTAGTCTTCATTATTTATAGTACTTATCTGATATGATTTGCTTATTTGCTTCTCCTCTGCCTGGGTTCTAATTCTGTCCCTGACAATGCTGACAATGACTAGCAGTGGGCTCTGGGTGAGCTATTTTTTATTTAATTCTCAGTTTCTACACCTGCACCTACTTCACAGAATGATTGTGAAGATTAAAGTAAGTGTGCATTTAGCTTTCTCTTCCTAGGACCTAACACTATGCCTGTCTCCCGGATACTCAATACGCTATTTGTAAATTATTTAACTAGTGAAATTTTCTATAAATTTCTTTGGAAGACTGAGCTTAAAGAAATTTTCTGTCACACTTCAAAGCTGAGTTTTGGGAATAGAATTTGGCCAAAGGATACTTTTCTATTTATCAGACTGAGCTGAAGATAGTGTCTATCTATAAAGAGAAGCTGAAACCAGATAAATGAATATTTTATGACAGCACTTGAGAAACCTTAGGCTCTCTCCACTCCCATGTTTGGATGGGTTCTTGGAATTGTCTTCTGTGTTCCATCTAAAGTAGCTGGATGCGGATTTAAATTTCTTCCTGGAAGTCATGGACTTTGAGAGTAGACACTCTTAATTGTCTTGCTTAACCTACAGTGGTGTCCCTCTAATATCCTTAGCATTTGGAGCCTGTATCATGTATTGGATATGCTAGTATACCCTGTCTTAGGACATTTGTAGTTGCCATTTAATTATTATAGGCTCACTTTACATTTCAGTTGGCTGTAGCTCTTGTAGAGGAAGGATAGATTCTTATTTCTTTTTCCCTCACAGGAATGTATTAAAATGGTCAACTATTTCCTGGTAGATATGTCTGCAATTAGATTTGTCCCTCACATTAGGAAATGCCATTGCTGAAAGGAACAGTGTTAGATAGCCTTTTTCTGGAGATCTTTAAAAATAGTGTATTTTATCACATGATTGGGTGATGGAATAGACTCTGCTCTTGAAATTGAGGTTATTTGAACTTTAGCTTGTATTCATGTTTGAAAATAATGTGTTAAAAGTAGGACAGGAGATTCTATGCCAGGATAGTCTATTCAGAGGGTGGGGCTGAGGTCAGACCTAGGTTATGGATACATGGAGAAACATTATTCATTTCAGAAACCGGAAGGAAGTGCAGAGGGCAATTATGGGAGGAAGGGCACCTGGTCTCAGGCAAGATGGTAGACACATTTGCTGTTTTGCAAGTCTAGTTAACTGGGTCTGGCAGAGAGCAGGTGTACTAGGTTCTGTCACTGCCATAACGGTGTCACACTGTTTTTAGTGGCTCAAACCAACACACATTTATTCTCAAGGTCATTTGGCTAAAATGAAATCTCCATCTGGAAGTCTCAGAGGTGTCTCAAACTTAGTATGTCCCTACTGGAGAGCCTGCTTTTCAACCCAAACCTGCTTTTCCTACTGTCTCCCCCATCTCATTAAATACCAATTCCATTCTGAAATGGCCCAGGTCAAACACTCTTGCCTCTTCCTCAACTCATCTTTCTTATAAGTCAGCAACTCTGATGGCTCTACCTTTAAAATTACATAATCAGAATCTGATTATTTCTCACTGCTTCTAGTTTGGATTCTTGCAAGTAGCACTTAAACTGGTTTTGATTCTCCTCGTGTCCCATTTTCATGTATCCTCTGCACAGCAGCAAGAGCACTCCCGCTAACATGTATGCCAGATCTGTCACTCTGCTGCCCAGTTGGCTCATTTTGCTCAGTCACAGCCAAAGACCTTCTGATGGCCTAAGAGGGTAGGTAGGCCCATCTCGCTGCCCCTCTCCCCGGTGCTTATCTATCTCACAGATATTTGGACCACTTCACCAACAGGAACTCAAAGCTTCCTATCTGCCCATAGCCTTGGGCCATCCTTGGTCATTGAGGCAGATTTCAGATCAGACAGGTGCACCTGTCCCTCCATATCCTCTGGCTCACTCTACCTTCTCGAAACCCCATTAGATAGCCACCAGAGTCTGAGTGGAGGGCTTTTTCTGTGTCACTGAAAAAAAAGTGATAGAAAGAGATTTCCCTGCAAGGTTCCATTGAGGAACAAAGCAATGACAAGCATTTTCTGGTTCTGCTGTCAGGCCAGTTACTGAAGTGGCAGCTGCTGCTGAAATGCAATCCAGTTGTTGGGGTTTGAAGAAGGGGCAGAACTTCTTAGAAAAAGGAATGGGAGGGGGCAGTTCCTATTGTATGTTAACTACATCCATCCTCCAACTTTTTTTCTGCTCAATTGGCCACTTCTGGGGATTTTGTGCAGGAGGCAAGCATCTTTGAGAATGAGTGTTCTTTGCTGTTGATTCAGCAGCTGGAATGAGGTGAAGGATGCAGACAAAGCCTTTTCTTAAAGGATGTGTGGGCAGATGCAGTGAGGTAGCCACCCTTGTGCCTCCTCTTGCGCTGTTCTAGAGGGTTGCAATGCATGCTTATTGTACTGAACTGACACATTTTTTAAAGTTATTGACCAATCCCACTTCTAGGACTATATCCCAAGAAGCCAGAATCACCAATCAGAAAGGATATATGCACTTCATATGTTCATAGCAGCACAATTTACAATAATTAGGATTTGGAAACAGCCTAAGTGCCCATCAGCGTATGAATGGATTAAATAACTATAGTTTATCTACACAATGAAATACTACACTGCTCTAAAATGAACTCTTACCATTTGCAACAGTATGGATGGAACTGGAGAGCATTATGCGAAGCGAAATAAGCCAGTTGGAGAAAGATAAATATCATATGATCTCACTTATTTATGGAATGTAATGAACAACATAAATTGATGAACAAAAACACATCCAGAGACAAAGAAGCATCGATCAGACCATCAAACTTCAGAGGGAAGGCAGGGGAGGGGGTTAAGAGATCAACCGAAAGACTTGTATGCCTGCATATAAACATAACCAGTAGACACAAAAACTAGGGGGCTGAGGGCATGTGCTGGGGGGTGGAAGTGGCCTGGGAGAGGTCAGTGGGGGTAGAGGGGGGAAGGAGACATATGCAATACTTTATTTTTATTTAAAAAATATATATTTTATTGATTTTTTACAGAGAGGAAGGGAGAGGGATAGAGAGCTAGAAACATGGATGAGAGCGAAACATTGACCAGCTGCCTCCTGCACACCCCCCACCAGGGATGTGCCTGCAACCAATGTACATGCCCTTGATGGGAATGGAGGTCTGCAGACCTATGCTCTATCCACCAAGCCAAACCGGTTTCGGCATACTTCGAACAAGAAAGAATTTTTTAAAAAGTTGATGACCATATCGGATGATAAATCAGTCACACACACATAAGGCCTTGTTATTATTGGAATTCAACGTCAGCATAGCCAAGGGAACTGAGAAGGGACCCTAGAGGGTAGGTAGGCTGGCCGAGGGCTGTTTGCGACATCTGAGGTGGCAGTGGGGTTGATGTGATGTGTCCTGCTTTTGTCTGATAGGTTATCGCTTGTGAACAGCAGTATGACTCTTCCTATGACGCTCGCTGTGACGTCTGGTCCTTGGGGATTACAGCGATTGAATTGGGGGACGGAGACCCTCCCCTCTTTGACATGCATCCTGTGAAAACGCTCTTTAAAATTCCAAGGTAAGACACATGATGGCGCTCTTGGCTCATAAGTTCTTTGTGAAAGTGGCTGTTAGTGGGGATAATAGATCATAAACAATTTCTTTCCAAATCTGTGAAAGCCTGATTATAAAATGAACAGTATTTCTTTGTATGTATGTGTGTGTTGGGGGAGAGGAGAGGAACAAGGGTAGCGAACGTCCCTGAAAGATAACATATCTCAAGGAATAACGGGACTTGGTTGTAACAATTGCGTGTTTTCAGTACGCACTCCCATTTTTGAGATGTTCATTTTTGGTGCTTTGCATGAGAAGACTACAAATGCAATATTGGGTTAAGTAATCTAAGTATTGTGTTTTGTTTTCAATTATATAATTATTTATGTGTGTTTGTTTTTCATTTGAATCTTTCTCAAGTACTCAGGAAAATTTGGGGATGAATAAAAATGTGTATCCTGTTTTTGTGTTTACTCAGACCAACGCTAACCAGTATTTTTTAAAATGTTACATCAGTCATATGACTGTCTTCCCGTCTCTTAATTTCTACCTCAATGGGAAACTGTGCTGAAAGACGTCAGTTTGGTGTTAAATGCCGGTGTATTGTGTGTATTCACGGGGGGTTTGTACAAGAGGTTTGGTTGTTTGTCTTCCATCAGAATCCAGCCGCGGCCGGCCAGCTGCAGAAGCAGAAAGGGAGCTCCATCCTGGCCAGGTGGCCGTTGAGAGCTTTGTACCTTTCACATTTCCCTTTCAGAGGGAGGCTCTGGCTGGCCGGGAGCCGTTCAACCACTCAGGCTAATACAAGTGTTAACCTTTCCTCTCTGCGCAATCATGCAGCTATCACAGCCTTGAAAAATTTCTCCCGATTGCAATTTGCATTTCTGAGTAGGTCTATTTATATGCAGATGAGGCTCTGTGGCGTTCATCATTGTGACGCTATGTTTTCTACCTCATCCAAAGATGGTTCCCCACTCAGGACAGGGTTGGTCTTTTTGCTTTTTCCAAAGTACAACAACAGGTTCTGGGGACTAGAAGGGCAGACAAAATTAATGGCTTTTAAAATTAATAGTCTCCTGGGGGGAAAAATCTGCTGAAGGTTTAAAAGGATGTGAAATGCATGACCACACAACAGTATTGTATACATAATAAGTCAGAAAATATTGTAGAAACAGTGTCTGGGATGACTTGTGTGTGCGCTATGATATTTGGTTTAACTCTTCATCATTTATCTAATAGTTTCCCAAAGATCACAATTAAGGTGTGGCTTCTGATTAGCAAAATATTGTACTTTTTTTGTAAGAGGCCATCTACAATACTTGGGTATAGTTTTTCTTTTCTTTTTTAGTATGTATTTGTGTACAGACCAACTTTATTTCAGATGGTGATAAATGTGAGGCAGCTTAGATATGTGTGTGTGTGTGTGTACTATCTTAATTCTGAGTGCTAAAAATGTATCCTTTCCTTGGAAAAGTTCTTTGATGGAGAGTGGAGAAATTGAACACATCCTTTAAATAGGCTCTCAAGTTATTTATTTGTGTGTTTCATGAGAACCTCAGTCTCTGACTCTCATTCTCTCTCAGTCGTTTCTTTCCTAAAGGAGAAAAGCAAAGGACAATCACAGAAACCCTTGGAATCTGTTTGGTTTTGGAATCTTTCCTTCCTGTTTGGTCTGAGTGTGTTCAGGGTTTTGGGATTCCTTCCCATTGAACAGTGAAGTCTGCTTCAGAGGACTCTGGGTCCCGGATACTTCCTCCTCTGGCCTTCCTCACTCACTTCTTCTCTATAAAACCCCTTCCTTACTGGAATGAATTACCAAGAAAGGGAAAGAAAGGAAACCTTCCCTGAGTTAGGCAGGAAGGGACTTTTACGACTTACAAAGGACGTAGGAGTGGATGAAGTGCTGGTTACCTGGGAGGTGAGAGCCTCAGATGTCTACAAAGCAGGTGATCATGCAGGTTCCCTGGGCGCGGTCAGGAAGTATGAAGCGAGGCCTGCCTGGATGTGGTTGATTCCAGGTCTCCTTGCTCTTCCCCTCTCTGCCGCCACCCACCTTCTCCTTCCTTTTGACCTTCACATTAGGAGATGACACATGAAGTGATTGTGACCTGACTTTGAAATCCCGTGTGACTCGCAGTCTCTCCTACGTTGCAAACACGCAGAAATTATCTTCTGATTGGCAGAGCATCTGCTATTTACTGAACCTGTCAGCATGTGTCATCTTGGCTAATGCCTTTGCTCCGAAAAAGTCACCTCTTTCTGGCAGTTGTTGCTCTGTCTGCTGGTATTTTTCTCCGGGAGGTATAAGAGAGGAAAAGAATAGAACAGTTTCTCTGGGAATCCATGGCTTTGACAACATCCTCTCCCGAGGGCTCCTTTAAAATTCCTGTCTTAGAAGGATCTTGCAGATGACCTGGATATATTCTTCAGATTAAAAAGGAGATCTGTTTCATAGATGTAATTGCAAGAACCCATAGAGTCAGGAAAAATGTACAATTATGTTGGTTCCTTGGCAACCAAGTATCTTTTCTTAAGTTGGAGTCTTTGTCTAATGACCTTCTCGACCACTACACGTGGGGACCCGGAAGGCAGTGGGGACCAGAGTGGGTATGTTAATTGGACAAGGACTGAGAAATGTGTCTCTTGCCCATTCATTCTTGGTCAGATAATGGCCAGCACTGCCTAGGGTCTTGCTGCATGTTGAGTAGTTCCACTTCACTCCATTTCTTTCATTCATTCATTCATTCATTCAGAATGCTTTCAAGATTTCCAGCAGAAATGCCCTCGGCTGGAAGTGGATGGTGCAGAATGGCCCATGATTTTTCCTTCCTACAGAGAACTTTCCCTGCAGTACCTGATTCCAGAAAAAGAGACATTGTGATAAATACCAATTCACATGTGGGCTTTTTTTCCACAACAAATTTAGGTTGTTCCAAACTCTATCCAACTATTTCTGATTCCCAGGACTGCCACGGCAACATACCAGAAACTCGGTGGCTTAAAACAGCAGAAATGTATCCTCTCCCGTTCTAGAGGCCAGAAGTCCAATCAAGATGCTGCAGAGCCACGCTCCCTCTGAAGGCTCTAGGGGGCAATGCCTCCTCGCCCCTTCCAGGTTCTGGCGCTCCTTGTTTTGGCACTGCCTAACTCCAATCGCTGCTACATTTGCATGTGGCTTTCTCCCCTGTCTCTCTGCGCCTTCTGCTCTGTCTCGTCCAAGAAGAACATTGGATTTAGGGCCCATCCTAATCCATGATGATCTCATCTTGAGATCCTTGTCATAATTACATCCGCAAAAACCCTTATTCAAAATGAGGACACGTCCTCAGGCTCTGAGTAGGCATATTTTTTTGGAGGCTACACCGTTCAACTCACTATCCCAGCCAACATTAATGTTTACCAGATTCTCTGAGAAACTAATTTGGGTACAAAATGTGGGACAATTAGCCAAATAATGATGTAAAAATAACAATAGCTTAGATTTATCAAGTGCTTTCCATGTGGCAGGCACAGTGCTATGTATTTAAAAATATAAAGGCATACAGTGCTCACAGTCCCTTGTGAGGTTGGTTCTATCACCACCCTTTTTTCTGGAGGAGAAAACTGGAAGCCCAAGGAGAAAGCCCGGGGCATGCACCTGTCGGGGAGACGGGGCTGTATAGAAATGAATAGGAATGTAAGCCTTTAAGAAGCTGACAGTCTAGCATCTTTCTCCCTGCCTCTAATTTTAAATAGACACTGTAACCTGAGAGTTAGAATTGTATTAACATCAATAACTGTGTCAGTTAAGGAACTGAAGAAGAGAAATCAAGAGTGTTATCATAGGTGAACACAGGCCCACCTTTGCTCATTGATTTATGACCCTTAAACCAGAAATCCCTTCCTTTCCAGACTCCCCTTAAGCCACCACCTTTTAGTTCTTCACTTAAAACACGTGTTTCAAGTGTTTGAACTGAAAAATTATAGAGCCTATGTTCTATAAAAGCAGAGAGGAATTCCATGTTATCATTGTTGGTACCCAGAGGATTTTGTCCCATCCTGCCCTCCGTGCAAAACCTGCACCTGCCGGGTCAGGCCCTTCTGGCAAAGCCAGCATCTCTTCCCCTTTCTCCTTCCTTTTCACTTTTCCAGGGGGAAAAGCTCACGTTCGTTCTCTGGTAAATGGAAATCTGCGTCTGGCTCCAGAGTCGGAATGCTTTTTCTCATGGAAACTATATTAAAGGATGGTTTAGGAGGAGTCTCTATAGCAAACACCTGACGTTCTCACTTGGGGAGCCGTATTAGACTCTTGTGGCCCCTCAGGGTCTTGTGGCTGAATCCGAGGACTTAGCCTATCTCTAGAACTTTATGCTTATGGGAGGGGGAAATGCTTTCCAAGCTCCAAACTACCCATTTTCCAAAGTGCTTTGAAACGCGGTCTACTGGGGATGTGGGCATGCCTGCGCCCTCCAACCTAGGACATCACTCTGGATCAGGCTTAGGTGGAGTGCTTGAGTTATAAATGAAGAAGACGGGTTTTTCTCTCAAGGAAAACATAGCTTTACTGTCTCTTCCTCCACCAAATAGCAAAGGTGTACTGGGGAGAAGTTGGATGGCAAAAAAAGAGGTATAAGGACTATAAAAGAATAGTCTTGGGATACTCAGATGAAATGGGTGGCGGGGCTCAGAAAGGGGGAATCATCACTTGAAACACTGGGAGTCTATAGGACAGGGTTCTTCAGGGACTCCTGTTCTGAAACAAAATCCTTGGGTTGAATTTTCATCTAATTTCTTCTGAATGTCTATCATCTTTTAAGGTCAAGATTCCCTTCATTCTGACTTCTATAATTCACAAACCAAATTGTTCCTACATGGGAAGCCTGCTCCTCAGCTGAGGGAGGATGCAGAGGCAGCAGGAAGCCCTGAGTCACCAGTAATTGTCCTACTATTATAGAATCGTCACAGGACATTTTCCCCGAGGGCTGTGACATCTACGGAAAAGAAATTAAAACTAAACTATTGTTGTTAAAGTGCAATAAGTGAGGGGGGTGGTGTGTAATGGCACAGGAAGGCCAGATTTGCCCCAGAGAATTCTGGTTTCTCTTCACCAACCGAGGTCACTTAGCTATTGGCCTTTTAAGTAACAAACCCTCCCAATCCCAGCTTCACTCATAAAGCAAGACGAGCTGGAAGAATTAGCATCATTCAGCATATACTGAGTGCCTAACAGCAGAAAGAAGAAAAAAAAGTTTTGCAACGCACTAATAGAAAAACAATTCAGCATTTTTCTCCCTTTTCTTTGGGCAACTTCTAGTGGATTTTAATGGATTGTAGTCCCCATTCCTCAGGATATCTCAGGGGTGCCCCCTCCCCCTGGGGTATCCTTTCCATTTTCTTGGGAACACAGTAGCTGGAGGCAGTTGGCAGAAAGGCCCCAGAAGGTTTTCACTCCATGGAACATGTTCCCAAACTCTTAATTTGAGTTGAGCAGCTGGGGCCATTAGTTCCTGTGGAGGTACAGCTTGCTGCCCCCCTGAGTCCTGGCAGGCAGGGAGAGTTGAGCTTTTCAAGCTTTAACTTGGGGATCAGGTGGCAAAGCAGGAGCTTGCCTTCAGGGACTTCGAGTCCCCTCCATCAGTGTCGAGTAAGAAGCCAGCCCTGAGAGAAGGGAAAGGCCGGAAGAGCAGTGTTGTGTTGACTTCCGGCACTCTCGGTGCTTTCCCCCTCATTACCCTGCTTTCATTATTTTGGTACCATGCATTTTGGCTAATTCCAATTTAGCTCCTAAATGATGGAGAGGTGGGTAAGGAGGGTAAGCAAGGACAGAGCTCAAAATAGTGCTAACGGGTTCGAGGCACCCTAGTTTCCCCTTGACGCCAGAGAAAACTAGGGAATAAAGGTGAGGAACAGTTATAAACTGCCCTCATGGGTTGGCATGGCGGTAGGGCAGGGACAACAGAAGGGTGAAGAGAGTTGAAGTGGTGGAAGGAAGGTTCTTCACAGCTGGAGCTGTCCATTCTGGAGAATCAGATGAAGCCAGTCATCAGAAAGGAAATACAGTGCAGTGGTGTTTGTATCAGTTCTCTCCTGGTGTGTAGTAAACCACCCCCAAATATCGTTGCTTAAAACAGCGATCACTTATTATTTCTCATAAGTCTATGGCTCTTGGCTGGGCTTACTCCTGTATCTGTGGTCACCTAGGGATGTGGCTAGGGACCAGCTGGTCTAGGATGGCCTTGATGAGGATGACTTGGCTCTGCTCCATGTGGTTTTACATCCTCCATCAGGCCAGCCAGGGCTAGTCTCACATTGGTGACTGGGTTCCAAGCATAGAGACAATTGGACCATTTTTGCAATTCCTTAACCACAGTGTTCTACAGTCAGCCTGCATGGGTTCCCATGTGAGCACCACTCACACCTTCAAGCTGTATGAACGTGACCACGTTACTTAATGTCTCAAACCCAGTTTCCTCCTCTGTAAAATGGAGATATGCATATTATCAGCCTCACGGAGGTGTTACATCAATTGCTCACAAAGAGTACATAGCAAGCGTTTGGCTTTTGTTGGGTGATACCAAAGAACACATCTCAAGGGTATATTTCTAATGTAAAGGGTTTGATATTCCCTGTACCTCAAGAAGTAAAAACTTCCATGCAAAAGAGCTATGAGAAAGTTTATCTAATCGATTGATTGATGATTGTGTGGGGAATTGGGAGAGAATGAAGACTAATTTCTCAATAAATCTTTGCTGCTTCCACTGCACCCGTCTGAGAGACTCTGTCATAAAGACCCAATGTTACAATTTCTTTGTTACCAGACAGATTCCTAAGAGATGGGAACATCCTTCCCCTGCCCCCATACACACCCTGAATGGGATGCCAAGAGCTACCCTTTGGGAAGCAAAGCTCCCAGTTCCCATTGTGTCTGCAGTGAAAGGTGATGCTGAAGAGAAGGGAGGCGGCAGTGCTTTTCCTTTCCAACCACTCCCCCCACCCCCTGTGGTGGCTTTGAGGTTGGTGGGTGAGCTGTGTGGTGGGGGCTTGGCTGACCCTCTCTTCAGGCTCCTTTCAGCCCCCTTGGTAGGTACAACCTTCCCTTGGTTCTGAAACATTCTTGTCCCCAGATAAACGTACCACAGGAGGAGTTCCAGACACAGGGCACTGACTCAAGATTGGGTTCAGTTTTGCTCCCATTTTCTCCACCAGGGAGAATGATTTTCTCCTCAGTCCAACTCTGAAACACTAAAAACTTTGGTAAGGGGAGACAGAAACCCAAGCAGGCGAGGGGATGGTAAGGAGAGCACTTACGTAGTTGCTCCAGCTGAGTTCAGGTTTCTTGGCTGGCAGGAGTGATACCCCAGGTACTGAGAGAATATACAGGTAAGACTACGGACTCACTGTCAGTGATCTTGGAAGAGTCCTGGAGAACAGGAAGAGTGGTAGAGGCCTGGAAGAGGGAGAGAGTGCTTCAATCCTTCAAAAAAAAAGGAGAAAGCAGGATCTGCAAATTACCATCTGGTGAGCTTAACTTTCACTATGGCTAATTACTATGATTCATGTTTCTTCCCCCTTAAATAATCTGCATTCTTAGAGAGGGGGGGAAAAAAAAAGCTGTGATCAGTAGGAATTGGTGTGGGTTTCCTAAAATTAGCCATGACAGACTAATGTCCTTCTTTGGTGTCATTGCTGCACACCCCCAGTCTTAATTTCCTATTGCTTCTTTAACAAGTGATTGTCACAAACTTAGTGACGTGAAGGAATGCAAATGTATTATTTTATAGTTTGCAAAGTAAAGGACTGAAATGGGTCTCCCTGGGCAAAACCAAGGAGTCACCAGGGCTGAGTTCCATTCTGGAGGCTGTTGGGGAACTCCACTTTCTTTTTGCCCCCCCCCCCCCCCCATTTCCAGAGGTTGTTTATAGGTTCATGCCCTCTCCTCCATCTTCAAAGCCAGCAGTGGCTGGTTCAGTCTACTTCACATTGCATCACTCCAACTCTTCTTCCTCTCCCTTCCCCTTTTCAGGACACGGTGGTTATACTGAGCCCACACAGACAATCTGGTCAACAACCATCATTTCATCTACAACCTTATTTATTCCTTATCATGTAACCTAATATATTCACAGATTCTGGAGATTAAGACATGGACATCCTTGGGGTCTATTATGTTGCCTACAACATCCCAAAAATATTGTCTAGAAAGTTTTAGAAATCCTCAAGGGTGTGCTCCATTTGTGAGCTACCATCATTATACGGTCTCTGCCCACTTATTGTCTACTCACCCACCATCAGGATTCCCCTGCTTGTGTGGCTGCTGGTTCTGTTTCTCCCGAAGCATCCAGTCTCAGGATGCCCAACCACTGAGTTCCAATGAGAAGAAGAGCAGCCCCTCTCCTGAGCTCTGAGTCACTCTGTTACTTGGGACCCTGAGCTACTCTTCTTGTTCCCAGAGCCTCACCATTTGGGTCAGCTTCTTGCCCTCCTCTCTTGATGGAGCAGCATCAAATCTCCAGAAAAAACAGGTCCTTGTATTTTTATTCTCATGTTAAAATCCATCCAAGGAGGAAACAAACCCACACCACCCCTGTGCCTTCCTCCACACTTTTTTTTGCCCCAAACTTTACCCTTTTTGTCCTCATCAGATACCAGTCACATCAATATGCACTTAGTGGTGGTGGGAGTGGGCAGAGGAAGAGGAATAAAGAAGAGGTACTGACTGTCCCAGTGGTCTCCAAGGTAGAGGAAACAAAACAAAAACCCAGGTGCAGAGTGAAAATATTAGCACTCCTATATCCATGTATTTTTAATGTAAAAGACAAGAAACAAATTATGCTTTCCTGTTACCAAGGATAAATATTGATGTTGGTGCCTTCCTGCACTACAAAAGTTGGATGGCCCTGTCTGGCTTGATCTGCAGGTGGGTCACAGGAGCTCCCAGGCAAGGGGCATGGAGGTCGCACTTGTGGGTCCAATTTAGAGTCCTGGAAAGCAGGGCAGGTAAAGGGTGCCTCGTTAAGTGGTGATATGGCAGAAGCCACCGGGTTTAAGCTAAATGGAACTTCACAAAGTGACAAGTGGCTTTAAATCAAAAGGGATTTTGAGGTAACTGAGGACAGGTGTATCATTAAGTAAGCCTGAAAATACAGAAGGGGAGATTGGTTTGCTGGAGAGTAGGTAGGGGGCAGTGGAAATTAGAGAGGCCAAGAGGCTTAGGCTTTTAGATTGGGACTTCTTGGTGATTTATGGTCCTGTAAGGAACAGCCCTAACGCTTCGTGGCTGCCTATGTTGAGCGGCTTAAACAATGGCTCCTGGTTCATCATGATTCTCGGGGCCAGGACTTCAGACAGGGCTTGGGCGATGGTTCTGCTCCGCTCAGTGAGGATCTGCCGGGGCAGGAACTCGCTGCCGCATTCAGCTAGCAGGTGACTGGGCTGGGAGGTCCAAGAAGTCTTCACTTCCATCCTCCCCTCGCCGTTAGTTGGATTTCCTACAAGGCCCAGGGCTTCTCAGTTTCTTGCCCAGGCGAGCAGAGCTGCGGATCTCATAAGGCCCAGCCTTGGACTTTTCTTGTCACTTTGGCCACGTTTTACTGCTTATAGCAAATCACAGGGTCAGCCCAGATTCAAGGGGAGGAAAGCAGACGCCACCTCGAAGAAGGGAGGAGTGGCAGAGAATTTACAGCCATCTCCAATCCATCACGCAGACATCCCTAGACTTGAATCCTGTATCTGCCACAGGCTGGCTGTGTGATTTTGGATGAGTTATGTGCCCTCTCTAAGCCGAGATAATATCAATAGTATTATGGGCTGTGAAAGACAGAGATGCTATGGCAAAGTGCTCTGGCACATAGTAAGTACTCAATAAATAGCAGCCTCTATTATTATTAAAGTCTCATGTACTTAACGGGTACATACAATGGAAACTGGGATAAGAATGTTTGTTGGATTTGACATTTCAGAGATGTTTGGTGATTGCCTGATTTTGGAAGAGAGTAGAAGCGAGGTGAGGAGCAAAAGGCACTGGCAAACGTTAAGCTGTAAGTGGTTTTGAGGGCAGCGAGCACAGCGGGTCAGTGAAAGGGGACAGAAAGTGGAAGGGGCTGTCATGTGGGAAAATCAGGTTAAAGAGAAGGGCAAGTGGAGAGTGGAAAATGCAGACATGTGAGAGGAGATAATTGATGAGGGCAAGGTTTTAAGAAGGCTTCTTAAGTTTTTAAAGATTCCTATTTACAATGTTCTGATTATGAAAGAGGAAGCTGTTGGGGGTGCTTTTATAACACACCCCATCTCTTTATCTAACTTTTCTAACCTCTTGGTGGAGGGCTGTCTTATCCTTAGCTCCCAAAGTGTTTCTCCAGCTGGAGACAGACACTTAAAGAATATGTAAGCCTTGGCCTTCATTTCAGAGCAGACTAAATCCTTTGTCTATTATATAAATCACTCCACTGGAGACCTCAACACTCTGAAAAGGTTCATGTATTCCAAAAGAGTCTCAAAGAAAGCACTTTTCTGTGTAACTTGGAGGGTAAATGTGATAAAAACCTACATGAATTTAGGAATAATTACAGCATGGCTGGGCCAAGATCAGCAGCTTAGAGCTATTAGGAACACAGCCAGGGCCAGGCTGTGGGTAGTTCACAGCAGAGGGCAGTCCAGGTCAGGCCAGGCAGAGGCCAGGATACAAAGTGAAGGAGCTGTCACACCAGAGAGATGTCAAAACTGAGACCTCCAAAACAGACAGAGATAGGGAGTTAAAGGACATAGTCACTTTGTTGGGTTACAGCCCAGACAATGCCAGACTCGTTGCTTAAAGAAAATATGTGATCCCACTGAGGGTTTGCTTTTAGCTTCCACTCTTACACCTTGATTACTCTATTCTCTCTAATTGGGTATCCATCTCTTTATCACTGGGCTCATTTTAAAAAGTATTTAAGGTCATTTACAAACATATATTGTGCAACAAGATGGAAGCACGTGAGAGAAGGAATTTTGCATGAACCAGTAAACAAAGATAGGAAAAAGATTAAGCCAAGGGGAGGTTGATAAACAAAACACATATCAAACTTTCACACCTTTGCTTCTGAGCTTCCTAGCTGTCAAGGCAAAAAGTGAAATACAGTAAGTGACATAATTTGGTATATTTAGAAGATTAAAAACAAGCAGCATGATCAGGATGAGTAACAGTAAATGTCTTCACTATAATCTTTATAGTAAATCCAACTATATGTGACTATTAAAAATTCAATCAAAATTTATAAAACAATGTAACTCACATGAATAGCTCTCCGGTGACTTGGCCTAATACAAGATTAAATTTTTGGATTTTCTAATGTAATGAATTAAATGCTTACCTTGACCATGAAAGAAAACACATCTAAAGTTGATAAAGCATTTAATTTTTTAATAAACTTTAATCCATATCATTTTCTGGTTTATTCTCTGAGATAAACAAATGAATTTCTGAATAACTGATCAAGTTGGTTTGTAGTTGGTTATAATTATGTATTTTTGTAGGCTTTCTACCAGAAATTATGACTGGTCTTAGAATACTCTTAAATAAACCTTTTTATGGATCATCTATTTCTTTTTTTTTAAAATATATTTTATTGATTTTTTTTACAGAGAGGAAGAGAGAGGAATAGAGAGTTAGAAACATCAATGACAGAGAATCATTGATCAGCTGCCTCTTACACACCCCCTACTGGGGATGTGCCCGCAACCAAGGTACATGCCCTTGACTGGAATCGAACCTGGGACCTTTCAGTTCGCAGACTGAAGCTCTACCACTGAGCCAAACCAGTTTCGGCAAGGATCATGTATTTCTTAACACTTTTTTTTTAAAAAAACAATAACAACATGTACAAGGAAGTGTGTTCATCATCCTTTTTTTTTTTTTTTTGTCAAGTAGGGGAGTGAAAGGACTGCCACAAACGAGGGAAGAAGGTATCAGTTCTATGTGTCATGATAACTAGAGATCTATAGTGGGTCCATACCTCTTAGCTCATGACAATATCATCCATGGAGACAGAAATTAAAGGAAGGTTAATAAAAGCTCTGTATAGCCCTGTGTTGCTCTTAAAAGGTTTATTTCGATGGTAATAATGCAAAACAGTGAATACTGGGCAAAGTGATTGAAAGAAGGAACCCTTATGAAAACTTGTCAAATTATCAAATTAAATATTGAGTTATATGCTTAAAACTTTGCTTTTCTTTATAGTAATTCATTCAATTTATTTAATATCCTTGCCTATTTGTAACTTTACCATTGACTTGGTCACTGCAGAGGATGAGGAGTAAAAATGTAAGGCTCATTTGATGCTCTGGTTGGAAAGACATAGGAAACAGTTAAATAACATGAGTATATAAAGGAGTACCAATTGAGCAACACTCAAGTGGAAGGAAAATATTTGCATCATACGTTTAGATGAAAATTAATACTTGTGTCATATAAAGAAACACTTTCAGTTAAGTAAGAAAAGTCCAATTGATAAAAAAGGACAACAGATAGAAATTGGCATTGCACAGAAGAAATATAAATGGTCATTGAAAATATGAGACAGTGCAGACTGTTTAAGTCACTATGCATAGAAATCAAGAAAATAGGAAATAAAATAATGGGACACCTTTAAGCTGCTTTCTAGGGGCACCTACGTTACCTGACTCCAGCTCAAATGGGGAACTGGGATGGGGCAGTTCTGCCAGCTGAAGGCGAGATGCAAGCTGGCATTTGATGTTTACTCAGGTGGCTGCACACCTCACAGCTTATTCTTAGTGTGAGAGATCCCTACCACACCGGGATGTGAGTCTGGTGTTTAAAGATGTGTACTTTTCATACAGAGAGTGCCATAGACATTCCCCCTGGAGCTCCAGAGACAGCCTTAGGAAAAAGCTGGCTGCGTTGTCCAGATGTAGAGTAAGGTGTAGGTTTTAAACACAGTGTATTTCTAAGAGTTATTCAAAGGTAATTTTGACTGCACACAGTTTTCACTTTATCTGTTTAAAATCTATACTTCCCACCATTCCCACCTCCAAGTAACATGTGATTTTACTGTGCCATTCCCCTTCCTCCCCCCATTCATTAAATTGGTAAATCTGGGAAAGATGGTTAATAACAAGTGTTGGTAAGAATGTGGAGGGAAAGCATTACCATTCTCAAGGGGAATATTGGTAAAGCCTTTTGGAGGACAATTTGTCAATATCTATCAAAAGCTGGAAAAAAATACAAAATTACTCTTTGGGACAGCAGTTCCACTCTTAGAAATTCATCTGTAGACATACCAGGTAAGTTCATCGAGGCGAAGGTACCAGAATGTTCACTGCAGTTTTTAAAAATATATATATTTTATTTATTTTTCACAGAGAGGAAGGGAGAGAGATAGATAGCTAGAAACATCAATGAGAGAGAATCATCGACCAGCTGCCTCCTGCACACCCCCTACAGGGAATGTGCCCACAACCACTGTACATGGCCTTGACCGGAATTGAACCTGGGACCTTTCAGTCTGCGGACAGATGCTATATCCACTGAGCCAAACCGGTTTCGGCTGCAGTTTTTGTCTTAGGAAAAACTGTCAGTAGGGGAATGGCTAAGCAACTATGATATATGCATTCTATGAAGTACTATGTATTCATTTAAAAGAATGTGTAGACCTGTATGTCATGACTTGGAAAGTCTTTGAAAACCAAAGTTATTAAACTCAAGTGTGCATTAGAATCACCCACAGGACTTGTCAAAATAGATTGCTGAACCCCAACCCCCCTCCATCCGCCCCGGGGGTCTGCTGGGGACAAGGCAGGAAGAGTTTCTAAACAAGTCTCAGGTGATAGTGATGTTGCTGGTCTGGAGTTCACCCTTTGAGAACAACTATTTCCAAACTCAGTGTTTAATGGGGAAAATCAAGTCGCAGACTGTTATGTACCTTATGGTCTTTGTTACTATAAATATTTGGATTGATATAAACTCATGAAAAAAGGCTCAAAGGATTCAAAAGTGAGAAGGACTTCCTCCTTTTTTCCTTAAAGCATTATTACATATGTTAGTGTTTGTTACTGGGTGGGTGAGGTACAGGGAATATGAAAGTGGTGAACATGCTTTAGCTGGAAAGCCTCTAATTAGAATGATAATGAGTACTATCATTTTGTTTCTCAATGCACACATTTTCTTTCAACAAAATGGAATTGTGTAGGTAGCTCATAAATCTTTTGAATAGGGGGTCTCCGGTGCCTACAGATATAAATCACACTGAGAGGACGCTGAACCATGAAATGATTCTAGTAACATGTCATCTGTCTGGAATATATTTTGAAATCTCCAACAGAAGGGTCTAAATTATGAAGGGAGGTAACCTAGCAAAGTTGATCCCAGGATTTGATACTTTTAACCTCCTCCATCTGCTGCTTCTACTTGTGTCAAGTCAGGCCCAGTGGGTGGAATACAGGATGGCCCAATGCTAAGAGTCTCTGGAATTAAGCATTTTAACATGCAGCGAACCCAGAAATTCCTTAAGCTGTGTTATCTTGTGGAAAGTGTTATGTCAGTGCTACTTGTTTGGTCTTAATAAGAAATTGGGAAAATTGCTGAATTGTAATGAGAATTTCAACCACACAGAAGCCAAATTTCAACCACATAGAAACCAATGAGTTTTTGCTTTATGCCCGGCACTGACGCTGATACTGCCTACAGTGGATTTGGAAAATGACCTTAAAATGGCTTTTGTTCCCAAGTTGCTTTGAATGTAGTCTCAGAATTTGGGGTGGGGACTAGAAGGTTTGCTTGGCCTGTGTTTTCTGGGTTACCATGTATAACAACGTGACAATAGTTCTTTGTGTCTAGGGACCTTGCTGATGCCAGCTGATTGGTGAGGTGCTGTTATTCTTCTATATTTTATCTTAATGCCCTTAGCAAAAGTGACTTACCACTTTTTCTAAATGAGGACAAAAGAGAACACTTCATTTCTGACATGGTATGTGGAATGGACTATCCTAATGATTCTCAAAGCTTGGTTCCTTTAAACCAGTAGCACCAGCATCACTTGGGAGCATATTAGAAATGCAAATTCTCAGGCCCTACCACAGACCTACTGCATCAGAAACTTTGAGGGTGAGGCCCAGTCACGTGTGCTTTAACAAGTCTTGTGGATGATTCTGATGTTCCTTAAGGCTTGAGGACATCAGCATGGGCCGTTCTCCTTAGCTCTTTTCCAAGCCTGCTACCACTGCCTTAGTGCAGTCTCTCAGCTGCCCAACTGGTCTCCCTACTTTCAGAGTAGACCATTTCAATCCATTCTCCATATCACCTTCTTGATAAAATTCAATTTCAACTTGTCACCAGTGGAGCATGCAACAGTATAAAGGGATCCCAATTTCTCCCCTTTACTTCACTCACGCTACAAGGAATGGGCTCAGGTAATGGCTTCAATAAGACCATGTGTGTGGGGACATGTGTGTGGAGGTGGTAACATTTTGAGAGGGAATATTGGATATCTGCTCTTTCTCCCTTTTCTTTTAGATGGGGTTGTGTGTTGTGTCTGTGTTTCCCTTGTGATCAACTTCATTTATTATCTAAGACTTAAGACTAAGAAGGTCAAGATTAAAACATGGGTCCCCAAGAAGAATCCAAGGAGCTACTCAGATTGCTTTTGATGTAGGACTGAGGATTGCCTGGAGCCAAGGTGAATGCAATTCTCTCAGCTCTGAAGTCTGGCCCATCTCACCCAATGACCAGCCAGGGGCTTGGGGTTGAAACGTTGCTGATAATTAGCAGAATGATTTAGCCTGCATTACTCTCCTGGTTACTGGAGGAAAATGTAGGGATCTGAGAATTCTGGTACTCTGGGTCCTTGCTGTATACCATCCCAATAAGCTTAGGATCTTCTTCTTGCCTCAAATCCCTGAATGAACTCATGACTGCCCATAGGATCAAGTTCAGATCTCTTGCGGTAGCCTGTAAGGCCCTTCATATTCTGGTTCCTACTTACTTTCTCTTTGTTACTGACCCTTCCATGTCAGGGACCCAGTACTATTTGTGCTAATTGAACAAAACTAAGTTTGGTACAGCAGAGCAGAAATTCTATTCTTTGTTCAGGAATGGAGAAGGGTGAGCTTCTTGACTGGGAAGGAGCCTTCTGTATTTGCAGGTTGTGGCATAGAATGATTAAATTCTTGAAGGCATGCGCACTTATTCTCTTACTGCACTCAACTCTTTTGCACACAATGCCCATTGCCATCTTCTTTTTGTGCTCAGTACCTTGGTCTTGTGGTTGGGAATCCTTTCCAGTTCCTGTCAGTAAGCATAGCTAGTGATACGGTTTAGATATTGAGAAACAGTAGGATCTTTTGGATGATAGCCAGTGACATCTGCCCCAATGCAGCCTGCTATCCAATCATATCAAATTAAGTTCCCTAAGGAAAATGTGCTTCTTCATGGTTCTTTATTTTTTTCCCCCCCGCATACCAGATCCCCAGCCTGGAATGCTCATTCTGCTTATGCTCTCAATCTATCTTTCACATTCCGCTTGGACCCTGCCACCAGCTTCATAGTGACAATCCTTAAAAACCCAGCTCATGGATCACCTCCTCTGCAAAGCCTTCTTTAAATCCATTAAGCAGGATCGGGCTTGTGTGTATTTATCTTAAGATTTGTCTAATAACTTTTTGTGACAATTACCTTGTTCATAAATAAGGCTTTCCCAAGCTTGAAATGACCCTGATTTCCTAGGCCATACATGATGGTAATATGAGGCCTAGGAGACCCCACTTTAAATGGGAAGGGCAGCTGAAAAGCCATAGATTGTGCTGCTGGGCCAATCAGTTTCCTTTCTTGAAAATTTAACGAAGACACAGAGAGTCATCCCAATTGATGGTATAACTGCATACTGTATTCTAGATGTTTTATAAAGAGCAGACAATGATCTCTCATAGTTCTGGAGCCAGGAAGTCTGAGGTTAATGTGCCAGCTGTTTCGGTGTCTGGTAGAGCCTACTTCCTGGTTTCTAGACAGCGGTCTTCTTGCTATGCCCGCACATAGAGGAAGGGAGGAGGCAGCCCTCTGTAATCTTCAATTAGGGCACTGATCCATTCATGAGGGTTCTGCTCTTCTGAGCTAACCGCTTCGCACAAAGCCCCATGTCTAAATGCTAACACATTGGGAATTAGATTTCAACATATGCATTTTGGAGGGACAAAAACATTCAGTCTATGGCAGTATATGGGTTGAAAGGTTGAAAAGAATTGGGACTGGGATGGCCATATTGGATCAGTGGTAACAAGGGTAAGTAGAGTCAGCCTGGGAAAGAGAACTAGGTTCACTTTAGGAGTTGAGACAACATGGTTTAGGGATATGATCCAAATTTCTTGCCTTTTCTGTTCCCAGCCAGGTTCGCACAGGACCTTTCAAATTTATTTTTGTGTCCTCAGGTTCACTGGAGTGCTTTAGATAGTCTTAAATTAATCTCCTTTGCTGGAGCTACTTGAAACAGATTTTTCTTCAGTGCAACCAGGAGAGCTTTGACTAGCCTATCTCCGGGAGCTTTCTGAGGGAAGGCACAGGCTTCTCCTCTTTGAATCCTTGGTTCCATATAGCACAGTGCCTGATGTTAGCAGGCACGCAGTAAATATTGGATGGATGAACTAAGAGTAGGCCCTAAAATGCCACAGAGCACCCAGGAAATTATTCTGTAGAGTCAATACTAAAAAGCATAGAGGTGGGAGGGAGATTGACTATAAAGGGGCACCAAACAAGTGTTTGGAGTGATGAAAATGTTCTCTTTCTTGATTCTGGCGATTTTATGGCTCTATATGTTTGTCAAAATGTACAGAAATTTACACCTACAAAGGGAGGGTTTTGCCAATGTAAATTATAACTCAATAAACTTGATCTAAAGATGAATCTATTAAAAAGAAAAAAAAAGCAGAAAGCAAAGTAAAATAAGAATTTCTTCATAACATTAAATTTCTAATAAAGAATCTCAACACTTTTTACATATAGTTTACCCAATTTTGTTTCCATGACCAAATAACAGGAATGTTGATTGTGGAATATTACTTTGTTTTTTGGCATGTTTGCCATTATTTAAAATGTTGCCCAAAATAGATAGCAATATTTCCCCCACTTTCTAGTTTTGAGTAGTAATAGAAATAAAAGATTATGTTAAAGGATAATTAAGATTACATTTCTGAGCTTCTAGCTTCTTAACATTTTTTCTAGTAAGTGTTTGACTTGAGAGCTCCAAACAATATGGGTTATACTATCCTAAGCTAGCATCTCCCAAACTTAAACACTGGTTCATAGGATATTTAAACATGCTAATTGAAACAACAACAATTACAATTTAGGAAGGTTGCCAGGGTCAAATGCATTTGGAAAATTCTGGTTTAAACAAAATGAACAAGGTTTTTCTTTTTTAATTGAGGTATAATTGCCATATAACATTATGTTAGTTTCAGGTGTACAACATAGTGATTCAATATTTGTATATACTGTGAAATGATCACCATAATAAATCTAGTTAACATCTGTCACCATACAGAGTTATAGATTTTTCTTGTGATGAAAACTTTAAAGATTTACTCTCTTAGCAACTTTCAAATATTCAATATAGTATGAACTATTGTCACCATACTGTACATTACATATCCATGATTTATTTATTTTATAACTTTTGTACCTTTGACTTTTTTTACTCACTTTGGCCCCCCGAATTCCCACCCTTGGCAACCACCAATCTGTTCCCTGTATTTATGAGCTTGATTTTTTTTTTTTTAAAGATTCAGTGTATTAAGTGAGATCATTTTAAAGATACATACATTTTTGTTGATTTTTAGAGAGTGAGAAAGGGAGAGTTTCTTTGACTCCATATTTTGGCTGCTTCCCTGTGTTTTTATGTATTGGGTAGAGCTGCTATGTCTCCTTGAGTTGGTAGAATGGCCTTATGTAGTAAGTGTCCTATAGGGCCCAGTGGCTCAACTTCCCAGTCACCTGACCTGGGAACTCTAGGTGTATCCCTTTGTGGGCTGCAAGCACAGTATTGTTGTGGTTGAGACTTGATTGCTGTTGGTGTCACTGGGAGGCATTGACCTCCAGGCCAATTGGCTGTGAGGAATAGCTGTGACTATAATGGGAGAGCTGCTATGCAGGAGACACCCCTATTGAGCAGGACTTGCTTTAGTGGGGTGCTCACTGAGTTTGCTCCTTGAATGTGTCATTTAGTAATCTGGTATGGTCTGACACTGACCACTGGGTATACTGGCTCTTGGGTCTTCAGGGAGGTGTAAAGTCGGCCATTGTCTGGGGCCACCCAGCAGGAGCTACAGAGAGTTCTGAAGATTCCTCCTCTTTGTATTAGCTGCAGCTTGTTTGAGAGATTTTAGCCTGAGCAAGGACAGGTCATTCATATGCGAAAACCACTGCACACAGCTTGGTTGGGATTGTAAACTGAATGAGGCACGGCTTGCTTTAGGGAATCACCAGGGAGGAACAAATAGGAATGGCTGCCAGTCAGCCCTGCAATCTGGAAGGCCCTAGCATAGGAATAATGATCCCAGAGGTCTGTCTGGGAGAAAGCTGCTGCCAAGTTTCTTCCCTGATGCCAGACAAATGTGTTCCCTAGAGCCTCCCCTAGGTGCTGGAGCTCAGAGGAAGCAGGATCTTTTAAGTTCAGTTTGTGGTGCTGGCTTTTGAAGAGGAACAGCTAGGTCTCCAGTAACCTATGTGCCACTGAGCCCCAATTCACACTGGTTTTTATAGCCCATAGTTCTTACTGCCCTTAGGGACTTCTTTTCCCAGCTCTGGGACTAGGGACTGGGGGTCTGGTGTGGGGCTGGGACCACTTGCTCCTCCTGGTGACCTCTACAGAGACGATCTACCTCCTAATTAAGAAAAGTGGCTCATGTGGGTGCCAGGGCAGCATATTCCATGCCTTTGCACTTCCTACCAGTCTCAGTGTGCTTTCTTCTTTACTTCTCTAGTTGTAAGACTTTCATTCAGCCAGCTTTCCAGCAGTTCTGAATGATTGTTGTTCTGTATTTTAGTTGTAATTTTGATGTGGTTGTGGGAGGCAGCAAGTACAGGTATGTTTATCTACACCACCATCTTGGCTCCTCCATTTATTTATTAATTAATTAATTTATTTATTTATTTGGAGAATTTTGTAAATTTTAGTAATACCAAGCTGCTCTCTGAACAACGAGAAAGGACGTTGTAGGTGCAGTTCCGTACCTTTCCATGCTAGCCAGTGACATCTCTGGGAAGGAGTCATTCATAGATCACTTATGCATTTTATTCCTGGAATGGTGACAAGTGGAGCATGCAAAGAGCTGGCATAGATTTCCCACCTACATCCCTGCCGTAGAAAGAGACTCACCCAAGCCAGGAGTGGGTGATGTGGAAACCAGTGTGGCTTTAAGTTTTTCAATGAACTATTCCTACTATGGTCTATTGAAATGGCAACTAAATGGGTCAGATAGCAAACCTTGGAGCAATATGAATGGATCCTCTGTTATTTATAGACTGCTTCTTCATAAAACTGAAACTATATTAATTCTGGTCTCATGATGCCCTAAAGAGCTTTCTAGAGTAGAACGCATATGCTTCTTGAGGTTATCTAACAGCTTCCAAAATCCGCTTTGGTAAAAAGAGGAAATGTGTTATGTAAAAATTCTGTAGCTTAAGAGTCATGCCATCTTAACTGCACAATTTGCAGCTGGGAAAAGGTTATAAATGTATGAATTGGCACGTACATGGCTAATTAAAGGAAGCAAAAAAAAAAAATCATTAAATCACTATTAGAATCTAAAATGACCCTCAAAAAAAGGGCAAGTGGGAAGTAGTAATCAGTTCTTCATAGATAGATAATGTAGTCTTCCCAATATAACCAGTGATCTTTTTTTGTAAACAGAATTTTTTGATCTTCACTCTATTTTGGAGCAGCAATTTCCTATGTAAATTTCATCAGCAGAAAAGGAATCAGGGTTCTGTGATACAAAGGGACTGCATTTTCTGCTTTATACTTTATTTGGACCGTAATTTTTTGGTTATCATCATGGCAGCCAAGACACAGGGAGCACCAGCTCTGTTTTGCTCTAGTTGAAAAAGTCCTGCTGACATTTCTGTGCTAGAGCTGTGTCATCGAGCAGCATGAGGCAGGGCAACACCGGAGAGGTCTGAGCAGAGGGCCCTGCTCTGTCTGCTCCTGGTCAAGTGAGCATCTGAAGTGCAAGGCTGCTGCTGCCCCTGGAAGCCCAAGTTTCGCAGTAGGTTTCGTGGTTTTGGAAGCACATGTAGTCTGTTCTAATGGTTGCTATTGTTAATTACATCCTTGTAAAGTGTTTTTAAAGCATGTTCTGCTTTTAATAGGATTTCCCAGGAAGCTAAAAGTTCATGGCATTTTTCATTGACCACAGTTGTTCTGTGGCAGTCTCTTGAGCAGTCAACATCTATGGCTGATGCAAAAATAAACAAACAAACAAACAAACAAACAAATAAGTAAATAATGTTCTTAAGTCAATATATTTAAATTGCTGGTTTCCAAAGAGATTCTTGATTTTTGCATAATGTAGCATATAAGGGTAACTGTACTAAGGCCGAGTGTGATTGCACAAAGAACTCACTGAAAACTGCTTTTGCAAATGAAAGTAGGTCAGAGGGAAGTGTGTTGTTCACAAATGGCTTCATCTATTCATCCAACTTCAAAAACCATTCATTTTAGGCTGGTAATTTAAGGACAGCTCTGCTGGGAACTAGGGATTTTTTAAAATTACCTTTACTGTTTCATCTGATTACAAAGTAATATATGCCGACTGCAAAAAATTCAGATATTATACAAATATATGTTTTATAGATAACCAAAGCCTGCCTTAATACTATCCCTCAGAGAGTACCACTGTCAACAGTTTGTTGCACATTATTCAGTATTTTTCATGCTGAAGGCACATACATGTCTGCAATGTGCTTTCTTTGCAAGAGGTATATTTTAGAAGGAAATTTTCTGAGATATCATAGACACACACTTTTCTATATATTAAATTTTCAAATTATGTTTATATGCCTTGAATACATTAAGATAGAGGCATTTCCAATGCCTATTTATCTCCATCATTATGCAAAGTCCCCGAGAGGCCATGCTGGTTGGTTAGATAGATTTAGAAAGAGTAACTGCAGTACTAAGCTTTTTCCTGCCGAGTGGGCTTCCAGTGCATAAAGCATTCCAATTATTTGGAGACAATCTGTAGCCTTGGAAACAATATGGCAGCAGTGACATCAGCAGCAATTATGTGTAATTTTCATCACCAAGGTAACCAGAGCAAGTTTCCCTGCTTGAAATTTTAAGGATGTTGTATCTATCTACAGCAAGGATTTAGGAAAGGATTGTACTCAGAATCCTTCCTACAATTCAATTCACTTTCCTTCTAAAACAGTCCTTTGGAATTCAAATAGCACACATCTATTTTTGGCCACAGCTGCATGCTTTTGAAGCTATTAAATAAGATCCCAAATATCCTAAGTACTAAAAAAAAATTTATTATCGTGTTTCTATTTTATGATGTTCTCCTCCATTAGAAGAGCTCCTCTTAATCTGAACAGCAGTTCAGGTCCACATCCTTTCACAGAAGCAGGAGGAAGGAGGCAACAGACCACCCATTGGTCCTTTGTAAAACAGGCACGAACAGGCTCATTCCTGGTCACAACAGTCACAGGTGCCTGGGTTGAAAGGTTAGAATCACTTCTCTGTGCAGACCTCAGAAGGCCAGAGGGGAACGGTGCCTGTGTTGAAAGTGGTAAAGTGGCACATTCATATTTGAATCCTTGGCTCATTCCTGATACGTTTGGATACAGTTGCATACTGATTCTGAACAACTGAATGAATGAACGAATAAATAAATGAATTAATGAATGAAAAAAAACCCCAAAGTGTGCATTTTCATGCATTGTTGCAACAGAACTAGTATACTGGCTCCTCAGTTTCCCAAGAATCCCTTTGCTGTGCAGCTGAGCAGCTCTTATGAATTCTTTGCTCACATATTCTACTTCTAGTCCCTGCCACTCCAGGAAGCAAAGACCACACCAATGACTACTTCACAACTCATGCTGACTAGGTGGGGAAATGTTGGTGCATTCATCCTTCCTTTAAAATCCATGGGAAAGAGACTGAAGGAGAGGCATAGAGGAAATGTCTCTTCTTAGGAAATCACTTCAATTCAAATGACTCCTAAGCACCCTCTTTGTGCCACCCTTGAGTCAGTGAGTTCAACATGAACACTCAAGGGGCCCAGAATCTGGTTGCAAAGCCAAATATATAAATGTAACCATCAATCAAACTGTATGACATTCCCAATATTCAAATGCTTTTTACCTAACACAGCAGCAGTGTTTTTTGGTTCTGCCTAGTACATGTCAGTGTGGTAGCTATGATAACAGAGAAGCATGCCAGTTTAGTGGCAGTGTCCAGTGGGGGCACAGAGAAGGGGGAAAGCAGACAGCGTGAGGGGTCAGGGAAATTTTTTATAGGAGTTGAAGCCAACATAGAATTTCAGTGAACAATGAAGAGAATAAGAAAGAGAAAGGAACCTTTGGAAAAGATATTGAGGATAAAATAATTTATTTCCTGTTGAGAATGACCCAGGGTTTTAAATTTTGCTTTTAGTTTTGTGTTAAATATTTAAAACATACAAAAAAGCTTTAAAAAAATATAGCTGTGAGCCTCACATATTCACTTAATTTTTTCTCAGAAGGAATCCTATATACTAAAAGCCTAATATGCAAATTTAGTTCATAAATAGCTCTATGTGGTCCTTTTTCAATCTCTTTCCTTTCTGTGATCTCCACAGTACTGCCTGGTTTCCTAGACGTCTCCTTTTCAATTTTCCAGCCAAAAATATTGGTATTTATGTACCTTGCTCTGTTACATACTTTCTATGACCTCACTTGTGTCCTGGGCCACGTGGTTGGTTGATAAAGAGGAAATTAACAGGGTTCACTCCACCTTTTGGGGACCAAAGTACCTTTAGAATTAGGTGCCAGTTGCTACCAAGAGGCCCCCTTTTTGCTTTGTATCCACATGCCAATATCCACATCTGGATTTAGGAGGGGGGAAATGATAAATTCACCACTGGTTGAATGCTACTTGGAATTCTGATCTTTGTTTCCAATCCGCCTGATTCCATTTACTTTTCAGAGTCCTTTAATAACTGCTTCATGCATTCTGTCTAAATTCTGTAGCTGCATTCAGGGTGAGATAAGACAGAGTGTGTTTACTCCATCTTACTTAGAACTGAAATGCATTAGTTCTTTTTAAAGAAATAGCTTTTGTTTTATCAAGTCTATTATTTCTTTGTTTTCGACTTCATTAATTTCTGTGCTTAAAGTAAAAACCCCTTCATACTATTTTCTTTGGGCTTCTCTTGCTATTTTCCTTCCTAATCTTTAGTTGAAGACTAAGTTCAATCTTTCTCCACCCTTCCAGCTCCCCACCCACTCCACACACCACCACAACAACTTACATAACATACATAACAATGCAGACCTGTCGTGGAAGATGCTTGCTTTCTAGATATTGGGAAACTGCAAAATGGTGCTGTGGGATTTTTAAAAATATATAGTTTATTGATATTTTACAGAGAGGAAGAGAGAGAGATAGAGAGTTAGAAACATCGATGAGAGAGAATCATCGATCAGCTGCCTCTTGCACACCCCCTACTGGGGATGTGCCTGCAACCAAGGTACATGCCCTTGACTGGAATCGATCCTGGGACCTTTCAGTCCACAGGTTGACGCTCTATCCACTAAGCTAAACCGGTTTTGGCAGGTGCTGTGGGCTTTAAAGGATGCTCTAGAACTTACCAGAGCCTTGTAATGGGGAGATATCAAGGTCTTCATGAGACCACTCTTCATAGCTCAGAGGAATTCAGAACCTTTTCACCAATTGACCTCCTTCACACATTGAATAGTATTATTAGTAAGAGCAAGCCATGGGGAAAATTCATGAGAAAATACACAATTTCATCTTCATCTTTAACAAATTTACCTGGTATCCATTTGTGACTGGGGCAGTTGCTGGGTGCTGGAATATAAAAATCCGCCTTAGAAAAAGATTCATTCCCCTCCCACACTTTATGGCAATACTCCCTCTCCCCCTGCCCCATGCATTGCTGCCATAGATGGTTAAGAACATGTGAGTGTTCTCTTTACACCTTGTAAAATGAATTGAGTTAAATTATAGCTCGCCGTTTATAAAACAGTGGCCATCTAAAGCTGCAGACGGCAAAATTTAGAGATTGCCATAGTAACTCTGCTTTTCCCAGCGAGTAATTGAAAAAGGGCACTTTTTACAAAAATAGAATATTGATGTTCATATCTCCAAAGGAATTAATTTACTGACTGATAGAGGGGAAAGATGAAGGATGAGCCATCGAGCTGCATTTTAATGTGATTGTGATTATCCTCAGGGTGGCAAGCAGCTTAAACTTGTTCTTTTATTTTTGCAGCAAAGAGCACTTTTCCTTTCAGCTTCGTTTATGTATAGAAATAATTTCCAGAAATATATAGAGTAATAATGAATTTGAGAGCACATCTAGTAAAACACTGAAAGGGTCCAATTTATTTCTTGCCATTAGCTGTTTGATGAATGCTAAAATTGTTTGCAAGATATTTAATTGCTGTTCATGATTAGTACAACAGTGATACCATAGAAATAGCTCGTGGGCGTACTTTTAACAATTAGGCAGCTCTAGCCTATCACAGGTGCCAACATAAGACCCATACGAAGGAAAAATGATTAGCCAAAGAAGTGATGATAATCATGTTCTAGAAATACTATTTGGCAAGTTGATAGAATTTTGATGAAGGCTCATAAATGTGTGTATTTATATATGTGTGATATAAATATACTAGAGGCCCAGTGCACATTTGTGCACTCAGGAGTTCCTCAACCCAGCCCCGCGCCCTCTCGCAGTCTGGGAGCCCTTGGGGGATGTCAGACTGACGACTTAAGCCAGCCATCAGACATCCTTAGGGCTGCCCTGGAGAGGCTCCTGTCACCTCCACTGTCTGTGCTCACCTGCTGTAAGCCCAGCTCAGGTCTTCTGGCTGAGCAGCGTTGCCCCTGTGGGAGCACACTGACCACCAGGGGGCGGCTCCTGTGTTGACCATCTGCCCCCTGGTGGTCAGTATGCATATAGGGACCAGTCTTCCACTGTTCAGTCAATTTGCATATTAGCCTTTATTATATATATTTTAGGGCTTGTTCTCTGGGAGTTTTCTTCTAGAGAATTAGAATAATTCTAAAGGTAATTTGTTTTATTTCCAAAGTAAGTCCCAAGTGCTTAAAGAATGATCCAAATGAATGGACCTCAGACAGTAAAATATTAGGCCCCCATGGCAGGATTGGGAAAGAGTGTCTGAGGAGACAGCCAGACTGGTAAAGATGATTCTCACTGGCAAAAAATGAGAATAGCATGGCTCTTAGGGTTATTTTCATTTTAACAAAAAAGATAAGTTCTTACACTGCAGGACTGGAACTCTCAGAATAGAATCTTAAGCAAGATTAATTGGCATGGGAGTTCTGAATGGTTAGTGACTGGGGCTGATTTGGTCTCTACTTGGGATTTATCTCACTTATAATGTTTCTTATGCTTTGGAACAATAGCACATTGGTGAATCTGCTTGCCCTCCTAGATTATGAGCTCATGGAGGGGAGGATATTGTGTTAATTATCTCTGGGGTCATAGGCCTAGAACCATGACAGGCTCATGTTCCATTTTCTGGGACCAATGTCCCTAGACATTGCCATTGGCTCAGCTGACCTAACAGTTACCTTTAGAGCTAACTTTTCAGTAAGTTTTTTTTTTTCCTTAAAAAAAAGAAAAAAAAAGAAAAGAAAAAAGATAGTGTTAACTGAGTGCTTATTATGAGCCAGGTGCTAGGCTGAGCATGTTACATGTTATTATGTACATTTAATGCTTTCAAACCCCTGGGAGGGTAGGCACTATTAATATCCCCATTTTTCAGAGAAGGAAACTGAGGCTCAGAAAGATTGGCTAAGGTTTCATAACTACCAAATGTTAGGGCCAAAACGAGCAACCAAGCAGTTTAGCTTCTAACTTTTCTTTGTTCTCAGGAAATGGAAATGTTCCCAATTCTGGGATCCCAGAAATAGGGGTAAAAAGCTTTTAACTATGGGGAAAGGGCAGTAAGAGAAAAGGTATATTTCAAGATCAGAACAAGAATTATGTGGAGTCTTTGATGAGATCTAAAGAAAGAGGAAGCATCTTCTGAGTATTAAAAGAAGCACTTATGCTTACATTGTTGAGTGAGATCATTCAGTCTCAGTGTGGTGAAGGTCTCGAATATTCTCGGTGGTGTGGCACTCAGTAAAAGAACTCACTGTTGTAGAGCACTTGCAGTTTTTAAAAACACTTTCCTGTCCAGGTTCATTCGATTCTCACAACCCCTCTGAGATACGCAGGCAGGTCTGGTAGTCCTGAGAGCAGGTCGGTATTCCAGTTCCCTTCCTCTGGGCACAGGGTCAGAGTGCATTCACCTGCTCCTTCGAAATGGGGTCTGTCCTTGTGAATTGCTTTCGCCAAGAACATGTGAGTGGAGGTAACACATAGCATTTTTGCGTGAAGGCCCTTGAAAAGCAATTCACATGTTCTCTTTCTCTGCTGGACAACGCTCTTGATAGTGTAGGCGTTGATATAGGGAAGGCCCACAGTAAAAGAATGGAGTCTTAATCTGCATTGCAACACCCTTCTTCCCACCAGAGCAGGTGGTTTAGGGCCTCGAGAGAAGACTCATTTACAACCCTCAGTGGAAGGATATGTCATTTTCTAAATCCTCGTCACACTGCATATCTTATCCCAAGCTCTGCCCCCACACAGGTCCCTCTGGAAAGCAGTAGTGGGGAATGCGTTGTTCTCCTGGGAGGTTCGTAATCCGTCATAAGGGCTCTTGGTGGCATAATAAGAGACTTAATGCTACAAGTGCAAGGGTACCTATTTTTCCTTTTCTCGTCACTTTTGGGGCTTAAAAGGAGCCGGTTAAGCATCATAGAGAACAAAAATAATGACAAGACTGAAACCAATTCCTGATTGTTGTTTTCACACTGGCACATCTAGTCTGCAGCCAGCTTGTGAAACAGAAGGAGATAGACACCAGGGTATTTTTCTACTTTTTGAAATTCACCACATTACATCTTAAATGACTTATTGGCAAAATTGGAGAATTAGTTTCTTTGTTTTATGTTGTTTTACTTTTGTTTTTATAGTCCCCATCTCCAAATTAGCTACGAGTGATATGAAACAGATTTCTACATGCAGATCTCTTGGAGATTCTGAACAAATGTGGAGAAGAGGTGCTGAATTACAAAGGGAGGGTTCCTTTTGCTGACAAACCACGGACGGTGCCAGCATGCAGGCACATCAGACTTTTGCAGGCTCCGTCTGTGCAGGCTGCCTGTTGAGAAGCCATCCCAGTGGAGGAGAGAGGCTCCATCAGAAATGGGAGCTGGAACCAATCAGATGGCAATGAGAATAATTTCCCTGAGTGTTACAGCCATCTACTTGTCAGGGTGAGCTGATCCCTCAGCTGAACTGTAAAGACCTCAGGACCCTCGATTATCTGCACCAACTGCTCAACCAGGTTGTTTTATTTTTTATTTTTGTTTTTGTTTTTGTGACTGAAATCCTAGGAGAAAGTATCCTAGTTGACTAATGAAGCTATCCTAGACTTAAGTAAATGAGTCCCAGCCATCTGTAGCATTCCTGTGTTTAACTTGGGGATGTTGATATTTTGGGTTACTTTATACGTCAGATGATTTAGCTGAAATTTGTGGGATTCATAGTTCTCAAAACGAATTGATAGTGGTTATTAATTTCACACACTTCTGTGCACATACAGTAATGTTGCTAAGACATTTCTCTGCATTCAAACTCTTCCACTAACATCCAATTTGTGTTTCAAATGGTGCCAAGGGGAAAAGAGGCGGAATCCTTTAAGGAGAATGCTCTTAACCAGAATCCCAGCTTCCATTAAGCAAAGCAAAACAACAATTGGGAGTTGCTGGGCAGTTTAATGATGAATCTTCAGAGTGTACTTGCAGTAACAAATGACAGTTATCGTGAGTAACTGTTTCCTGGTTGTGTGGAGCACAGCCAGGTGGAAGGGGACAGTGGGGACACGCTGGCCCAGTATTTGGGGGCGTTTTTGTGAGTCAGGGTCTGTGTGGGATGAGAATTTCTACAGGAAACTCCCATGCAGGCAGAGTGGAAGCAGGAGGCTGGATTTTCCCTCTCAAGCACTGGCGAGATCATTAGAGCCAGCAGCAGGAGGCGAATTAAAGCCTTCCTGGGAAATGCTAAGTGGATAGGTGTTCTTGAGCTTTGGCTACTTCTCTGAAGCCCTGAAGCAAGACTGAGTGTGGGAGCAGACTAGCTGAGAGCAAGTCTTCCCACCAAGTGGGCTGTATCTGCCATTCAGCAGTCTCTGAGTCCCTAAAACCCGCAACAAGGCCAAAGAGAAGGAGGTCTGTGTGAATTTCTAAAAGTTGGAATTCAATGAAAAAGATTCTTATTTTGTGTGTGGTCTGTATGTCTTTAACTGTTACTCCACATGGTAACATAAATGCACACAATGGATATCTAGTTAATATAATTGTGACCAGCTTAAATGGAAAAAAACCAACATTATGGAATGGAGGTGCTTACCTTAAATGAGTTTGTCTTCTGGTCTTTGCACTGAAATGAGTTGGGCAGTGGTAGAGACCGTCCCATCTAAACAAGCATCACTGCCCATGTATTGGCAACAGCCCCAGTGTCAGAGTGGGTTTCAGAGGAACTAGCCAGCCCGTGGAGCAATGTTTCCCAACCTTCTTATGGCTTCCAAACTCCTGAGGGGTATGTCCAACTCCTTTTAGAAGGATGGATTTTCTGCAGTTGTGAAGCTTATCCTAAAGGTCCTAAGACACTGCAGCAGGGTTAGGGGGAAGGTTATTAACTGGAGGGCATGAAGCATGTGTGGTTTTCAAGTTTTCACCCTCCCTCACTGAGATCACTCCTTATGAAAACGGATCCTGCAAATAGCTCTGACGTGCTAGCTGATCTCTCGGGTGTAAAACATATCATAGGAAGAAGCTAAAACTTGGAGGTATTGACTATGAGGCAAGAATGTAGGCAGTTTGGTGTCATGATCCAGCTACAAAGAGAAGATGGTTCAACCCATTATTATTCCTTTTTCATTACTTTATTCTTTGATTGGTTTGTCTATTATGAAAGCATTATAATAAGTCCATACAAGACCACACACAAAATCAATACAAAATACTGTAAATCTCTCTAATAGATCTAACTACCGAGTACAACTTGGCTTATACTTTCCCAGACATCTTCTCTTTTCTGGTGTGTGTATGTATTTATGTTTTATGCACACTTATATTTTTCTCATACACTCATTTGTAAATTTACTTTTTCACCAAAATATGATCATACCACTTATGCTTTGCTAACGTTCTTTTTATTCACTTAGCAGTTTTATCAAAGATCTCTTTCCTTGTCAGTACTTATTATGCCTCTACCTTATTTTTTTAAAATGACTGTGTTGTGTTCCATAGTACAGAAGTTTCACAATGTATTCAATATTCTGGTTGTTTCTCTTTTTCATTGCCATTATAAACAAGACTTCAATGAATATCACTGTGTGCATATTTGTATATCTGTGCATTGGTGGGAGTAACTTAGCAATTGTTGTGAGGAGGATAGTAAAAAGGGGAAACTATGAGTCAAAATATATATTTATTATTAAATTGGCACATATTGCTAAGTTGTACTAAAAGAAGGCTGTGCCAATTTATATTTTCCTCCAACAATGTGTTAGAATACCCATTTCCACCCATTTCCTTACACTTTTATCCACACTGGATATTACCAGTCTTCAAACTTTTATTCTAATATGGTGGGTAAAAATTATTTTCATTAATTCTGATTATTGGTAGAGTTGAATATGTGTTTTTGGCCATTTGTACTCCAAGTGAATTGTTTATTCGTGTTTTTCATCCATTTTTCTATGGGGGTTTTTATATATTCTTAGGAATTTGTAGATGCTTATAATGTACTAGAAGCCTGGTGCATGAAATTCATACACTCGGTTGTGGCAGAGCATCCCTCAGCCTGGCCTGTGCCCTCTCATAGTCCAGAAAGCCAGCAGTCAGACATCCATAGTGCTGCCATGGAGGTGGGTGGGAGAGGCTCCCGCCACTGTCACTGTGCTCCCAGCCATGAGCCCAGCTTCTGGCTGAGTAATGCTCCCCCTGTGGGAGTGTACTGACCACCAGGGGCAGCTCCTGCATTGAGCATCTGCCCCCCTGGTGGCCAGTTTATGTCATAGGTATTGGTTGTTCTACCATCAGGCTGAAACCAGCTCTCTGACATCCCCCAAGGTGTCCCAGATTATGACAGGGTGCAGGCCAGGCTGAGGGATCCCACCAGTGCACAATCATGGCCGGGGAGGGATCGTGAGAGGGCTCCAGGGAGTGTCTGGCCCATTTCACTCAGTCCTAATTGGCTGGACCCCAGCAGCAAGCTAACCTATGTGTTGGAATATCTCCCTCCTAGTGGTCAGGGTACATCATAGCGAGCCATTGAGTGGCCTTAGCATATCATTAGCAAATTATGCTTTGATTGTTTGAACAACCTACAGGACAACCAGACACTTAGCATATTAGGCTTTTATTATATACGATTATGGCTCTTAAACCATTGATAGTTATAGCTGAATTTTTAATGTGCTTAAATCTGTCTATTTTCCATGTAAGGCTTTTGACTGTTCTGTTTTGCTAATGAAGCTCTGTTCTATCTCAAAATTCAGAAATTATTCTTTATTTTGTCATTTGATGTTTTATATTTAGATAACATTAATATTTAGATTTTTAGTTCATTTGGAACTTATTCTTATCATTAACTCAAGTAGGAATGAAATTAGATTTATTAAAATATGAATAACCTATTGTTCTAATACCATAAGACACATTATTCATCCTCTACCACTATTAGGATAGTTCAATCTTTCCCAATGATTGAAATGCCTATTTATCCCACACTAAAATATCACATATGCTTGGGTCTGTTTTTGTACTTTGTTCTGTGTTCTATGATTTTAAAAGTATCACAGTTATTTTTTTTATTTTTCTTTAAAGTCAGCATGATGAGTCTCCATTTTTCTCAAAAACTATTTTGGGCTATTTTCACAAATTTATTACTCCAGAGGCTAGTCTGTGTAGAATGTGGCAGTAGTAGTGTCAGAAGCAGTTTCACTGGGACTAGAATGGAAGGATATTTAGTCCTGGTCCAACCCTTGTACTTCCAGTTTCCTAACCTTGTCACTGAGTGTTATATCAAGTCTGAAGTAATAACTGGGAGAAAGAGATATAGACTTCCCTCTGTCTGCTAATTAATACCTTCCTGTGACACTTCTCCCTGCGCCCATCACTCAAGTGGTTCCAACCCTGAGATCCTGTAAGCTTTTGTTTCACATATTTACGACTGCATGACAAGCTACCCCAACTTTGGTGGGTTAAAACAACAAACTTTTCATTGCAGTTCATCATTTTTGGTTCAAGAATTTGGACAGAGTTCAGTTGAGTGATTCTTTTATTACATATACGTAACATAACTAGGTTGGCCCATGGAATTCTGCTGGTAACTGGTCCAGTCTGCAGGGCCCAGGGCTGCTTCACTCCCATGTCAGGTGCCTGGTGGGAATGGCTGGAGCTGGGCTCAGGGGGACCTCTCTCCCTGTGCCGTGGCCTCTCCAGCAGGACAGCTACACTTCAAGAGCGAGCATTTCAAGAAACAGGAAGTAGAGACTGCCATTCTTTTAAGGTTCAGGTTTCCAAACTGGCACCACGTCGCTTTTGCAAGATTCTGTTGGTCAAAGCAGTCACAGAACCTGCCCAGATTAGGGCATGAGGGAATAGATCCCACTACTGAATGGGGCATGGACTCCACCTCTCCAAGGGGGAAGTGCCGAAACATGTGGGTGTGGCACAGTTCCTAGTGATTATTTTGGGTGGGCCTTCACAGCCTTCAGAACCTAAGTCAGTCTCGTGAAGTCTTCATTGCTTTCTGAACTCCATTGGTGTACACCTACAACTCATGTATGTGTGTGTGGGTGGTGATGTGGGAAGTTTAAGTTCAAATACCTTGACCTTGAAAATAATTGCATATCAGATAGTGACTGGTGAGTTGTGATTTTTAAGATGTCCTTGTCAAGTAGAGTTCAGTTGGCTGTAGCGCTGTGCTATGACCCCACGGCTAGGGGCATAGTCCTCCTGTGAGACAGAAACCGCCCCCCCCCTCCGCTCCCCTCCGCAGTCCTGACCCCACATTGGCCCATCTGCCACTTCATATCTCAGTACCAAGTGGCAACATGGACAGATGACCATTTTGGGAAAAACAAGCCCAGGTCCTCAGGAAGCAGGGCCTGTGATGCCATCTTAGTGCACAGAAGTAATTAGGTTTATGTGCACATACAAAGAGTCTGTTTGAAAAACTGTTTTAATTTAAAAAAATTTTTGCAAGCAGTTTTGTACGTTCTCAGGCAAATGAAAACGGGGAAAACATTTCTTTTACACTCATTCACCCAAAATTGAAAATTTTTCTTCCTTTTCAAAATCTCTGTGATGCCCAGGTCTTTGACTTCAGGTTGATCGCAGCAGTCTTTGCTTTTGTCTTGAGCACTGACTTAAAAAGTCCTGTACACTGTCACTGCAGAACAGGGAGCTCTGAAACAGAAGGTGCATTGTGCCTTTAATGTGAGAAAATGAAAATGCTCCGTTCAGTGAGTCAGAAGTTTTCTTCCCCCAGGGCGCTACCTTTTTTGCTATCATCAACATGACAGCTTATTACATATCGGCGGTACGTGTGGCCCTTTAACACTGTTAAATCCCGTTCCGGCTTCAGTTTCCCATCGCCCCCCCCCCCCCCCCCCCTTCCCATGTGGCCTTGAAGTGTGAAAGCAAGACCCTTCGTGTCACTAATGGAGAGAATGAGTTGTCTCGGCTAAAATGAGAAATTATTCTTTTCTGTGTCTCCCATGTCTAGCCTGCTCCGGCTCATAGTAAGACCTCAATATTTATTGAACGAATGGCCAGGGCAATGATTTGAATGTACTGGCCTCCTAGTTCCAGTCTTTTGATTGCCCTATTGAACCCCATTGTCTCAGAACATACTGTGGTAATGGACTACTCTCAGTTTCTGAGAAAACATGAATGTTCTGTTCCAGTGACATGGCCAGGGGATGTTGTGATGCTGTAGGGGAACCTTTGGGGGCCTGTCTAGCATGCAGAAACATGAAAGCAAAAATCAAAGAGACCATTGCCTCTGGTGGTTTCTGGGGCCATGCTGCTGCCCCTCCCTCCTCCTCTGCACAAGGCACCTCCCTGTGCCTGGTGGGGATAGCTCACATGTTCCACACCGAGGTTCACCAATGATGTGTGAAACGCAGGGCTCCCACAACAACCTGACTTCTGAAAGGGTCACGTGGCCTTGGTTTTGAGCTCAGGTAGGTCTTTGATGCTGGACATCCTCTGGACACAGGTGGGTCTCTGTGCTGCAGAGTCCAGGGGATTCAGATGCTTAAGTTGATTTCATTTTTCACCCTTCTTTCAAGAATCCTTTTATTTCATAAAGTATTAGAAATAACATGTATTATGATTAATGACCCCTTCTCATATTCCTATGGATTTTTCCAGATTAGACTATCACATTACCACCTCCCACCCCCCGCTTTAAAAAAACAAACAACATCAAAAGCCAACCAAACATACCCTGATAAACTTGTTCTTTAAAACCACAAATTGAAATGTAGTTAGAGGTCAAGCAGAAATAAGTGTGTATATTAATATATATTAGTATGTGCATGAGAAAAATGTAAGTACTTATAAAGCATAAATACATACACACACCAAAAAAGAGAAGATGTCTGGGAAAATATAAGCCAAGTTGTAATCAGTAGCTACATCATTTGTGACATAACCATGGCATTTTTCTTAACCAGTACGTAATTGCAGTACCTAGACAGCTGGGTATCTACAATACTTTAGAGAAGAGTAACAAATATATTAGTGTTGCCCTCCCTTCCCCTACTTCCAGCAATTGACGTTTTTGCTTTCCAAATGTGTAGTTCTTTGATTGTAATAGAAACAAAATATTGGAGAATTTTATAAATCAAACATAAAGTCTCTTGCTGCACTTCTGCATCCTTGATGCCTAATTTGATCTGCCTCTCATGCTTATGGACATGCCATTTCAATAATAGGAATGATTGGGTAAAACGCCATAGACACATTTGCATTTAGCCTGGAAAGTGACCATTACCGAGTGAAGAAGTATTTGTCTTTCCCCTTCTTTGACCTTATCCACAAGTTTTTAGGGATCCAGATCTATCTGTCCTTATCCAAAGGAAGTTGGAAACAAAACAAGAATACGTAGTTCTTGGTCAGGCACTAAAGGAACCCCCACACCTGCTGGTCAGGCTGTAATCTGCACCCTGCACCGTGCCTACTTTCCAGTGTGTCAGGAAGAAGGTTAGATACGGGCCAGCTGCTCCAAAGCAGGGTATATTTTGTTTTTGTTTTAATCATTTTAAAATTTATTTTTGTGAGTAGGAGGCTAAGGTGTAATTCTGTTAGGAGACATGCCAGGCAGATTAAGGAAGACGTATGAGATCTCCAGTAGTCTGAGGAATGACAATTCTTTTACCTCAGTTTCCTGATACCTAGGTTTGTTTGAGGCTGTCTGACTCATGGAACAAGCTCCATCTAAATATATGCCTATGTCTTCATGTATTCAAAAGACCCTCCTTGTAATGACATTGTAGGAATGAGGCCATAGTGGGAACTCACACTGCATACCCAGTGCGCCCTTGCCCACCTTTTAAAAAAATATCTTCAGTCCCTAGGGACAGAATTGCTGGTGTGGACTAAGACTACTGTGTATGGGACTGCAAAACCAGCCCAGAGTCAGAACTGGCTGAAGGCAGTGGGGAAGAAGGTTGAGTTTGTCTTTGCAGTGCAGCTTCTCCATTCAGACCTGCCCTATTGTGACTGCCGCTCAGTCCTCATGCACCTTCTGCCCTTGTCTTCATTGCTTCACTCAGGTCCTCCTCCCAGAACCATTCCCAGTACCTGGGCCTTTCTTGTTTTTTTCTCTGTATTTTACACTCAGGCCGCCTAATACTTGATAATGGGAAAATAGGTTCAGAAATAAGTGCCAATGCCTATGAGAGAAGATGTTAGAGAACCACAAGACCTGTGACCAGGTGAGAGTCAGCACTGCACTGTGGGTGGGAGCCTCACTTTGAAGTCAAGCTGCCTGGCTTGCTCACACTGACACGGAACATGTTGGAGCTACTTGTTTCACATCTCTGTACTTCACTCTCCTCCCCTGTAAGATGAAGGCACCACCTTTTCCTCTCGGGGGAGTGGTGTGTATTATAAGGTATATCTACATAACGTGTATGGCTCAGAGGCAAGCATATAGTGCTCTGTAAGTAAATGAGAGTTCCCATCTTCCACCCCCCACCCCCACACACTGGCTGGAGTGGAAAGGAATATAGGAATCATCCCATCTAACCTCTTGGAGAAGCATATCCGCTGTAACCTAGAAAAGTGATTCCAGATGCAAAAGGAGAAACATGCAGCTGAGCCCTTTGGCTCAGAGCTGTGGGCTGCACCCATCCTCTTGGCCAGTGTGACCCAAGTCTGATCTTGCGGTTGTTTGATCCAGTGATAACAACTTTGGAGCTAAACAGTCAAAATATCTCTGAAAAAGACCTGCTTCCCACAGATGTGCAGCCAGCCACCTGGATCCCAGATTTGTTTTTAGTTTAGCAACCCTGGTCTTTTAAAAATACGCCTTTGAAAATGTGCTGAATCCATTCTGTATTGTTCCCTCCTCTCCTGACAGGCCCTCTCTCCCTCCTTCCACACCCACCTCTTGGCCACCCTCTTGTCTTGACAGCTGCAGGGAAAGATTTTGCTCCAGCTGTCTGTCAAGACTTCAGAAGCCAGCCGCAATGTAATTGTAATCTATTTTCCACCCTTCAATAGTAGTGGGTGAAAAACACACATACATTGCTCAAAATTGCAAGGAGAGGGGAGCCAGAATTATCCTGTGACTCACACAGAGCCCCGCATAGATAATTACCGCCATTCATTACTGGCCCAGGAAAGAAAGCAAGGGTCTGGTTGGGTTTTAGTGAACCAGAAGCCTATGGGATAAGAGAAGAAGGAGGGGGTGTGCTTCCTCCCGGCTGCCCCCTCCCTCTCTCCCCCACACTCTTGCATGCCAAGTTTCCAGAAAAATAGCATCCTGCTGGCCATTCACCTCCCATCTTGATTTTTTTTAATGTTTATTTAACGTGCAGTTTAGAATTGGTACTGTGGCCAGATTCTGCCAAGCATCTCTCCCCAGAATGTCTCAATAATCTTGAGTCAGACCCGACTTACCTGTTTTCTGGGATGAGGGTTAAATAGGCTTTATTTCATTAATTCATGCCTTCATTCAACTTGTCATCAATTCACCTCAAAGGACTGGATTCCAAGGGAAATACTGAATTTGCATTCTTCCCAATGAAGAGTGCTTCCCTCCCCACTTTAGCCCTGCCTAGTATCAACTCCAGCAGAGAGATTAGGATGCCATTTACTTGCTCTTCCCAGTCAATGCATTCTCTCTCTCTCCTAAATTCCCTTAGTTGTGCTGCCCTGTCTTAAGAGCTTTCATTAGACCTTTAACTTGTTGAGACAGAGAATATCCCTAAGAAAGGGGGTGTATACACAAATATATCAATATCAGCTCTGAGCACAGAGTTTTATATTGTTTGTAGGCTCTCAAGCAGTATGGAAGGAAGGAAGGAAGGAAGGAAGGAAGGAAGGAAGGAAGGAAGGAAGGAAGGAAGGAAGGAAGGAAAGAAGGAAGGAAGGAAAGAAGGAAGGAAAGAAGGAAGGAAGGAAGGAAGGAAGGAAGGAAGGAAGGAAAGAAGGAAGGAAAGAAGGAAGGAAGGAAGGAAGGAAGGAAAGAAAGAAGGAAGGGAAAGCTCAAGTAGGGAACAATGTATTTTAAGCTAAATGCCCTTGAATTTTTATGGAGAGGGGCAAGTTCTAATGGAAGAATAAGATTTGGATTAGTTGATAGAGAAAGTCCTTTTAGAATGAGAACTATTGAAAGAAAAGGATCTTACACTGGGACTGAATCTCTGGAATTAGAATACATAAAAGAATACACTAAGGCTCTATATTACTCAACATTGTATTACTTAACATTTTTCAGTTTTGCCCCGCACTAATGCTCCTCGAGGGTGGTTCATCAATATCCATGTATTTCCTTTAGTATCAGCCATTCCTTACAGGAGCTCATTAACTTTTTGGGATTTGTACTAGTGTTTAGGCCCTTGACTGATACTTTTAGGACAGTTAAGTTTTCCTTCAGCTCTCACACATTTTGTTGTTCTTACTGTTTTATGCTGCTATTTTTGATTCTCAAGATTCGTAAGGAGTACAAAATTCCTCATCTTTTTTTTTACTTCTAAAAAGACTGATGTTTCAGGAGTTAGAAGGAGCATTTAACTTATGATTCCTGGGAATCTGATTTATTTTGAAGACTCATTCCTCATAAATTTATCATACAAAGTCAGGAATAATCTGGTGAATTGGTTAGAGTAAAGAGACACATGATTTACTTATAGTTCTTAATAATAATGGCAATTTTATTTATTTATTATAATATTGATTTGTGGGAGAGAAAGAGAAAAAACACACACATTAATTTGTTGTTCCTCTTATGTATGCACTCATTGGTTGATTCTTGTGTGTGCCCTGCCCAGGGATCTAATCTGCATCATTGGTGTATTAGGATGATGCTCTAACCAACTGAGCTACCCAGCCAGGGCCAATAATGGCAATTTTAACATTGAATGTTTACTTGGTATTTGACATTGTGTTTAATATTTTACATGAATCATTTTAATTTAACATTCATTTCATCCCAATTATACAAGTTACCCCACCTTACATATGATAAAAGGGAGTTAGAAAACTACCCAGGCTCATGCAAACAGGAAGTAACTGAACTGGGATTTGATTCCAGGAAGTGTGTCTTCAGAGCCCACACTCTGCAGGCTCTCCTAGCTATAGCTTCTCTCTGTGACTGCAACTCTGGTCCAGACAGATATCTAGATAGATCACATTCTTTATCTCCCTGGATCTAGGCAAATTAACACAAATGAGACTTCAAAATGACAGATATTTGGGCTATCTAAGAGACGATTCCAAAGCATTATTTTTTGGGGAGAGGCAGGATTACTGTTGATTGTTATTGCATTTTTAAGTGAAATAACTTGCCAAGTATTTCATACTTATAACTTCCAGTGTTATAACCTTCAAAACTCCAATCTCTTTCACACAAACACACGTGTGTGTATGTGTGTGTGTAAATGAGATAGATGTATCTGATTTAAACAGTTATTTTAGATGTACTAATCCATTGAACTCTTTCCCAGAAACTCTGAAACCAAGGTATTTCCAGGAAAGTCAGTTGAAGTTCTCTAATGAATCTTTTACTTGAACAAGGAGCTTTCTGGTTGTTGTCCCACAAATAGTATTCTCTAACTGCATATTCTGAATACTCATAAATTTTTATTCTAAAATAAAAATTTTCAGCAGAAAATCTTAAAATATTGAATTTTTAAAAAATGACTTTCAGAGGATACCGTGCTGCCTATCTTGGTTTTTTTTTTTTTTTTTTTTTTTTTGTTTTTTTTTTCCATTCCTATTAATCTAGGTATTTTCTGATGTGCAATCCATATCTCTCCTGCTGTGTTGGCTCATTCCATATGATTGTCATGATACTGATGTTATAATTTTCATGGTCCTCTCTCAAGGCCAGGAAATCACAGAATTTGTAACTGAGCTGATGGTTATGGTCACATTCCAATTTCCTTAAATGCCTCCACCTTGAACAGCCCTCTGAGTCTCAATTTTTGTAATGTGGCTGAGGAGCTGTGAGAATGCCATCTGTTTACAAGAATGAGGCCACTGATGGCTGCACACTTGACTTGAAAATGGCACCACTCATCCAAATCAAGATTTGTGACTTAAAGAAGCTGGCCTTGGACAACTAGGTTGAACCTCACTTTTTGGGAGGTCTGGCCATTTTAGAGAAGTTGGTTGAAAACATGAGCCTAGAGTGGCATTTATATAGCATTTTTATTTATTTAATATAATGGCTGTACTCAGCTTTGTATAAAGAATGGGAATAATAGAATCAAATTAAGGGAAGCTAGTTAGATAGAATAGCATGGAAGTTCCCTAATGAAGAGATCTGATAGACCATGGAATAGTCTTCCCCAGGAAGGCTGGTCTCATTGAGATGTGGTTATTTACCATGGAACCAAATAGTTCCCCACTGGGTGCCTTTTAGGCCATTTTCATTTTGGTTTGTGTCTTGGATTTAATTGGAAAAGTATTTCACATCTGTTGTTGACTATCTAAGTCAATGTTTCTCAAATTCTAGTTGTGGCAGAATTACCTAGTTATCTTGTTAAAATACAGACCCCTAGATCCTGTTCCCAGAACTTTTGTTTCATGAAGCATGAGTACTGTCTAGGTAACTTCATGTTTGCCAATTATTATTATTATTATTATTATTATTCTGGTGCACATATGCTGTAAACTCCATTTTGAAAAAAACAATGATTTGGGAGATTTCTGACTTGTAATAAGTATATCTGTACATTTACATTTGTTCCTTATTCTCATCCTTATAGTCCACTTTGCCTTATTACCAGAGTCCTGTTCCATTTGCAGATAGGAATCATGTTTGGTAGAAAAAATATTTGGTGGAAGAGGTTGCTCAGAGGGTGCTGCTGCCAGGAGCTCTCCAATCCCTCTCAATCTGGCCTTCCCTGCCTTTCCTGTGAGACAGGTTGGCGTTGTGCAGTGTTGCCTAAAGTTCCGTGGCACATTGACAACCATTAGAAAAAGAGATTCTATTGGCAGATAAGTGTGAGAAACTGTGGAAAACAAAGTTAATCAGATTTCTTTAGTGCAGAGTTTCCCAGAGACTTTATCATTACAGAATCTTAACCATTTCCTATATTGATCATAGAATTTCTCATGGGACTACTGTATCAGGGAACACACTCTGAGATTCTCAGTGAGTTGAAAGCAAGAAAAATTAGTTTTTAACCTCAGCACTTCACTCGAGTAGTTTAGTAACTTTGGGTAGGTTCTTTGAAATGGGAGTAATCATGTGACTGTAACTGTTATTGTGAGAATAGAATAAAATTAATTTGTGAAGTGTAAAGTACCATCAGTTGTAATTGGGAAACATGTTGTGTATAAGTTTGGAAAGTGGAGAGTGAGCCTGTCTTCCACTTTGCTTAGACTGACCAGAAGGGACTAAAAAATCTGATCTACTTTGGCTCACCAGCGATTGTCTTAATGACGCATCAATAGTTAACTAAAAATTCTCATATTATTACTTTCTAAATCATTCCACTGACATATTGATTTGACAAAATATTATAGCCCTGGATACTTTGCAGTGGATGCAGAAACAGGACTAGTAAGTGGTGACTCATGGTGAAGGAGATGGTTAAAGCCATGTACCAATAGGATGGAAAGGGCTTGGACTGAATATACTAAATGTTGCCATTAAGGCTGAAAGGAAATGGCCAAAGATAGTAAGTCCACAGGAAGAAATAAAGGGTACAGGAAATGGTAAACATGCCGATTAATATGAACTATTCTTTAAATATATTTTTCTCATTTTCTCAATTTCTTTAAAGAAATAAGATTTATATATCTTTAAAAATATAAAAAGCCTGGCTGGTATTGCTCAGTGGTTGGGCATCAACCTAGAACCAGAAGGTCATGGTTCAATTCCCAATCAGGGCCCATGCCGGGGGTATGGCCTGGATCCCCAGTTAGGGGGCATGTAGGAGAAAGCTAATTGATTATTTCTGTATCTCCCTCTCCCTTTCCCTCTCTAAAATAAATTTAAAAAAGTATTTTATAAAGAATAACTATAGCATTGTATTCTTTTTTAAAACTATTTTTATTGATTTATAATTGAGCTTTTGAAAGTCAAGATTTGATATGTATTTTAACATGTATTTTAATATAATTATATATATTATATATTATAATGTATATTTTATATAAAGATATTATATATGCAAATATATATTTATTTTTAAATTTTCATTTATTTATTTTAAAGAGCAAGGAAGGGGTAGAGCGAGAGATAGAGAAACACTGATTTTTTTTGTTTTTTTTTGTTCCACTTATTTATGCATTGGCTGATTCTTGTATATGCCCCGACCGGAGATTTAACCTGCAATCTTGGCATGCTCTAATCAACTGAGCTAGGGCTTATATATACTTATTTCATACCTACTATATAAGTTATAAGGCATTCTTATATTCTAAAAATGTAAACAGTACAAACAACATTCTCTGACCAGAGTGAATCAGACTAGAAATAAACAAAAACACAGAAAACAAAAGTTTTCCAACAACCTAGATATAAAAAAACAAAACCACCTTTAATATCTTAGATTTAAAAGAAAATCTAAATGAAAATTGAAGAATATATGGAAACATTTATATTATAAAAAATAGTAGGTATTAGAATTAATGAGAAATAGTTAAAGCGAGGATTAGAGGCAAATTCATAGCTCTAAATACTTATATTAGTAATTATGAAAGAAGGAAAGTAAACAAATTAACTTACAACCCAAACAAGTAGAAAAAATTTTTAAACCCAAGTAAAATAGGAGAACTTATTTAATAAACAGAAGTAAAATTAACGAAGTAAATTATAGGAAAAATTAACGAAGTAAAATATAGGAAATTAACGAAGTAAAATATAGGAAATACTGATACCAAAATATAAGTCATTAGCTTTTTAAAGTTAAAAATAATAAAATAGTTGGATATTAACTAATATAATGATGAAAAAGAAAAAGTTTAAACATACAAAATAGAAACTAAAATGGAGAAAATATCAAAATAAGTAAACAACAAACAAATAGGGAAATTGCAGACACAGAGGAAATTAAAAGAATTATGGGAGGCTACTGTGCTCAATTTCTTGCAAATAAACTTGAATACCTGAATGAAAGGGGCACTTTTGTAGGGAATAATAATAATAATATCCTTTTGTAGGGGCACAGAAGGAGACCAGGCAGACAAGAATGCAGCCTTTTCCACTAGTCACTTACAGCTAGGATGAGGTAAAAGAGATTCCAGGCTTTCCTCAGGCATGATCTGAGACTTGGAGAGAGGACAGTGAAAGGGGCATTGTTTCTGACGACTTGATGTCATTGTATTTATTCTTCATCTTTATTAATATTCAGTAACCAGTAATAAACCCTGGCCCCCAGTTTGCTGAACGTTCTTGTGTAAATACATTTGCTGGCTCTGTGAGTTCCTGCTGAAAACTGGCAGCCCTGTGATATTATAACACAGTCCCTCCTTCCCCATCCCACCCCCGACCTCAAGAGGTTTTTAACTGATTGACTTTTAAAAAGGATTCTGTGAAATAAATATAAATTCATTTATCAGTATGTCTCCAGCATCCCTCTCCCATATTTCTGTCCCTTTAAAAGGTTGCTAGGCAACCAGGTTGAAAAATAGCCGAAGCCCTTGTAGGGAGAAGACATACTTACAATGTTAGAAATATAAATATGGGCTTTCTCACTTGGGCTTGCTCACAGGCTGCCAGGTTTTGAGACATAATCAATTCAGAGGCAATGATTGCAATTGATCTTGAGGTTGCCGAAAACAATTGGCCATCATCTGCCCAGGAAGGCATGACATTCTAAACCATCCAAGTGTGAGAGGAGGTGCTGCTCCCATGGTACCTTTTGACCTTGAAAGGGGATGAATTTTCAGTGGTTCCTACTGGCCAACCTCTCTGCCTGAGTCTGTGTGACTCCATTCTTGCAGTTAGCAGTCTCCATCAAATCTCTTCAGAGCTCACAATTGTTAACGCCCAGTCTCCCCTAGGAATTGCTGCTACATCTCCCCTGGCACTAATATGTCCACTTGATTTTAAACGGAGCCTGCTGGCATGGCCATTGGCATTGTGTCGTCTCTGGTGGCTCCGGCTGAGAATGCTCTAAGGAACTGCACAGCCTCCCTACCTGGTGTGTGTGCCAGGGTCTGCTCATGGGGACAGGTGTTGGTATTCAGCTGCTAATTTCCCCCATTAGAGACAATGTGGTAGGATCTGATGACACAATCTGTTCATCTGAGGTCTGCCCTGGTTTTTCCTGTTTAGAATACATTGCTAACTTTATTGAAACAATCAAAGAAGGAATAGATGCACAGTGTGACCCTAAGTGGTTTTGCTTTGCTATGGGGAAAAAAAAATCCACAGCAGTCCATTTCTTTCTGTCTATTATAAATTTATTAGCAGCGTGCTGTAATTAGGTGCATGGTTTTTGCCTTAGAGGACAAATGGTGCTTCTTGAACTGTGACGCTAGTCTGATTGTGGTAAAATAACCCATTTGGTTTTACCAGCTGTGACTTTGGAGGGAACCGAACGACAGAGAAATGCATAAAATTCAACAGTTGAAACCATTCTCAGCTCACACTCCCTATTGCTGATTATTCCGCATCCCAAACAAAATGCTATTTGGGTTTGCTTGCTAATGTCTTAGTGACCTGAGGAGTATTGTGCTTAAGTGAATGGGATGTCAGAAGAGCAATGGGCTTATCAACTCAGGCTCATATTCCCCCATCAATGTGAGATAGACTGCTCTGGAAGAATCTCAAGGTGTGTGGTTCTGATTTACCAGGAGGGATTCCCGAGTGGGGAAGCAGGATGGTGCACTGGTTGCGATGTTGCTGTTCAGATCAGGCTGCCTGCATCAGAAGCCACAGTATTTGGCTTCTGAGTTTCTCTAAGCCTTGGTTCTCTATCTCCAAAACAGGGAATTGTATAACCTTCCTCACACAGTGTATGTGAGGATTAAATGAGTGAATTCTTAGCAGAGTCCTTACACATGATACGCTCTCAAGAAAATTGAGGATTCAGATCCCAGAAATAATAAAGCCCATTGTACTTTGCAAAAATAGACCAGCTTATGGGAAAGTTGTGGGTTCCCAACTGGGCTTGAGAAAATAGGGGGAAGAGCCATTTACCAGCTCCCCTCAGCCTACGCTGGGCCTGGCACTCCTGCCTATGGGGAAGGGGTCCAGAAGGAAAAGGAGTTCCCCTTCTGTGGCTGTGATTCTGGCAAGAGTTCTGAACTTCGCTGACTTTCATGGATTTCTTTTCTTTTCAATGCTAGGAGAAACCTTAGAGATGGACAGGAAAGCGTGAGAGGAGGTGTCGCCGCCTGGCTTCACTTTTTCAGCTCGCACAAAGTAGGAACCATAGAAACGGAAAACCACAAAGAGATCAAGTCTGTGTTTGTGGTCCTGTCCCCTCACTGGTCCTTGTACTGGGTCCCCTTTTCTAAGTTTCTATTCTTGCCTGCCATTTATCCCAAGTAAAGGTTTATCCAATAAAGGTTTACAGTAGGCTGCTTCCCAGTACATCCCCATTTCAATGAGGACCTTCTGGGACAGAAAGCAGTGAGTCTTAATGAGGACGTCTCACGCACATGACAAAACAGGTTTTCTAAGTGGGGGAAGAAGGCTACCGTTATCTCTTGATAAACTCGTAAGGGGTCCTAATGTCATAGGAGACTGGGCTCATTCAGTTGATGAAGGCTGGAAGTTGTCTATTGCAAGCCTAACGTAAAATATGTTAAAAGATGGTGTTTCATTTTAAAAGAGAAAGGGGGGTCATTTTAACACTCTTAGCATCTCTATGTTTTCTCACTCACTTCTTTCCTGTGCCATTGATCTATTATTGCCTTTCAGCTCAGAATCTCCCGTTTTGTGCTCTCCCCTTTTGTGATCCTAGAGTGTACTTTAAACATTTCTCCTTTGCCATGTGCAAATGCTACGTTTTGTCGGTAGAGGGCACTGGAGGGCCACTGCCGGAGAAAAGGGCCCTCTGGTTTCAGTGTCCTTTCTGAAACCTTGCTCTGTGGACTTTGGCTATCCGAGGCATTTGGGACACACAGTGGTGCTCACCCTCCAGAGAGTTTGACCAGCACCCAGTGGGCAGCTTCCAGTGAGTCTCAAAGGCAGCCCGGCAGGTGGTTCCCTATTTTCCAGCCCTGGCTTGTCTTACCTCAGAGAACATCACGCCCGTGGCCCATAGTCACATCCTTTCCAATGAGGTCTGAGTCTCAGCTTTGGGTTTGGGGGCAGGGGCTCTTCCAAATTAGTTTGTTTTATTTTTCCCCCACGGGCATTCTGTCCCAGGTAGAGGGGCTGCTCCCAGTACGTGTTCTTCCGGTATTGTTAGAGTTCTCTTTACTCCCCAGCATCTAATCCCCTATTACTAGTCAATAATTCTTTTTATTAACTTTCCCCTGTTCAAATTACTGGTGTTTCTTTCTGTCGGCTGGTCGGACCCAAATTGACAAATCCTGGAGGATCAGAAGTGATGTTGTGCTGATGGTGGGTTTGGGGAGATACTGGGCCTGCAATTCTGAGCTCTTTCCCTTCTCCTTTTCTCTTGGGAGTCAGCCAGACCCAAGACTGGCCCGATAAGTCTGTCTCTCACATTTAGAAAGCCTGTTCCCTGCAGGCGAAACCACGTTCTCCAAGATCAGCTCTATCAGTAATATAGGTGTTATTTTGGACCCAGTCTACTGACTACTTTATCTTATTTCTCTCTTTCTCTCTCTTTAAAAAAAAATTTTTTTTTTATTGATTTTGTACAGAGAGGAAGGGAGAGAGATAGAGAGTTAGAAACATCAATGAGAAAGAGTCATCGATCAGCTGCCTCTTGCACACCCCCTACTGGGGATGTGCCCGCAACCAAGGTACATGCCCTTGACGGGAATCAAACCCGGGACCTTTCAGTCCCCAAGCCGACGCTCTATCCATTGAGCGAAACCAGTTTCGGCTACTTTATCTTATTTCTCAATTAGTTCATAACCCAGGCAGGGAGAAGTCCTACTTTCTATTGTTCCCTCCCCCCCACCCAACATCCCAATGATTTTCATATAAAACATTTTAAAACAACCTACCACCAAATAAATGAATGCTTTGAGGAAGTGCTCTTTAGCTTTTCCAGCCCCCTTTCCCCCTCCCACATCACTGTGGCTTTCATCTCACCACAATAAAGCTATTTTTCTTAAAATGCTAACATAATTGGTGAGTGATTCTGTATCTCCAAAACACTGTCACACCGTAATGGCCATCTTCAAGGAATACAATGCCACAGAGCCCACATAAACAGTTCAGAACTTGATAATAAAAAACATTTAGAAAACAATGAAATCTATTTGAAACACATCTCTTTCAAATCAAGAATTAACAAATCATGCATTTAACACTCTCTGTGAAAAAGAATAGTCTTGTGGCTTCTACCATGTGCATGAAGGCCCAGGAAGGGAAAGGATCATTAGCCAGCCCTTGGGCAAGGTCTACTTCCCTGGCACATTGGACATTAACAGTTGGATTGGATGGTATTGCTGAGTTCTTGTTGAAGGAGGAAATTGAAGAACGGGTGACAGCAAATGACCACATTGGCTCAGACTGTGAGCTGCACACCACTTCTCCCCTCCATCATCTCTATTGACACAGCCTTCTATTGTCCTTGACTTTCTCTTGCACTCTGCATGCATGGCCGGGTTACCTATGTGTCCTGTGTGTTTGCATAAGGAGAGTACAGTGGAAGGAAATGTGCTCAGAGAGAAAGAAAATGTAACCGGACAACCAAGGAGTCTGGGCTGCATGTCACTGCTTGAACCAATTAAGCAGACACAGGGTTGAATTGTATATAAGTGTTTATTCCAGTACTGCGGAAGTGTGGGAGAGCAGTTGGTAACCCACAAAAATCTGCTCTGATGCCCCTTGCCTGTTGGCTGGTTATATACCCATGAGAGAGAAGATAGCCACGTGCAGTTATGAGCTACAAGTGTAACATGGAAAGGGGAGGGTAGAGTCTGTAGTCCGGCCTTTAGGAGCTCAAAGTCTGATCACAAGGTGGCTAATCTTCTGTGATGTTACAAATTCAGCCCGTTATGGGATTGGAGAATGGTAGCGTTCCTGAGAAAAACTCCAAGAGGGGGGCAGGGTCCAGGCACAGCAACCAAATCAAAGCGTGTCCTGCCCTTGGTCTACTCTCAAAATGTATTTCTTTTCTGAGTAATGGACCCATTGAGGCAACTTATCTTTTTACAGCCTTGTTTTATCCTCTAGGTTCCCAGGGTCGGTAAGAAAACGTCTTATTAATAGTTAGTGAGGTGAATAATTATTAGACAGCTGTGGCTCTATTCTCATTGCATGCCCTTCCCCACTCTCAAAAACACTACTCATGCTTTTTGTGGACATTTTTATTTTTATTTTTTTTATCCTCACCAGAGGATATGTTTATTGATTTTAGACAAAGAGGAAGGGAGAGAGAGAGAAACATCCATGTGAGAAACATTGATTGGTTGCCTATTATACATGGTGCCCCAACCAAGAATTGAACCCACAACCTTTTGCTGTGTGGGCGATACTCCAACCAACTGAGCCACCTAGGCAGGCCCCTTTTGTGAACATTAGAAATGGTGTAGCGACTAAGGATTAATACAGCTTCATGACACCTCCATCTCAAGCATAGGCCTAGGTAATAACATCTGACACAGGAAGCATAGTGTAATCTTGAGATTCTGAGATGACTTTTGAAATAGATTCTCACTAGGCTAAAAAGCCAAAGAAAATGAACATCTTGTCACTTACTGATGGTTAATGATTGAGATGAGTTTATTATGAGCCATATGATTTGACGGGGTAACATCACATTTTAATGATTACAGCAAATGCTGTTATGTAAGGGACAGGATCAAATCAGGTTATTAAGAATCAGAATCTGAGGTATCAACAAGCTTGAAATTTAAGTCCAAATCTTTGCTTTTCTAATTGTTTTTTTTTGAATGATTCTTTAGTTATTGTGGAATACATTTACATAGGCATTAGTCATCAAGCCATTATAGACAGTGATGCTATAAGGCGGAGATGTGACTTAGGTTCATTTTATTTTTGTGATATGGTTCAGGACATGCTATCTCTAGACTTTACACCTTGGCACATTGACTAGTTCAAGCTGAAGGATTTTGAGAAATGGCACGTACTAAAAGAACTTCCTGACCTTCTCCTGAACCAGGCCACAAAACCCTCTTGTGAGAGGTGCCCTCTCAATACTCAGGGAGAGGAGCATTCTTATCTCCCAAGACCAAGATAATGGACACAGAGAAATCTGCCTGAACAGGCCTTGCTGAGTTTCCCCAGTGACCACACTGAGCTTGTACTCTTTGTTCCATTGCACCTTTCCACGACTCTCCACTCTTCATCAAAGTTAACATAAAACACTCAGGTTTAACATTTCTTTTGACTCTTCATTCCTTATGAAGCCTCTTATGTCATATAAAACTAATCTCTCTATATAAAAGCCTAAGTGACCATTCGAACTGGTAGACTGGACAATAGGTTGACGGGTCACTATGACATGCCCTGACCACCACGGGGGTGGGGGTGGGGGGGCGGGCAGACGCTCAATGCAGGAGTGCCCCCTGGTGGTCAGTGCCCTCCCACAGCCAACCTCCTGTGGCCAGCCAACCTCCATGGTCCCTCTCCCCAGACTGCCCAATCGGGTCCCAGTCAAGATTGGGCAAGACAAGCCCCCATTGGCCCCAATCACTGGCCAGGCCTAGGCACCTCCCCCCACCCCCCCTCCCCTCGTCCCCCACCTGTGCATGAATTTGTGCACCAGGCCTCTAGTAGTAAATAAATTTGTAGGCTTTTCTTTTGTTAATCTGTCCTTTGTTACAGAGGTTCCAATTGAGAACTTAAAGGGTAAAGGAAAATAGTTTTGTTTTTTTTTCTTCTCTGTATTTGCTCCCTTACCTCTGCCTCTAGTGTCCTTGCAAACCACTGAGGGGGAGATGCCTCTGTGGTGGATTAGCATTTAGCGTGAATGTCTTTTCCAACCTGGACGTAGATTTCACACTTACTGAGGGCGCATGCACAGCACTGTGATTCTGACCTGTGTCACCTTCATGTCTGTTTTCTGATTTTAAAGAAGTATCTTCAACTATTTAATTTTTTTCAAATGATTCCTCTTTAGCAGGATTACACCATATGTATGTTTTGAGTAAATCTTGGTCTGTGCCCCATACGTCAAGGTGATTACTCAGATACTCCCACCATTAGAACCAGGTAGCAGATTCTTACAAGTGGCAGAATGGAACCCAGCATCAGGGGATCAAAGCCAGACTCTGGTGGAGCTGAACCACATAAGGTTACTATTCACCGAGTGTTCTCTGGAGTGGTGACCCAAGGGTACCTTCACAACCTGCAGGGCTGTTTGGCGGTCCCTTCCCTCCTCTGTTCGGGGAAGCATCACAGGCCGGCTCGAGAAAGTGAGGCCATCAGTGTCTGCTCTCCTGCGTGGGAGTTACAACGTGGGATCCTCAATGTTCTAATAGTGAAAAAACAATAGAAACAGCCTGAATATGGGTGTTGGCTAAACAAACTATAATGTGTCCACATTGTGGCATGGTTGATCTTTAGAATGGGAAACATTAGGACCAGGACACTTACGTGTAGTGTATAATCACATTTCTACTGTCCCCAACTATAAACTTATTATAAAAACTAATATTTTATAAAATTTATATTGCACTTATATAAAGGGGCGGACAAAAGTAGGTGTACAGTTGTTCTTATGGAAAATACAATTGAAAAATCCAAGAATATATTCTGTTTCATTTACTCAAGTGTGTCAACCTACTTTTGCCCACCCCTGTTTTTATAGCACAGAAAGTATATAATATTTATAGCACAGCAAAATAGTCTATATTATATATTTACAGCAAATATTTAAAATGCATCTAAAAAGGCCTGAGAGAATACAAGTCCAACTGATATAGGGAAGAGACTGTGAATTAGGGGAATTAGGGGTGGAATTGAAGAGGAATTTTGTTTTTTGCTTTCTATGTTCCTATGTGTGGGAATTTTTATTTTTTGGGTTAATCCTCACCCAAGGATATTTTTCCATTGATTTTTAGAGAGAATTAAAGGGAGGGGAAGAGACAGACAGAAAGAAAAATTTAGTGAGAGAGACACACTGATTGGTTGCCTCCCACAGTTTCCCGGACCCTCGCCAGGGATCAAGCTTATAACTGAGGTACATGCCCTTGACTGGAATCAAACCTGCCACCATTCAGTCTATGGGCCAACATTTTATCCACTGAGCCAAAATGGCTAGGACAGTCTTTTTCTTTTTAATTGATTTTGGAGGAGAAGGGAAAGGGAGAGATAGGAACATCAATGATGAGAAACAATCATCAATTGGTTGCCTCCTGCACAGCCCCCACTGGGGATCAAGCCCACAACTGGGCAAGTGCCCTGACTGAGAGTTGAACCGTGATCTCCTGGTTCATAGGTCACTGTTCAACCGCTGAGCCACACTGGCAGGGCTAAATTGGGGAATTGTTTTATTCTGGTGGAATCTTGTATTATAGATATTTCAAATTTTTAAATACTTTTGAACAGGTAGGAGGTGACTTAGGAAGAAAGGTAACTTTGGCTGTGACTAGGTGGTAATAATGAGGGGAGAGACACAGGCACACACCTCACCATTCAACCTCATTCCTGAATCTACCGATTGTGATCAAGATGGCAGCCCCTCTGCTGTGATCAATACTCTGAGAATGCTTCATTATGCTCAGATGTCTTGCTTTTTTGCTTTTATAGTAAATAAACAGAATACCTTTTGAACACTATCCCAGGTGTTTAACTATATGCTAATGATCATTCATTAATTACTATACCTCAGTCTTTATATTTCCTCTCCGTATTTCGCCTTTTCTTTCCTAACACCCTCCTCCCCTCATCAACTGGTTTATGTCCCCTCTATTTAGGATCCATCTTGAAATTCATAGCTTCCAAGAAGCCTTTCTTAATTAACTCAGCTTCATTGAGAACTCTTTTACTCAGCTTCTCCTTGGTGAATGTGTTTTAATGTTTGAGGACTTCATTTTGCACCTTCTGGAGGTGTTGCTTGCTAATTGGCTTCCTGTCTTTTTTTTTTTCATATATGTTCTCTTAATTCATCTTCCAAAGTAACAGACTCTTTCATGGAATAAAACACAGAAAACAGTGAAGTGTGTGGGCTTGGGAGACAAAAATACCTAAGTGAAAAACCTACTTCCATTTTTTGTTGGATGTGTTTAATAAATTTTTTTCCTCTAAGCTCATTTTTTCCCCCACTAGTGAAACTGAAATAATAATTCCTATTTTATAGGATTGCTGTGGTGTTCCACTGACTTATATGGGAAGCACTTGGCATGGAGGTTGATTGTAGTAAGCACACAACATGATAGTTATTAGTATTGATCCTCTTCTATCTCCAATCCATTATCGTATATATAATTATATTAGAGGCCCATGAAATTCATGTGAGAGTAGGCCTTTCTTCCTCCAGCTGCTGGCACCGGCTTCCCTCTGGCACCTGAAACCCAGGCTTCCCTCGCAGCCCCAGCTTTGTCTGGAAGGTAGTCCAGAGGATATCTGGAAGGTTGTTTGGCTGTCTGGTCTAATTAGCATATCACGCTTTACACACACACACACACACACACACACACACACATCCCATAGTGAGGTTTAAAGTCATGATTTATTTGTTCATTTTGGTACATTTGGGCTTCAAAAGTAGAGGAATGAGGCTTACATATTGTCAAATCCAACTCAAGTCACCACCTAAAGAAAACTCCTTTGCTTCTCAAACCCTGCTTGCTCTGTAAAATTTAGTTATAATTTGCTTATATTGAAATGAGCTCTTCCATAGTCTAATTTTATACTACTTTGGGAACCAAGTCAAATTTTGTCTTGGAATAATTTCTGGTCTTACAATATATGTATGTTTGTGTTCACTCATTCATGTAGTCATTCAGTAAAACTTTGCTAAGTGTTGCTGTGCTGGGCACTAAAGGTACACATGAAGCGTGAAGAGAAGCCTGTCAGGCAGATAAATTGAGGAGAGCACTCTAAATTGAAGATATAGCATGTGCAAAGGTCCTGAGGCACTAAAGCACAGGACTTGCTTTAGGACCTGTTGATACTGTATAGTACAGTGAACATAGGGAAGTAGTTTGAGATGAGATTGGGTAGTTAAACATGCAAGGCCATTTGTATTTCATGTAAAAGAGTTGAGATTTTATCATGCTGGCAGTATGAATCTATTGACTTTGAGCAAGAAAATAACAATATCAGATTTGAATGTTACAAAAAGTTGTAGCTGCCAAGTGCAAGATGGATTATATACAGATGAGGATAGAGAGAGGGAATAAAATAAGGAGGCCCCTAGAGTAATCTGGGTATGAGATGTTACATGAATGAACTAGAATATCAAAGAAGGAATGGGGTGTTGAGAAAGGAAATTAGGAAATAGAATTTATAGGACTTGGTGCTTGATTGATATATTCATTTTCTATTGCTGTCAGAACAAATTACCATAAATTTAGCATTTTAAAGCAGCACAGATTTATTATTTAACAGTTTTGTAAGTTCAAAATCTGATGTGGGTCTCCTGGGCTAAAATCAGGGTGTCAGAAGGGCAGTAGGCCTTTCTGGAGGCTCTAGTGAGAACTGGCTTTCTTTCTTATTTAAGTTACTAGAGGCCTGGTGCACGAATTTGTGCATGGGTGGGGGTCCAGCTGGCCCTCCCCAATTGGGGCCAATTGGACCAGCCAAGGGGAGAGGCTACAGGTGGTTGGCTGACCAGCCCTGTCCCCTGGTCGAGCTCCCAGTCAAGGGGACAATTTGCATATTAGCCTTTAACTATATAGGATTAGCAGGATTTTCTTCCTTATATTTGTAGAATTAAGCTCCCATTTCCTTGCTGTATATCAGCTGAGGCCCATTCCCATCTTCCAGAGGCTACTTGCATTCTTGGGTAGAGTTTCTTTCACATTTTTAATCTCTCCTGCCTCTTTTTATTTTCTTTCTATCTCTCTCTTCTGCTTTAAAGGATTCAACATTAAATTGAGTTAATCCAGGTAATTCTCCATCCCCAGGTCCTTAACCTGAATCATATCAGCAAAGTCCCTTTGCCGTGGAAGGTAGCTTGTTCAGAGGTCCTGGGCATTGGGATGTGGACTTTTTGAGGGGTCCATTATTCTGCCTTCTTCATTGGATGTGGATTAAGTTTCTGACTCCAACAGCCAGGTGGATGCAGCTTGAGGGGAGGAAGATGGTTTCGTTTTTGAACTTGCTGACTTTGTAGTGCTCCAGGGAAATAAAAGTGGGACAATCTAGTGAGTAGTTAAATGCACCAGCCAAAAAACAGAGGAGAAATCAAGGCAGGAGGTACACATTAGGAAGCCTTGGCCATCTAGTGAGCCCTCAATTAATGAGTAGAATGGAAGGAGAATTGGGCTGAGAACAGAATGCTGGGGCCGATAATATTTCAGATGCACCGAGGGGAGAGGTACCCATCACAGGAAGAGTAGAATAACCTACACGGTGTCCCATCACGGGGTCTCAGTGCCTTGTGACACATCTCTTTCTTTCTCCTCGATCTGGCCCATTTTCTCCTCATTCCCTGATTTTCTGCCTGCTCAATAGTTTCTGCTTCCTAAAATTTCAGCTTGCACTTTGTACTCTGTGGCCTGTCCTGTCATCAATGCATCTCTCAGCTTCAGCTCCCATTACTAAACTGCCTCATTCTCTGGCCTTTTCCAGCTCAAGGTGGCAAAAATTCCTTCCAAAGAGAATCGGATTGACCCAGCTTATTTTAAAGTCACGCTGTAGTCACCAAGTTAAACGAGACCTGGCTGACCCGATGCCAGGTGCCCACTTGGTCCCATCTTCCGCTCTCTATTTCAGGAACTGAGATGAGCTCAGTATGGCTGTTCAGCAAATTATTTTGTTCCACATACACTTGGGCGAAGAAGGTTAACTTCATGTCATCACCTCTTTATCTTCAGCATCACCCCTTGCTTGTAGCCTCAGATAGCCCTAATGTTATCTGCGTGCAGGGGATCTTTATAAAAATTGAATTTTGGGTCCAAAGCACAGGAATAAAATTCAGGCAGGCAAAACTCAAGTCATTTTCCTTCACTGATTAATTTATTTTCTACATTGCCTTGGTAATGTTGAGAGCTGGTTATTCAGCATCATCGATCTTCCAGACACTCACCATTCCTCCATCCTATAGGGCCAGGGGTCCTCAAACTTTTTAAAGTGGGGGCCAGATCACGGTCCCTCAGAGAGCTGGAGGGCCGGACTATATGAACTACTAATTCCTACTGTAACACCTCGACTGCGCTCACTGCCCAAAAAACCTGGCGGGCCGGGTCAGACTCCTCTGCGGGCCGCATGTGGCCCGCGGGCCGTAGTTTGAAGACGCCTGCATAGGCCTTCAGCATCCATACCCCTAAGTGAGTGGAACCTGCTGCCTCTGCATTGCAGCTGCCCTGATTCTCCCTTATACTCTCCCTTTTAGGGGGATTCCCCTGGGCAGGGTTGCAGCTTGCATCTGTAGTTTTTTTAAATATATAGTTTATTAATTTTTATTTATTTATTTATTTTTACAGAGAGAAAGGGAGATGGATAGAAAATTAGAAACATCGATAAGAGAGAAACATTGATCAGCTGCCTCCTGCACATTCCCTAGTGGGTATGTGCCCGCAACCAAGGTACATGCCCTGATCAGAATCAAATCTGGGACTCTTGAGTTCTCAGGCCAATGCTCTATCCACTGAGCCAAACTGGTTAGGGCTGTATCTGTAGTTTTAAGAGAAGGCAAACGGATACCATGTTACTATTTAGTGCTTTTCCTGGAGGATGAGAGAACTAGAATTTATATTGCTATTGCAGACAATGTACTCTAAAGCCTTCAATGTCATTCTTTCTTTCCTGTTTATTTTTTTGTTGTTGCTGTTTTTGTTTTTTAGTTTTCATTGCACACAGATAATGATCTTTCAAAGATTTCAATTTACTGAACCTAAGTATGATGGATGGACTCCAGGAAAGATGGGGCATCTACAAGGTCAAATAAGATTCTCTAAAACCAAGCTCCTGTAATGAATGCCAGGCTTTCAAAAAGATCTGTGGGGTTTATGTGAAGCCACCAGGCATTGGTAATGGCCTGATGAGGGGTGACCCGCTGCTGTCCTCCTCTGCGCCCTGCTGCAGAGGTTCCGGCCAACACATACATGGTAGCCCCTGTCCATAGTTCCTGTGAGAAGAAGACTGAAAACAGGAAGCTACAGTGTTCTCTACACCAGGGTGGACACTTGCCATCAATTTTCTCCAGTGGAGCCTTGCCAGGTCATTCTCCAGTTGCAGAAAGGGCTGTCCCTCCTGCTCCACTGACCAATGTCAAGGCTACTAGGGTTGTTTTAATCAAGTCTGTGCACTCTGTCTACAAGTGACTTCTTGGTCATGGTTAACTTTAACTGCTTTGGGGTGAATTAAGTCTGTCAGACAGTAAGTTGCTTAAGTAGTTCTTTGTGGAACTGGCCTCAGTGAGAACAGAAGGAGCATAAATCCTGACAAAGGAAGTCCAAGAGCTGGAATGGGCTCTAGAGATGTTCTGGGACAACCTGCTTGCTGAGAGATGCCACCCAGGGCCACACAGGTGAGCTGGGAGGACATGGATGCGCAACCTCAGAGGCTGGCGCCGGTATGAACAGGTCAGCAAATCAGTGTTGCAGCCAAAGTTATATGACTGTGCTTTTGTTATTTAAAAAATACTAGGAAAGATGAAGGCTTGTTGAAGAGAATGAATGAGATAAAGAGGAAGCCCCCAGAATAACTGAAGGGCAACCTTTAGCTGCTACTCTTTCTAGCTCGGTTCACGGATGATTCTCCTTTGCATCTTTGAGTCAGATGATCTGAAGGATAATTAAATAATCATGCAGTACAGGGAAATCATATACTTCCTCTCGTATCATTTTTTCTTCCCATCTCGTCCTTGCCTTCTGCTCTCTCTCCAGACTCAAAAGGTTATATAGCCTAGCCCCAAAATTACTCACGTTCTTTGATCTACCAGACTTTTTAAACTATTTCTGTGACTTCCTACATGTTGTTTTCTAAGCCTCAAATGGTTTCCCTCTCCTTCTTTATCTTGAAAAATCCAACCTGATCTTTAGGGGTCATCTCAAGTTCTTCCTTATAAACTTTTTGGGACACTCAACATTGGATAAATTGCCCCCTTAGTTCTGTTTCCACAGAACTTTGTGCTTGTGCTTCTATTATATCATTTATCAAATTGTGTTCTGTATGAAAAGATAATACTCTGAAATATTTTGGGCTCAATTAGGATTAATTGCTTATAAGAGTGGGTTAGAGAAGACGAAAGTTCATTTCTCTCTTTAAGGAAGACTGGGGAAGTAGTCTAGAGCTGGTATGGCAGCTTAACAGTTGATAGAAATCAACAGGAATACATTTTCTATCTATACTAGGGGCCCAGTGCATGAATTTGTGCACCTTGAAAGGAATTCTGGGCCCCAAGGCTGCAGTGAGGACAGGGGTGGGTCTCGCCCCATTTTCCTCACCCCCTCCCAGCCCTTTCCACCACTGGTTCCTTATCTGCTGGCAGCCCCACTCCCATCACTGCTGCTCACACATGCTGAAGGCATCGACCCCACTCACACCCGCTGATAGCATGGAGCAATTGGGGCTGACACCAACAGCGGGTGTGAGTGGAGTTGGTGCCATCAATTGGTGTGAGTGTAAGCTGCTGTCCCGATCACCCCTCCGGAGCAGGGGGAGGTGGAGAAGCCCTGCTGCTTGCCCCCGCTGACAGCGCTGAGTGATCGAGATTGGTGCCAGGCGCGAGCAACAGGTGTGAGTGGGGTTGGCGCCAGCATCAGGTACGAGCACCACGCGGGACCGTGGCATGCGGGAGCAAAGAATTTTCAGTAACCACCAGAGGCTCACCCCAATCAATGACAGTGACCGGTGCCCCTCCTTGGTCTGGCACCCCTGCTCACCTGCTCCACCATCTGCCACGACAAACGCCCACCATGTTCCACACATGTCCCCTTGTGGTCAGTGCATGTCATAACAACCCGTTGTCCGGTTACTCCACTGTTTAGTCTATTGCATATTACAGTCTTATATATAGAGGTTATTTGCTATACTTTCATTTTCACGTTAACCTCATGTCCAAAATGGCTGCTCAAGTTCCAGCCATCACATCTATGCTCCAGAAAGCAGAAAGAGGGAAGAAGAAATATGGCATATCTCCTTTCTCTCAAAAAGACTTTCTGGAAACACCATAGAACAATTTTACTTACATATCATTGCCCAGAACTCAGTCGCATGGCCACATTTAGCTGCAAGGAAGTCAGGAAAATGTAGTCTCTATATGACAGCATTATGCCAGAATAAAAATTTTAAGGAACGAGAAGAGAATGGTTATTATCTTACATAGTTTTTATTTCTGGTTATTCTTACTGCTCTTAATTTTCTACCTATTGGAGCTGAACAATCTATGGCTTTAGGAAGCAGCTAAAACCCAGGTGAAAACAAAGATCACATATAATGGATTTAAAGTCAAATTTTTGGAGTGCAGAAATGTACCTTTCTTCATTTATGAACTTGACTTGTACATAAGTGCTTATTTTCATTTATGGCTAGAAAATAAACTTACAGTTAAAGATGTGGGAGCATAAAAAAACCCACAAAATTTTTCTCCCCTTTTAAGTTCTTTTAGCTGGGCTAATAATCACATTAACAGAGACACATTAGGATGGCCATGTGGGGGAGCCATAAGAATATGAGACCCAACGAGGCATTGTGCCATTCTGGACAAAGGAGAGTGAAAAGGGGTCTGGGGTTTTAAAGAGAAAGCAGGGGATTTACAGGTAGATGAGAAGGAGCAAACACGTGGTGAGCAAATGTTTGCTAGGCCACCCAGAAACAGGTGCACACAGAGGAAAGTTCAACAGGTAGGCTTTGCTAGATTTCTCCTTGGCTGCCTCGTTTAGTTTATGTTATGATGCTAAGGTGATGCTCCCTTCCTTTAAGCAGATTTTTCTACCTGAATTCTTCAAGTAGGAAAGGGAGAAGGGTCAAGTGTTCTTTCTGAGTCTTGTTTCTTAATAAAGCTTAAAATCAATGTCCCAAAAGGCATATTTGGGGGTTGCAAAACTTAGGCCCTCCTCAAAGATAAGGTCACTTCTATTTTAAAAATGACCGTCTTAGTAGGCTGGTGTTGCTCAGTGGTTGAGTGCTGACCTATGAACCAGAAGGTCCTAGTTTGATTCCCAATAAGGGCATATGCCTGGGTTGCAGATTCCATTCCCAGGGGGGATGGAGCAGCCAGTCAATGATTCTCATTAATGTTTCTATCTCTCTCTCCCTCTCCCTTCCTCTCTTTCTATATGAATGCCTTGTCCTGGCTGGGTGGCTCAGTTGGTTGGAACATCATCATGTACACCAAGAGGTCACAGGTTTGATTCATGGTCAGGGCACCTACCCAGGTTGTGGGTTCCATCTCTGGCCAGGGCGCATGTGGAAACAACCAATTGATGTCCTCTCTCTTCTCTTCTCTTCTCTTCTCTTCTCTTCTCTTCTCTTCTCTTCTCTTCTCTTCTCTTCTCTTCTCTTCTCTTCTCTTCTCCTCTCTCCCCCCCCCCTTATCAATAAAAAAGAAGACACAAATTATTTATTAAAATAAATAAGTAAAATTGAATGTTTTTGTGTAAATATTCAGTCAAACGTAGGGCCCTTCCCTTTTCCCTTTTCCTGCCTTTTCATCAGGAAGTGGTCTGGTTACCACAATCTTTCTGCACTCCTCTGGTTCTCTTGGGCCTCCAATAATTAGTTACCTTAGCTGTCTGTCCCCATCTCTGCCCAGGGACCTCTCTGGGAACAGTGTCTTAGCTGTTTTGTTTTCTCCATTCCTTATTGCAAAATTGACATATAAGAATAGTTTAAAATGTGGCTGTTGAATTTGTGAGTATACTTTAAATGTATCAAATGGTAGCAGAATGATCTGAAAATCCTGCAAAATTAAAAGTCTATTTCTCTAACGCCCCTAGCACTAGTTTTATTGCTTTCTTCTGGCAGTAGTAATACTCAGATCTCAATTTGAGTAGTTGTATGATTGCCTCACCCCTCAGAGTGTCTGCCCCTTGAGGAATGTTCCTGATCTATGTAACCCTCACAGGTCTTACCGAAAGCTGTTGACTTAGAAGACCCCAAATCAATGAAAATGAAGGACTAAATAAATATGGGCTGGCACTTTATACTATTAATTTACTACTAATGAATGGCTCTCCCCCAGGAAGAAACAGAGTAGATTTTATCAGAGCTATTTAGAACAATATCAGTAGGCAAGTTGATAGTTTTTCTTTAACTGAACACTTTCTTTTTTAAGAAAAAAAAAATGCTTTTGTTTTTCAGAAATCCTCCACCTACTTTACTTCACCCGGAAAAATGGTGTGAGGAATTCAACCACTTTATTTCACAGTGAGTATTTCTTCCACTGAAAATTGCTTATCCAGCAAAGCCTTGGACAGTGATTGGAGAAATCTAAGCTGTGGAATTTACTTGGTGCCAAAAGTTGTTAGGCCTTCTAGCACGTTAAGACACGGAATTTGTTCCAGTAAATGACAGAAGATGCCTCTGAAGGATTTGAAAAATAAGGAGTTCCATTTGAGTCTTGGTTATGATTTCCCTCCTTATCACATGGGTCACATTTATCTGAGAATCTACTCTTCCTGGGACAGATATTGCCAAATCTGATGCCCACACTGGGACCAGGAGGACATGGAAGGTGGCAGCCTTCAGCAGTATTTTGCAGAGTGGAAGGTGGACTTTGCTCTAGGATCTGTGGTGTGGGAGCAGGGCTCTAGTTCCCACGGTAATTGAGAGGGCAAAGTAGGATCTCAGGCCCAAGGCACCAAGGTGAAGAGCCCCAAGCATGGCTCCAGGTGTGCAGAACAAGATGAAAACCCAACTGATGGGTGACGTACCTGGTGGGAGCTGTGCTACCAGAAAGTAGGCACGATGGAATGGGACTAAGTCAGGAGCAGAACCACCATTACCACCAATGGGCTGATGACTCAGTGCTGGCAACACGAGCTTTTGGCCAGGCCCCTGGCAGAGGACTACACTGGTCCCAAGTCTGGGGAAGATGCTCAGTATGCTGGAGGGGACCCTAAGCCAGGGGCCTGTTGAACGGTGGGGGCAGGAATTTAGACCAGGCACAGGATCTGGAAAGAGGTGCCTTCAGTGACTAGCATATCAAACAAGGTCTTGAGGTCATCGGAAGAAAAAGAAGTGACCAAAATAGCTAGAAAACAGCAGGGAAGGGTCAATACAAACTTCTCTAACATATGTCTGCATGCTTCCACAAAGAGGCAGGGCCATGAAGCAAACTGGGTCTCTTGATCATCTTCCTTAATCAGTCTCAGCACAGATCAACAGTCCCTTGTCCACAATTCCAAACTCCAAAGAGCTCTGGAAAAATGAAAGTTTTTCCTACTTGAATCATGTAGCTGCAAGCACTGACCTTATGTGAACTGATTTGATGGCAATACGTGACTGACACTGAATTTGTGTTATTTATAGTCGTTATTTATCTCACTCAGTGTGAATATTTATGTGGATTGCTGCAGATATATTAATGTGTTTGATTATAGTGTATTGCCCCAGATCCTTCTGGGGATGTTACATAACATACAGTAAATGCACTGGTTCACTTTTCTAAAATATGGTAAAATTCTAAATTCCAAAACATATTTGGCCTCAAGGGTTTCATATAAAGAGCAGTTCACTTTCCTTTCAAATGTAACATAATTCTGGGTCCCTTGTCCAGTCCCTCCTGGATTTGTGTCATCTTCTTCAGGAGAGAGGAGCAGTAAGGAACACCAAGAGCTCTCCCAAGGAGGGCCAGGTTGAAATATGACCATAAGTTCAAGACCAGGGATGGAGGGTATTTCCTGCCCCTTCTGTCCCCACTCTGACGTTCCTGCAGAGTACATTAGTCACAAGTCAGGGGTGAAGTTAAGAGGAACAACAGATGTAGCAGGAGGGATGATGTTCACATGGGAACAGAGAAAGAGCCACCTCCTAAGATTTGGAAACCAAAGGAGGAGGTAGAGGGAACTGGAGAGCTAATGGCACCTTGGTGGCTGGGAACACATTTCTGATCAGCCGAGGGAGAGAAATCTGGTCGCTCAGGTTCCAATGATTTTGCTGGCAAAGCCTAGATCTAAAGTTTTCCTTTTCACTCCACTGCTGCACAGAGTTGCCCTTGATTGACCTTCTCTAAACTGTTGGCCTAGAAAAACCCATTACATATTCACAAATATGCCTCCCTGTACCAAGGTCTCATGATGTCTCTAAAATGTGACTTGACTCACCAAAGTTTGGCTTCTGTATACTTTTTCAAGAAAATTTTTGTGTTAAGCCAAGATGGCATTATTTGGATGGATTTGGGAATAAAGGTATGTACTTGATGGTGGGGTGGGACTTTCAGGGTTAATCACAGCACAGAAATGTCTTTCAACTATTGATTTTTCTTTATGGAAAACCCTTTCATATGTCCACTTAAATCTGCTTATGTTTTTCCTAACTCTGAGAATTCCAGATGCACTCATACTGAGTTGCTGTAGATTTAAAAGAGTCTTGATCCTAGAATGGAAGACTAAGCACAGAAAACAAGTGTTAAAACTGCAGGGGAGGGAGAGTCTGGAAAAGTCCTAATGAACCAAGGAAAATAAATAGAAATTAAGTGATTGTGTGCTGAACTACTAATTTAAGATATAATAAAATACCATCAATCTTCTCTTTGTTTACGAGTTCTACTTATTGGTTTTATTAGCGAAAATACTACAAATAAGAAGCATTCATAAATGCTTCCCTGACCTCAGCCAGCCAATCCTATTTTCCCCATTACATCTTAGATTCCTCATCCACAAATTTTCCTTTTACCTGATTTTTGGGACTGTAACTCTTGAGATTAGGGACTAATTTATTGTGTTTTATCTTTTTAGGTAGAAACCTGCCCCTTATTCCCAAATAATATCCTCTGGTTTCATAGATGAATCTACCTACTCTAGGCTACCAAATGCTCTTTAACATTACTATTTCATTCTATTTATTCAAATCTCTAATTAAATATAAACAGAGATACTCACTGGATTAGAACTGTCTATATAAAAAGAGCCTTGGTTTGTTTTTATATATATTTTGTTCATATTGGGAGGGATGGGGAAGAAGGATGGAGGATTAAGAATGCAGATTAGCCTGGCTGGTGTGGTTCAGTAGTTGAGCATTGACCCATGAACTAAGAGGTGACCAGTTCGATTCCCAGTCAGAGTTGCAGGCTCAATCCCCAGTAGGGGCATGCAGGAGGCAGTCCACTTATGTTTCTCTTTCATCGGTGTTTCTCTCTCTCTATTTCTCTTCCTTCCTTTCTCTCTCAAATCAACACACACACACACACACACACCTGATTTAAAAAAAAGAAAGATATTCATATTATACGTTTTTTATTATTAGTGTGTTTTCTAAGGTTTGAGGTGCAGGAAATTGACCACCAAGATATTTTAAAGTAAAATTTATTCCCCAGTAATGAGCAGGACTCATTACGGAGGTAGAGAAATCAGAATTGAAGGAGTGGGGAGGGGACAGGGGACCCAGCGGGGCTGCCTCCTGGACATGGAGGACAAGCAGCATGTGGGCTGGTCTGGGGGTCGGGAGGAACAGAAGAGGGTTGGACCCAGAACAGGAAGGGTTGGGCTCCAGGACACTTTGGCATGCGCTGATTGGTGGTGCAATGTCTTGGGGATGTCTCTGTGACAGATGCCAGTGATGTCATAACTCCGCCCACCAGTTGGAATGAGGGAGAACCTCACAGGCCTGGGGTGGGGAAGATGATTATCTGGTAATTTTAGGAAAAGAGTTTTTAGCCTGAATTGTCCAGATAATTGCTTCAGTTCTCACAGACTGAGCTGTGGTGCATTGTTTTTAAAGTAAGCTGGTTCTTCCTAAAGAGTAAACAGGATTAGGAATTCTTTTACAGCTTTAAAACATTCAGTATCCTCTCTGCGTACAACTACTGACTGATGTGTTTGCTTGGGTGAGAGAGAAGGGGAGGGTTGACACAAGTGCTGAGTTGTGGCCTAATATTTTTCCGATTTGTCTCCAGCCTTCTTAATTTGGAGATAGGAGAGATTTTTTTTTAAGAAAGTCTGAAATCCTACTAGCAAACCGGTTTGGGGGTTGAGAAAAAAAGAGTAAAGAAACATTAGCCTTTTTGGTTCTGAACCTTTGGTCGTTAGTGATAATTGACTCATTTATATGTGTTAGTTATGCTTTTGTCAAAGCATGACTCCTGACAGCTTAGTGATGATAAATTAAACATGATGCTCACATAAAGTCTGCACTCCTTTTCTATCCATATGCTAAGGCCCTGCCCAGTGTTTTCTGTCACTTCTGTAATGTGTGGTTGGCTTTGCAGTGATTTCATTATCAGCCCTTTCCCCTATGGCTAAAGCTATTTGCATAACAAGTTTATCTGATTCAAGTCCCAGCCAGACTTGTGTTTTGTCAGGATGCTCCATTCAGAAGTAGCTTCTTGATGAGGTAACAATAAATTTCCCTTGCCAAATTCACCTTCCTTTTAATAGGTTTTTTTTAAGTTCAAACTAATGTCAGGTCTAAACTACAGAAATACTTTCCAACTTTTGGTCAAAGGGTGTCTGTGAAATATGCTCTTTCATTTTATCTCTAAAACTTTTGGGGTTTTATTAGGAACTAAAGGCTTGGTGCATGAAATTCAGCCCAGCCTGCACCCTCTCCAATCTGGGACCCCTAGAGGGATGTCCAACTGCCCATTTAGGCCTGATCCCATACCTAAACGGGCAGTCGGACATCCCTCCCACAATCCAGGACTGCTGGCTCCTCACCCCTCGCCTCCTGCCTGCCTGATTGCCCCTAACCACTTCTGCTTGCCAGCCTTGGTCACCTCTTAACCACTCCACTGCCAGCCTGTTTGATACCTAACTGCTCCCCTGCTGGCCCAATTGCCTCCAATTGCCCTCCTCTGTAGGCCTGGTTGCCCCCCAACTGCCCTCCACTGCAGGCCATCTTGTGGTGGCCATCTTGTAATCACATGAGGCCAGGCATCTTATATGAGGGTATGATGGTCAGTTTTCATATTACCTCTTTATTATATAGGATTAGATTTAGGACTTTATCATTAATGGCCCTTGAGCTGATGATTAGTGAGACAATAAAGATGGATTCCTCCTAGTCAAGGGCAAAGCCATCAAGAACACTATGGCTGCTCAGCCTTGGCCTTAGTGATGACTGGAACTATATGGTCGCCCTTACAAACTGTACTTGCCTGAGTTGGCTGGCTTGGTGGACTAAGTTGCAGATGTGTCTATTTCCTAAAGTTAGCTTTGTGGCCAAACCCTGCCTTTTACTCATGAAATATTGAGGTGGTCTTTGCTATCCCTATGTTACTGGAGGGTCAAATTTCCCTCTCGCTCCTGGGAGTGGGATTCTTATTGTATATAATAAATATGGAATATGCAAATGGTTGTTACACCGTGAAGCATAACGATCGACCATGTAATGACCAGATCACACATCAGCAGGAAGGTGGGGCAGCAAGCTACAAGCAGGTGGTGGAGAACTACAAGAGCAGGTAGGGCAGCAAGCTATAAGGGCTTGGGAGAGCTACAGGAGGCCAGCAGCAAGTTACTGGCAAACAGATTCGTGAGCAGGGCTGCTAATATCTTTAGAAAATTAAATTTGTAAGATTTGCACCAGAGAATGAGTGGCTTTTATTGACATAGTTATATTCCTCAGTTTCCAATGTCCCATTTCCCTTAAATCAGTCCTGAGAGAGGGGCAATTGTGGGTTTAGCAAGGCCGGTATCCAGAGTGTCCTTTCCACGCTGCAGCCAGGTGTAGTTCCGCATCCATTAGTTATAAGCCATTAGTTCATGGTATGGGCCCACATGGCTGTGAGTGCACACAGGAGAGTGCAACGGAGTCCGAAGAGGGCCAGGAGCCAAGAGCATGAACTTTTTTCGTTCAGAAGTTTAAATATTCAGCTTTCAAGCCTTGCAGCGGTCATACCTGTTCTGGCCAATGACCTATTCCCAGGTGTGTTTGAAAGAAAGGTAAACACCTTCCCATGTCACTCAGATTTTACTGGGCATGCATTCAAACTGCCTTTGTCCAGTCCCTTCCCCTGTTGATCAGCAGGGAACATACTTGGAGAATGTTAAATTAGCAAAGCTGTAAAAATAGCATGCCTATATTATCTAGTCTTCCTTTCTTTTCTGTTAAAGAATAACCAGGTTATTAAAACAGTATCACCTCCAAATGACATTCAAATAGCTACAAGCAATTGCACTGAATGTTAACAAGGTGATGTCACCCTGGCTGGTTTGGCTCAGTGGATAGAATGTCAGCCTGCGGAATAAAGGGTCCCAGGTTTGATTCCAGTCAAGGGCACATGTCTGGGTTGCAGGCTCGTCCCCTAGTAGGGGGTGTGCAGGAGGCATCTGGTCAATGATTTTCTCTCATCATTGATGTTTCTGTCTCTCTCTGCCTCTCCCTTCCTTTCTGAAATCAATATATATATATATATATATATATATACACATACACATACACACACACATACATATATATATAGTAAATATATATTGATTGTAAATATATATTGATTGTAAATATATATTGATTGTAAATATATATTGATTGTAAATATATATATATATATATATATATTTTTTTTTTTTTTACAAAAGGGCAGAGGTTTTTAAAAGCAAACAAACAAACAAATAACAAGGTGAGATAACTCTGAACTGTAAAACTACTAAAATGAATGCATATTTCCATAAATTTATTCCTTAAAAATTGAAACTGAAACCTGGAATATTTCCTTTTTTCTAGGCCTGAATGTTTACAATAGTTTACAGAGTTTGACATTGATTGTATTCTCAAGGCAACAACTGTCAGCTATTCGCCACTGTCCATTTTGTGTTTCAAAGCAGCTTGATTGCATGGAGTTATGCTGTCAATGAGCAGTACACTTGGAATGATAAATATTCTAACTTGTGATTGATTAAGTTTCACAAATATTTTTGGCTTTTTAAGTCCTGTTGTATTCTCAGGGTAGCCTTGCAAAGGGTTAATACTTCCTGGAGTAGACGATGCAATAACCTTTATTTGCATTGCTTCACAATTGGCAATTTTAATTCAAATGAGCAGCCATATCTCCAGTGACAGACTCTCCATTTTAGATGTATTTAGCCAATGATTAGCTATTATGGCTTCTTGAATTAATTAGCATCTCTTGAGCTACAGGGAATTAGTGAATTAATATACACTCATGGAGAAGCCAAAAAAAAAAAATCAAATTAAAAAGCCCCCCAATTCTCCTCTTTCCTCAACATATATTGATCACTGTACCTATTAAGGCAACCCAACTATATTTTTAATTTGAAAAATGGGGATTTTTTTCACCTTTATGAGAACAAATAAGGCTGTATGTTTCAAGGTTATATCTCCCTGAAGAGCATCTGATTTAGATGACCTAACCCAGTGGTCGGCAAACTCATTAGTCAACAGAGCCAAATATCAACATTACAACGATGAATTTCTTTCGAGAGCCAAATTTTTTAGACTTAAAATATTCTTCTAACACCACTTCTTCAAAATAGACTCACCCAGGCCATGCTATTTTGTGGAAGAGCTACACTCAAGGGGCCAAAGAGCTGCATGTGGCTCTCGGAGCTGCAGTTTGCCGACCACAGACCTAACAAATCACATAAAGACACCAAGAGCCCAGTTTGATCTGACTTATCTCCCACTTATGAACCTAGCCAATAAAATCTGATTATATCATGGTGTAAACCACAAAGTAGCTCCCAGTGTCTTGAAGTTTGAACCCCAGTGTAGAATCCACATAAATCTGGAATATACTGCCATCCTAGGAACCATGGCAATGAGGGCTTTAGGCTCATCCAAAATGCGTAGTAAAAGGCATAGTCAAGTGGGTAATCCAGACTGTTTATTTCCCAACAAATGCTGGGCTTGAGATCTTGAGAGACCGCATCTGTAGCACATGTCATAGATTTCATATCAGTGCTTGTGGCACATTATGTTAGGTGACTTTCAGGTAGGGTCTAAATGATATTTTGTAACATTTACCCCACACTGGCTTTTCTTTCTTTTAAAAAAAAAAAAATCATACTTGCATTTTTTAATGTAAATCAAAGTGTCTGCAGATGCAGTCACCAGAAGTGATGGTGAGCTCTGTGCTGCCTGTGTGCGGGCGGGGGTGGGAGGGTGACTCGCATCTGCCCACAGCCTGCCCTTCATCCCTCCCAGTCGGCTACAGGGCTCTTCATCAAGCAGAGGCAGCCGTGGCAGAGCCATGGGCATCCAGCTGTGTCCCTCACTCACTGTGCAACCCGGGGGAAGATACTTTACCTCCCTGAGCCTGGGTTCTCGTTTGTCAGACTGGGGCTGAGGATACCTGCTGTATAGAGTTATGTTGGTAGGTAGAGGATAGGTAACAGTTAACAATTAACTCGGTAAAAATAACAATGGGGGGATCTCTGGGCTCAGGCTCTGGTACAGTGATTGTGTTCTGGGGTCTGGGAAAGGAAATTACCCTGATACTCCAAAGGTATGTTATTGTAGAAGCAAAAAGACAATAGACAGGCTCAGTTAAGGTAAAGATTGAGCTTTGTCAGAGAAGACACCAGCCTAGGACATGACTACCTGCCAGGACTTGCTTTTAGTTAGGAAGTGTTAATTTCAGACCATCCTATCTGGTTTCACTCGGTCTCTGAGTGTGTATGGCCCACCATGCAGGCCTCCTCTGAGCTTGTCAAAATGTGGCCTGGTCCCCTTTTTGTCCACATTCCTATGCTTCTGTACTTACAGGTTCAATAATAGACATGTGAGACCTTTTGTTCAGACAAAAAAAGAAAGGTGGCAATAACCTTCTCATCCTTGACACTTCTGGAATAATTCAGTCTGCTATTCACCTTCCATTTATTTAGACTAAATTACTCATTGATTTTTCACAGCTCAGTCCTCTCTCTCTCTCTCTCTCTCTCTCTCTCTCTCTCTCTCTCTCTCTCTCTCTCTCTCTCTCTCTCTCACACACACACACACACACACACACACACACACACACAGAGAGAGAGAGAGAGAGAGAGAGAGAGAGAGAGAGAGAGAGAGAGAAACTTTTTTACTCCCTTCTCAATGGAACACATTGCCCCCTCAGTCTTTCCTTAGAGAATCATCTTTAGCGGTAACCAAAACAGAAGCAATACCTGGAGTGCAGACTCACTGTTAACAGCTCTCCCTCTCCCGCCTACCCCAGGGCATACCTTGTCCAGGCTGAGTGCCTCTCCTGCTGTCAGCCTGCCAGGCTTCTCCAGGGGGAAGGAGCAGTGGGAGGGGAAATGGATGCCAGGACCCTGAAAGGCAGAACCCACAGTGCTTGGCAACTAACCGTGGGAGGGGCCAGGCGCTACAGAGAGGGAAGTGTTAAGCGATGCCAGTATTTTCAGCATGGGGCAAGGTGTTTTCAGAGAATGTATGTTGGGAAAATCAAGAGCACAGGACCTGAAGTCAGGTTGCATTCTAGCAATGCCACTTAGATTTTTTTATCCTAAACAAGTTACTTACCCTTGCTGAGCCTCAGTTTCCTTGTCAGTAAACGGGAGCGCTAATATTTATAACCACCTGGGATTAAGATTAAGTCTGCTGCGTTGAAAAATTCCAAATAAGGGCGGCTTCCACAAGGTAGACTTTTATTTTCCTCTCACGTAAAATAAGCTTGGAGTTAGATCACAAGGACTGCTGGGATAGCAAGGCACCCAGCTTCCTGTCCTCGTGCTGCCCAACGCAGTGTGATGTCCATTCTCAAGGTCACCTCATGGGCCATAATGGCTGGTGTAGTGGCAACAATTACATGCTTATTACAGGCAGAGGGAAGGGGAGGTAAATGAAAGTTTCTTTACTTTAAGAAGACTTTCTGACAGTTTCATACAACATAGCCTCAGCTACAACTTAATCACATGGTCACAACGAACTCTAAAGGAACCTGAGAAATGCAGTCTTCAAATGGCAGCCATGGGCCTAGGTCAGTATCGGGGCTCTGTGCCTAAGTGTAGTGGAGAGTGTGTAGCCAGATAGCAGTCTGCAATCGTGCTATTTTGTATTATAGATCGTTTCAAGATTGAGTGAAATACAGACTGAGAGCTCAACGAATATGAGTGACGATGAATATTATAACTCACAATAGTAGCCATCAACAGAGATGTGAGGAGAGCCAGTGGAGCGGGCACATAGAGTGAGGAGTCACAATAGAAGTGGATCTTAAAGGAGGGGCAGTGTTGATTCCCACAGCAGCTGATCTGTGCTGTAGGGGAATGAGAAAGTAAGGTTAAGGGAGAAGCAAATATATGGTCAAGGTGGCCAGGTGGACACCCCTCCTGGGTCTTCTCCCAAGAAGTACAGTGTTCTTCTGGTTTGATGTTAAGCCCCAAAGTTCCTGCCTGTGCCTGCATTCTCTGGCCACTGTAGTTTCTACCGTGGAGTTTCCACAGGCTCTGTTATGGAAGGAATCTGGCTCTGTGTCAATCAAAATTTTAATTAAAAATGGAAATGAAGGCTCATGTCACCATTACTACATTGTTCCAACTCATGGATGGTTTCTGGCAGGGATAAAAATAACAGACATAGTCCTTTGGCACTAATGAGGACAGGGCTGGATTTTTTTTTAATGGATTCAAAATTTATAACCGCAATTTAAATAGAATGAATTATCATCATAGTGTCTCTTGATCTTCCATCTCCTTTTGGGTGCATGTGCAGATTTTGTCAACCTCCTAGTATTTTAATATGGAACTTCCTAAGTTCATCAAATGCATGCTATGGCTATCATATCATGTCAATGAGTTAGGGGAAAATCCCATAATTTATTTTTGATGTGAAGGATTATTGAATGTTTTATTGAAAGAAGAAATTTATTTAAAAGGCATATTGTAGTGAATACTGGGAGAATTATTGCCTTTACGAGAGTCCCAGAGATTAAATGCTTAGACTCAAGTAGTTATCACATACATACAGAAAGCCTGGCTTTGACCACTCCAAATGGGTTGAATTGTGTCCCCTGAAATTTCATATGTTGAAGTTCTAATCCTCAATATTTCAGAATAAGACCGTTGTAGAATATTGCATCACACGTGTTTCTAGTCCCCCTGGGTTAGGATTCAGCTCTGTGCTGCAACTAGAGCCACAGCTTCCATATTAGCCTCCCCAGCTCCACAACTAGTCAGTGCAAGTCATCTTCAGAAACTTTCCTTAATTCCAAAGATCATAGTAAGTCATTCCCCATTCACAGTCATGCTGTGCCTCTTCATTGCTTATAGAACACACCAAAACTCTAACACATGGCCATTCAGGATCTGAATTCTGTATATCTATGCAGTAGCATTCTTGCCTCCATACTACCTACACATTCTAGCAAAATGGAATAAGTGGGGCTTCCCCTGACTCCCCCAGGAAGACTCAGAGGCCCTTTCTCTCATACTTTCATGTCAGCATGATGCGTTTTATAGACCTTCATAATGAGGAGAAGGGAGCAGGTCAATCCATTCTGAAATGATTTGTTTGTGAATCTGTCTCCCACTCAAACTGAGTTCCTTGAGAGCAGAAAATGTACCTTTCCAGCGTTGCATCCCCAATGCCTGCACAGTTCCTGGCACATGGCAGGAGCTCAGGAACATGGGTTCCCTTTAAAGAGCCAAGAATTCTAGGGGGGAGGTGATGTCCTTACAATAATAGACAGCACGTGATGGACCTGGTTATAAGTGAATGTTAGGACTCATGATCTTTGAACAATCCATTCATAATATTAACCTCAAACATAATGTTAAAGGAAGAAAATGGGGGTGGAAAAAAGTGATCAAATGTTCTCCCCCAATACACATAAACTTTCCCAAAACAAAAATAAAGTTTTAACTGTCAGAAACATTCTAGGATTGTTAAAGGTGAGTGATGACAGCTACATGGTTAGATATGCATTCTTTTTTTTTATTGAATACATGAAAATAATGTCAAAACAAATCCTGCCTGGCAATTTTAATGGTTATTTTCCCGGAACCACCTCTGCTTATCCCTCTTTCCTGACTCTCCCTCCCATCACCTTTCCTATTCCCACCATTATCTCTCCCATAATCTGGTTCAGAAGTTGTGGGCAAGGTTGAAGAAGGACCATTTCTGAAGCCAGTGTTAGGAGAACAGTTATGTTCTTGTGACTCATGGTTTCAAGACCACGGCCAGTGACATGACAGTCTACAGAGCAGGCAATTTCCTTCTAATGTAAACATTGTCTAGCCAAGGGTGCCTTAAGAGAATATGTGAGTATAATGGGTGAAAATCAAGGTGTGGGAGAGTTTGAGGCCTGGGATCTAACCTTTGCTTCCTCTCTATAAAGTAAGGGCAGGGGCACTTATTACAGATGTTAGTCTTGGTCATATATATTAATAGCTTAGGACATTTTTCTCACCAATAGGTATTCTTAAAAAACCTAAGTTAGGACAGTAGTAAGCAGAAGATATTGATTGTTTGCCCTTAGGTGTGAAAGATGTTCTGTCAAGTGTGCTCTTTAAGTTTATGTATTTTTTCAAACATATAACAATGACAGACCACATATAAAAAGAAAGTCCAAAAATATATTACTAGGAAAGAAAGAAATCTAAGCATTTTGACAGATCAGAATAGAAAAAAAAGTGCAAAGTATTCAGCTAGACTAAAGTCATGGGTCTGCTGGTAGTAGTGGCTGGGAGTTCGGCTCTTGTGAATAAAACGACTAAGAAGGCTCTAAGCTATTCATGGTCCAGAGTTGGACTCCTGCTTGAAGCCAGTTCTTGGGGGTAGTTCTCCTATGCTGATAAAAAAGAGACTGGGAAAATAATGGGATGGAGGAAGGGTCATATGATTCTATGTTCTAAACATGGCGATTTCCTCTTAGGGTCATGCTGACCATCCCCCAGGTATATGAATTTTAGCCTGCTTCTGGCTTAGGATGGTAGAAGGCTATGTAAACAGCTGGACCTTCTGCTGCCACAGGGATGGGCTCTTCCATATATTTAATAAGACCTGGGACAGGAGCACAAAATACCATTCTAAAACATGGCTCTTGGCTAAAGACCCAGAAAGTCAAGAAGGCACTACTCTGAAATTATTAGAGTAGGAGGGTGGGCACAAAGGAAGTAAGAGGGAGAGGGAAAATAAAACTGTCCTCTTCGTCAGTGAGTCTGCCAGCCACATATCAAAACACATAAAAGATTGGCAAAGAAAGACAACCCGCTGAAACAACAAATGAAGCATAAATTCATTAGAAATAAAATTAATCTCATGAAACATTGTGAAGTGGCAAAATAACTGACTATACGAAGGAAAACTATTTGGGATAAAATATGTAAAAACTAACTCTAAGCAATCATAAAGAGAGGCAGTGTTCAAAGCATGATTAAGGCATGTATAGGTTATTGTGCTAAAAATAAGGATAGAACTACGGGAGAACTTAGAGTTAAGCAAACATGTTAAACGTATAGGGTCATTACTAAAACTATAGAAAAACAATGTCTAGATTCTAAACCAATAGAAGGAAAAAGGGTTTATAAAAAACTTTATCAATTCAACAGAAGGCAGGAAATGAGACATAAAGAATTAAAGGGAAAGGTCGTAAAAAAGAGATTTCTACCCATCTGTGCTTTTGAATTATCAAGCAGTCAGTTTTCCCCAAGATTTCTAGTCCACAAGCCATGATGTTTAACAGCTGACTGGGTAGGGATTGGGGGCGGGGGGGGCTGATTTGTATTGTTCACTAATTTCCATGGTGTAAATATCCCACCGTGGCCAATTTCAAGCTACCTATGAAACATCCATCAGTTCACAAAATTACTGTAAATATAACAAGAACACCTAGGGAGTTTGTGCATGCTGCTTCCAGCACATCACTCTTTGTTTAGGACAGACAGGCTTTTCTCCATGGTCTTTATACCACGTATAATTTTTGGCAATAAAATAAAAATCTTAAAAAAAGATTCTCTGCATTTTATTTGTCTAACTGATACCATATGGAAATTTACTGGGAAAATGGGAGTTGGTGGCATTCTGTTATTACAGTATTTATCATATGGTTATGGAAGACTAGTAATTGATGATCCTTGCTAGCAAAGCCAGATCGATACGGAGATAAATGTCCTCGGCACAATAGAATTTATATTATCCACATGATAACTGACCACTGTGTCATACAGTCAATCATTCATCTCATTATCTGATATAACGAGTGGGAAGTCTAATATGTATGTGATTTATTAATGCACACTAGACCCATCTAACCCATTACCTGTCCTGGCTATCTCCAGTAATAGGGTCTCACAGAGAGGATCAAACTCTTTTAAATGCTGGACATCTTCTGTTGAATTAGAACAGACTAGAGGAATCTGAGCTAGCATTGCTTCCTCTCTTCCTTTCACTTCTCCCTTCCTCCTAGACATGGATTTTTCCCTTCTTCCTTTCTTCCCTCCTTCCATCTCTCTTCAGAGCTAAAGTGGCTTATCCTAGAATGTGGTGGGTGGGAAAATGGTCCCAAAAGAGCTTTCATGTCACCGATTTGCTACTATGAGTATATTTGGTGACAGACATTTCACATCACCTATCTATGCATGTGTCACTGAGTTACAGTGGCTTAAAGCTCAGGGCACATCACAGACCAGAGTAGGGACGTGCTATGTTCCCTGGAGAGAGAGAACAGGGAAAATTAAAACAGGAAGCCAACCATTTCAACACATAGAGTTCCTTTACTCACAGTGGGAATACGAGCTCTCCAACCCGCATCCCCTTTTTCCTCAAGGGAACATTTGTTGCCTGAAAGGTCTGTGCTTTGCTTTGCGTGGGTTAATCAGAGGGCCTATTATTCAGCAAATTAAAGGCGTGGCTGCCTGAGAGTTCCTTTTAGCAAGGATTAGGGTCTCTGCTGCTGCTCTGATGTAATAGATGGAGCTGTTCACTACTTCCTGTTCATGGCGGAGCAGTAGGGACTCCCCGGGCTCTCCTTGGCAGTTGGTGCGTCCACTCATTCTCTTGCTTAAGAAAGAAAAACACTTTATCTTAAGAAAATTTAGTACTTGAAAAAGGCACTGGATTGGTGTCCCTGGGGGGTGAAGTGTATATATCTATATCTATATCTATATCTATATCTATATCTATATCTATATCTATATCTATATCTATATATATATCTATATATATATATATTTTTTTTACAGAGGAATAGAAAGTTAGAAACATTAATCAGCTGCCTTTTGCACACTCCCCACTGGAAATGTGCCCGTAACCAAGGTACATGCCCTTGACCGGAATCGAACCTGGGACCCTTCAGTCTGCAGGCTGACGCTCTATCCACTGAGCCAAACCGGTTTCGGCAAGAAGTGTTCATTTCTTTGTCTAAAATCACAGAGGCACAGCACTGACTGGCTTCCTTGGATGGCTACTTCCTCAGGAAGAACCATCTCCCCAAAGAAGCATCATTGGGGCCCGTGGTTCAATGCCCTTGGACGTTTGCTGTTGTTGTGTTGCTCAGAAGTCGGGCAGAGGGATGGCAGGTAGGAGGTATGGTGGTGGTTTGTGTCCTCGGGAACATGAACCAAGGCAGCCAATAGTTGTGCAAAATCCTTATTTGCATAAGACATTTACAGCTACTAATTATCTGACCATGTTTTCTCCAGGCTTTTGAGCAGTGGTTAGGTTGTTAATAAAAAAAAACTAGCTTAGTTTATTTTTCTCAGCTTGGTTTCATCCCATCAATAATATTCATCTAACTGGCAGTAAGCCAGAGAAGTGTTTCGTCAATGTCAGTCTTTACCAATGGAACACACATTAAGGGAAAGGCACTATACCAGTAAGATGATTGAAGCTCTAGGCCATTATCTGTTCTCTTACTCTAATCCTCCTCCGGCCTCTACCACGTACTCTGGCCTGAAATTTTAGTTGGAGCCGTTATTGTCATCGCTGAGAGGCAAATTTGACTCCCCTCTTCTTTCCATGCCACTTGTGTGATGCTTCAGTCCTCTTCCAACCCCTGCCAGTGGGGTTAAATCGCTCCCTCCTTTGAGTTGCTTTTGATTCATGGGCTAACTTTTTCAGCGATCTTCTTTTCACTCTTTGCAATGAGCTTGGCACTTGCCTTTTCCCTCGATGGGTGCCAGCCTTTGGGCACTCCATTCAGCATGTCGGGAATCGAGGGACCTGACTCTAAAAACTCACCACGTTGCTGGTGAGGATTAAGGTCAGAGAGCTCTTTGTCCCGGTGTGCCAACGTTGGGGGTTCGATCCCCAGTCAGGGCACAAATAAGAATCAACCAATAAATGCATAAATATGTGGGACGACAAACCAAAGTTTTTCTCTTCCCCTTACTCTTTCTCTCTCAAGTAAATTTTTAAAAAATAGCTCTTATGCAATGGTGTGTTGTTGGGTAATTTATAATTTTTTTAAAAAAGATCAGAGTTCTGTGCCTGCTTGCATTCTTCCACCCAGGGAGAATTTTGTTTTTTACTTGATAGTGCTTTGATAGAAGGCATCAGTTGGTTTTGCAGAGTGTTGTAAAAAACAGTCCTCTGAAATTCATGGCCATCTTTACTGCAGGATAATAGTATTTACCACATTACCTGGCATTATTTCTAGGAAAACTATAAACATCTAGTCTCCCTACCAGTCAGTAACATCATCATCATCATAGTTCTCTAAGCAGCTGGTCTGTTTCTGTATAATGGATTTTAAGAAATACTATAAAAGAGAGTACCTTTTCCCATTCACATTGGCTGCTGGAGAGCCCAGAGCCCAATTTGTAGCCACCTGTAACAAAGTAATTTATTTTGTATTTTAATTGCTATTTTTGTTTCCTAATTTCCTGCCTTTTATTTTCCTCTTCTACTTTTAATTATTTTTTTTTTATCTTGCCTTATTGTATTTACATGAAAACATATTGCAAGGTGCCTTTCTCAAACAAGATGAAGAATTAAAAATCAATTGCGTGCTTTGATGGTGGAAATGTAAAATGATGCAGCTACTTTGGAAAACAGTTTCTCAAAAGATTAAATATAAAGTTACCATATGATCCAACATTCTACTCTAAGTTGTGTGTACTGAGGAGAAGTGAAAACATATGTCCACATAAAAACTTGTGCACAAATGTTCATAGGATTATTCATAATAGCTTAAAAGTGAAACAACCTGCCTTGGCTAGTGTTGCTCAGTTGGTTGAGTGTCAGACCATGTGCTAAGAGGTCACCAGTTCAATTCCCAGTCAGGGCAGATGCCTGGGTTGCCGGCTCTGTCCCCAGTAGAGGGCATGCAGGAGGTGGCCGATCAATGATTCTCACTCATTATGGATGTTTCTTCTCTCTCTCCCTCTCCATTCCTCTCAAATCAATAAAAAATTAACATTATATAATCTATATCTATATTTATATCTACATCTATATCTATATATCTATATCTAAAAGATATTACCACACACAGGACCTGGATCAGCACCAAGTGTGTGTTTGTATATGTGTGTGTGTATGTGTGTTGTGAGTTGGGGGATAATACCACACTTACACATATGAAACATTTAGAGAACCAGGTGGGATTGAGTTTATTGATTCATTCAAACACTCACTAGGTATTTATGAATGGGGGGGGGGGGGGGAAGATGCCTGGAGTGAGACATTAGCTTTCATGAAAATTAAAAACTAATGGAAGAATAGATAAGGACATAAATAATAGTAATTCAAGGTTGAAAAGTGTAAGCACTAGAGGAGCTTACAGATGAAGTACACAGTTCTAGTTAGGAGATGACACTAGGGTCATAAAGGAAGAAAGGGATATTGCCAGGAAGTGTAGAGAAAGAGCATGCCAAGTGGAGAGGGTACAGTAGGAATGGAAGTTTCTTATGGAGGCATATAATACCTTTTGTTTTTTTTTGGGTAGTCCTAGGCATGGATTGGTTCATTTCTCACAGTGGATGGCTGGTACTGTCCATTGTTTCTCCTTATACGGAAAAAATGCATACAAATAAGAATTATGGATTTAATTCTGGGCAGCATGGCAAGTAGGATCAAGGGAAGGATTAGAATTCATATGTCCTCAAGCACTACACCCAGACTAAGAAGCAGACCATAACTGTTTGTCAAAATGGAAATTGATTTTAGAATCAAATAAATAAGCCAGATATTCAAAAACAGGATTGCCCAAAGGCTTGAACTAAAAAGCGCTTTTGCTGAATTGTCAGACCCCAAAGTCCTGCTTTGCCCAGAACTATGAAAGTTCTCATCTGGTCATCTGTCAAAGAGCAACTTTGTCCTCAGCCATGGAAATCACACTGAGGAAAAGGAGCTGACTAGTGGGTGCCATTTTTTCAAGTCTAATACAAGGAGCCAATTGTTTTGACAGCACTCATCCTGCTTGGAAGACATGGCTGTTTTCCTCCCACGGACTGACTGTGACCCCACACTCAGCTCAGTGGCTGGCCCTGTGGCTGGCCTTATTAGGTGCTCACTGTGTACCAGGCACTGTACAGAGATTATTGCACTTGCTCCCCACAATGTTGTTATTATCATTTTACAAGTGAGGAAACTGATGCCCAGAGAATTGAATTCACTTATACATCACCAATCTATAGGAAGTAGAGTTAGATTTGGCAATTAAGTATATTGTTATATAAAGAAATCAACAGACTATTTGAAATATTAAAGATGAATAACAATCCTATCCTATATAATAAAAACTTAATATGCTAAGTGTCCGACCATCCATTCAACCAGTCACTATGACGCGCACTGACCACTCTGACCAGTATTTTAGCTTGCTGATTGGGTCTGGCAGATCAGGACTGGATGAGATGTGTCGGACACACCCTGGAATCCTCCCATGGCCCCTCCCTACCAGCCAATCTTTTTGGTTCCTTCCCAGGCCTCTAAAATATTTCTTTTAATTAATTTCCTTTCAATGTGTATGAATCCATGCACCGGGCCTCTAGTTTAAATATAATATTACATAATCTATAATTATAAATTATATATGTTATCAGAATCTATATTATATTAATAATGAACATAAAGATTAATATTTTTAACAAATGTATTTGCCAACATCTAGATTATTTGGCCTCGACTACCCATATTTCCCATAATCATTTCCTTATGGGTTCAGTCATCAGTTCCCTTTTTGATTGCTCCTTACCTTCCTGGGTTGCTTCAAGCAAACATTTCCTTAATTTCCACCTGGAGTAGAGCTCTAAGGAAGCCCAGGCCCATGTCTGGTTTGCTGAGTCTATGGTTGCCCAGCTTCAGCCCCTCATAGAGGCCCAAGATGCAGTGGTTTGGCTGCTGCAGGGGACTCAGTGGTACCTGCAGTGGCAGCCAGTGCCCAGATCCATGGGAACTGGCAGCACAGCAGCCTGAGTGATGGAGCCATCCCAGGATGCCATCTCCCAGGGACCATGCCTTCCCTAACTCTTGAGCCAAAGGGTGGTGTTTGAACACAGATTAACAGTCCAATAGACTATTTGCTGGGGCTGTTTGATGAAGTAATGGCTCATTTATTTCTGGCCCCTTGACTGGATCACAGGATGGGAATTGCGTGGAGAGATGATTAATTACAAAGTGCTTTTCCCCACCAAGGAAGGGACAGACAACAAAGAGGAGTGAGAGGCGGTACGGGGCCACCAGTTCCAGTCCTAAAGTCTGCCTTAGACCTGGGGGCCTTGCCTGGCTTTGGCATGTTCAGTGGAGTAAGTGCTCATCCCGTCTTTGCAACTGCCACGTACACTTGGAAAGCACAGCCTAAACGGAAGAAAGCTGTGTCAGTAACAATGATAAAACTGCACCTGCACCACCACCCCCTCCCATAGCATTCCTCTCGGACAGCTTTTGTGGTCCCTGAACCCTGTCTTGTCTTCCTCCTCAGCTCTGCCCTGATTCCTCTTGGCCCTTTCCCCACTTCACCTCCTTGCTTGGCAGTTTTACTTCTTTTTCCTCCTCCCAGACTGATTCTGCCCACTGTCCGTGGCATATTCTTCCTTCAACCCCTCCCAGCCACGGCCCCAGCTTGTCCCCACACAAGCAGTGCTGGGGATCTCAAATTTTTGTTACTACATCACCGTCCCTAAGGACACAACAAAGTAGTCTGGGTTTTCTCATTATTTAGTGTTGACCACGAGATCAGAGACATAAGGGTAGAGAGGTGCTTGTGTCACAGGCGGCACAGGTTGCCTACTGCAGCTCTCTGCCTTGTGGGGTGGGAGACTCCCATCCTGGACCAGTTTTAGCATGGAGGCTCTCCAGCTACTGTGGTGCTCACTGCCTCCGAGGGAGATTCTGTCCTTTCTGCTCTGAGATTTTATCTTTTGTCTTCAAACCACCCTACACTTTTCCTCTGGTCTCCTTCTTCACCTCCTTGGAGGCTTCTCTGGGTGAGAAAAGTTGGATCTTCTGAGGCTTTAGGAAATGCCATGTTCTTCCCTTTCCGTTTCTTCCCCGGGTGCACTTGGGCTCACTCTGGGCCTTCAGTGCTTTGTGTAACGTGGGGCTGACGTGTGACCTTTCTGACCCTGCACCTTGTTCTGTTCGCCCCGGGTCTCCTGCAGGATGGCAGCTGCCCTGTGGTCTCTGCCTTTGCCACACGGAACCGACTCCTGTCACCCGCTCACACGGAGCCCGAGCTCCTGTTGCACAGCCCTATGTCCCTCCCCTCAGGGCTTCCTTTCCCTGACGTTGAACACCCACTGTTCTCTCTGACTGATAGCTGTAGCCTACTGGTTCTCATTTCTGTTTCAGGTTCGGACCCCACTTCCCCACCCCACGTGTGAAGTCAGCGTGCAATTTCAGTTCCCTCCAGTGAGACTTGAAAACACCACCATGTGCAGTATTTGTAAACCTATTGAACACTGCATGCAGTTCAATATCCCCCCAAATGGGGAGGCGGGGCTTTGCTAAAATAACATAGGCGACATCAAGTTTCTCAGCTTGCCTTTTGGGGCATCAGTCACCTTGGGAAAAATGCCTGTGTTTGTCATAGTCTTGTCTCCCGAATGGAAATTTCCTTCCGAGCACCCTGGGCTCCGATGCCTAACCTATAATTAGTGTCCCCTCCCAGGAGTCCTCCCTTTGTCACTCAGACTCCTGCCTGAGAATGATAGGAACCGCAGAGCAGCCCAGCGCATCCCGGGGGCGGGGAAATGCGTGCTCAGATCAAAACCGTTCTGATATTCTGTGCCAGAGAGACTAAGTAGCAAACCCGCAAGACAACAACACAGAGCATAAAGGACAGAATACTTAAGGAGAAACGGAAAGTGCCGGGAAGCCCGAGTTTTCGTGTGGTTTGGCCCCAGTGTGTGGAATAAGATTGAGCACCCTCCTACTTTTCTCAGACGTTCACCAGGGTTATTAGGTGTTGGCTTCCCCACTGCTTGTTAGCACGTGTGCTTTGTTCATCAGTAGGCACCCCTGGCGCTCTGGGGAAAGCGCTCCCCTCGCAGGCATCTGATGTTCTGGCCATGAAATGGCAGCTACGGCTCAAGGCAGCTGTGCTTCCGCAGCGCTGTTGTTTGGGAGCAGAGAGCACCGGCTTCACCAGCCCCAGAGCCCCGAGCAGAAGCCCGGCCTTGCTTCTGGCTGAGAAATCCCTCCCTTTTACCTGGTTCTGGCTGAGCCGGGCTGAGAGATCGCTGCAACAACTTACGTTTAGCGTGGGGACACTAATGAATTCTGAGAATTAATCTTCAGTCAAGAAGGCATGGTGGGATGTACTAGAATTTCAAATTAGATAATGGATTAATTTCTTTCAAGGCTAGAATATGCTCCTTTTTTTTTTTTTTTTTTTTTTTTTTTTTTTTTTTTTTTTTTTAATCCAATTCAAACCAAACAGGAATTCAAGGTAAATCCAGGCACTCTGGCTCCTGGTAGTTCAAATGTTTGTTTTGTCTTATAGCACAAAGATAAACACACCTAAATCCAGATTTTTAAAATGATCTCCTGAACATGTTTTTATTGATTTTGGAGAGAGAGGAAGGGAGAAACACCCATCGGCTGCCTCCTGCACACCCCTGCAGGGGATTGAGCCTGCAACCCGGGCACATGCCCTGACCAGGAATCGAACTGGTGAACTCTCGGTGCATGAGATGACACTTAACCAACTGAGTCACACCATCCAGGGCTAAAAAAACAACAACAACGATTTTTAAAATAAGAATTTCTGATGATTTTGGGAAAAAGTAGTGTTCCCTAAATCTAGTCCTTGTTCAATTCCCTTTTTCCAGAGCACAAGGCCCCCAGATGAACTGAGCTTGGGGGATGTTTATCCCCAGTTTGAGACACTGTTTTTTGCAGAACCGGCAGCTTAAATGCTGGTGATATTTCAGGGCTCTGAGTGTCTCCCCCGAGCTAAGAGAGAGGACTCTGCACCCCCAAAAGTCTATACCTAATTTCTCACAGCACAGCTTCTGAGGGTATCATTTGCAGGGCCCTGGGTCCACTGACCCACAAGAAGATCTGTGGTGAACAAGTTTGGAAACGTGGACCTTTCCTTTACCCCGGGACTCCTAAGAACATTTGACATGCTCACATGCATTACACAACTCCAGACTTACCCGGACTAGAGTGTCACCAACGTTTCCCTTACCTTTAGGACCAGGACACTAGTTTCATTTGTCAGTGGAATGTCTTACGTATCTAATGTTTCACCCAACTCACCTCACACTGACTGGCCCCCACTTCCATACAGAAATCAGCATCTTACACATCCTCTTGGAAAACTTTTCAACCCCCAAGTGGGGATGGGAGGATATTCTGCACCTGGGATTTTTCATTTCCGGTTTAATAAGCAATCCTGAAATGAATAAGCATATTATAACTTTCTTAGTGTTCCATGCTTGTTCTCCAAATCAGGTTAGGAGATTTTATCATGCTTTTAAAAAGGACAGAGTTCTGTCAGAAGTTCTTACAGATCCAAGCAGTCGATTCTATCTTAATCCACCAAATCCCTGCCTGATAGGAGAATAAAACAAATAACGAACTGACAAAGGTAACAGCATGAGTTTGGGGCACCAAATCGCAAAATCAAGCATTATAGAGAAGACTCTAGTTAAGGTTGGCCAAGGAACTAAAGTTCTTGGGCATTTAACGGAGGCAGCTTAGGAGGCCAAGGTGAATGTTGTGGTGGCCTCCTGAGTTCACAGCTGGCCTAGTCAGGCTTCTTGCTTTGCTGATCCGGTTTGCCAACCTTGAAATGACTCTACCTCTTCTCCACCAATCGAGTTCAAAACTTCCCCATACCTGGCTCAGTTGTTCTCACCTGCTTCAGTAAGTCTTCACTGACTGGAGTCCCCGACTCCCACATTTTAAACAGTGACACAGATGCAGAACATCTGGTACTTCATTGCAGGGTGGGAAGGAGTCTCCCATGGGGGTCAGGGAAATGGCCTCATCACTATCAGGACCTGACCTTCATTCCCTCCCCTCATAAAAGAGGGAGAAAGGCAGTAAATCTCTGTCTCTCAGCTCCAAAACCCTTTGCTTCGGGGTGATTCTTTTTTAGTGGGCGGAAGTAGGCTTACAGTTTATATGGAAAATAATACAGTAAGTCATGAATAATACTACGAGAGTAAACTCTGTCTTTTGAATACTCACAACTGTAAACCTATTTTTGTGCCACTTTGTACACAAGCAAACTCTGGCTTCTGCTATTTCCTATGTTTCTCTTGTCCTTCCATCTTTCCATTCGATTGCAGATCCTTGAGGAAAAGAATAATAATTTTTATGAATTCATTTATTTTTGGATAATTCTGGCTGTGTAATATATGTCTACTGAACAACTGAGATGATATGATTCCAGTTTCCAGCCATATACCTGCTCCTAAAGTAGAACTTTCCTCTATTTATCAATAAAATATTAGTTCCTTTTCAATCTGGCTCTTTGCTCCCTGTGAGAAAGAGGTATGCAGGAGAGTTTTAGAATAAGGCTATCCCCTCAAGGTCTTCATGCCCTTCTCCTGAGAATCCTCCAGTGCAGTTGGATATGTCACCACTCTGCTTAGCATTCCTCCCATATACTCTCAGCTTCGTTTTGCTGATCCAGTGCTATGACATTCCGCCCACTTCGCGCTACTGAGAGAAATCACGAATCCCCTTGATCATTGCTTCCAGTGGGTAATATGCCTACCTTCATTTTTTGAATCTTGAAGAGATAATGGATTCATTTGCTAGTTTCTTCCTTGTCTGATTCTCTCACTTAATTATATCATCCTCTTTTTCTCTTACTCCCTCTGTGTTCTAGAGAGAGATCCTTTCTAAAATACTAAATGATTTTGCAACCTTTTTGGTGATGTTGCTCCCCCACTAGATCCTAAAAATATGAAACAATATATAGTACCTTTAATCGCACCCCCAGACTCCAGTAGAGACGGATTTCCATAAGTTAGGGGTATGACTTTCCGGGTCTCTGGGAACCCACCTAGGAAGATCTAATTACTGAAGCACCAGAAGGACCACGTTTTCTGGCCTCACCTGGAGCACTGTCCCTGGGCACGTCCCCAGAGAAGGAAGGTAGAAGCAGCTGCAGCCCACTTCCCCATTCACATACTCTGAATTGTCTCTTCAGTGTTACACCTCCCACCTTCAGTCTCAGCCCCCTGAGTTGCCTCATTTGAAGAACTGGCACTAGTCAACAGGCAGCTGAGGGTTGCCCTAAGTAGGGCTCTTGCTCTTTCTTCCTTTTTCAATAGCACTGACTGGCAGTCGGATGAAACAGCTAGTGTAAGAATAAAGGAAGGAAACATTAGGAGAAGAAACTTATTAAGAAACCTCCCTGTGTTTGGAGATAAACATGGATGTTTGGTGATGAGAGACAGGTCTGATGTGACCACCCCAAAGCACCGGGCAGGCTTAGCTGTAAGACCCAGGGGTTCCTCGGCTCCTGTCAGGCTCCCTCTGAGGCTCTGGGCGGCGTGCGAAGGCACCATCTCCATCTACAGTAGGAACTCCAGAGGACACAGACTGTTGTTTATTTCAGCATTTCTGTGCACCCTTCCTCACGGCAGGAGAATGGGCCACTCGCCTGTATTGTTTCACCATATAACTATCAGGAGATTCCTTTTTGCCAGATGCTGAGGGAAACATTAGCAATTACTTTCCTTTCATAGTCATATATACATATCCAAATGAATATACATGGACTCCAAGGAAGATTGCTGGAAAAAAACAAACACACGAACATAGTATTTTTTTAAAGCCATGTCACTGATTTTTTACTTTGGTAGGAAAAATAATAGGTAATACAAACCCTGAACCTTTGAAAGTCAAATGATTGATTTCTTTTCATAGCCAGGCAGCGGTGGCATTGGAGTTGTGCAGGCGACAGAATAGTGATCATCTAGGTTCTTTTTAAAAATATATATTTTATTGATTTTTACAGAGAGGAAGGGAGAAGGTTAGAGAGTAAAAAACATTGATGAAAGAGAAACATCGATCAGCTGCCTCCTGCACACCTTCTACTGGGTATGTGTCTGCAACCAAAGTAAATGCCCTTGACCTTCCCTCATAAAAGAGGGTTAAGGTAGTAAACCTCTGTCTCTTAGCTTCAAAACCCTGTGCTTTGAGGTGATTTTTTTTTTTTTTTTTTTTTTTTTTTTTTTTTTTTTTTTTTTTTTTTTTTAGTGGACAAAAGTAGGAATTGAACCTGGGCCCCTTGAGTCTGCAGGCCGACGCTCTATCCACTGAGCCAAACCAGTTAGGGCTCTTTTGGTTTTTATAGCTGAAAGCTCCAGCTCCAATAGATAGAAACCCCCCTGAATCAGTTCTAAACTGGAGCGACTGGAAATTGACTGAAAATCTTATCACGACTAGAAGGTGAGGGATGTGAAAGCGGTTTGAAGTGTCAACCACAAAGGTTAAAGCCTTTTGTAAGTCCAGCAGTTGAGAATTGTCTTGGGAACTCTGCTTAAATGTTTTGAAAAAATGCTCAAGGTGAGGCTGAAGTTTTCTACCATTTGTCAGTGTATTTCATTATTTAACATGGGCTGTATTTTGGATGTTGCCGGCATGTCACTATTGGGAAAACTGCAGCGGTTTATTTCATGGAGTGGGCGGAATGGCATCAGTATTTATCCTAAGCCTCCGATGTGAGCTCAAGACTGATAGCTCACAAGGGCAGCTGGTGAAATGTCCTTCTCCTGTCAAGGGCAGCTAGCCACTCAGAAGAGAAATGTGATGGTAATTGGAGGGGTATTCATCAGATTCAATTTCAGTAGAAATTTCCTTGTGTCAAAATCATCTTTAATAACATGGGAGCATACAGCAAAATGTACTAAATCCTTATTTTCTTTGAAAGGGGTATTGAATCTGAAAAAGAAAGTGGTTACACCTGTACGGTTTTAACCAATTAACTGCAGAGGAGTTTAAATACAAACCAGTTTTCACCATTTCGAATGGACCTTTTGTTCCCTGTTTGCATAATTTCATTCCAGTTTATCTGAACTATATTGCTGTCACTTCCTGTTTTGAGGTTTTTCTGCTTCTTCAGAAGATATTAGCAATCAAGGCACTGAACTTTCTCTGTGAAGGTTTCTTTATGATCAGTTTCATTCCTTACAAACTCCTAAATGCATTTCCCCCACCAACACAGAGTGGACACTTTATGTTAGGATTTGACTTAAATCATAATATGTAATTTCATATGCTTCCAAAATAAAGTATATAGACTAATCAAGTTGTCTCCATTGTAAACATTCTTCTGTAATGAAAATTTAGACAGAAAAATTCATCCTGACCAATCTCTTCTTTCCCCCCCAGTGTTTTGGGTATGTCAAATCAATTGATTGTATTTTTTTTACTATGTCAAACTAAAATAGACTTCTGATGTTTTCATTAATTCAACGAATAGAGATTTATTTTTTCCTGTGTCCTGGTACACATTCATAAAGAAAGAGCTTTATTGGGTTAGTGATCAGGTTTTATAAATGAACCTTTTCTCCTCCCCTCTCCCAGATTCACAAGGGGCCAGGTGTCTAAGATTATACCTTGGATTGTTTGTTGATTTTTGCAAACAGGTGTCTTATTAAGGATTTTGAAAAGCGGCCTTCCGTCACACAGCTCCTCGACCACCCGTTTATTCAAGGAGTCCGCGGGAAGGTTTTGTTTCTGCAAAAGCAGCTGGCCAAGGTCCTCCACGACCAGAAGCATCTAAATCCTGTTGTTAAAACAAGGTATGGTGTCTCCTGCTCCCGCTCTCTGGTTATTAATAAGAACAGCATGCCGTGTGTTTAGATTTGCCCAGCATTATTCCTGGTAATTATCACATCCCTGCATTTCTGAGCGTGTCATTTACGTGATATTAAGTGCTTCATGCCTGGTGGATGGAGAGCATTAGAGCTTCAGAAATAAGCTGCTCTTTTGTGTTCTTAGGGCTAATTTCTCTCAACTGTAGCAGAAGTCTCACTGTGCCTTGTGTTCTAGTTAAAAACCAACACGTATATATTTATATTTAATACAAATGTGAATTTTTTTCTTTTCAAACCTTTAACAAAGGTAACCACATGAAAGCAGTAACAGCTGAGATTGTGTGAGAAATCTTTGCTTGGCTGTTGCAGTCTGGAGAGCAGAAATGTAAGCTGTTTTGTGATTTTTGGAAAGAGTGCAAGTTAAATGCTGAAGCCTTTTTTTCAAATGTGCTCAGAGACCATTTTCCTTTAGTTAAAAATTTCTTAGAGGCAAGTTAGTGTTTTAAAATGACCATACACACACACACGTTATTGTTTATGCTATCTGAAACAACTGGGACTCTCTCCTTCCCTTTTAAAACATTTAAAAAGTAAATGTTTATTTTCAAGGGCAGTTGCATAAAGCAGTCTTCAGTGGTGGTCTCTAGAAATAGATCTTGGTTTCTGTCCAGAGGGTGGCAGAATATCTCTTTTTAAAAAAATTAAATGCAAATAAAGCTGCTCCCCAAGCTCAGCAATTATTGTATTTGGTTTTATAAAACTGGCCAGGGTGCAGATAAGCTCTAATCCATTATTACTGAAGGAACATTCAAAAGACTGAAGGCAACGGAATAAAATATCACAAGTTCTGGAAATATTCGGGTATTCTGCAGAATGTTGTTTACAAACCAAACAGCATCAGAACCCTCGGAGCTGGAGGCGTAGTTTCAAGGTGATTGTATCTTACCCTCCCGCCTCCTCTGCCAGGCTCTCTTTGGGATAGTTAGAACACATTTTTTCCTACTCATTCCCCTTGTCCACTGCCAGTTCTGTTTCTGTGGCTTGCCTACAGGGTAGAAAACACTCAGGAATTCTTGTGACTTGGTGCTTTTTTGAAGTAGAATTTGTGTTTAAGCCCAGGGGAACTAAAATCCATTTTCTCTCCCTGCTTTTGTTCATGTGAACCAGCCATTGCCCGTCAACCACCCATCTACACACACATACACACTGCCCCTCAACCACCCATCTATACACACACACACACACACACACACACAGCCCCTCAAACACCCACCTACACACACACACACACACACACACGGCAGCACCACCCAAAATGAAGATGAAATAAAATATAAACCAAGCAAAACAAACTCAGCATTTAAATGCCCTACATCGAACAGGTGTCTGTCTCCTCCTGTCTCTCTGTCCTGAAATTTGCCACAGAGCAATTTCTGAGTCTTCTGCTTTCCCTTTGCCTGTTCAGATGTATACTCTCTCTTTAAAGACTCTTCTGCTTTTACCAAAGACAGTCTGTCTCCAGGCTCTCTCACCCACTTTCTCTCATTTCTCTTTATCTTTGTTAACTCCTTTGATGTTGTCAAAAGCCTCACATAGTGGCAAAGGCTTCTCACAGGGTCTTTGTAATCTTCAGTTTCACTTTGGAATTGGTGTTTCTTTGAAAGTCACTTAAAAAAAAATGCAACCTCACACATAGTTATGGAGACTTCGAACAGCCCCTCCTTTGGAGGCAGGAGAATTAATTCTGAAGGAAACACAATGCCTGTAGCTGACACAGCCTTCCGGGCATCCTGTGCTCTTCCCTTAGCAACTGGCAAGAGGTTGGATACATACACGTTGTTTAAGCCCACATAGAGAGATTCTCACATGTCATCTGATGCTGGTAATCTATACTCATAAAAGGGTAATATGCTAAGTAGACTGGGAGACCTTCTGGATGTCCTTCTGGACAAAGCCATGGTGGCAGGGCTGAGGTAGAGGCCGTTAGGGGCAATCAGGCCAGGAGGGGAGGGCAGTTGGGGGTGAGCAGGCTGGTGGGATGGGAGGGCAGTTGGGGCAAGCAGGCAAGCAGGCAGAGTGGTTAGGGGCGATCAAGCAGGTAGGGAGATGAGCAGTTAGGAGCCAGAGGTCCTGGATTGTGAGAGGGATGCCTGACTACCAGTTTAGACCCGGCAGACATCCCCCGAGAGGTCCAGATTGGAGAGGGTGCAGGTCGGGTTGAGGGATGCCCCCCGCACACACACACACAAATTTCGTGCACTGGGCCACTAGTTCAATATATTTAAACTTGTGAGTTTCTAAATTGAGATGGAAAAAACCAAAAGAATTGAGGTGAGTGCTTAGATGAGTGAGGCACGTACACAACAGCCATTTTTCTGCACAAATGGTCACAGCAGGCGATACAGTGTGGTGGTGAAAAGCACAGCTCTGCCAGGTTTCAATCCCAACTCAACCACTTACAGACAAGTTAGTAACATTTTTCTGTTCTGAAGTTTCTTCAGCTATAAAATGGGGGTCATTTTGAGGGTTGAGTCAACACATCAAAAAAAAATCAATAAAATATATTAAAAAAAAAAAGGTAAAAAAAAATACATTAGAATAGGGTTGATGGCAGAGTTAGCCCTCAATCAGTGTTAATAGTAGTAGTAGAAGTAGTGCACATGGCCTATTTAATTCAAAGGCCTCCGTTTCTTTTGGATTTAATCTGTGCAAATTCATCTTTGTTTGCTTACCAAACAATATCATGAAAATAAGCAATACTGAGGTACTAAATGTTAAAAATATCAATTTTTACCTCTTATTTAAAATCTAATTTTTCATTTATTAGATGTTCATGTGTGTATGTGTCAGGCCCTCTGCTAAGCAGAGGAACTACAAAGGTAAGTCAGATACAATTCCTGACAGAGAGCTGACAGTCCAGTGTGTGGAGCAGAGAAGTATCAGATGCAAACAGCTCAGCATGAAAAGTGCCTGGATGGAGGGAGGCTGGGTACCTCTCAGATCATCTGGCAAAGGAAGACCCCTGGAGTTGGAGGGAAGATAATCCCTGAACTGTCCTGAAGAAAGCTGGGGAAGGGTTATTCGAGGTAGAGGGGGAGAATGAGCAATGAGCAAAGGTCAAAGGCACTGAGAGAGGAGAGAGTTTAGGGGATTTGCTAAAAATAAAAATAAAAAAAAATTAGTTGGCATTGCTGGTACTTGGCATGGGATGCGGCAGGGGCAGGGAAGATAAGGAGCCAGGTTATGATGGGTTAATGAACGTGGATATGTTCCTTAGACACTTGGGAGCCACTGAAGGGTTTCAGCAAGAGTGTGCTCCAGGAAGGTTGTTTGGATTGCAGAGTGAAGGGAATGGAGCTGGCAGAGCAGGAGCCAGGGAGATCTGAGAGCAGATCCTAGCAATTGCAAAAACAGAAGATATTAAGATAGTGGCCATGTCAGGACTCACTGGAAACTGAATGAGAGGGATTAGGGAAAGAGAGCGTATCACAGGGTCTACCCACACTGGGCTGCTTCCCGCCCTGGTTCAACGGCAATCAAACAGAAACTGCAAGACATTAAGAGACAGAGATCAGCAAAATAATTTTTCTTCCTTTTCTTATTCTATCAAATGCAATTCTATGTACTTCCAGGTAATGCACAAAGCTTTCAGGTCAAATCAGGGTTCTTCAATGGTCTCAACAGTCGTGGGCCCCCAGCTGGAGACAATTGTTTAGTTCTGAGAGCAAATGCAGAAAAATGAGACCTACAGGTTACAGATGAAACTGTTCTACTCTTCCTGCAAAGAGGAAATGTTCTGTTCACTTCAGTACTTTCCTCGGGAGAGAGAAAAGTTGGTAGTGTGAGGAAGCTATAGGGAAGGGGAAAACTTAGACAAGTGAAGGAAAGGATCTTGTATAGAGGGAAACATTGGAGAGAGGAACTAAGGCGTGTGGGGTGGTGGTGGTAGTGGGAATCAGGGCCCTAATTTCTGACTTTAGAAAGGACCTCTAGGTTGGAAAGACACAGAAAAGTTATAAGAAGATATTCAGAAATTTGAGGGATGCGAGTGGGGAGCAGGGGGCAAAGGAAGTGCTCTAAGAAAACTCATGTTAATGGCCTGTATCTTTCCAAAAACCTATGTAAGGTGGCCTCCTAGTTGGGAGTTACACCCCACAGAAGTGATAAGTCTTTGAAGTGGCCACTATGAGGAACATCATCCCGAGTGCATTAGAGATGGAAACAGTGATTGCTCAATAGCACAAAAAGCCCAGGTGGAACGTACCTGAATAGCATCCCATGCTAATGAAGTTAATCAGTGTTTAAGATAACACATGCAGAGCATTCTGGAGAGCATTTGACAGTAGAGCCTCTTAAAAAATGTACATCACCACCACCATCTTTACCATTTATTGTCTCTAGTAATTCTTAGCAAGAAGGAGTAGAAGAGAAATCAGATACTGTGGCTTTCTTTAAGCTTGAGACTGGCTTGGATGACTTGGATGATGGGCAGAAAAGAGGGCAAGGGAATCAAGGTGAGCAGGAGAGGGCTCTTAAAGTCTTTTGGGGAATGGAAAAAAGTAGAGCCAAGAAGTGGCTTCCTAACTTTGAGTCTGGGTCAGGGGACTGCCAGTTACAATGAAGACAAATCATATTAGGTGGAAGATGTCAAGAAAAGAGTTTGTAGAACTGAGATCTTGGGAACTTTTGAGAGATAATTGGAAACTAGTTATATAGCTCAAATGGTAGACAATTTTATGGAATAGAAATAAACATGGTTTAAAATTTTACAGAGAGGAAGGGAGAGAGAGAGAGTTAGAAACATCGATGAGAGAGAAACATTGATCAGCTGCCATCTGCACATTTCTCACTGGGGATGTGCCGGCAACCAAGGTACATGTCCTTGACAGGAATCAAACTTGGGATACTTCAGTTCTCAGGATGATGCTGTATCCGCTGAGCTACATGGGTTAGGGCAAATGTTTTTATTTGTTATTATTTATTGAAGCACTGATATATGCTATGACTTAGTCCATCTCACAAAACTCCATTCACATGAAAGTGTAAAATATGGAACTCTCTAAATATAGAAAATAGATTGTTTGAGGCTTGGGTGGGGTGGGTGGAGAGGTGAGGTTGGGGGTATAATAGCAGAGTGATAGGGCAATGAAGTGAGGTAATGAAAATATTCTCAAATTGACTGTGGTGATGGTTGCACTTATCTGTGCATACACTAAATACTTTAATTGGGTAAATTGTACAATATGTGGCTATCTCAATAAAGTGTCAACATAAGAAACATTCAAACCTGTAGAGAATTTTTATGAGTTTATTTGAGCCAAACTGACAACAATTGCTAGGGAAAAAAAACCCTCAACCTATTGAGAAAATGCTCCTATAAATTAATGTTTTTAAAGAATTGACAAACTGAGGAATCCTGAGATCAGAATTTGAGAAGAATTAACAAAGTGACTGGTTAGGGGTGGGAACACCAAAGATTGATATCAGGGGAAAGGGTAGAGAGAAAGGATAATGGGGGTCAAGTGCTGGAGAAGATGATATAGGAGAGTAATGTGAATTTTTCCAATAGGGAGAGAGAGAGGTTAGGGAGAACAATGGATGGGAAAGCCAGAGGGGAGCAAGAATGGTGCCTCCTTCCCCTAACCCCTCACAGTGTGTTATAGAAAACCCAAGAAACCCAAGCAACGCTTAGAGAAATTGAGTTACACCGTTTATTACATCAGCGATCTCAGAGGAGTTGCCTTCAAAGTCTGAGCAAACCAATATGGTGGAAGCTCTTCTTTTATCCCCTTTGATTTCTTTTGTCCCCAAATATGGATTATACTTCCGGACCTCTTGCAGGCTTTGCAGAAAGCCCCATGTGCTGGGATGGGGGTCTTGAGATCATATTTAAGGGCTTGGGCTGGTGCCAGCACTGATAACCCCCTCCAGGGGTTGTGTATTGTCCATGGTTTATGACCTCTGTAAAATGTGAGTATTTAGGTAACAAGTCTTGCAAGACCAGAATCTGGAGAAAGGGGCAGTGACTTAATTATAGGTTATCAAGATCGTGCATTCGGTTACTGGCACAGATTCAGGTTGCTAGTCCCCCCAAACATCAGGGTTACATTGGAATTAGCCTTCTAGCCTTCTCAAGTGGATAGAACACAGAGCCAGGGCAAGAGTGTTATGGGGACGTGGTCCATTTCAGTTGTGATAAGGAGATAAGGAGTGTTCAAGAATAAGGCTGAGAATCATCTGTTGTTCACAATAGAGCAGAGGCTGCACTGTGCATGAAGAAGAGCTTGGGTGATGGTTCCCCTCTCACCTCTCCTGGCTCTTCTGAGTGGTACAGTTTTATGGAAAGAAAGGCTGTGATCCAGTTTCACTTCAAAAAATATATATATGGCGACATTGTACTATTTGAGATCTGATGCCATTTGCTGATGCTGATTATAATGTTTGAGTAAAACTGTTGGATGTTGTTTTTCCAGTAATTTATAATTTTTGCCATAGCATATATTTGATTCAGATACAATACAGACATTATGTATCCAAGGCTTACTTTCTCAAAGGAGGTTAAAATAGCCCTAAAATTCTGTGAATAGTTTGGGGGCTTCATTTTTACTTAACCTGTCTGAGATGCTTTAAAGCAATTTGGCCATTTCCTTTACATCAGCTTCCATTTCCTTGACCTTGACAAAGACCTTTTCCTCAAAACTAGTTTTGCAAATTCCTGAATTCATTGATACCATCTGGCATGTCCTGTCACCATTACAGTTCAGAGAAGTAGCCATGAAAGCATGCTTTTTGTTTATTTTTTTATTTTTATCATCACTTCACAAGAGTTAGTGGGAGAAGAGCCCAACCACTGTCTGGAAGAAGCGTGGAGGTAGGGAAGGTGCTGGGTTAGCTGCACTGGGACCCCCTCCTTCCTTCCAACCTCCCGTCATGCACTCACCCACAAGCCTCTGTAAAATTACAAGATCCAGCATGTCATTCTCCTGCAGGTGGCTTGGGACCAGCTGAAACCACAAATGTTAAATTCTTAAATGCCAAAGGTCTGATCTGTTACTTGGTAGAAGAATTAAGTTGCTGATTTGTTTTCTGCTCTGTTGGATGGATTTTGATTCTACCCTGCAGTTTGCCTGAAGCTGATTAAAACAATGACCTCAGCATTTCTGATTCCTTTTCAACCTGCAGCAGTGACCTTTAAAAACAGATTTCTCACTGTAATAGCTGCCAAGCTTTTCCCAGTAAGCCTGCTCACTCACTTCCTCTTTTACTGGCAAATGTGAGTGTGAGTGCCCGCACCGCCAACCCCATAGTACGTACACTGATGGGTTCCTGGGCATCTATGTAAATGAATGACTTCTGAATGAAAACTTAATCAAGTGCTGAAGATGCTCGTCACACAGGAGATTAAATATCCTCCAGAAATAAATCCACATCCTGTTATAATTACTACCTGCATCTATATATGTCTCTTTACAACTGAGTGAAAAAATTCATATATAATATTTTGCTGGTGCCACTGATTATTGCTGCCTAGAGAAGGTGGGTATATAAAATAATGTCTAAAATAATTGATGATGAGATGCTGATTTATTGGAACTCTGGCCCAAACCATGCTTAGATGAAACACACACACACACACACACACACACACACACACGAAGATACTATAGTGATTTCCATCTGAATTATACTTCTATTTTTAATCTACATGAAGTTTATTTGATAGATGGAAGCTTAAGTTCCAGGACAAGATAGAGCTTATGTAATTAAAATTATGTATTTCCATCCATATTGCACTTTCTGTAGAAATGGTGTCAGGCCTTCATAATCTGCCATTGTTTTCACATTCTAGGTCCATGATTATATAATTATAGTCAAATAAGAATTTCTCTTTTACCAATGCTGTTATTAAAGGGTATAATGAACTGGAAATAAGGATTTGGAAGTAATATGCAAATCACTGACTTTGTTCTATTAGTAGTACTCTGTCTCCAATTTTGTTGAGTATAATTTTCTTTACTATATGGAACCCACTGTGTGTGTTGATAAGGGTGTGGTTTCTTTGATCTATCTATGTGTCAGCTTGTCCCTGAGCTCTGTTCATGCCCACAGGAGCCTTTGTCTTGGTCTTAAGGGCTACCACCTTTAAGCCTAAACTCCTTATTCCTTCTCTACCTTTGTTTTATCGATCACCAACAGTTTTTCTTAAAATATATATATTTTTAGAGAGGAAGGGAGAGGGAGAGAGAGGTAGAAACATCAACAATGACAGAGAATCAATGATCAGCTCCCTCCTGCACGCCCCATGTTGAGGATTGAGCCTGCAACCTGGGCAAGTGCCCTGGCTAGGAATTGAACCATGACCTCTTGGTTCATAAGTCATTGCTCAATCACTGAGCTATGCCAGCTCGAATAGATTTTGTGTCTGGAACCTGTATTAGTCATTCTTCACTCATTCCAGTTCTAATTTTGGCTGGAGGGGATGACTGTGATCCTGAGTTTGGAAGCAGCGGTGGCCTATACTGCCACAGGTTGACTGTAAAGATCATCAGGCATTTCTTTGTGCAGAATTTAGCCTCTCGCTAGCATATCCCCTGTCATTGTTAGGTTAAAGGATTTTGGCTCCATCCCATCCTTGAGTTATGATTTAGAGGGCCTCCTTCTTATTAAGTGTTCTTCATCATAGTTGTAAAGGGAAGACTATCCTCTGCCACACCTGAGTGAGGCTCCTGCAGCCCTGGTTTGATCTTCCTACATGGAAGTCACTGCTTCCACAGGCACAGTCACCAAACAGGAAGAGGCTAAGGGATTAAGGAGTCACTTTTGGACAAAATTTAAGTAAAACAAACAAAAAACTTTTATGGCCTAAAACTTTTATAAAAGAAAGTAATTTATTGAGTGATGTGCTAGCCAGAAAAAGGAACAGGTCCCGGGGTCATGCAGACTAAACCACCAGCAGCAGAGGTAGATGGAGAGGATAGTGTGTCCACCATCCTGGAGGTGACAGGCATTCTTATGCATCAACTTGGGGAAGAAATATATACATTGTTTTGAAAGAATTTACACTGGCTGTAGATAAAGGGGGGAGAACTCCATTTGTCTGAGTAACCAGACAACATACTTAGAGCCTCATACAGACAAATAGGAAATCTAGAAAAGAAAAAGTAGAATGGAATTTGAAGTGGGACTCATTCTGGGTAGGTGCATAGTCCATAGAAGGAAATGTTTGCTCTTCAGGATTGGTTGTGGGCAATAGTCTGGAAGTTCATTCAAGATAAACAAATGGCCCTGTGTCAGTTATTTAGCTATCCTCTTTAGATAATTGCCAAAATAGCCACCTGGAGGTTAATTCACACTTTTAACATACATTCAGGAATGTTATCAGTCTTTGTTGGTCTCAGCCTGCAGTTGTTAGCTGATGAACAGCACTTGTCTCTCCCTTCTACCCCTCCAGCCTGCTGTGATTTAATTTAGGACATCTCAAAGTTTCTCCTTGTCATATAATAGTTGTCAATATCATTCTATATCAGTTCAATCATAGAAGCTGCAGGCCCAGTGATGAGGTGGTTAAGAGTGCTCCCACAGGAATGGTTTGAATCATAATGCAGGTGGCATGGAGATTAAATTGTAGTGAAGACAGCAGCACTTCAGGAATGTATTCTTGAGAACAACCATGCAGTGTCTGACCGGGTGTAGTGAGCTCTGCAGCTCCTTCCCTAGTCATGAGCTGGGCCGAAGGCAGTTCAGAATGTCCCTCATTCTCTCCTTCATCAGTGCCCGCTGTCATCTTAGGTGAACTCCCAGCTTCTGCCTCGTCACCCCCTCTTCGCAGCCAGTTCTTACTCTCCACCCATTTCCTTGAACTTAATGTTTCAGCCTGCCCTTGTTGCCACTTGAACCAGGGACTCAGACACCACTTGCTCCTTTTCTGGTCACTAAAACCTAAGGTCAGCCCTACACAGCACCATACCCACCACCATACCAACCCCACACTCTGGGAACCAGTCCAACCCACAGTTTTTTCCCATAGTCTCTAAACTTTAACCCCCAAAACTCCATTTGTCTGAGAAACCAGGCTCGGCAGACAACATATTTAGAGCTTCATAAAAACAAATAGGAAATCTAGAACAAAGTAATATGGAATTTACCTTACTATATATTCTTCTTTAAAATTTTTTTTAATTGATTTTAGAGAGAGGAAGAGAGAGATGAAAACATCAATGATGAGAGAATCATTGATTGGCTGCCCCCTGCATGCTCCTACTGGGGAAGGATTTCACAACCTGGGTATGTGCCCTGACCCAGAATTAAACCACACCCCCTGGTTCATAGGTCAACACTCAACCACTGAGCAATACTGCCAAGCTCTTCTTTTTTAAAATCCTAAGATGAGGATATGTTTTTCTTATTTTAGAGAGAGGGAGAGAAACATTGATTTGAGAGAGAAACATCAATCATCTGCCTCCCATTCATGCATGATGGAGGATTGAACTGCAACCTGGATAGGTGCCCTGACCAGGAATTGATCCTACCACCTTTTAGTGTATTGGAAGATGCCTAATCAACTGAGCCACACCATCCAGAGCAATACTCTTGGTTTAATAGAATGCCTTTTGCTATTTATCTATTTGTTTATATGTATTTCCATTCCTCTAAGCTTTGGAATATCAATCCAAGTATCATTTATTTGGAAGTCTGTAAATTTCACATTTTACAGACTTCCTTTACAAGGAATTCCTTTACAAGGAATTCTTCAGCAAAGATTGGTAATAAATGCTATTCTCAAGTAAAGCACTAGGTGGAGCATGTAAATTTAAAGGAAATTTAAACTGGTGATGATGACAAATCATTTAACTCAAGACAACTAAAAAATTTAAACCAAATTTATTTTGATTAATTTAAAGGTAGACAAATACAAAACAATATAACATTTTTTATAAGTATATGTAATCTAGGATAATGTAAGTAAAGTCATAAAAATTGTAATAAATATATATTTTTTCTCATCAATAGACCCTCCAAATCCCATAGCCAGAGCAGGAAAATGAAGTGGGCAGCAGTTTCAGAAGAACAGTAGTTGGGGAAGGCAGAGAAAGGGCTAGCAGGTCATTTTTTTTTTCACTGGCTGAGAAAATGAGGTGGTCTTTTTCAGAGTGGAAGGACCTTGCATCTATATCAGCTTCTAAGTTGCCAGCTTCTTTTTGGGAGCAAATAATTTTACGGAGTTTGATTGCCTGTACACATGGGAAGAGGTTATACATTGCTAATCACAGCAGGTCAAACTTTTAAAAGTTGTTTGTTAAATCGGTGAGATGGACAGCTGGGCGTGCAGACAGTCTGCAGGAGGTCAGAGATAACCATCCCAGCGCTGGTGGCACTGATTAGCTCATGCTCATATAAAGATGCTGAGTGCTACTTTGTTTCTAAGGCAAGACATTGGAATCAGCCTAATGTTGATATATGTATTATGATTTCTCTCAAGTTTGCAGAATGATACCTATACTATAACATCATTTTTATAATTAAACACAGAATCTGTATGTTGTTCATGAATCCATATTTGTATATAATCACTATTTAAAAATAGACTGGAACTGTGGTCTGCAAACTGTGGCTCTCGAGCCACATGCTGCTTTTTGGCCCCTTGAGTGTGGCTCTTCCACAAAATACCACGGACTGGGCAAGTCTATTTTGAAAAAGTGGCGTTAGAAGAAGTTTAACTTTAAAAAATTTGGCTCTCAAAAGAAATTTCTATTGTTGTACTGTTGATATTTCGCTCTGTTGACTAATGAGTTTGCCAACCACTGGATCAGAAGGATACCCACCAAATAGTGACCATTCAGGAAAGGGGAGTGGTATGGAACATGGATCACAAAGGGATTTTAAATGAACAAATAACATAAAACATAAGCACTTATTGATTTATTGATGTTTGCTATATTTTTCTATGATGTTTCCTATAGTTTTAAAATTTCTCAAAAAGTTGGGGGTGCTACTTGTGGATAGCATGAGGGGACCTCAAAAGAAGTAACCCCATGAAAACAATATGCCTAACAGTGAACAGAAAAAAATATGAGGAAGTGCTGGGATTGGCATTGGAGAAAAGCAGATGGAAGTAGTGGGTGGACCCATTTGGTAATGCTTCCCACTGGGGATAGAAGAAAGGCTGGAGCTCTGGAGCTCACTAACCCCTGGGGTCCCTCAGCGACAGAAAGAACGTGGGGACCTGGACTGGACTTGCTCTTCCTGTCCCTTCCTCTGAAGTCTCTGTGATAAGACTTCATGGGATGAGACTGAATGAATCATCTTCATTGCCTCCTTCCCACTACATTATTTGCTGTGTCTTAGTGCTAATATTCTTCGGATAAACTTCTAGGCGTGAAAGGATGCATACCAGAAGACCCTATCACGTGGAAGATGCTGAAAAATACTGCCTTGAGGATGATTTGGTCAATCTCGAGGTTCTGGATGAGGTACTAAACATTTAGTAGATAATTCTCACAGATGACATCTGTTTCATGTGAATGGTCTGATCTTTCTATTTAGACCCTATTCCCCTATAGTTGCTTGAAAGTTTAATTGCTTGCATAGCCTTGGTGAAGCTCAGGGTGCATTTGGTTGCTGTGACATCCTGCACAGTTTATAATAGTCTCTGAAATGTCCTAAATGATGATGAGAAAAGGATTAGATTATTTTTCCCAGTGAAGCTCTTTGTGTTGTAGATGTTACTGTGTTATATGAGCTCAAAAAATGTTTTTCTGTAAAAAAAAAAAAATGCAGTTTAACCTTTAAATGAAGATGGTTGTTCGGTCTTCATAAAGAGGAGCTTCACTTAGGAAATTGTGAAGTTAATATAGCTTGAGTTCCCAATTTGAAAATTGTGATAATCCCTGTTTAAAATATGCATGTTTAATAGAGCTGTTAATTGCACTGGACCTGATTCTCCTGATTCTACCCCTGGGGACCCTTAACTGCAATGCATGAAACATTAAGTATTTTATAAAAGTGTGCAATTCTGTATTCCCATCGCATAAATTTTAAGTTCAGTGCTTTTAGAAATAAAGTTACTCTTTTGTCTACATTTTATCAGTAGGAATGACCTATTAAATCAAATTCTAAATAGAGAATTTTGATTGGGTAAAATACATTTTTCATAATAACAAATAAAACCTTTGCTGCATATTCAGTGTCTCTTAGCAAGTCCCGGGGGGCCTAATTCTTTCATATATTCTTATTTTTTCTTTTTTCCAAGACAGGTATCGGCTTTTAGTATCATTAGAGTCACTGTATGCTTTAAATTAACTACTTTTATCTTTTAGAGGAAAATATAGGGTATTCCAAAAAATGTATACACAATGTAACAGCTAAAACTCAATTTTGAAAACGAAATGTATTTTAATAAACCCTGCCTTTATAATTACTCAAAGTGTGTGTATACATTTTGGGGACACCCTATATTCTTGTAAGGATAATTATTTTTGTTTTCGGAGTCTCTCCCTTATTGGAAATGATGTTGACTCTCAATGCCATTTATCCTCTTCTTAGGACACAATTATTCACCAGTTGCAGGAGCGTTATGTGGACTTGGTCATTTACACGTATGTCGGCGACATCTTAATTGCCTTAAACCCCTTCCAGAATCTAAGCATCTACTCTCCACAGGTAAGCAATGCTTTAAGAACATGTTGCTTCTTAATAGGAAATTAAAAACCACAAGGGAAAATGAAAAGAAGGAAAAAGTGAGAATAAAACTATGTCCCTCCCCCCCAGGGGTGTTATCCCAAACTACAGATAATAATGCCACTCAAATGGAATTCTTACATTTTGGGGGAACTTTTTAAAGCAAGATGTAACAATGATGCCTAATATTCATTTAGTGCTTGCTGTAGGCATTGGGTTACCTCGTTTACTTCTTATAACCCTGGGAAACAGGCACTATTATTAAGTTATTTGGTATGTGAGGAGACTTAACATAGTGAGGGTCACTCCATGGCATGAGCTCATGAAGCCAGTAAGTGAAGAGCTGGAATTTGAACTCAGGCCTATAGATTCAACAGCCTTCCTGGTGCTACAGTTCCCCAAACAAGAGACAAAGCCTTGGTGTCATGGCAGCAGGTACAGCATTAGAAGGCCCAGTGGAGTAGTAGAAGAGTCCTTTAAACTAATGATCTTTTCTTCAGTTTTCCAGACTTTATCATGGGGTGAAACGTGCCTCAAATCCCCCCCACATCTTTGCATCAGCAGATGCTGCTTACCAATGCATGGTTACTTCCAGCAAAGACCAGGTAAGAACTCACGTTCCTTCTCTACCAAGTCACACAGTAGAATGTGTTCCGTCTTCCTCGGCAGCTCCTGAGTCTTCCAGAAAAGCAGTTCCATTCTGGGAAATGGGAAATGAAGTAGTAGCTTTGGTCGAACAGGGACAGTGGGGAAACCAGAGCAGCGGAACATGAAAACTCTTCTCAAGAAACATGAAACTGTCCTGTCAATATCACACATTTTCAATGTAATAAGGATATTTTTAATGTGAATCTGAGACACAGAGCTAACAGACACCTAATGATGTGCAATGACTGTAGTAAAAAGAGAATGTAGAATGACAAATGTAATTCAATCCTATTTAGGTCTCATAATGTTCACAGTCCAGTCCTTTTTGTATGAACTACTGCTCACAGGTTGACAGAGGCCAGGCTCTACACTGTTACTACACTGTTTAGCTGCTGAGAAATTGTGATGGATTTGGTAAATACTGAACAAACCTTGCACTCGATGCCAGTTAAACACAAAGCTAACCCATATGTTTGAACCTGCTGGACCTCCATTTCAGAGTGGTGGCCTATTCAACCTTGGACCCTTCCTTTGCTTTCAATGTGTTTTCCTTTGTGTCTTTATTTTGTTTAAAGTAGAAATAACCTTGTTTTCTGAGGAAATTTGACAAGAGAGTTATTATGTGTATATTTCCTGAGACCTGTGAAGTTCCTGCTTTGGATTTGTTTAGGAATAGATGAAATTATAACAGTGCCAATTACAAAATGGAGTACATGGATACATGGTTTCACCATTGGTTAGAAACTTGGCTTCTCCAAATTCTTACTTTTCCCAGAGACTTTTGGAGTGTCCATAGATTTCACCGAGAGGAAATAAATGGAGAGACCTGTGTGTTACTCAAGAAGTTGTCCTACCATGTTGTCTTTTTTTCGGCACCACTTCTGTCACCAAAATGTGTGTCTTCCAACACCAGCCAATTTTCCGACACCAATTGGATATCCAACAGTTCAATCCATTTAGTTCTAACACTATATCCAGTGTTAACACAGACATCACAAGGTCAGAGTTTAGTCCACACAACTGTCCCCACCTCAGATGCCAGCAGCAAATGGGCTGTCCAGATTACCCACACTTCTGCCTGGCTGACTACAAATTCAGGGATTCTCACAAACCCCTTAGGTTTGAAATTTCAGTAGAACAACTCACAGAACTAAGAAATACTACTTATGTCTACTAGTTTATTATAAAAGTTACAACACAGGAACTGAACCAAATGGAAGAGATGCAGATAGCAAGATATAGGGAGGAGGGGTGTTGCAAAGTTTTCATGCCTTCTCTTGGCACTCCTCCCTCCCCACACCTCAGCATGTTCACATCAGAATGAGGCTCTCTGAATCTTCTTTACCCAGAGTTCTTATGTGTCACTACGTCTTTATCCCCTCTCTCTTCCCCAGAAGTTGGGATGGAGGGGCTGAAAGTGCCCACCCTCTAATCATGTGTTTGGTCTTTCTGGTGGCCAGCCCCCATCTTGAAGCCCCACCTTGAACCACTTTGGTTAGCAGTTGGGTTTGGTTGAAAAGTTCTTGTTTGTGAAATAACAAAAGATATTCCTGTCACTCCTACCATTCAGGAAATTCTGAGGGCTTTAGAAGCTTTGAACCAGGAACTAGGGACAAAGACCAAATGTATGGTTTTTTAAATTATACTGTATCCACTAATCTCTCTTATATGTAAAGAGCTCCTAGAGATGAATGATAAAAGGACTAAGAATACAAAAACATAGGCAAAGTATATGAACTGGTCACAAAAAAGAGAGTATGAATGACCTTAACCATATGAAAAGATACCTAACCTCACTCATAATAAAAGAAATGCAAATTAAAACTACCATGAGATACCATTTTTTTAAAAACCTATCATATTGGCAAAAATCCAACATACTTTGGTGAGGCTATAGGGAAATAGGTACTTTCATATTGGTACAAGCCTTAGGAAGCAATTTGGTACTACCCATCAGATATGGAAATGCATTTACCTTTTGATGCAACAACCTAATTTCTTGGAATTTATTCTATAGATGAACCTACATATAATTTTTAATGACCTATGTATAGAGTTCTTCATTGCAATACTGTTTACAGTAACAAAAGGAAAAAAATTAAGTATCCATATGGGACTGGTTAAATAGATTATAGTACATCTACCCAGTGGATGTTCTGAAAAGGAAAGGTATATTGCTGAGTAAAAATAAAGGTGTACAATGGTGGATGTTCTGTGAAAACCATAACTGAACACACAGGTGTTTTCTGAGCTGTGAATTCCTCACCAACACTCTTGTTTTTTGTGTCAGTGCATTGTCATCAGTGGAGAAAGTGGTTCTGGGAAGACAGAAAGCGCCCACCTGATTGTCCAGCATTTAACTTTCTTGGGCAAGGTACTGACCAACCTGCTTTATGTATTATAGCTACAAGTTTCTGCAGCAATTTTATAAATGATAGAAATATTATTTTTGTTGTCTTTTAGAGCTTGCATCAAAACATTCCCTCTTTAGTATGTTTGCCTCCTGATAGCTAGGGCTCTTAAGATGTCAGCATGCCATCTTTGTTTCATGTAGTGAGAAAAATAATGCCAGCACAAATTTACTAGATTATTGGCAATTAATTTTTTATGTTTTTAATACAATAGAATCAGCCATTAAGTACTAAAAGTGGATAAACATTAGAAACAGGATCCAGGGGAGCCACTAAGGTGATTAAAAGATTGGAAAGTAGGAATCTGAGCAAAAGTTGAGGAAAATAAAAATTTTCAGCTTGGTGAAATGGACATTGAAAAAAATGACTTAGAAATGGTTTAGCAGTTATGTATGCTCAGAATTAGTATATTATGAGACCTATTAATAGAAAGAATTTAAGGAATATTTGTTACAGATGAGGTTTTCAGTCATCATGACTGAAAAAAAAGTTATGGGATCTCTCTATTTAAACTTGTTTCTAAATGGTTTAAGCATTTTAATTGTCAAGGATTTTAAGTGAAGTGTGCTGGATATAAAAACTGATCTAGCATCATCTGATGCCTACTTGCTGGCAAGTTGCTCATCTGAGAAAACAATGCTGGAGGTTGATGCTAATTTCCCCAAATGAAGTTCTTCTCAAAAATACCCATAATGTGAATCCTATGGGCAGGGAAGGATGCCTGGCAAATTGCTCGGTTAGTGTTTCTGGAGGCTCCTTTTAACTGATCTCTTTTTGGTACAGGCCCATAATCAGACCTTGAGAGAGAAAATCCTGCAAGTCAACTCCTTAGTGGAAGCCTTTGGAAATGCATGCACGGTCATCAATGACAATTCCAGCCGCTTCGGAAAATATCTGGAAATGATGTTTACACCAACTGGAGCTGTGATGGGAGCAAGAATCTCTGAATATCTCCTGGAAAAGTCCAGAGTTGTAAAACAGGCAGTGTGGGTGCACTATTTTATTGCTGGTTTTGCTCTGCAATGCAGGAGGCTTTGGGAATTTTAGTTGCTGCATTTTTACTCTTGTTCTTAGCATCCTGATAGCTAGGAGGGTTTCCCCTTTCCTCCCTACCCCACCCCTCTTTAGGAGCACAGAATTATTGAAGCAAAGGGTAAATTGTGATTTCTAACTGAAACTATGTTTACAAGCAGAGTACAAAGGGCTGGCTGGGGTGGGGGTACTTTGGGATAGCTATATCCATTTCTCCTGAGTTAGTTATACCAGGTAGAATTTAACAACATTGAGCATACTTTTAAAAATCACTAGGCTCCTTAAAATTGAACTTGTCTTAACAAAAAGTACTGAGGATATTCTAAAAGTTAATATTTTCCTCTAGATTGAGAGAGGAAAAACTATTTTCTTTTAAGAAGAGCAGGACAGCATGGACTGCTCTGGATTTGGGTGCTGGCTCTGATACTTATTGTGTGACTTTGGGTAAGTCACTTAACCTCTCTGTGCCTCATCTGTGAAATGGAGATGACACTAGAGCCTACCGCATGGGTTTTCAGTAAAGATTAATAGTTTGTTTCTATGAAATGCCTTTAAAAAGTGCCCAATATGGTACATGTTATCAGAGTTAGCCACTTTTTCTATTATTATTACTACTAGTGGCCGGTGACAGGAAGATTCCTGCAATAGGGCTTCCTGCTGCGGTCACTGCCCCGCCTGCTTCCCTCCCTTCTCCGCCATCCCGCTTGCTTCTCCGCAGCTTTGCTCCCTTCTGCAGGCTTGGCTTCTTGCTACACTGTCTTGTTATGTAAATTAATTAGTCCATGTGGCAGCACTTAAAGAGTAAAACAGACTGAAGACACATTGGATGAGTAGAAGATGGCAGCTTTGTAAGTCCTGTTCAGCTGATTCTGTCCTCTTCTGGGCACATAACAGGATTCCCCTTCTTGGTAGCTTGTAGCTAGATGTGGTCACATGATCAATTCTGGCAAGGTAGCATCTAGAGCTCTGGCAAAGTGCAAGATAGTGACTGCTCTATCAGCCTGGGCCCAGGAGTGACTACGGTAAACACAGCCTCCCCACCGCCCCTCCCTGCTGGCTTTCAGTGGATGTACTCTGAGAAAGAAGTAAATCTTTGTTGAGTTAAGCCATTCAGATCTTGGGATGTTTGTTATTGCAACAGAACTAAGCTAATCCTGATTGATACATGATGAAAATCAAGTTGAAATTATGCTAGGAATGGATATTGGTAGGCAAAGTTTGAAAGAATTGGAACTAGAGGTCGCTGGGAAAAAAAAAAAAAAAAAAAAGAAAGAAGAAAAAAACTATAGGAAGATAAGACCAAGAAGGATGAACCAAAGCCAGCACATTTACCAGAGGTTAGAGAACAAGTAACATTCATACCAGGCACACAGCTTCATAAAGCCCTAAACCACCATCACCACATGGTTGTGTTAGAAACCTGGGAGGTAGATGACAGGTCCCTTTTCCTCACTGCCTTCATTCATTCTATTAGGATTTATTTATTTTATTTATTTATTTTTTTTTTAGTTATTCTTGCAAAACATATCTTTAGGCTTACTTTTGTTCTTCTTCATCAGGGCCATTACCCAGTTTAAGCCACTCTTCCAACCTAGTCTTCATCTGTCAGCTAGAGTGCATTTTTCTCAATGAAAACGTACTCATGTCACAAACTTATAGTGCACTCTGGCTCCAGAATGTCAAATAATTCTAATTGATTAGTCAGCAAAATCCCCAGTATGGCCTAACAACTCCTTGTGTTGGCGTGCCCTGCCTACCTGCCCATCCCCTTCTCACTAGCATTCTTTGGGATCTGTGTGGGTATCACACTCCCAGACTTTGTGTATATGTTGCTCCCTCTCTTTGGAATGCTTTTCCCTTCTCTCTGTAGCTCCTTCTAGCCCCTTCGCATGCTTCAGAGTTTGATTTAAGTGTTATTTTCCTAGAGATTCCTTCCCCTGACTTGACACAAGTAGCTTTCTTCATCTCAGCCCCTGCTTTGTCTCTTTCAAAGTCCTCATCACAAGTTTCCTTATTAAATCATCTGGCTCCATCATTAGAAGGGGAACTCCAGAGGGCCTGGATTCCCTTGCATCTGATGTAGTGCCTGCCATGATTGGAACTCAATAAATTTATAAATTGAGTGAACAAATGAGTGAGAAACAGCAAGTAGAGACATTTAGAAATAAGAAGAGCAGAAATAAGAAGAACTTTGACAGGAATAGCAATCAGAGGATTGCTAGGATATCCAGGAGAAATTAGAGAAAAGAATGGGGCCCATGTCACAAATAGGGACAAGGAATAGAAGCAAGACAAAATTTATTTCCATAGAGCTAAGTTGGCCAAGGGGAGGATTTGCCAGAATTTGCGGGGTTGAACAGAAGAGACTATCTTCCTCTAGAGCTGTGGTTGGCAAACTGTGGCTCACGAGCTACATGCGGCTCTTTGGCTCCTTGAGTGTGGCTCTTCCATAAAATACCACGGCCTGGGTGAATCTATTTTGAAGAAATGGCGTTAGAAGTTTAAGTTTAAAAAATTTGGCTCTCAGAAGAAATTTCAACCATTGTACTGTTGATATTTGGCTCTGTTGACTAATGAGTTTGCCAACCACTGCGAAAGAAAAAGATCCAGAGCAGTTGTACTTTCCTGTTCCTTGTCTCGTCATAAGCTGACAGCAGTCCATAGACCACACTTAGAGTAGCATCTATCTGAAAGGACCCTGGCCAGGGTGGCCTCGGAGAGGGTGGACAGCAGTAGACCAGGGGGACTGATGCATGTCATTTTGAATTGTGTTAGAAAGAGTATAAGTTTGAAAGCGTGAAAACCTCAGTTTGGGACCAAGTCCATAATTAGCTATACAAACTGGTGAGCCACTTAGGGATCCAGGAGAATAGGGAGTTTGGCTGAGTTCTCTTAAGATGTATATCATTGTCTCTGAAGTAACCTGGACTACTAACAGAAGGCATGAGCACAGATGCATAAGTCATTTGGACTGGAATAGAAACACGTATAACCAGAACTGTTATCTTAGATGTTCCATTCTGTGTACAGTAAACCTAAGTGTGTGTAATAATGTGACATGGTTGCAATTACTATACTAATTCTATCACTATTACTATTCTGTAATTGGGATGTAGCATACTGAATTGCCTGAAAATTCAAATTTGCTACAGAATAATATATTGCAGAGAAAGGAAATGTTGTGAAGTAGTTGGGGTGTGGAAGCCCAGAATATGTTATTGATAATGTCCCCTCTTCCTTTTTGTTCTCAGGGGAGAGAAAAATTTTCACATATTTTACTATATTTATGCTGGCCTTTATCACCAAAAGAAGCTTTCTGAGTTCAGACTTCCTGAGGAAAAACCTCCTAAGTAAGTGTCAGGGATTTTAATTGTGGACTTTTAATGGATATGTACTAGCAGTTGACAAAACTTGAAAAGAAATGGGGCTGTTCTCCTCACTGGACATCCATAATGCCTTCAGCTGAAATACCGAGGGTGAGATGGCAGGGACGGCCTCTCGCCATTTGCATTTTCTAGAATGTTCAGAACTCAAGTGCAGGCATTTTGCTCAGCGATGTCCACCACCATTCCACCACAGTACTAGGGAATGCTCCTGCAAAGAAGGAGCCCAATGGTGCCCCGGTATTTGGGGTGCCATTGGCCAAGTCAGTGATCCTTCTGTTTGATCCTTCTCTATTTAGGTACATAGCTGATGAGACTGGAAGGGTGATGCATGACATAACTTCCAAGGAGTCTTACAGAAGACAGTTCGAGGCAATTCAGCATTGTTTCAGGATTATAGGCTTCACTGACAAGGTGAGTGATTGTTAGGAGAGAAAGAAACTCAAGTGTTAAGTATTTTTGGATCAATGTGAGTGTTGGGTCCAAGCCTCTCTGGTAAGGACGGGACTTTTTTGGATGCTAGGAATTGGGAGGAGATATGAGCAGCCAGAAACAGATGGGAGAGATGTCATTGCAGGCCAAGCGGCCATTGCAAACACAGTAGCCCACAGCGACAAAGCAGCCATTCAGAGTAACCCCCCAAAGCAGCCGCGCTCTGGCTGGTCAGCAACATGTTTTTACTAACTCAGATGGCAGAGGCTTCTTGCCAGATAGTGGCGTCAGTGTCACCTCAGATAAAGGTGCCCCTGTGCAGCGCATACAGTAAAACTACATTGTCGTTGCCTTTGCCCATGCACACGGCACATGGGCCTTTAACATCCGCGTGCTCTGATCAGAGTTCCCGCCGTGAGTCAAGACTCGAATGTTCTAACGTGTGGGGAGGCTTCTTGTTTCCCAGATGCCACACGCTGGTCATGGCATAGGTGCCACTACTCAAAGTTGGACCTGAGGACCAGAAACATCGTTGTCACCAGAGAGCGTGTTAGAAATGCAGACTCTCAGGTCCAGCCAAGAACAACAGAATCAGAATCTGCATTTTAATAAGATGCACAGGTGAACATTAAAGTCGAAGGACTGTTGTTGTAGTGCCGCGTGCCTATGAGTTGTTGTCGTTGTCATTCACTCACTGCAGCTGTGATACCAAATGCCAAAATACGACCGCCCCTTTCTGAGCAGGGGTTGTTCCAACCATGACAGTGGGTTGTGTAATAGGAGCACAGGAATGTGTAGGTTACATCCAGTTACAGAAATATATTTATGCAAGTATTTCCTTGACTACCAAGACAAGTTAATCTAAACTTTTCAACTCACAGTCACTGCCTTCTCTTTGGTACACAGTTGCACGTTATTAACTGTAGTGCTAAGTACTGCACTCTTCTTATCGTACTAGATACAGGCTGTCTCTATTAAATATATGCTAGAGGTGACAGAAAGTATTTATAACCCAAGGCTCTCAAATATTATTCCGCGATACATTTATGTCATAGTTTCTGGGCTTCATGCCATCGATTTTGCAAAATATACAGATTCTTTTGCTTTTCCAACTAAGGAGGTGAATGATTAGGAAGTAGGCGAGAGTGTTAAATCTTAGGGGATTAGATTACAAGACAGTTGAGTTACCGTGGGACAGCCATTCTGGATAAAGAATTGCTTCTGTAATCCAAGGAGCTTGGCCAGCCCTTCCCTCCCCAGCATCGCTGATTTTAGTCATAAGAAAACCTTTCTTCTTCCTTTAAGCCAGCTGTTAATTTTCTCTGTCAGCCTCCCACAGACTTTAAACTGACAGACAGTGGAAAATCCCAAAGGTCAGATAAAAATAGATTTATATTTCCCTTGGCTCCTTAGGGGAGAGCAATTGAACAGGTTCCAGCATTGTTAAAAAGACCTTTATGGTTATTAACTTATAGAGCTGTTGTTATCAAAGATGCTTGGTAGAGCCGTTGAAAGCCCGGGCCATGCCACAGTGTTTAGGGGCATAGTTTCTTAAAAAGGAACAGCAACAATAGAGAAGGGGTTGCAATATTTTGCTTTCAATAAGTACAGTGATTGATGGTTATAGAATACTGTGAAGAGGCCCTAACTGGTTTGGCTCAGTGGATAGAGTGTCGACCTTCAGACTGAAAGGTCCCAGGTTCAATTCCGGTCAAGGGCATGTACCTTGCTCGTGGGCACATCCCAGTAGGAGATGTGCAGGAGGCAGCTGATCAATGTTTCTCTCTTATCAGTGTTTCTAATTCTCTATTCCTCCCCCTTCCTCTCTGTAAAAAATCACTAAAATATTTTTTTTTAAAAAGAATACGGTGAAGAGATTGGTCCTAACTCTAAATGAAAATATATTGTGGTACTGGTCTTGTAATACAAATAACTGGGAATAATATTAAAACACCTGCTTAGGATACAGTTAAAATAAAAAAGAAATTAAATATACTATTTAATTTCTTGAAGTAAGTCATCCTAACCTCTGTGCAAAACAACAACAAAACAGAAGAAACGAATGAATGGTTGCATTAATAAATATGAAAAGAAAGAAATGTAAAAAGTGGTAAACATTCTTAATTTGTGCCTTATCTGAACTGTTAAATGAAAAACCAGAATATAATTACATGTGTGTATATCATGTCCCATATTAATTCATATTGAAATAAATCAATTTATATCAGTTAGCAACATTGGAAATGTAAGAAAAAGGCTGGATCTCTTACCCAAATTTTGTGGTTATATCTTTGTCTATACCTCTATAGACAACCTGTTTTGCTGAATTAACTTAGTTCACTCTGTTTATAAATTCAAAATAATTTGACTAAATTCAGAGATTCAATTGAATGTAGTGAGGCAGAGGATGCCAAAGAGCTGGTGTTACAGAACTTTTTCTAAAAGCTTTCTGAGGGACACTTCTAGACAGAATAATAATAACAGTTCCTTGCAGGAGATGGGGGAATAGACCTAAAACCCTATTATGAAGATTGGTGCTTTCAATTCTTACTTTTGGAGTCAAACCTTATTATATTTGTTTAGTACAGGATGGCGCAAAAGTAGGTTTGCAGTTGTGAGTATGCAAAACAGAGTTTATTCTTGTATTATTATTAATTGTGTTATTTTTCATACGAACAGCTGTAAACTTAATTTTACCTCACCCTTTATTATGTTTATCTTGCTGGTATGTGGATTATAACATATTAGAGTTGTAGGTATGTTCATATTTAATACTACATGAAAATCTTTTAGAAGATTATATATGTGATGGTCAAGATTGGATAGTTATTGCAGATCCCTTAATGAAAGTTAGATGGCTTTGAGATTAGGGAAAATTTCTTTTCCCTTCAAAATCAATTATGAGTTGGGAAAGGAGTATATTCTGAGAGAGAAAGAAAAAAAAAAAAAAAAAGGAAAGGCAGCAAACATACACCCTGCATGGGGCTTTGTGGAAAAATGCTCTTCTCCACTTTTGTTAGTCGGTGGTGAAACTGAACTCATACTTATCAGCAATGAATTGGGAAAACCAGCTGGAGGAGTTGTTAATCTTCTTGATATTTTTTTCTGTCCTGAGAGAGGCATTTTCATACAGAACATTGAAAACTGGTAAAAAAAAAAAAAAAAAAAAAAAAAAAAAAAAAAAAAAGAGAGAGAGAGAGATAAGACACCATAGCAACATTCTGTAGGAAAGGCAGGTTTGCCAGGAAAGGCTCCCTAGCTGGAGATGAGCCAAGAGGAAAGGAGCAAGGCAAGGAAGGGGGAAAATCCTCCCCAGGTGGCTGTGGGAGGAAGAGAGGAGACATCTGGTTAAGAAGAATTGAAGAGGAATAAATCCCACAGATGGGCATACTACTGATTGAACTCTTCCATGATTAGAACATAAGAGTTGATATAGGTCCCTAGGCTAGAAAGGAAGAACTAACCCAAGAATGAGATTAAAGGAGTCAAGTGGAATAGCGTGAATGTGTAGCATAGGAGCCTCTTCATGCTAAGAGCTCATTAATTAGGTGGATTTTGATATTCCTTCTCGGGTTCTCTCTCTGAGGAAGGAGACTTCAGTCATTCACATAGTATTTGAACGCCAGAGATATTGCTGAAGGTCAGAGATAATTTCCCTCTTTAAAAGAGAACATGTGTGAGCATTGTGCAGAAGATGATGTTGCTAGAGAAGTGATGTGGCGAAAACCACCATTTCTTTTGGCGGTGATCACTCCAATGCCTAGGCACCACTAGTTGGGAGGTTTCATGGCTTGTACTGTCATACATGATGTGTGTTTGTGTGTGTATTAGAAGAAATACATTTTGAGATAACTGGACATAGAAATAACAGACAGAACCCACTGCTCTCTCTTACTCTCTGGGATCTGCCTCTCTAAGAAGTGGCTCACTGGTTGCATTCTGTAAACCTCACACTGTATTGATGAAGGTAATGAGGTTCTGTCATGTTAAATCCAGGCTAGTCTCAGAAAACTCATTTGGTAGGTGTTCCCTTTAGCCACTCTTAAATTGCGTGATTAAAATAGTGGTCCTTGGAGGAGTCAGAAACATGACATCTTACATTTGATTTAGAAGTTTAAAGAACAATATTTAGCTATAGTAGAACCTAGTTTAAAATCCTCATTTGTCTTTGAAGCATTACCAGGTATCCAGCAGATGTCACTATACAGTCTGTATTCAGTGTTTTGGCTTTACCGAGTAATGTTTACAGGAAGGCTCAGTTGGGGACAATGCTTTACCAATGGTTTGATGACAGTTTCTCTCAATTTGCATGGTAATAAATCAAGTTCCCCAGCAGAGTATTTTTGGTGAAAGTACTTTTCTCTATCTAGAAGCATAAGATGCAGAAATTTCCTGGCTATGTATTTTATTCTCTCACTATAGGAATGCAAATGTTTAAATAAACAAATATATATTATTTTTACTATTAATGCTACTTATGTATCCAACTTCAATATAAAAATAGAACTGAAGATCATCTGAACTGTTTTTATAACACTTGTGAAACCAAATATGTGCAGTTTTCCCCCACACCAACCAATTCTCCTACAATTCAATTGAACTCTGATGCTGTCTATCCCATACATTAGGGGCTCAGTCCCACATGATTGCCCCAACTTCAAAAACCAATTGCAAACCCCAAAGATTTTTTAAATCTCTGACTGATAGGCTATAAATTGGGAGTTCCAAGACCGCTCTCCTCAGGCTCAATAATTTGCTAGAAGGATTCACAGAACTCAGGAAAAACAGTTTACTTACCATTACTATTTATTTATTGTTATAAAGGGCACAACTCGGGAACGGCCTACTGGAAGAGATACAAAGCTCCAGGTATGGGGAGAGGGAGCGCCACTTCCTCTCACCCCTCTGATGTGTTCATTGAACTGTAAATGCTCTGAACCTTATCAGTGAGGGGGGGTTAGTGGAGGTCATAGGCATGACTGGTTAAATCCTTGCTGCTGGTGATTAACTCAATCTCCAGCCCTTCTTACTTCCCCCTGGAGGTCCAGGGTTTGGCTAAAAGTTCTAACCTTTTCATCACAGGGTTAGAACTTTTTTTCCTCTGGAAACTAGATTCCATCCTCCAAGCACATTAGGATGGACTCAGGTTGGAAGGAACATATTATGAATAACAAAGGACATGCCTCTCAGCCTTATCACTCAGAAAAATTCCAAGGTTTTTCCAAGCTCTTGTGCCAGAAACCAGTCTGAAGACCAAATACTGTATACTTCTTATTAATCACCATAGCACAGATCTATTGAGTCTTTCAAAATAATTCCTAACCTCATTCATAACTAAATACTCCATCATTTAACTTCAAAATGTTCTAGCGAACCATTAATGCCCTGCCAACTGTTTCGTAAGAGCTATATTCAAAAAAAGGTTAAGGAAACATTTCCCCTTTTATTTTGAAGAAATAACCATACCTGAACTTGGAAGCTGGTATTAGTTAGGATAAATGGATAAAAGTGGCTTAAAGAACAAAGAAGGTCAGTTCTCTCTCATAGCCTTCCAAGGTACGAGGTTCAAATTGCAGGACAACTTCATTTCATGCAATCATTGGTCTCAAGCATCCTAATTCAAGACTTGGTTGAAGCTGGGTTGTTGGGAGTTCCTGCCAACAATAATGGGAAAGAAAGGAAGGAGGAGTAATGTTGACTAAATGTTGGCTTCCGTAAGACCAGTCTCAAAAGTGGCCCACATCATTGCACTTGCTCCTTTGTTAAGAATTTAATTACACAGCCATAGTTAACTGCAAGGAAGGTTAAGAAATTTGTTTGTAGATGAAACACAAGACAACCATCATTCAGAACTATCTGAAAGCTGGCTGAATGGAAGTCCCACAACTAGAGAAGTAAAGAAGAAAGCACGTTGAGATTGGTAGGAGAGTGGAGATGTGGAATGGGCTGGTCTAGCACCCATGTGGGCTGATTTTTTAATCCAGAGGGAGACAGTCCCTACAGACTGCTATGAGGAACAAGGAGTCCAAGCTCCACACCAGACCCCCCACTCAGGGTCCCAGAGCCGGGAAGAGAAGTCCCCGTAACTTTGGGCTATAAAAACCAATGGGAAATGAGGCTGGGGGACATGGAGGGTACCAGAGACCCAGGTGTCCCTCTTAAAGGGTCAGGCATGAACTTACTCAGACTCCCTTCCTCTGAGCTCCAGTACCAGGAGGCATTGGGGGATCCAGACACATAAGGGGAGGAACTGGGTTGTCTGGCATCAGAGCAGGAACTAGAGGTGGCTTTCTATCAGATGGAAGTGCTCAGGAGGTGCTTGCAGGGGTCATTGTTCCTATGCCAAGACCTCCCCAACCCAGGACTGACTGACAACCATATCTGAGTCCCCACAACTTGGAGTACACTGCCTGCTCTGCCCTGGTGATTTGATGAGACCCTGCCCCATCCAATTTGTAGCCTCACCCAAGCTATTTGCTGCAGCTTTTCCATATAAATGGCCTATTCTGGTTTAGGCTTCAGATTTTGCTAAAGTCTCTCAAACCAAGGCTGGTGTCAATATGCCTCAAACCTATCAATAAAAGGCCTCAAACCTGGCACCAGCACCAGCCTGCCTTGCTTCACAGCTGGACCTCACTTCCAAACCCAATACAAATAGGAAGGATCTGCAGATCTCTCTGTAGCTCCTACTGGGTGGCCCCAGGCAGTGGCTGACTTTGCACCTCCCTGGAGACCAAAGAGCCAGTGCACCTGATGGACAGCTACAGACGATACCAGATTACAATTCTACACATCCACAAACCACACATACAAAGGGAAGACTCAGCACCAAAATCCTATTGAAGCAAGTCCTGCTCCATAGGAGTGTTTCCTGCACAGCAACTCTCCCACTGTAGTCCCAGCTAGTCCTCACAGTCAATTGGCATGGAGGTTAATTCCTCCAGTGACACTGACAGCAATAAAGTCTGAACTACAACAAGACTGATCACAGCCCACAAAGGGGTACACCTAGAGTTCCTAGCTCAGTTGACTGGGGAGTTCTGAGCCACTGGACCTATAGGACACCTACTATGCAAGGCCACTCTACCAACTCAAGGCCACTCTACACAACTCAAGGAAACACAGGGAAGCAGCCAAAAAATGGAGACAAAGAAACATGTCACAAATGAAAAGAAATGAAAGAAAGCAGACTACTGGACATAGAGTTCAAAACCACAGTTGTAAAGTTTTCAATTATATTCATAAGACCTTCAAGGGACTTAGTGAAAATTTTAAGGATTTTAGTGAAAATGCCAAAGTCATGGAAAAGGACCAGTCAGAAATAAATCATATATTAACTGAAATAAAGAATAATATACAGGGATTCAACAGTAGGGATCCCAAGAATCAAATCAACAATTTGAAATATGAGGAAGCAAAAAACATCAAATCAGAAAAGCAAAAAGAAAAAAGAACCCAAAAATCTGAAAGTAATGTAAGGAGCCACTGGGATAACTTCATGCCAACATTTGAATTATGAGTGTCCCAGAAGGAGAAGAGAAAGAGCAATATATTGAAAACTATTTGAAGAAATAATAACAGAAAACTTCCCCTACCTGGTGAAAGAAATAGACTTACAAGTCAAGGCAGCACAGAAAATCCTCAAACAAGAGGAACCTAAAGAGGCCCACACCAAGACACATCATAATTAAAATGTCAAGGGCTAATGACAAAGAATCATAAAAGCAGCAAGAGAAAAGCAATTAGTTACCTACAAGGGAATGCCTATATGACTGTCAGCTGATTTCTCAACAGAAATTATGCAGGTCAGAAGAGAGTGACAAGAAATATTCAAAGTGATGAATAGTAAGGACCTACAACCAAGATTACTGTACCATTTAGACTTAAAGGTCAGATAAAGTGCTTCACAGATAAAAAAAAAAATAGAAAAAAGCTAAAGGAGTTCATTTTTATTAAACCAGTATTATATGTGAAATGTTGAGGGGTACTCTTTAAGAAGAAGTGGAAGAAGAAAAATATTTTTAAAATGAACAATAAAATGGCAATAAATACATATCTATCAACAATACTAACTAATAAAGAGGGAATATGCTAATTGACTGCCATGCCCTCAAAGATGGAGGTGCCCACAGCCACAAGATGGCAGTGCCCAGTCCTCTTAGCCCTGCTGAGGCAGCAGGCGAGTGGGGGCCCACACCCAGGCAGGTCCGGCTGCTCTGCGTGCCTGCCTCCGAAGTCCCCCAGTCTCCTTAGCCCCCCATCCACCCAGAGCTGGCCTGAGGCACAGGCAAGCCTCAGATGTCAGCTGCCCAGCTGCCAGGGTCACCTGGGGCTCAGATAACCAGGGCCAGCCAAGGCTTGCACTGCTGGCAGTGGCAGCAGCAGAGGTGTGATGAGGGCATCGCCTTCCCCTGATTGCCTGGTTGCCTCCCATCCCTGAGGGCTCCCAGACTGTGAGAGGGGGCAGGCCAGTGTGAGGGACCTCCCATGCAGTGCATGAATTTTTATGCAGTAGGCCTCTAGTTGAATATAAAAATCAAAATAAATAAGAAATCTAAAGAACAGAATAAACTGGTGAATAAAATAGAATTGGAGGCATGGAAATGGAACAGATGATTCTCAGAGGCAAGAAGGGGGTGTGGAGAGTGAGAAGAGATTTAACAAAGATCTTATATGTATATATGCATTACCTATGAACACAGATAATAGGGTGGTGAAGGGCAGAGCAGGAACCATGCGGAGTGGGCATTAAGGGGAAAAAGACTGTAATACTCTCACAATAAAATAATAAACATTAAAAAATAAATTTGATACATGCACAGAAACGTGCACAAGGATGCCCATGTGGTGTTATGTAACAATAACATACAGAAGAAAAATAAGTCACATAGAACTCTGGGATGTGGAGCACTTTCCTCCTTTCTATCATATCTTTTCTTTCTATTTGAAATTTCAGAGGATTTGTTCTTCTTAGAGGAATGAATTCGGGACTCAAGGACCTGTAGGGGGGAAAAATAAAATAAAAGCAAACTTTAAAGGCCATTAAAAAATTTGTTTTGTGTGCTAGGAAAAGGGAAAGGATGGATTTTGGCAGTTTCTACCACAGTGCTGGTGCTTCCTTGGTTTCATTGGTAATCACCTTCAAACATGGTTCCTGTTGTCTTTTTTTCAGGAGGTGCATTCAGTGTACAGAATTTTGGCTGGGATTTTGAATATTGGAAACATTGAATTTGCGGCTATTTCTTCTCAACATCAGACTGATAAAAGTGAGGTGCCTAATGCTGAAGCTTTGAAAAATGGTAATTATTTGATGCCTGTGCACTGTGTTGCCAAAGTACATCTTTCTTTCACGTTGGTAGTTTTTAAAGTCTCTATAGGAGATAGTGCAGCTGTTGCTGATTCTTCTGCTAGCTCTGAGTGTTTTCACTAACCAGTGTTTCCTGAAAGATATCTTGTAGAATGTGAGCTGCAAATAGGTGTTCTGCAGAAAAGAATTTCACGGCAAGTAACTTTGGGCAGTGGTTCTCAACACTGGCAGCTTTTGAAAATCATCAATAACTTTTTGAAAATAATATGAGAGGTTAGACCCCACTTTAAATCCATTAAATCAATATCAGCAGGGGAGAAAGCAGGCACCTAATTGGATTATTTGTTTGTTTGTTTGATTGTTTGTTTTACAAGTAGTAATGGTGACGCGAAGAATGAGAATCCTGAGTTTACAAAAACCTCATTTAAACCAAATGAACACCTTTTGTGTTAAAAATAAAGCACTTTTTATGGCCTGTAAAAGACTAATTTGTGTTGTGACTCTCTAAGCGGATAGTATAGTCTCCAGAAATTGCTCCAACTTACCTGACCAAAGCTACTTCCTTCCACTTTTTTAAATCTAACACCTGTGCAGAGCTTTCAGAACAGTTTGGGAGATACAGGGTCATCAGGATGCTCCTTAGGGTTAGGGGCCTGGCTTGCTTATCTTGGACTTTGCAGTGCCAAGGATAGAGTAGATGTTGAACAAATGCTGGCTGAATGAATGAATAGATAGAATGGATGGATAGATTGAATAAATGAATGGATGGATGGATGGATGAATGGATGGATTCATTCTCCAGTGTCAGCCTTACCCTTTGTTACAGCTGCCTCTGTCCTCTGCATCCGCCCCGAAGAGCTCCAGGAGGCCCTCACTTCCCGTTGTGTGGTCACCCGAGGAGAGACCATCATCCGCGCCAACACTGTTGACAGGGCCTCAGACGTCCGCGATGCCATGTCTAAAGCCTTGTACGGGAGGCTCTTCAGCTGGATTGTAAATCGTATCAATACTCTCCTGCAGCCAGAGAAAAACATATGGCAAGTCCCGCCAGGGAGCAGAGGCCTCGCGAGAGCTGTCAGCAACCCCGGTGCCTCACAGTTTGCAGGACAAAACATTTGGTCCTCTCGGGCTTTCTTTAAGCGAAGCTCTTAGGTCTTCTTTTTAAAAAAATGCATTGGGGCCCTAGCTGGCTTTGTTCAGCGAATAGAGCGTTAGCCTGTGGACTGAGGGGTCCCAGGTTTGATTCCAGCCAAGGGCACATGCCTGATTGTGGGCTCGATCCCCAGCAGGGGGAGTGCAGGAGGCAGCCGACCAGTGATTGTGTCTCATCATTGATGTTTCTATTTCTCCTTCTCCCTTCCTCTCTGAAATAAATAAATAAAAATAAAAATAAATGCACTGGAGTCCAGGAGGGCCAAGTAGTGATACCTGGAAGACAGATGACTGACAGAGCCAGTACAGTGTAGTGTTGAAGAGAACAGACTTGGCTTGGAACTTGACAAACAGGATTGGCATCCAAGTTCTACAGCTTGATCAGCTACATGTTCTAAGTGGCGGTTTTCTCATCTGTAAAATTAGGATAATAATCTTCTCATTATTAGAATCAACTGAGACATTTCATGAAAAGTCTTAAAGCACAGGATCTTACATTATCACCACTACTCCCTAGATTGTGGGTGGGGAGGTGAAAGAATGAGAGTACAGCTCCCACCCATTTGGAGTGGTTCCTCTTTCATCTCTTTCTATCTGGAGCTCCTACTGCTTTAAACAAGTTGGAAATACTGTTGAAAGACTAGAGGAACACATGGTTTAAGACACGAACTATTCATTTCTTAGAGGTGGCAGAATTCTACTTTCCGTGAGAGGGTACATGGATTGATGAATACGTGGGCACATACATACAGTCTCACTGTCCTCTGAGATGAATGTTTCTTCCCTAAAAGGTTGTATTCTCTCTCATGCAGTAGTGCAGATGGCGGTATGAATGTGGGGATATTGGATATTTTTGGATTTGAGGACTTCCGGAGAAATTCTTTTGAGCAGCTCTGCATAAACATCGCCAATGAGCAAATCCAGTACTACTTCAATCAGCACGTTTTTGCTCTTGAGCAGGTAATAGTGAGCTCTGAACTCAGGAAGCCTGCCCGGGGAAGGTGTCTCCAAGTTGCCCACAGTTTGAATCAGAAACCCTGTTAGGCTAACAGGTGAAGGGCTCTAAGGGGAAAAACCACCGGTGAGGCCATCCTGTGAAAATAAATCAATGGTCTACGTTCAGCCTGAAAAACAAAGAAGTCTTGATTTTTGTGGGAAGGTACATTTCCTCCCTTGGGTGGAGCTGGTGCCAAGCCAATCATTGAAATGTGGCTTCCCAATGGTTTCGTGTGTATTGCCCCAAATGCTGGATTTTCTTCTGCTTCATTTAGCTAAAATTATCTGTGATCATGTCCAAAATGACATGGGACAATCTTAAATTCAGAACACAGGTTCTTAATGTTCTTAACTCTCAGGCTGGCGCCATCCCACATCTCCAGCTCACCAGATCCTCCTGGAACTGATGGCTGTCTCAGGGGAAGAGGAGGATAGGTTTTCTGAAATGCAAGTCTCTCCCCAATGAGTTTAATGACAAATAAAACAGGGTGTGGAGCTAGTTGGACCCTTCTCTTCCACCCCAACCCCAAGACTCTCCTGTATCAAATAGTTGCAATAATGAGACATTCTGACCAAATCCCTTGTTTTAACGAAGAAGTGGAGAGACACAAACTATAATATGATCAGAGAAACAGAGACGTGGAGTAAAAATGCCAACATAGGTTTTATCATTGGAGGTGGATAAATCCATACTACACTGCTCACTCCTCTTAATCTGCCTCTCCCCCCATCCCCCCCCTGCCCCCCGCACAAAATTTGATTTTGTTTCAGTTCAGGTCACATGCATTTATTTCCCAGGGAAATCTGGACTTTCTCTAGTTTTTCAGTCCCAGATGATCCCCTTGCAGAATGCTTTGCAAAATAGAAGTCTACTTTCTACTCGGTTTAAACCATACTTGTCACACAGAAATTTTTTTTTTTTTTAATTCAACTTCTTTTCCAAAAGAATTTCTAAATTATGTTACCAAATCATTGTCTGGGAGACAGAGAGCCGTCTCTTCTTTTGCCCGCTTTAGCTGCCTGCCACAGGCCACCTGTAGGTCAGGCTTACACCAAAGCTTTAACAGTGTTATATGCCGAAGGGCCCTTTACCAGCATAAACACACCCTGTTTTCCACGTGTGCTCAGCGTTGCAGGACGTAGGAAGGCCATGCTAGGGCAGCCTGGCGGTGCCTCCGCCAGTCGGGGCTGGAGACATTCACACTCGGTTTCCCTCCAGATGGAATACCAGAACGAGGGCCTTGACGCTGCTCCTGTGGAGTATGAGGACAACCGGCCACTCCTGGACATGTTCCTCCAGAAACCCCTGGGACTGCTGGCGCTTTTGGATGAGGAAAGTCGGTTTCCCCAGGCCACGGATCAGACCCTGGTCGGTAGGTACCTTTTGGAAAGGGACACACACTCAGAAGAGAGCCTGGCTCATGTCATCCAATGAGTGTGGCCTAATGGGCCTATCCTGTGTATTTTAGCCACCTGGTGAGTTGTGAAAGTGCTTTTAGGGAATTGAAATGTTCAGCAAATGTCCTGTTAGAATATTCATCTTAAATCTCTCAACCCTCCTCACTATCCTATTTCTGCAAACGGAAATGCCATGGCCCTATGTCAACATCGTTTTTATACCTTCCTTTCCCTCGTTTCCTACAAGCAATACTTCTTCCCCTCCTTTTCTTCCCCTGCTCTCATATCCCCACCTGGACGCCCCTCCTCCTTTAGGCCAAGTTTGTATAGAGGCCCCTTTTGGTCTCTTGGCATCTAGGCTTCTACTCTCCCCTCTATCCTGCACTTCCTAGCTACATTAGTCTGTTAAAGCCACCCTTGGTAGGCAGCTGTTCTCTGTGGCATGACAATAAAACACCTCCTCCCGGCATTCAAGGCCCTCCTAGCCCTGTTCCTCTTGGTCTCCTTCCTCTCCTCAGATCCTCGGTGTTGCACACCATCCTGGCCCTCGCTTAGACTGTGAGATGCGTGAGGTAGCAAAGCTCGAATCCTCGTATCTCTTTAGTACTTCACACCATTCCTCTCACAGAGTTGGCTCTCAGTCACAGCAACAGCAGAAGTGATCCTCGAGGGAGAACAACGTTTCAGGTCTTTTCCCCAGATGGAAAATTGGTTTGTGGCAAGATTTGCCTCTAGGAGTTGAAATTGTCACCCTTGTTGGCTTCATTTTATCTATAAAACTGTCACAAGTTGCCAGGATGAGTGTTTGCCTTCCATGGGATCGCTTCATGGTTCTGGAATTAATTGGCCGGAGTTCTGGTGTCATCACTGTCCGTGCTGCATGCTAGGAGCTCTCAGAGCAGAACACGAGTGCTCAGAGTGTGGCCTGACACCAAAGACAACGTGAAGCCCTGGCCCGTTTGTTCAGTGGTTAGAGCATTGGCCTGTGCACTGAAGGGTCACAGGTTCAATTCCAGTCAGGGGCGTGTGCCTAAGTTGCAGGCTCAATTCCCAGCCCTGTCGGGTGCATGTGGGAGGCAACTAATAGATATATCTCTCTCCCACTGATGTTTCTCTCTGTCTCTCGCCTTCCTTTGCACTCTGAAAATCAATGGAGAGAATGTCCTCGGGTGAGGATTGACATTAACAACAATATAAGGTTAATATCCGGCTCCTCTGAAATCCCTTGTTCTGGGTCACTCATGCAAGGAGCATGTTTTTGCTTGACAGAGGAAACAATTCACGCTCTAACTTTTAAACATGAAAATCCACAGATAAATTTGAAGATAATCTACGCTGCACATACTTCTGGAGGCCCAAGGGAGTGGAGCTGAGCTTTGGCATTCAGCACTACGCCGGAAAGGTGAGTTATTCATCCTGAAATTGACAAGGGGAAAGTGTCCATGTTACCCCAAAATTGCTTGCAGACTTCTGTCTCCTTTTATCTCTTCCCGAACACCTAGTCACAGAGCCCAAGCTTTCTCAGCGGTGCCAATCGCTGAAAGTTTCCCCTGGCAGGCAAGCAATTTCTCACCGGGGTGGCCGGCCAGCTGCCATCTGCTTCTCACCCCGGGGGTTCGGCCTAGAAGTGACAGCTCTTCAGAGAGAAAACATGTTCTAGTGTTTGGTGGTGAATGTTCACATTCAGGGGTCATTGGGAGACGTGTCGGTAACAGAGGAAGGTTAGTATCACAGGGGGGATCCAGGTGTAGCACTTGAAGTGTATGGCCACAGGGCACCCAAAATGTCTAGATGAAAAGGGGGGAAAATTCACTGCGTCATCCAGATGTTAAGCTTTCACAACATTAAACAAAATTTCTACTTTTCATACATTTTACTACAGTCTCAATTTCAAGTTCCTGAAGTGGTTGAGAGACTAATTCAGGAAATTCTCTAGTCCCATAGCCAATAACTCATTGCCCAAGTTCCCTCAAAAGAACTGGTGGTATATGGCTAATTGGTTCTGGTGAGGGTCTCCTGAGAGCCTGGGCCCAGAAAATAGGTAGGACTCCAATAAAGGGCATTTTGGATTATTTTGTTGATTTGAGGTTTATTGAAATAATTTCTCAAATTCATATATGACATTAAAATAAATTTTGCCTGAATGAAGGCTGGTTGAAAGGCAATCTAGTACAAGTGAAAGGGAAGATAACCTTTCTCTTTTTCCCTTCTGGGTTCTTTGATTAAATTGGTATAAGGTACATTAACACAGGGGTGGGGAACCTTTTTTCTGCTAAGCACCATTGGGATATTTATAACATTATTCGTGGACCATACAAAATCATCAACCTAAAAATTAGCCCGCTATATTTGGTCAAACATTGAATTAACTCACCCCTCATACCTTGGGAGGTCCAGACCGAATGATTTCTCGGGCCTTATATGGCCCACGGGCCAGATGTTCCCTACCCCTGTGAAACAAATTTAGTTACAGAGTCCCAAAAGAATAGAAGGCCCAAAGGACAGCCAGGCAGCTGCAGCTTATATAGCATCCTGAGCTAAGGAAAGGAGTAGGGGTCTATCTGTACAAAGGGAAGGGAGGTCATTCAAGGAAGGCAGAGGAGGTGTTTGGAAAACCAAAGTTTGCCCTGTTATGCTGGTCGGTTGCTTGGGTAAAAATGTCTGGCACTAGCTCTCTTCCGGGACAGGCCCCTTCCAGTGTAAATTTAGGCAGTTGAGAGGGAGGTAGAGAGTTTTTCCTGATTCTTCTGGGTTTTGATTGCTTTTAGCTCAAAATACTCTTCGTGTCAGAGGGGCATATTTTGGGGTGACTTGTCCTGAACCCCTTCACAAGCAAAAAGGATTGTTTTTCTCTCTACACAGTACATGATGGTATCTATTTTGGATCTTTGGTAGCAATTGTAATCCAGTTTTTGCTCTTAAATACTTAATTTACCTTTGCATTGATGTCTGCTTATTAATGTCCTTCACGTCTGAGATACCCACATCTGCCCTGATCTTCCCCCTCCCATTCATGTCTGCTTCCCATCCTGTCCTCTTCCTCACGCCTCGCTTTCCATCTCTCTGTCCTTCTCCACCTTTTTCTTGCCCACCCCGTTCCCTCCTCCCTTTCACCTTCTTCTTGATGTGAAGTGAGAAAAGGGTCCTTTTCTTTCTGGGTGGTGTCCTTTCCGGAATTCATTTGTCTCTAACATTTCTCTGGAGCGTTCCTTAACGTTTCTCTGACTTGGATCCCCTCTTCCTGAGAACTGAGAACTGCTCAGCGTCCTTGAGCAATCACAGGTGCTGTGAGTAGTACCTTGAGAAGCACTGAGAGTATAGTGGTTGTGAGCCTGGCACCAAATGGCCTGGGTTTGGATGCCCGCCCACCGCTTGAAATGTGTGATTTTTCAGCTTCTCTCTAAGCCTCTGTTTGCCCACCGATAAAATGGAGATTAGTGTTTACCCCATAGGATGGATGCTTCACATATAGTTAGTGCACAATATGTTTTTTTTCTTTATTTTTCCCCCCCATCACCATTTATCCTCTCTATATCCTACTCCACTCCCACAGGCCTCATGGCCCCGAGAATGCCCAAAATGTCTTAGTAATTATTCTGATGTGATATTGATTTGACTCTTCAAAGAGCACCTGAACAAGAAGTTAAGGTAAACTTGTCTGTCAAAAATTTCAAAATGTCCCCTTATCTGGTGGGCTGGATTTAAGAGCAGGGCAGTGCCAAGATTAATTCTACACAGAGGTCGATGGATGACGACCTCAGACAGTTCGCCGGTGTCACCAGTGGCAGACGGTATTGGCTAACCTGTAATTTGCTCTTCGTATTGCAGGTATCATACGATGCTTCCGGGTTTCTTGAGAAAAACAGAGACACTCTCCCTGCCGATGTGGTTATAGTCCTAAGAACGTCAGAAAACAGGCTTCTTCAGCGACTCTTCTCAATTCCTTTAACCAAAACAGGTATTTGGAACCTCCCCTGATAGCCCTCAACCGATGCTTCTCCAAGCCCTGCTGGGGTTTTCCTGGTGTCTCCGTTCTGCCAGGACTGCAGCACTCACTCTGAACTTCAAGCAGGGGTGAAGGTCTGACAAAGTTCAAGAAAAGGGAAGTGATTGTTTCTTTTGCAATTTAATTTTATGTATACACTAGTAGCTCTATGTACGAATCTATGCACCAGTAGCTCTCTGCTGCCTTCCTGTAGCTCTCCGCCTGCTGCCCTTCCCTCCTGTGCCTTCCTCCTTCCCCCTTCTACCTACCCCTTCCCACCCCCTCATGGCTTGCTGTCCTGCCTCCTTCTGTAGCTTTTCGCTGCCCTCTTGTAGTTCGCTGCCTGACCCTCCTGGAGATCTGTGATAATTAGCATATTCCTCTCATTATATAGGACTAGAAGCTCAGTGCATGAAAATTTATGCTCACAGTGATCAGGGGAAGGTGATGCTCCTATCATACCTCTGCTGCTTCCACTGTCGGTATTGCAAGCCTCAGCCAGCCCTCTAGCAGCCCTGGGCAACTGGGGGCTGGAGGCAGGCGCATGGCATCCCAGCAGGGCGCCACCATCTTGTGGCTGTGGGCGCTGCCATCTCTGAGGGTGTGGCAGTCAATTAGCATATTCCCTCCTTATTGGCTGTGGGCGCCACCATCTTTGCGACAGTGTGAGTGTCAATTAGCATATTTCCTCTTTATTAGATAGGATATGTACACATACACACACACACACTTTCTCTAACATGAACTCTCACACTTCTCATTTTCTCTGCCTGCTTCTTTTCATTCTTGCATTTATAAAACCATATGTTACTAATTCATGCTAATACTCTAACATGGTCTCAGTTTACCTAGAATATTAGGAAGATTATTCCTATTCATGTATGATTCCACGTGAAAGGAGTGTAGGAATCAAAGCCATTCAATCATGGGGTTCTCGGAGGTTACCTGGTCCAATTTTCCCCCAGTCATCGACCACACTCCTCTGTTCCCCTAACTAACTTGGGACTGGTCCGTTGCTGGCCTATATCCACTACATCCACAGCTTATGCCTACTTACAGTCAACTTACGTTTGGTTGCTTAGTCAGTTCTCATGCCAGGAAGCAGGAAGTTGCTGATCTTTGCCAAGTGAATTTTAATTGGGTCAAGTTCCTTTGATTTACTTAGGATTCTGCTGCTTTTAGCTGGGAAAATCAGATCTTCCCACAGTTGTCCTCTCAAGGGCTTTTTTTTTTTTCTTCTTCTATATCTGGAAACAAATATGAGTATACTTTTAAGAATGGAGGGTAAGAAACCTCTTTATCATTGTTCATAATTTCCTCCTCTTTTCCTCCCACATCCCTCTTGGAAGCGTTGGCACCTGTGTCTAGCATGAGACCTTTGCATGTTAAAAGAGAGTGGCTGCTAGATCTGATTTTCAGCGATGTGCAGAGGAATAAAAGGCTGGGTTAAGAAAAAAGCCACGGTCTACAACCTTTGCTTTATCTTAACTTGGGAGAAAAGTTGAAACCAGGGTCTTACCTTTATTCAAACAAGCTCCTTTAAACAAAATAATAGGGCGCCCACCAGAAGGCTGCCCTCTAGCTTCCTCTCCAGACCTCCCTTGGGCATAGTCAGGATTTGATTCATTATAAGCTTCTGGAGAATGGGCAGGTGTGGGCAGGGCTGGTGCTTCCTCATAGGCGTAGACTCATCAGAGGACTCTGCAGAGGAGAAGATAAGCCATTATGAATAGGAGATGTATTCTTTGAAATAAAATATATCCAAGGAACTTGCCAGTTGACATTAGCACTGTCCCATAAATATAAATAATGATTTGTCAAATCTGTTCTCAGCTTTGGCATTTCCAATTTTTCAACCTCTGGCAAAAAATTTTTAAAAGTTCACAGTCTCCGCCACTAGGTGGCGCTGTGTAAGAAGTCAGGCTCTGCCTTCCACTGGCTCTGATCACTTAAAAGCAGGAACAAAGAGATTCTTTTTTTTATGTTTTTCTCCAAAAGAGCTTTCCTCCTGTCTTTTAACCTTAATGCTGCACTCTACACCAACTGGAGGGAACTAAAAAGTGCCTTCCTGAGAAGCTTCCTTGTACTCCTGAGTTGTACATTATATTCGATACATAATATTTTTTTGAAATCCCAAGCTTTATTTCCTCTACAGTTTGAGTATAAGTAACAAGCCACAAATACACATCAAAAGTAATAAGCATGATTCTGTTTTCTTTTTCTGAAATTATTCATGTAAAAATGGCTTTGAACAACAAGCATTTATAGGACAGCTCCTAGTCGTAAGGTACTGTTTAGGCAGCAAAGGAGAATACAGAGATAGAGATAATATGGCTTTGCCCGAGAGCCACTGGAGCGTCCTTTTACTTTAATTTTCTGCCAAGAATTAGATATTAATTTATCTACTTACAACAATATTTGTCCTCAAAACTCAGCTCTAAAGAGATTGTACATCTTATGTTATAGGTCAGACCATTAATTAAGCTTCTAAATTTTAAAACATCTATATTATATATTTTTTTTGGTTTTATTATATTACAGCCTTTGAAGGTGGGAAAACCTTAATGGACAGGAGTAGGTTGTGCTGCTTTTGCTGAAAACTGCAAATGCATGTTTAAGGCACACGCCCCTTACGAAGGGAGACCTGGCTGTACATCCCCCAGTGTTCTGGCTGAAGCAGCGTCCCGCATACCTGGTGTTTTGGAAAAGAATGTGCTAATATTTTCAGTGCATGAGTAACCATTTTCTTGGTCATCTTTATCTTGCTTGAGACCCTCAAATACTTAAATGCAGCACTGATTCAGTGAACATAGATATTATGGGCTATGACTTCATAAACTTTTAGGGGATGAACTACTGAGAGGAAGGAAAAGGTCAAAATCGGGAACCCTGGGAGTCTGTTAATCCCGAACTTAAGGAAGAGGCCCAGCACTGGGCCCTCGGGTCTGAGAGGAGAGGTCAGTCCCTGTGGGATGTCAGCAATGCTCTGGCGGCTCCTGGTCCTGGAGGTGGCTGCATGGATGTTGGTTTTATAGCATTTATTATGCTGTGCATTTACGTTTTGCACACGTCTCTGTGCGTGCAGTCTGTTTCACAATGATTCTTTTCTTCCCAAAATATAGATAAGATACCTTAGAATCTTAAAAAACAAAAACAAAAAACAAAGCCTCTACTTTTTTTACGTGAGGTTCCCTGTCCAGCTGAAGTGTACCGCTAGCTGGACGGTGGCTGTCCTTGCTTCCATTCACAGGCAGCAGAGCGCCTTGCGCTAACATTCCTGTCCTTTAAACCAGCTTCCTCTCTGGGCTGCTGGGCAGGTACCACCCCTACATTAGTGGGTATCAAACAGAAATGTTGGTCTTCGGTTTAATCCAAAGGTTGAGAAGATTGACTTCTGTGTGTGTCTGTGTAAAACCATGACATACAATCAGGGAGAGGAATGCAATTGGCGTTTTCCTGTTTCCTGTTCACATGGCACATCCCTACATACTGGAAAGCACAGAACATGAGTCCTGGAGTCATCAGCGTCTCCCAGGTTTCTGCAGCCCCCCCCCCACCCCCCCAGCAGCGACTCCTGCTGGCACACAGCTGCCTCTGGCTGGGGACCATACCTCCGCCTGAGGGGCACACTTTGATTCCAAGGTACTCGGCATCGATTGGGTAAGTGGAGGCAGCTGCAGTCAATATGGGTTCTCTCAGCTCCCCTCTTGTACGACCACGTTAGGCCTGCTGATGGGCCACTTCAGAGGTGATGAAATTTTCTTTGTAATTCTTCCTACTGATAGGAAATGCTCTGAAGTTTTTATGCGTGAAAATTTAATGTGGCAGCAACACTGCTTTCTAACCCTTCAGCTGGGACTTCTCATACCGAATGATCTACGTATAAAAAACATTAAAAGGAAAGATATTCTAACAAAGTCTCATGGCATATTTTCCTGTTTGGGCAATGCTCCACTCGCTACTAGTAAACTGGAGAAAAGTTCAAAAGGCTCAGGGGCGGAAAGAGAGGAGGAGATTTCAAAAGGATCCCGAAAATCCCTTTTCTGCCTTTGAATCGTGAATCCAGACTTCCAAAGAGTAATTTGGGGTCTCAAAGGCTGTAGGAACTTGGGGAAAACTATCAGAAATAAGAGTAGCTCCAGAGGGAACATCGTCTGAGCCCAAAAGTCTGGTTTTTGCATCAGAAGCTAGAGCTGAGCTTTGTCTCCACTGGCTCCTTCAGATCTCTCCCTTGGAATTTGATTTACAGTAAAATCAACAGCCAAGTCTCTCAATCTTGACATCCACTGGCTCCCCTTTTATTTATGTTTGTTAATCTTTACCTGAGGATATTTTCCCATTGATTTTTAGAGAGTGTGGAAGGGAGGGGGAGATACACAGAGAGAAACATCAATGTGAGAAAGACACATTGTTTGGTTGCATCCGGCATGTGGGGGACCGAGCCTACAACCAAAGTTTGTGCCCTTGGCCAGAATCAAACCCAGGACCCTTTAGTCTGCGGGCAGGCCGACGATGCTCCATCCACTGAGCCAAACCTGCTGTGTCCTGACTCCCCTTTTATTTGGATGTGGAGGGGGCAAGATGAGCCTCCGTGTTGTATCTGCAAAGCACTGTAACGCTTCACTGCTAACTTGCTTGTTGATTGTCTGTTCCTGATTCTGTAGATCTCCAAATTAAATGCTTTAAGAGCTAAGAGGAGCCATTAGTAACCATCTCTGAGGTTTCATTTTCTATTTATGGCTGCTCCTCCATCCTGACAGTTCAGCAAATGAGTTCAGCAGGATGAGCTGATGCTAAATGACCAAGTTCCAGGGTCATGGACATGGACGGTCCTCGGCTCTTCCTGAAACGGAGGCTGTAAGGAGCCAGACCTGCCAGGGGCCCTGGTGAGTCTGTTCCTCCGCACAGAGGCCCACTTCATTCGGTTTAATTTGGGTGTGTATTTCAGTCAATAGATAATTACAAGTGTATCATCTTTCTAGGTAAGATGCTATGCATAGGAGATTTCTACAAGGAATAAAACAAAATCCCAGCCAGAATAGTCAGGGACAGATAGTGCCAAATCCTAAAATGTTTAAAAAAGTAAGAGAGAAAAAAAAAAAGTAAATTCTGGACAGGCATGTAAATCAATAAAGTGGGCAATATGATCACTGAGTCTATACAAGTAACAATAGAAGGGCCCTGGCTGGTGTGGCTCCATATACTGAGTGCTGTTCCATGCACTGAGAGGTTACCAGCTCTAGTTACCTCCTCCCCGCTTGCTGGCTCAATCCCCTGTAGGGGGTGTGCAGGAGGCAGCCAGTTGATGTGTGTCTCGCCCTCTCCCTTCTCTCTCTAAAGTCAATAAAAACGTATTTTAAAAAGAAAATTCATGGCCGAAGCTGGTTTGGCTCAGCGGTAGAGCATAGGTCTGAGGACTGAAAGGTCCCAGGTTCGCTTTCGGTCAGGGGCATGTACGTTGGTTGCAGGCACATCCCTGGTGGGGGTTGTGCAGGAGGCGGCTGGTCAATGTTTCTGGCTCTCTATCTCTCCCTTCCTCTCTGTAAAAAATCAATAAAAATATATTTTTAAAAAAAGAAAGAAAATTCATGGAAATGCCATGAATTTGACATTAAAAAAAAAAGTTATTTTAACTAAGAAAGCCTTCTTGGAAGAGATTTAAAAAAACGAATAAAAAGCTAGAGAAAATGGAGCAGCCTGGGAGGAATGAGGTTTCTAAGCATGGAAAGGAGAGAGAAATGGAAGTGAGATGATTAAGGGAGGAAAGGACTCAAGGCAGAGTGAGGGAAGCAAGATGGAAAACCATGGCGAGCTGCTGGGTGGAGGGGGTTCTTGATGCTGATCGGAAATACTGTGGGAGATGGGGGTGGGCTCCTGAGAGAACCGTTCAGAATGAGAAAGGAAACTTGAGCAGGGGTGTCAAAGACTGACCAGAGAGAACACGGGTGTTCCCACAGAGTCAGCGTGGAACTGTGTGAATAGACACTCAATAGCTACTTTTACATTCTACATTTACATCTAGTATTTATTTTGAGTTAATTTTTGTACGGGGTACAAGGTTGAGATTCATTTTTTCATAAGTATGCCCATTTTAATGACTATCCTTTTTCCATTGACGTGCTTTCACATTTGTAAAAAAAAAACAAACAAACAAAACAACAACAACAACAACAACAAAACAGTTGGTTATATTGGTGTGGGTCTGTTTCATTGATCTACATATCTAACTCATAACCCATACTACACTGCCTCTTGTACCATTTACAGTAAGTCCTAAAGGCAGGTAGTGTGATTCCTCCAACTTTATTCTTCTTTTTCAAAAATTATTTTGGTTCTTCTAGTCCCTTCACCTGTAATTTTTAAACACAGCTTGTCTATAGCCATTTATTTAAGAAAACCTGTGTTCTCACATGGTCGCCCCTTGATCTGTTTGTATATTTTCTCTGTTCTAATCTCTTTTTATAAGGACAATGAAGTCATAATGGATGAGGGACCACTCATAGGACTTCATTTGAACTTAAGCACATTTTTAAAGGTTCTATCTCTAAATTAAGTCAAATTCTGAAGTTCTGGGGTGTCAGGATTTCAGCATATAAATTGGGGGGAGGGGTTGGTACAGTCCAGCTCATAACAGGTCACATAAGAGTTGAGGGCCTTGGTCAGGATGAGGGCCTCGCAGGGACGGCTGTGACCAGCCAGATAATTGGCCACTTCTGCCAGTCAGTGAAACAGAACTCTGCCCTTTCCCCTTTCTTCCTCCTCTTCCTGCCCCAGAGGAGCTGGCCCAGAGCAGAGGTGTTGAGAGAAGACTCTGTCAGTCATGAAAGCAAAAGCCCACCCAGGAGGGAAAGGGAGAATGGGGCAAAGAACTTTGAATTGCTATGCTAGTAAAAGTTAAAAATAAGAAGGAATCTTCAAAACCAAAAATAACCTTTAGTAACAGAAAATATCAGGGAAACTATGAAATGGGGCTGGAATCATCCCACTTCCTCCTGTGCCCATTGAGAGGGAGGTGTCAGCATGAGTGGGGAAGTTGCAGGGAAAAGTGGAACCATTTCTTGCTTATCCCCAATGAACTGAGATGCCTCAAGAGGCTGACTTCATGCTCAAGGCACAGCAAAGAACCACACTGCTTTCTACAGGTGTGACCCTCGGAGCTGGAAGGTGCCATCACTGGCTGGGGAATCTTCCCAGCACCCGCCAGGAATGGGCGAGAGTCAGATTCTTGTCTCAGGAGTAGAGCAAATGATGCTGAGGGTCATTTGAATAATGGAAATAGCAAATGTTAATTATATTCATCTCCAATAATTTGCAAGCAGAGCTGTGAAGCTTAGTATTTTGGTCAACCGAGGTGTGCAGTTGTCTCATGCAACAGTCTTATCTTCTTGAGAAAATTGTAAGTTCCATGAGGACAAGATAGTGTCTTCTATTTCATTTATATACAGAACAGACAGCCAGAACTGCTCACAGTGCTGCATAGTGCCATGCCCTTTTCCATGCTAATTCTGCTTTCTGGGGTTATTTCTGACCCTTTACTCTGATCACCACACCATTCATCTGTGCCCCTCCTCTGCCTCCTAATCTTTTTCTTAGGTTAACGCTCAGCCTCTGAGCCACACTGGCTGGGCGACCACTGTTTTCGAGTGTGTGAGAGAAGTCACTATTCTGGATTCGCGGTTTAGCACAAGGTTTTAAAAGTTCCTATGGATCTAGAAGAGTCCCATCTTATCAGTATCTAGAACAGTGTTTTCTGAAGTGTTTCATAAAACAGTAGGCTTGTGGGAGGTGAAGACGTGTGATGAATAAGAGATTTCTATGGTCAAAAAGTCTGGAGAATATTAAATATGAAAATTCAATAGGTATCTTTACTGTAGAAATATCAAAGTGGTTCTCATGTACAGAGCTTCCAAAACCAGTAAGAATCTTCTTGTGAAAAGCACCTTGAAGATCAAGAGTCAAACAGGCCAGTCCGGTGTGACTCAGTGGTTGAGCATTAGCTTATGAACCAGGAGGCCACAGTTCCATTCCCAGTTAAGGCATATCCCAGGTTGTGGGCTTGATCCCCAGGGTGGGTGTGCAAGAGGCAGCTTGATCAATGATTCTCTCTCATCATTTCTATCTTTGTCTCCCTCTCCCTCCCTTTCTGAAATTAATTAATTAATTATATTCAATATATATATTTGAAATATATAATGATATTAATATATATTAATATATATATGTGAAATTAATATTATATATATAATGGAATCCACTAAGGCAATGCTGATCAGAGAATTTCCCCCCACATCTTATCCAGGACGACCTTCCAGCATGGGTCCTGAGTCCCATTTCTTAAAGTCCCTCATGCTTTCCTAGCTCTAGGGACTCTGTTGCTGTTATGTCCTCAAAAAACTAAAAATAACTGTAAACACTAGAAACTAAAACCTTCCATATCGAGTGGTAATGATGACTGATATTGGGGAAAATTAGTATCTGTTGTGAATGAGATCTACTGTCTTTCCCAAACACATTTTAAACATAGCTCCTAAAAGTGACAGCGAATGTACATTTTATTTTTAAGTGGCACTTCAATTTAGAGCCATTTTGTTTTATCTCTTTAATGATCCTGTCAAGTATAGCAAATATAGCAGTTTTTGATTTTTCAAATGGTCAGAAATGCAAGAAAAATACATTCTGATTTTATCAGCTGGCATCTTTCTCATTCATAGAAAAGAAATATGTTCCCATTTAGGATGAAAGGTTCTTTGCTTTTATTGCATAGCTCATATTGGAGGAAAAGTCTCAAGGTCCTTTACCGTTTATCAATTTATTCCACTATTAAATCTCTTAATGGGACTTTCAGGTCACTCCTCCCCCTCCCTTTACTAAAAGATAACTCTGGGCACTTCACGTCAAATGAATTAGAAATAAAGCCATTAAAATTGTAATCTCTCTACTTAGAGAGGGATCACAACTTAACACTTTTTCCCCAGGAATTTGGGTCATGTTTATAAAAACTCTATTTTTCTCTTTAGAGCACAAGACCAGATTCTAACAGTCTAGTCCATATGTCAGAAGCATATAAAAGCTAATCATTTTGCTCTGGTGCCAGCATCTTGTATGTGAAGAGAAGCTATAAACCACAGCTGTGTGGAGTAACAATTGTGAACTTTACTGGCATGCACATGTGATATGTCAGTAAACTAGGAAAAAAAGTCACTTAATTGAACTTGAGAGTTGGAAATGGGAGAGGACCACTAAGATTTTATTAAGGTTCCAGTTTAGTAGAGTGGCTCCATTCTTTGCATTTCACAAAGGTAGTTCAATTCACACCAAAACCAAATCAACTCCCCCACCCCCACCCCCACCCCCACCACCATCCCACATGATGACTAGATTTGGTTTAACCACAATAGTGATTGCTGAGTAATCAGTGGGATTGCTGTGTGGTTGACTTGGCTCAGTATGTAAATAACTTAAAAAATTCCAGATATTCATCTAAAATCAATTGGGTTCAGCAGATGAGTGGGGAAAACACACACAAAAATACTATGGTACATTGACATAATGGAATACCATATGGCAATAAAAAAGAAAGAACTCTTACCATTTGCAACAGCACAGATTGACCTGGAGAGTAGTATGGTGAATAAAATAAGCCAGTTCAGAGAAAAACAAGTATCACATGACCTCGCTCATATGTGGAATGTGATGATCCAAGTAAACTGGTGATCAAAAGTAGACCCAGAGACACAGAAGCATGAACAGACCATTGAACCTCAGAGGGAAGGCAGGGGAGGGGGGGTGGGAAGAGATCCACCAATGAACTTGTATGCGTATATGTATAGCCCATGGACACAGACAATGGGGTGGTGAGGGCCTGGGTGGGGGATGGGAGCGAGCTGAAAGGTGTTAATGGGAGTAAAAGAAGGATTTATGTAATATTTTCAGCAATAAAGGCTTTTTAAAAAATAAAATAAAATAAAATGAAATAAATTGGGTTTAATCAGTTTGGCCAGGCACCAATTCCACCAATTACTCAGTGGTCTACCTTGGATATGATCAAAAGCCCTGAAACAACCCCACAGTCTTAAATTAGGACCTCCTAATTGATGGGCTTTCTCAGTATTACTTCCCTGCTCTGCTCTTTGGATATTTAGGCAAGAAACTTGGATACTTTCGCCTGTTTCTTTTCTTGATAGGTTGGGAACATGGCTCATAGGATAGTCCACAGGGTTGTCATATTAAATAATTCATTTCCCACACTGTGCACAATGTTTACTACATTATAAATACTCAGTGAATATTTATATATTGTCAACTCTTTTCTGATCGGATGCAGAGGGACAAATATTGGGCAAAATAAGTGGATTTCTCCTTTATTTTCTTATCTGATGGATTCCCCCCACCCCCTAAGACAATAGATAGTACTATACAGTACTATGGGTTCTCCCTCCCTCCTTCCCTCCCTTTCTTCCTTCCCTTCTGTTGGAAGTTCGTGATTTCTGCTTTAAAAATAATATTTTAAGAAGAAAAATAGGAAAGAATAAAATAAACCCCAGACATTAAATCCTCGGTAATTTGCTTTCTTTTCTAGTCATCAAACCCAATATTTAATGAGGCTCTAGGCAATAGAAAATTGGATATTCTGTGAACTCTGATTAAGTGGGACTCCTAATTAATAACATTTTTGTAAATCTCAAAATATATGCGTTAAAGAATGTCACTAAACTGAGCCAAGTTATTTAGCTTAAACTAAAACTCCCTGATCTACTAGGACCTGTAGGGGTTTTACGTGACTCTAATAAAACCCCTTATATCAACAACATCTGCATCTTTGCTCATCACTGAAATTCTGTTAACTATACATGGAACAGGAACACTTTATTCCAGAAACTCAATAAACATTCATCTAATCTTCTGGGATGATGAAACCCAGATACTAAGAAGGCAAGTAACTTGTTTGAGCCCTCTTAACAAGTAAGTGGCAACACTGACACAAGCCTCAGGTGGCTGGATCCCAGAAATTTACAATCTTAACCACTTCAGCTCTGTAATCCAGGCCTCAGATAGCTTGAGCAAAGGGTCTGAAATAGAAGGGGAGCATATTATGGCCAGAGACTAGCAAAACGTTCAGGGTATGTAGAGGGAAGCGAAGTGAGTGGGGCCTGCAAGTATCACCGTGTTGGATGTCATGTTAAATAAAAATGTAATGCAGCTCAGTTTATCCACCCACTCATTCACGTGTATTTATTGAGTGCTTGCTATGGGATAGATACATTGTGCTAAGCACTAGATATACAGTGGCAAATAGGATAGACTTAGTGCCTGCCCTCCTGGAGCTTAGACTCCAATGAGGAGTCACAAGACACAGTAATAATTAGACTCTTGGGTAGCTTTCAGAGCATCAAGGAACATCTTTGACTTTGAAAGAGATATTCTCTAGAAACATTTAAACTATAAATCTATTTCATTTAGGTTTATCACTCATCCATGGTGCTATACGAACTGCAAAAATGGTTCAGATTCAATTGCTTGTTTCCATGGGATAATGTTCATGAATGACTGAAAGAAAAATCTGTGATACTGAAGTTTGCCAAGAGATGGAAAAGATGATCCATTTATAGAAATTGAGGTTAAAAATTATCTAAAATGTTGTTCTGGTGCATTAAAGCATCTTCAATAAACTTTTATTTATTTATTTATTTATTTATTTATTTATTAGCTTCAATCATATGTAGGGAATTTTGTAAGCCTTAGAGCAGGTGCTAAATAAATACTTTTTGAATTAGTGAATGAGAACAGACGTACTAAGTGTCCGACTTTAAAGAGCTTGTAATCTCTATAAGGAATCAAATAATTTCCAAAGAAAATTACCAATATAAGGTAAAATATTTGCATTGACTCAAAAGGACTCAGAGACAAGTGCACTGACTGGCTGCAGCCTCCTTATTTGTAATAGAGTTGTACCCTGTTTCCCCGAAAATAAGACAGTGCCTTATATTAATTTTTTTTCTCCCAAAGTTGCGCTAGGTCTTATTTTCAGGGGATGTCTTATCTTTCCATGTGCTAGGTCTTATTTTCGGAGGATGTCTTATTTTCGGGGAAACACGGGTAATACTTGTAGAGCCCCTTCATCAGAGAAATAATCCTTTTTGTTGGCTTTTATTTTCTATAGTTTCTATTCTTCTGAAAAAATCAGTAAGTAATTGCACTTCAAGTTTACATGATAAGACTTGAATTTAGAAAGTTTTTAAAATCAAACATATAATCCTATATAATAAAACCCTAATATGCAAATCAACTGAATGGCAGAGTGACTGGTCACTAGGACATGAACTGATCACCAGGGGGGCAGATATTCAATGCAGGAGCTGTCCCCTGGTGGTCAGTGCACTCCCACAGAGGGAACACGGCTCAGCCAGAAGCTGGGCTCATGGCTGGCTAGCGCAGCGGCAGGGGTGGGAGCCTCTCCTGCCTCCGCAACAGCGCTAAGGACCCTTTGGGGGCTATCTGCCTGCTGGCAGGCCTGCTCCCTAAGCCAGCAGGCAGACATCCCCCAAGGGGGTCCGGACTACCAGAGGGCACAGGCCAGGCTGAAGGAGTCCTCCACCCCCCAGTGCATGAATATCGTGCACTGGTCCTCTAGTATATACACTGAGTGACCAGATTTTTATGATTTCTGAACACATAATAATCTGGCCACTCAGTATGTGTGTGTGTGGTGTGTGTGTGTGTGTAAAGGCCAGGAGGAGGGGACATGCCTGGTTGGCCAACCTGCCTGCTGGTTGAGCTCCTGGTCGAGGGGACAATTTGCATATTAGCCTTTTATTATATGGGATATACACTGAGTGGCCAGATTATTATATGTTCAGAGATCATAATCTGGCCAATTAGTGTGTGATACACACACACACACACTATATATATATATATATGTGTGTGTGTGTGTGTGTGTGTGTGTGTGTGCGTGCTATGTTCACATTAATACCTATTTTTCCCCCAAAATGGCTTGTATTTGCTAATATGGAAACTGAAAGAAGCATAATTTTTTTTACTAAGAAATATATGTTATGATGTTGAAGGCAAGCATCTTGAATCACTTAATCTTTAAGACATTGCAGAAAGGGAACAAAAAACTTTGTCCTCTTTCTCATGCGCTAAAGAAGAAGAGTAATATAAAAAGTAGACATCTGAATAAGCTCGTTTTAGCCACAATAAGGAAGTGAAGGAGGAGGAGTAACTGGAAAAATACTACAGAAACAGAATCATTGCTAGTTGCTCATGGTGATTAGCTATGAGTAGAGCAAATTAAAATTATAAGCATAAAGACAAGTGACTTGCCAGTCCCTTCCAGTGAAAGTACTAATGTGGGGGAGGAAGGAACTTTTATCTATCCTTCTAGATTCTTTCACCTAGCCTAACAGTTAAATCTCCATGAGACAGATTAACAAGAGAAAATAACCAAATTTAATTATATACATAGATACAGAGATCCCATATGTACGAGAGGTTCAGAGACAGAAAGGTAAAATGAGTTCTACACAGCATCCTGAGCTAACGAATGTGGGGGGATGCCCCAAGGATTCAGAGGGGAGGAGATAAGTCGCAGGACAATAACAAGAGCAGGTGTTGAGTAATTAGAAGTTTGTGCTGCCCCATAGATAGGTCATAAAAACATATTTCTGGTGATAACTTCCAAATTTAAAGCCTTTAAGGGAGAAGTAAAAGTTTCCCTTGAGTCTACAAGATTTTGATTTTCTTCAGCTCAAAATAATTCACATGCCAAAGTAGAAAATCTTGGGGAGGCCTGTTCTGAACCCCTTCACTAACTATGGGGGCAATTTTTGGAGGGAGAAAGCATGGAAAAGGAAGACTTTATTAAGGCATTATCAATTGCTGGTGAGACCATAGACTCACGCTTTACTGTTTCACTCTTCCAGTGGCCTGCAGGTGGATTATTTATTCATCTTTGTGGCCAAAGGTGAATAAATGGTTTGGATACAAGCCACTAAGGGCTTTGTACCAGATAGTTACTACAAATGCTAACGAGGCCAAATGCTAATGGGTAGAAAAGTGACATTCCATAGTCTGAGATTAGAATCCTAAATAAAATGCTCAGTCAAAAGAGAATAAATTGATCACTGAAGATAAATAAAAAATAAAAAATAAAAATGAAAAGTCCCTCAACACACCTTATCTGTTGATGATGGGTCAGTTATATAATTTCCTTGTGTGAAGAACATTGTTTCCTTGTGTTTTCAATTGAGACTGAGAGAGCCACATGGGCCTTCAGGAAACAAGAGGCTGTTAAGGTCTCCTTGTGCAAGATGATGGTTGAGTGCTTGGAACTGTGTTTCTTTGGTTCTTCCTCTTTAGCAATGAAAAGGACACTAGACTTGAAACTCAGAAGCCTAGATTCTTATCCCAGGCCTGCGATGGACTTCAAATCACTTTCACACTCTATGACTCACTTGTATTTTATGTCAAGCAAGGAATTTGAGTAGATCAGTGGTCCACCACTCATGTGCCATAGCATCCTGTCATGGCACCCATGTAGCAAGCCCTTTTGTGTTCATGCTGCTTCATCAAGATCAAAGTCCAGCAATGTGGTGTAAGATGGGTGCACCCTTTTGTGAGAGGGAACTACAAGGAACAGTGTAATGTTGACCTAGTGACAAATTCTCCCCTTCACATGTGAACATCTTACTTTATCTATCCATGAACAAATTAGACCTTGGTAAGTTGTCTGAAGAGAACTGACAACTGAAGGTTTGGAATGCCGACAGGAAAGGTTTGGTGAGGATATGGAGGTTTGTGCTGCCTGGAAAAGTGCAGGGCAGGGAACGGAAGTAGGGGAATTGGTTCTCAGGGTAGCGAGACAACATAGCATTAAAACCATGCTGCACCTTTGAAGTGGAAACAGGGATGGGAAAAGGGTGGTGGTAACAGCGGTGGGGGGGGGGGGTAGGGAGGACAACGACTTGAATATATTTTTTGCAAAGTTATAGTTTTGTCCAGGACTAGCACTGATTGGACTAAAGACCACTCTGTTGCATGTGGATGTTGCTCTGAGATGGAAATATATGACTCGTACATATCAGTGATGTCAGTGTTGATATGTGTGTGGATTTCATATTTTTCTGAATGAGTCAGGTCTTCTTGGATACATATCAACAATCTAGGCGACAATATTTGTGTGAATAAATACATGCCAAGTCATTTAACAGCCATGTTCTTTCCACACAAACTCCACCAAAAATGCGGGAAAGGCAAACAATGCCCAGGTTGTTTGTTTTTTTTAACCTGGCCCTACAAAGGGCAAAGTCTTGTCATTTACTAGTAGATAGACTGAACTGGCAGCTTCCACCAATGTGGCGATACAATATGGAAAGCGGCCTCAGCTCCCCCACTAACTGAGTTAGGAAGGGAAGCCTTGATACCTTCTGGAAGCATTCTGATGGTTTTGTACAGTTGTCTGCTGGGCTGACACCCTGTTTATGAGTCTTAAAGCTTAAGGAGGAAAGAAGGAGATACTATTTTTAGTTCAGCTCTACAAATCTGAAAACCTCTAGGTCACAAATCTTTAAAGCTGTAGTTCACATTCTAAATGAAAAAACAAGCAACAACGTTGGTTTGGTTTCCTTTCAGTAAATAGTCATCATGCAGAAATTCCTTAAGATTCCAGCAACTGCCAACCCAAAGTCAATGTAGGAATGGGAAAGGAGTTTCTTTCGGCTTTGAATTTCCTATACACATGACAAAGGCAGATTGTGTATTCAAAAAAGAGAGTGCACGTCTTTCTTCAATAAAACAGCCAGGAGTATGGTTGGCCTCTTATTTACTCTTTATTTCTTCTCTCCACAAAACTACTGCTCTTCCACTCCCCCTCTCCCCCCATTTATTAATACCAACACTCAGAGCCACCGATACATGCCAAGGGGGAGTTAAAAACTGCAGAACAAAATCTATTGTAACTTCAGATTTTCTCTCTTGGCCTCCTACAACTGTGTCATATTTTTGCTCACAATTTTAAATTACCTCAATGTATCAAATTTAAAACAGGGTCTTGTTATAAATTTGGGATGGATCCTATGTAACACTAGAGGCCCAGTGCACGAAGATTCGTGCAAGAATGGGCCTGCCTTCCCCTGGCTGCCGGCACCGCCTTCACTCTGGCCAGAGCTGCCTTTCCGCCTTCCCATGATGACCAGAGGCCCGGAGTGGCTGGGGCGCTCAGTGCCTGCACATGCAAATTAACACAAATATTTGTTGTGTTAATTTGTATACTCCTGATTGGCTGGTGGACTTGGTGAAGGTACAGTCAATTTGCATCTTACTCTTTTATTAGTGTAGAAAAGCCTAATATGCTAAGTGTTTGGTAATCTGATCATCCATTCAACCAATCCAAGATATGCTAAGGCCGCTCAACGGCTTGCTATGACGTGCACTGACCACCAGGGGGAAAACTCTCTGACCCGTAGGCTAGCTTGCTGCTGGGATCTGGCCCATCAGGACTGAGCAAGATGGGTCAGACATTCCCTGGAGCCCTCCCTCGGACCCTTCCTGGCTAACAAACCTCTCATGTCCCTCCCTGCCCCAATCATGCACCAGTGGGGGGTTCCTCGGCCTGGCCTGCACCCCCTTGAAATCTGGGACCCCTTAGGGGATGTCAGAGAGCCAGTTTTAGCCTGATCCTGCAGGCCAGGCCAAGGGTCCCCACTGGTGCATGAATTCATGTACTGGTCTCTAGTAGTTATATAAAGACAAACTAAGTTATTTTTTAAACATACAAATACTATAGTATGTTTTGAACAGCTACTAAGTTTAACCCCTTGCATTTTTATTAGGTACAGTGTTATTAACTGAAATAAGAACACTTCAATCGCTGCATAAGTCTCAATAGTATAGGTCTGTCTCAAGTTGACTCCCTAAACTTGTGTTAGTCACACAACCTAATGACAAAGCAAAGCAGAGTTCATTGCTTACCACAGTACGGGAGGCCATCAGCTCTCAAAGCTTGGCAGCATCTGGGAGAAGGAAAGGCAGTCCAGAATTTATTGAGAGATCCAATTTAAAGTAAAGAGGGTCTTTCAAAGTGAAGAAGCTTGGTAAGAACTGGGTAAGGATCAGGCACAATACAACAGTCCACGATTGGTGGAAACAGTGAAGGATCCACAGAATCATAGGGCTTAAAGTTTCTGGATATTTTCTACTGAAGAGTTGTGGGCTCTAGGTCTTTAGGGAAGCTCCTGTAATGAATAATCAAACCATTTGCTGGGACAGGAGGCTCCCGGAAAAGAAATTCATGCTACTAGCCGAAGCCGGTTTGGCTCAGTGGCAGAGCATCGGTCTGCGAACTGAAAGGTCCCAGGTTCGATTCCGGTCAAGGGCATGTACATTGGTTGCGGGCACATCCCCAGTGGGGGATGTGCGGGAGGCAGCTGGTCGATGTTTCTCTCTCATCGACGTTTCTAGCTCTCTATCCCTCTCTCTTCCTCTCTGTAGAAAAATCAATAAAATATAAAAAAAAAAAAAAAAAGAAAGAAATTCATGCTAATAAAGACAGTAATGGCACAAGGTCACTTTCATGTACACAGTAAGTGTGATTTTGGTTCTCAATATCCAAGCTGACTGTAGGATACTTGGTTTCAGTTTCCAAGTCTACTCAGATAATCTGATAACAGATGAATTGAAGCATTTGATTTTTTATTTGGAGCTTCTTTTTTTTTTTTTTTTTTTTGGTAGCAATTAGACACAAGCCTTTTGCATTTCAGCATTGCTTTGCAACTGTTAATATGCTTTTTAGCCTATTTCTTGTGTTAGGGAAAATTAAAACAGGCGGAGTGGTGCAGCCACTATGGAAAATTTCCCGAGCAAATGCTCACCAGCAGTCACCACCGTAAGTCTGCAACAAATCCTGCAAACCCATAGGGGGCAGCAGAGGGAAGCCGAATTCCTAGAGTGATCATTTAGAACAGCAACTCACCCTTTCAGGCAATTCTGAGAAGGTGACTAAAGATGAAATCATGGGTGCTGGGTACTTTCCAAGAGATGAAAATCCTCTGTCTGAGGCAGGCAGGAAATTGCTATTTTTAAAAACTTCCAGCTCTGTCTTCAGACCACTTGTCTCTTTCCCCTGAAGTTGCAAGCAGGGAAATTGTGTGGGGTCATTGCAAGCTCCACTCCAGACTCTTTTAACTCAGTTCCTACATGGGATATAAAGTCCAATCGATGGCTCTGCCTTTTCTCCTCAGTAGTCACATTTTAGGGACGCACAGGAGGGTGCTCTGCTGTGGTCGGCAAACTGCGGCTTAGGAGCCACATGTGGCTCTTTGGCCCCTTGAGTTTTTAGCAAAGGCCAGCTTAGGAGTACCCTAATTAAGTTAATAACAATGTATTGTACCTACCTATATGGTTTAAGTCTAAAAATTTTGGCTCTCAAAAGAAATTTTAATCTTTGTCCTGTTGATATTTGGCTCTGTTGACTAATGAGTTTGCTGACCACAGCTCTAGGGCAATGAGGTGGCATCCTCAGCCTGCAACACTGACTAGGGTAAAGTACTGAGGATGCTCTTAACATTTGAAAGAAGTGTGAACAGTGTATTTACATTTCAATTAAAATGGAAACTTCTCGCAGGTTATGTTTCTAAAAGGGGCGGGCACATCTGCTGAGGTCTATTGTTTAGTCATGCTGTAAATCCTTTTGAAACGTGTGAAAATGCTTCCCACTCATTATAAAGCTCCCGCCACCCCTGGATTACAACTTTGATGTCACCAATCTTGCTTCAAAGGCTTCTTTCTGGGCTATTAATCACAGTTTAGCCTCTGAAGATATCGCCAGAAAAAACATTGGACAGCTTTGTGCTAGACTTGCTAAAAACTTTGAAATCTTGAGAGTTGCATATGCACAAATTGCAGCATTTCCTTTCATTGACAACTTTTTTTTATTTTGCTGCAGAATCAAATGATGTTATAGATAAAAATATAAATGGGTCTCTTTACATTTTGATTTAAGGTAAAGGAGATGAGAGAGGAGATGAAGGGTGGTAAACTGGGGAGAAGAGAGTTTGAGCAAGTCACTTGGACCCTCTCCACAGTAAAAAAACAAACAAACAAACAAACAAAAAAACAGTAGGAACCAGAGTGACCCAGAGACTGAGGTTTACAAAGGGGAGTTGCCTTATCATTTTTCTCATATATTTTTTTAACTAACCACTGCTCACAGTGTCTACTTACTAAGATTTCCTTGCCCTCTAGTCTCTTTGAGACCTTTGTGACCTGTTCACCCCCAATCATAATAACAGCCAAAGCGGGTAATGTGACGAGAGCACTTAACCTTGTCCCCGCCCCACGTTGGCAGTGCTTTTCGTAAATTATGTCCATGCATGCCCATAGCAACTCTGAGAATTAGGTAGTATTGTCTTCAGATTATACACAAGGAAACCGAAGCTCTGAGATGTTAATTAACTTGCTGAAGGTCATGCCCCTGGCAGATGGAAAGCTCTGAGGAGGACTCAAGAGGCTGCTGCCCACGCTTTCAGTGTGGGTGGCTGGGCTCCTCCGTACCTGCCGCCGAGAGGCCCGTACTGCCCGTCTGCTCGTCAGTGTCCACCGCCAGCCTGGCATGGCTCTCTATTCCCACTTCTCTTCTGGGAAAACTCTCAGCATTTTTTTTCCTCCACATTTAGCTTTTTCAATGAGTAGCGGTGCCTTATATAGAGACTTTTAAATATATATAAATATATATAAAATTCAGGGAGAGAGAGAGAGAAACATCAATGATGAGAGAGAATCATTAATTGGCTGCCTCCCTCACACCCCACACTGGAGATCGAGCCCAAAACCCAGGTTCATAGGTCAACGTTTAACCACTGAACCACACTGACTGAGCTATAGAGAGACTTTTTAAAAACATTGTGACAAAAGCACATAACATGAAATCAACACCCCTAACAAATTTTAAGTATGCAGTGCTGCTCATCAGGTGCACGTGGTTGTACAGCAGATCTCTCAACATTTTCCATATACCCATAGAGCAGTAACTCACCATTTTCCTGTATCCTCCAGCTCTGGCAACTAGCATTCTACTCTCTGCTCCTATGAATTTGATGACTTTTGATAGCTCATAATGAGAAGGCTAAAAGGACTAATTCCAATGTAACCCTGATATTTGGGGCTATTGACCTGAATCCAAGCCAGCAAGCTCAGTGTTACATTCCTGATAACCTATAATTAAGTCCTTCTCTCCTTTCCCGGGTACTGGTCTAGCAGAACCTGTTACTGTGAACAGTGCACTGCCCCAGAGGGGGGGTTATTAACGCTAGTGCAGGTCAGACCATCAGCTATGGCCTGGAGATCCCCCAACACCTGGGACCTTCTTGCAAGGCCCGGGAAAAGGACTGGAAGCACAATCCATGTTTGTGAGGAAAAGATCATAGGGAGGAGATATAAGGGCGGGGGGGAGCATGCATGTTCCTTCACTCAGATGTGGAACGCTGTTCCCTGAGTCCGCTGGCATATTAAACAGTGTTCCTCCTTTTCCCTCAGAAGCGTCCTTGGTTTTCTTTGGTCTTCTGCAACAATATAAGTGGAATCATGCAGTATTTGTACTTCTGTGACTGGCTTCTTTTACTTAGCATAATGTCCGTCTTCCAGGTTCACTCATGTTGTCCCAAATGGCAGCTCTTCCTTCATTCCTTCATTCTTAATGTTGAATAGCCTCTTATAAAAGTTGATGCAAGAAATATCCAAACCTGGCTTGCTATGATTTTCTATTTATTTGAACCAACCTGATGACAGTTGCTGGGAAACAAAATCTCAATGTATTGAGAAAATGCTCCAGAGAATGACAGTTTTACTGCTTATTTTATACATCAGAGTCAAAGGGGGAGGCGTAAACAGTGTTATATGAAATCTGTTGGTGATATGTATGTTAGTGGGTATGGGACAGTTAAGAATTAACATTTATAGCACAAAGAGATGGTATTTGGGCAGCAAGATAATGATGAGGGGTTCTGGGGCCTCATGTCTTTGGGAAGTTGTACCCTGAGGGATCTGGAAAAAAGAGGATTCCTCTGACATTCCAAAGATATGTTATCTTAGATGCAAACACAGAATAGAGAGGCTCAGATAAGGCAAAGATTGACAAACCCAGGACTCTGCTGGCTAGGACGTGACTTCCCTCCATGACTCCCTTTTAGTTAGGAAGTTTTAATTTCAGACCATCCCGTGTAGTTACTTTAGGTCTCTGAGTTTGTAAGGCCTGCCATGCAGGCCTCCCCTGAGCTTGTCAGGTTTAGTATGTGGCCCCCTTTCCACCCACATATGTATATACCACATTTCCTTTATCTGTTCATCCTTTTGTTGCTGGTGGAAATAGGGTTTTCCCACAGAGTCCTGAGAAAAGCATTTTGGGGATCCACTCACAGGAAGATGAGATGTAGTGGTAAGATTTATTGTAACAAAAATAAAGGACTTTCCCGCCGGGACCGGTTTGGCTCAATGGATAGAGCGTCGGCTTGGGGACTGAAGGGTCCCGGGTTCGATTCTGGTCAGGGGCATGTACCTTGGTTGTGGGCATATCCCCGGTAGGGGTGTGCAAGAGGCGGCTGATCGATGACTCTCTCTCATCGATGTTTCTAGCTCTCTATCTCTCTCCCTTCCTCTCTGTATAAAATCAATAAAATATATTTAAAAAAAAAATAAAATAAAAAAATAAAGGACTTTCCCCAGGTACCCCATGTCTCATCCACTAGTAGGTGACTTGGTTCCGTCTCTCTGTGGAACAGGTCCAGTCTCTGGGGCCTCAGACCCACACTTGTCCTCACCAAACCCAGAAGATGGCCCAGATATGTTGTGCCATTAGCCCAACATCAGTAGAGCATCCAAAGCTTTTATAGTTCAGTTCATGCCAAATGTTAATCCAGCTCATTCTCTGTCCCTGTCTGGCTAGCTTAGTTTAACATCCCAGCTGTACTAGAGTTATGCCTGGAGCTGCATAGCTGAATGAATGAACTCCTGCTGACTATATTACCTTGGGCTTGGGAGAAAGCAGCCTTCCTTCCTTCCTTCCTTCCTTCCTTCCTTCCTTCCTTCCTTCCTTCCTTCCTTCCTTCTCACCCTCCAGCCCTCCCTCCTGCCTTTCCTCCCTCCCTCCTTCCCTCCCTCCCTCCTGCCTTTCCTCCCTCCCTTCTTCCCTCCCTCCCTTCCTCCCTGCCTTTCCTCCCTCCCTCCTGCCTTTCCTCCCTCCCTTCCTCCTTCCCTCCCTGCCTTCCTCCCTCCTTCCCTCCCTTCCTCCTTCCTCCCCTTCCTCCTTCCCTCCCTCCCTCCCTCCCTCTTTCCCTCCTTCCTTCCTTCCCTCCCTCCCTCCCTCCCTCCTGTGAGTGGATCCCCAAAATGCTTTTCTCAGGACTCTATGGGAAAACCCTATTTCCACCAGCAACAAAAGAATGAACAGATAAAGGAAATGTGGTATATACATATGTGGGTGGAAAGGGGGCCACATACTAAACTCCCTCCCTCCCTCCCTCCCGCCCTCCCTCCTGCCTTCCCTCCCTCCCTCCCTCCCTCCCTCCCTCCTTCCCTCCCTCCTTTCTGCCCTCCCTCCCTCCCTCCCTCCCTCCCTCCCTCCCTCCCTCCCTCCCTCCCTCCCTCCCTGCCTCCCTCCCTCCCTCCCTCCCTCCCTCCTTCCTTCCCTCCCTCCTTCCCTTCCTCCCTCCCTCCCTCCTTTTGATTTATGAAAGGACATTCCAACCAACTGAGCTGCCAGGCCAGGGTGAGAGCAGGTTCTCTTTTCTCTCTCACACTAACCAATCTCTTTCCTGGCTCTTTAAGGCTGTGCTGGATTCTCCCCTTATCCGATCCCTTTCCCAGTTCTCCCACTTTCATACCCTTTAGCCAATCCAATCTTTCCACAGATCTTCCCAAGCTATACTTTTCCCCTTTATGTCACCATTTTGGCTCCTACTGCATATGCCTCAGTTTTGCTGCCTCCTCTGGTTCCCAATGCACATGTGCTTACCTCTCCTCCTGTGCCATCTTGCTTGCTTTCTCCTGCACAGGCATCTAGCAAAGGAAGTTCCCCACTCCTCCCCCTAATCATTTCAGCGACTGGGCCAGTTGTGTCCTGGGGAGATTGGACAGTGATTCTTCCTGCCTGCTCTGGGATTAAGCCCCCTCAGCTGAGAATGTGGCTGTCCCCTGGGGAGACTGCGAAAACCGTGGCTTCCTAGTGAATCAGGCTTAATGTCCAATTCAACTCTCAGTTTATTAGGCTTAATCAGCAGGGGTGGAAACCTTTTTTTTACTGCCAAGGGCCATTTGGATATTTGTAACATCATTTGCAGGCCATACAAAATTATCAACTTAAAAACTAGCCTGCTGTATTTGGTCAAACATTTAATTAACTCACCCCTAATTCCTTGGCAAGGCCAGACCAAATGATTTCGTGGACCTTGTAGGGTCTGCAGGCTGAATGTTCCCCACACTGGCTTAATGTATGATTCCATTTGCTTGCTTCCTTTATTAATAAGTAGCTAGTTACCTATGCTAACACTCTACTGGGCTATTGTGAATAATGCTGCAGTGAACATAGGAATGCAAATACCTCTTCAAGATTTTGTTTTCAATTCTTTTGGATAAATACCTGGAAGTGGGATTGTTGGATCATATGGTAATTCTATTTTTTATTTTTTCCAGGTATAGATCTTTTACTTTCTTTGTTAATTTATTTCTAGGTATTTTATTTATTTATTTATTTTCCCATTGAGTATAATGTTAGCTGTGGGTTTGTCATATATGCCTTTATTATGTTGAGGTTATTTAAAAATTTTTAAACTTTATACTATTTTCCATATCAATGGCACCATTTTACATTCTCATCTGTAGTACACAGGGTTCCAATTTCTCCACATCCTCACCAACACTTGCTATTTTCTGTTATTGTTTTATAAGTTAAAATTTTAAATAAAATTTAATAATTTTAAATAATTTTCCTACTACCTTTCTAGGTTCTTGGTTAAGAAAACTCTGCAATAAAAAGACAGGTTAAAAAGAAAAAGCAGATTAACAGGAGGAAAAAACACAGACGTTTAACAACAATTATACCTCTTGTATATGTGAGAGGGACCCAAGAAACTTAGTAACTCCTTGAAATGGCCCAAGCCACCATCATAAATATAATCTCTAGCTAAAGACAACAGATTGGGGGGAGGAGGGGATGGCAGTTGTGTAAGATGACCAAGAAAAGCACAGTAAACAAGGGTAAGATTGTTATATATATTGAAGTCCTGGCCTTTTGTACTGATAAGAATTTCTCAAGATTTAGAGTCATTCTGTTTTCCAGTACAGGAAAGGGGACACTCTTACAAATGAGGATTTCTCTTATAAATGAAAATGTTCCTTGCAAAAGGATTACTTCTACTCAGTTTTCAGAGCTTCACTTGTGGCTGCTGTTTCTTAAAGTTAACCATCTTATAATCAATATGCCAAAGAGGTGTATATTGGGATAATGCATTTTGCTCACCTTCATTTATAATGACCTTCCTAATAAATATGAGGTGATATCTCATTGTGATTTTGATCTGCATCTCCCTCACTATTAGTGATGTTGAACATCTTTTTATATACCTGCTAGCCTTTTGTATGTGATCTTTGGAGAAATTTCTGTTCAAATCCTTTGCTTATGTTTTAATTAAGTTATTTGATTTGATTTGATATTTTGCTCTTAAGTTATAAAAGATCCTTGTTACTGTTGACCCTTGAGCAATGTAGAAGTTAGGGACTTAGCTTTCTCTGATTGGCTTATTTCACCTAGCAAAATACCTTCTAGGTCCATCCAGGCTGTCACAAAAGGTAAAATTTCCTTCTTTTTTCCTTTAAGTAGTATTTCCTTATGTAAGTTTACCATGTTACGGTAAATTTCCAAGCGGCAGGAAGACAGACAACCAGGCACTCGGAAGATTCAGAAAATGCACTTTTTATTACAGGAAGCACCGGTGCTGGGTGAGGTTTGCTAAGGATTTGTTGAGGATTTTAGAGTCTATGTTCATCAGGGATATTGGCCTATAACTTTCTTTCTTTGTTGTCTTTATCTGGTTTTGGAATTAGGACAATGCTGGCATTGTATAATGAACCTGGAAATCTTCGCTCTTGAATTTTTTGGAAAAGTTTGAGAAGGATCCGTTCCAGGGCTTTTGTTTTTTGGGACTTTAAAAAAAATTTATTTATTGCTTCAATTTCACTATCTTTAATCTATCTATTCAGAATCTCTGATTCTTCATGATTCAGCTTTGGAAGAGTGTATGTTTCTAGGAATTTATCCACTTTGTCAGATTGTCCAATTTGTTGGCAAATAATTTGCAATATTTTCTTAAAATACTTCGTATTTGTTTGGTGTTAGTTGTTACTTCTCCTCTTTCATTTCTGACTTTATTTTATTTATTTGGGTTCTCTCTCTCTCTCTCTCTCTCTCTCTTGATGAGTTTAGTTAAAGGCTTGTCAATCTTATTTATCTTTTCAAAGAACCAGCTCTTGATTTCATTGATCTTTTGTATTGTTTTTTTAAACTCTTTTTTGTTTATTTTTGCTTTGATATTTATTAATTCCTTTCTTCTACTCACTTTGGGCTTTCTTTGTTTTTCCACCTTATTTCATGTAATCTTCCATAAATTTCCTCCTTAATTCTAAAAGTATAAAAGAAACTACAAACTGTCATTCCCTGAACATTCAAAATGTCATCAGTTTGGCTCAAATAAAGTCATTGTTACGTCTAGACTTCGTGATCCCCAAGGACCACCAGGGAGCCGAGTCCGATGCAATAAACAAAATGCTAGCGTGGGCTCTGTCCCACTCACACTGACAGCAGGATGGAAGAGAGGCCGAACTTTGACAGGTCAAGGGGTTTTATAAGGGTGGTGATGTCACTGCTTTGGCTGATCCTGATTGGTTGGGTGAGGGGGGTCCAGTTACAAAATGGAGGATAGCTCCGCCCTGCCCCACAGTACAAAATGGAGTCAGGCGTTAGCCTCGCCGTGCCCTGCCCTCTCATCATGAAAATTCTGTACAGGTTTGGATGTTTCTTATATTGACACATGCATTGACACAACCTCAGAGAGTTGTTCAAGGTCAACTGCATATTTTGGAAATCAGTCTCTTGTCAGATATATCGTTTGCAAATATTTTCTCCCATTCTGTTAGGTTGTCTTTTCTCTCTGTTGAAGGTTCTCTTTGCTGTGCAAAAGCTTTAAGTTTCATGTAATCCAACTTTTCCATTTTTATTTTGCTGCCTGTGCTTTGGTATCCCATCTAAGAAATCATTGCCAAGACCAGTGTTATAATGCTCCCCCACATTTTCTTCTAGGATTTTTTAAATAGTTTCAGAACTTACTTATAAGTCATTAGTCCTATATGAGTTGACTTTCATGTATGGGGGAGGAGGAACAAACTTTCCTCTTCCTTCAAGGTTCTTTTGGGTGGTCTAATAGTCAAATAGATAGGAAACAGATTAGAAAGTGAAAGTATCCAAATTTAATACATATTTATGTACGGGAACCCGGTATTCAGGAGAGGTTTAGAGATAGAAAGGGGACTTGAGATACATAAGACATTCTGAGCTGGGATCTGAAGTAATGTACCTTGGGGGCTGCATGATAAGAAGAGCAGATGTTTAGTACATAAAAGTTTGCCTTGTGAAGTAGGTGGGCAGAAGAGGTTATATTTGACAATCTCTTATGGGCAAGGTCTCTAATTTGAATTCCTCTAGGCAGTTAAGGGCAGGGACAGAAGTTTCTCCTGAGCCTGGGGCTAAAATTGCCTTTAGCTCAAAACAATTTGCATACACAGAACATTTTGGGGTGATTCATTCTGGACCCCACACATATATAGTGTAAGAGGAATCAGTTTCATTGTTTTGCATGTAGATGTCCAGAGTTCCAACACCATCTGTTGAAGAGACAATACTTTCCTCGTTGTATAGTCTTGGCACCATGTTAAAGATGATTTGATTCTACATGCATGGGTTTGTTTCTATTCTCTCTCTTGTTCCATTTATCTATATGTCTATCATTATACCTGTATCATTCTGTTTTGATTACTGCAGCTTTATAATATATTTTGAAATCAGATAGTATGAAGCCTTCAACTTTATTTTTCTTCTTAAGATTGTTCTGGACCTTTGGAGTCATTTGTGGTACCATATAAATGTTAATATTGCTTTTTCTATTTCTGCAAAAAAATAGCATTGGGATTTTGGTGGGGACTGTATTGATTCTATAGTTTTCTTTGAGTAGCATGGACATTTTAATACTATTAAGTCTTCCAATTCAAAAACACAGTGAAGAGTAGCAGACTATGGAACTCTAGTAAGGATTACTTTGATTGGAAGATAATCAAAGGCAACCAAGAAGCAGATAACAGAAATTCTCTGCCCAATTCCCTATTTGCCTACTATTTGCTTAAGAGCAGGATATCAAACTGTAAAGCAGGATATAAATTTTTACAAGTTCTTTGCCTTCCTCTCTCTATCAGGAAGGACAGAAGTTAATCACCACAGACAACTCTAGAAACAACACCAAAAGAATAAACTTACTAACTAGTTCTTATCTTCCATTACCTTCCCACAATTTACTGCCCAGAAACAAAGTTCTTTGTTTTGTTGCTTCTTTACAAATTTATTGTCCCTTTGTTAAGATGTTAGAACCATTCTTTGACTTAGTTATCACTGAGTACTCCTATGTGTATGTGCAATGTATGTGTTAATAAACTTACCATATGCTTGTTTTTCTCATTAATCTGTTTTCTTTCAGTCTAATTTGCAGGTCCCCAGACAAAGAACCAAAATGAGCAGAGGAAAAAGATTTCATTTTCCTCCCTCACAACAGAATATCTTTTTATTTATTTGTGTCTTCTTTAATTCTATCAGGAATGTTTTTGTTGTTTTCAGTGTATAATTTTTTTTTACCTCAAATAAGTTTATTTCTAAGTATTTTATTCTTTCTAATACTATTACAAATGGGGTAGCTTTCTTAATTTACTTTTCAGATTTCCAGTCTTAGTATATAGAAATACAACTGATTTTTTGTATATGATTTTATATCTTAACTGTGTTTTGAATTCATTTATCAGTTTTAACAGGTTGGGTTTTTTTTTTGTGTGTGTGTTGTTTTTTGTGGGATCTTTAAGGTTTTCTACATATAATAAATATATCACCTATAAGCAGATATAATTTCACTTCTTTATGATTTAGATCCTTTTATTTCTTTTTGTTGCTTAATTGCTTTAGTTAAGACTACCAGGACTATGTTGAATAGTAGTAGTGAAAATGGGAATCTTGCCTTGTTATCTATCTTAGAGGAAAAGCTTCTAATTTTTCACTGTTGAGTATGTTAGCTGTGGGCTTTTCATATGTGGTTTTTCTATTCCTAGTTTGCTAAATATATTGAAGACATTTTGTTGTTTCTTTTTTGCTTATGAAACTAATAGAAATTCAATTTATATGATACATTATTTACAAATTATTTCTTATAAATAATTATAATTCATTTATAATTAATATCATTGAAGTTTCAAATTTAAAATTTTTCAACTTTTACAAATTCAGAGCAGATCATTTGAAAGTTTTAGAAAAATATAAGAACACAAAGAGAAATTTACTCAGGATCCTATTCCCTTACCTTTCCTCTACTTTAACTACTTTATCTTTTTGCCCCCAGGTAACTTGGCCCAGACAAGAGCCAGGATAACAGCAACTTCAAGATCTTTGCCTCCACATTTCAGTGCTGGGAAAGCCAAGGTGAGTAATAGGTCTGTACCCAAAATAACGTGGACTAAAAGGTGGGAATAATTCTAGGTGGGTAACCTTCATTTTCTTTATCTGGCCAACTACTTGGGCAATCTGAAAAATAGACTAAAGGTATTTATGAATCAAGTATTAGGAAATTTGAAACAACATCATAGAATCCTTTACAATCCTGTGTCAGGGGGAAAACATTTCCTCTACCCTCTTACGTTCAGTAATTGGGGGACTGTGAAGTAACTCAAACTGATAGATTAGCAAGAGAAAAAGCAGATTTTAATCATGTTCATACAGGAGTTCACCAAAAAACTCAAAGGGGCAATTAGATTTTGGGGCTTATATACCATTGTAATAGATGAGAAGGAGAAGGACATTCTTGGAAGAAAAACAACTTCTGGGAAACAATCTAATTACAAAATGGGTAAAGGACCTGACTAGACACTTCTCCAAAGAGGACATATAGAAGGCAAATAGACATATGAAAAGGTGCTCAACATCATTAATCATCAAAGAAATGCAAATTAAAGCCACAATGAGATATCATCTCCCACCTGTCAGAATGGCTATCATTAATAAATCAACAAACAAGTGTTGTCTAGGATGTGGAAAAAAGGGAACACTTGTGCACTGTTGGTGAGAATACAGATTGGCACATCCATTATGGAAAGCAGTATGGAGTTACTTAAAAAAATTAAAAATGGAACTCTCTTATGACCCAGTGATTTCCACTTCTGGGAATTTATTTGAAGGAACCCAAAACACTAATTCAAAAGCATACAACCCTATGTTCATTGCAGTGTTATTTACAATAGCCAAGATTTGGAAGCAACCCTGTGCCCAACATTAGATGAATGGATAAAGAATCTATGGTACATTTATTCAGCTGTAAAAAAAACAAAAACAAAAACAAAAACATTTACCCTTAGCAACAGCATGGATGGACCTGAAGATCATTATGCTAAGTCAAATAAGCCAGTCAGAGAAAGACAAGTATCATATGTGGAATTTAATATACAAAATGATCTAGAAGCAAAGTAGAGATAGACTCATAGATAGAGAGCTGGCTGACAACAGTATGGTGATTGTTAGGGGATTGGGGAGAAGGAGGAGGGTGTGGGAGTAAATGGTGATGGATGGAGACTTGACTTGAGATGGTGAAATACAATATACTGTACAGATGATGTGTTGTAGAATTATGCACCTAAAACTTATATAATTTTGTTAACCAATGTCACCCAATAAATTCAATTTAATAAGCAATACAGCCACTCATGTTATTTTTGAATATTATCCCAAAATTGATATACAAATCTGTACTTACTTCTGAGAATAAAACTCACCTGCACTTAATAAAGAATCAGATCATTTTTATTAATAATAATTGTAACACTCAAATTGCTATTACAGTCCCGTCTAATACTCTACTTTTCAATATCGTAAGTTTATTTCAAGATATTAGGACTAGTTATCATGGGGTATTTTGGTGCCTAGAAGAGATTTACATAGGATTTTCAGTGATCCTGAGAGGCTCTTGATATTACATGTAAAATTTTGTTTGTGTTAAATAGAGTTGATTCTTGTTATTGACATAAGTCATGTTTTATAGAGTTGCTTTTTGAACACTGAATCAGTTAATACTGAAGCATTGCTCCTAAGGGAAATATACAGTTAGGTTCCTGTAAGCCTCCGGTCACATTTTTTACAATTGATTAATATATAATTTTGTTTTATTTCTGTTTCTATTCAAAGACAACTTATTTAATACATATTTCTTACAAAGAATGATTTACATACATTACTTCTTTACATAAAATAGTATTTCAATTACAATATTTATGTCATTGAACTTAAGGCCAGTAGCACTACAGCTCATACTTATCTAACATACATATATTTCTATTTGTCTTTCATTCAGTTGATGTGGCACCTATTTTCCTTTCTTTAAAACCTTTCCTATTGGAAATTGTTTGCTGAGCAACGTTTAATCTTTCTGCAAGTTGTTTATGAGTTTGACATGCATCTTCATCCAGTAATGCTTGTAATTGTTGGTCTTCAAACTTTTTCGGTTGACTTGGACGTTCTTTGACTTTCACATTGAAATCATTACTTTTAAAGCGTTTAAACCTGCGTTCACAAGTATCTTGAGATGGAGCATGTTCATCATAAGCTTCCAGAAGTATATGAAACTTTTTCTTCAAAATAAACTAATGGCATGAAATTCGACATTTTTAAATGTAAAAATATCTATGATATTAACACCTTCAGAAAATTTGACATTTTAAGCTTGCTGTCAATACAACAAAATAGCCTACATATCAAATCACATATATATCAACATATGTGTAACTCCAGCTATTGAAAAAAATCTGCATTATTAACTGGTACACCTGGTATAGACGGAGTGGCAGACTTTCCTCGAGAGAGGAGGAAGAAAGACTCTAACCATCTCTAGAGATTGAGCTTATATCTGTTTGTACTTTCTATGGAAAATGGCTGGTATGGGGAAATTGAATGTAGAAAGAGGTTGGGATTAACCCTTTACAAGGTATATTTTGTGGCCTGCGTTTTGCTTTAATGGTCTGAATAAACAGGAAGGTGTGGTGAGTAGCTATTAATCTTTGCAGGGATTTTCTTTTTGTCTGGTCAGCCCAGTTCCATGTCAGGCAGCATGTAGCAGGCCCCTGACTTAACTACATTTGACTTCAGTTGATTTATATAGTGCTCATGCCCCTCTCCTATATTAGCTTCATTTCATGTTTAGAAGAACCCTGTGATTATGCAAATATGAAAGAGACCTTGACCAACTGAAGACCTTTCCAAATTCTTAAATTAAAAGATATCCTAATAGCATATTATTTGTTCTGTAAAATATAGTACTGAATATAGGTGATGAACGAATACAGACAATATTATCATTTCCAGGTTGTATGTAACATAGAATAGATTTTTACTTACTTCCCAGAGTTACTCTGTATGTAAATATAAGGACAGAACTCAGTCACGCTGGGTGGTTAGACAGGGGAGCCCAGGAAATCTATACCTTTGGAAGAAAGAACTGTTGCTTCAGTCTATATTATTCCAGTTTTCTGCAGGGGATAGTTCTGATATTGAAAACAATACATAATTTAAATTATGTTTCTGCAGAATTAATATATATCAAGAATTTTCTGATCACTACGCTGTTAAATTCTCAAATGCCAAGGTCCATTGTGCATTTTGAGGGGGTGGTAACAGGTAAATTTTACTAATAAAAGAAATGTGTATGAGCTTTTTAGCTGCTCTTTCTGGGACTGTCACTGGCTGGCTGATTTGAATAAAAAGGGAGGGAAATGATGGAGGAAAAGCAAGTCTTTGGAACAAGATGTGGTTCTTCAGAGAGAACCTCTGACTCCAAGGAAGTGGGGGGGACATTCCTAAAAGTGTGCCCCAAACCCCACTAGTTCTGAGCTCCGTCATCCATCCCAATGAAGGTGAGGTGGGGGAGGACGCCTTTGGGCAGATGGCTCTGGAGAAAGCACAGTGCCTCTGCAATGGGGTGGGTGTGTTGCATTTGCTTTTCCCTTTTTTACTTCAGTGCAGCTTTCCTTCTTAACACAGAGCTTTTGTTTCCTCCTTTCTCATTAAACAAAAACAATTACAAGTCAAACCCAAGCAGGTATACCATTGCTTCAGCTGCGTACAAATAAAGGGATGGTTTGGGGAATGCAGCCTAGCAAAAGAAAGCCACACTGCCCCCAACATCATTTCACTTAGAGAGGGTCCCACTTTTCTGCTCGCTCACTACGTAGGCTGAGTTTTCTAGCTTTTAAAAACTTGGCTCCACATTGATTCCCTTTCTTAAATAAACCCGTGTGTCTTTATCCAATTAAAGCTCTTCCTCCATTGTGTGCACAGTCTCCTAAACACCTCTGGAGGTAAGCCTCGTTATTCTCCCTGCCCCTTGCACCCTGTTCCTTTAGCACCCACTTTTCACGTTTGTTGAGCAAGGCTACAGGGAAGTGGCTGCCGGGACCACAGTCTGCCGAGCGGAACACCCGTGCTGACAGTAGCATCTTCCTTTTGAACGTTCCTGCTTCTCTTGCCACCTGTTCAGAGCAGATGGGGAGCCGCATGGTGGAGGCCAGCACTGCATGCCACTCGGGCTCTCTGCAAGCCGAAGAGCTTCGTGTGTGCAGGAGCAGAGCGCTTGCTTTTGAGCTATGACAACGAGACACAGGCTGCTTGCCTTTGATTCCTACAATTGTTTTTACTCATAAGTTCCTTCCAGTCAGCCTAGGCAGTTGGGACAAGTGATTGGGAACAGATGTATCCCAAGCTCCGGTCCACAAGTGAGCACGTAGGAACTGTGGGAGGCGGGAGGGGGTGGCAGCATCAAGGTCTGACCGCAGGAAGGCCACTGGGCTTTGGGTTCATGTCTTTATAATCACCTAGCTTCATGAGCCTATGCCAGTGTTCTTGTACAAAATAGTTTGTTCTCATGTGACAGTATTGGAGAACTTAGCAGGGGCCCAATGGGACATGGAGAAGTATAGACATACCACTGATTGGGGTTATGCTCTAGTACGTGGCAGAGTGAGGTCATTGTCAAGCGAGTAGAACCATGCAAATTCTGTTTTTCTTTGATATGTCTTCAAAGATTCTCCCCAAAGTGTGTACTATTGTGTTGTAAACATTAAGACCTCTTAGATATTTGACCAAACAGCCTTTCAGATCTTGAAAAAGCCAGACAATAAATTATCTGAATCCTCAAACCACGTCTCTCTGCTTATGGTGTTCAGGTGGATACTCTGGAGGTAATACGGCATCCGGAAGAAACCACCAACATGAAGAGACAGACCGTGGCTTCTTACTTCCGGGTATGAACTCTTCATTTTTGTTATTCCTCACCTGAGAGTATTTTTTCCATTGATTTTTAGAGGATGTGGAAGGGAGGAGGGGGAGAGATAGAGAGAAACATCAATATAAGAGAAACGCATCGATTGGTTCCCTCCCACAGGCCCTACCAGGGCCAGGATGGAACCTGCAACCCAGGTAGATGCCCTTGACCAGAATTGAACTGTGACCCTTCATTGTATGGGCCAGCGCTCTAACCACTGAGCACACCAGCCAGGGCAGGAGGTCTTCTTGATCTGTATTCTGTCTACTAACAAAGAGGACTTGCCAATCCTTCCCTCAGAGACCCAGACCTGATAGAATCACTGAAAGAAGCCAAGTAAGAAAGGCGGGGGTGTAGAGAGAAAATAGCATAGCCAGAAACCTCTGCCTCTGAGTGCAGTGTTCCCTGATCACAGAACGATCAGACGAAACCCTAAGTGTCTACAGAGAGCTCTCTCAGCCACTGGCTCACAGCCCTGGGCGTTGGAAGTGCTGATTCTGTTAGCATGGGAGCTGCTGCTTGGCCTTAAAGCTACCGCAGTCAGCCGCTTTCCCAGCATATTTACTGAAAAGCGAAGTAGTTAATAACATTTCAGGAGGTGGTTTATCACATTTAGGTCCTGAGAGAATCTATCTTAGCTTTGACTTTATTTTCCTAAATTGAATTGTCCTATGGCAAGACCTGTTTGTGTGAACCCAATTATTCCCCATCTCTGCTGACCAATTCTTGACATTTCAATACTACAATAAATTGACTCCTTCGAGTGAAAACATTGTCTATCGAAGGACTCTATTAAATGTTTATTATATAGGAAAGATAAGACATGGATACTCTTGTACCAGATTTGCACAGATTGGCTTATCTTTAAATTACAGTTTGGGTTGGAAGCCCTTAGAGATGGTGTCCCACTTGGAGCTCATGTCCAGCTAGCTTCATGGAGGAGATGCTGTAGGCCCAAGACAGAACTACTAATCTCAGGAACAAATGATAATGTTGTGCGGTGGGGATGGGAAGTCAGGTGGGGGCTGGGTCGGGGGCTGGAGTTGCCAGGCAGGCTGAAGGACAGGACCCTGGAGCCAGCACCATGGATAGCCAGCTTTATAGAAAGCTATCAGGTTCAAGAAGGATCTAAAGCCAATAGTCTAACCTAGCCAACTAAGCTTCAGAGGCAGCCTAGAAGTAGGCTCAGCTTATGAATTACAGGGGCCTTTTGAGTCCAGCACTTTTTCTGTGTAGTGATCCCTGCTACAGTTTCTCTGGCAGGAAGGCATTCAGCCCCTATTTCATCATTCATATTTGTGCATTTCTAATTGCCACTTCTTCCTTTTTCTTTAATTTAAATTCTTTATTGTTTAAAGTATTACATATGTCTAGCCGAAACTGGTTTGGCTCAGTGGATAGAGCGTCAGCCTGCAGACTGAAAGGTCCTGGGTTCGATTCCAGTCAAGGGCATGTACCTTGGTTGCGGGCACATCCCCAGTAGGGGGTGTGCAAGAAGCAACTGGTCGATGTTTCTCTCTCATCAGCATTTCTAACTCTCTATCCCTCTCAATTCCTCTTTATGTAAAATCAATAAAATATATTTAAAAATATATAAGAATAAAGTATTACATATATCTCCTTTTTGCCACTTCTTATCTTGTCCCCTTTAGCAGCTATGTCCTCTTTGTGTTGTGTGTGTGTGTGTGTGTGTGTGTGTGTGTGTGTGTGTTTTGTGTGTGTATGATGGGACTTGGAGGCTCTGAGCAACTCTGTAAAGTCATTCCCAAGATCCTAAAAGTCCTTCTATCAGCAGAGAAGTCTCTAGCTTAGGGGTGTCGAACTCAATCAGAGAAGGGGCCAAAATCTAAAATCCAGCCTAAATCGCGGGCCGAATGGTTTACTGAACAGTCATAAACTGTCATTGTGATGGAAACGCAGCGGAGTGCAGTGATGACAGCGCAGTGCGGGCCACATTGCAAGGCCTGGCGGGACGGATTTGGGCCTCGGGCCTTGTGTTTGACACATGTGCTCTAGCTTATAGTTTTCCAGAAATATACCCTGACAATTCATTTGGTGTCCTCAAAATACTGCTCCCCAAATGATAAATTCAGGAAATAAGGTGTATTGGCAAGCTAGGTAATACCATTTTGGACCAGTAAGAGGTGTGATTTTGAAGTAATGGGACTGATTTCCTGGGTGGCTTGTAATTGCTCCTGCAGGCATGTCCAAAAGGGGCTGCAAAGGTGGATGGCCCTAAGGAACGCCTGAGACTCCCTTGCACAGCACCCTCTGCTTTCCCATGTGCTTTCTCTCTGCGCCAGCTACTCGGCATATGTTATTTGATCTTCATTATAATCTTTTTTCCCCTCCAGTTTTCTTGTTTACTTTGCCCTCTTTTTCTGGTTTCCTTTATCAGTGGTATCAATAGGATTTTGCTTAGACTTTCTGGTGGTTCCCAAGTACAATAACCCCTACCCTACAAGCTGGACTTTTTAAATTTCAGATATAGCTTCTGGAGTGTTACCTTGGAATACCAGACAGAAGCTAGATCTGGCGATGGAGTTATAGGGTGACCTAAGTATGTTCTTAGGCAGCTAAGCCTCTGCCACATGGGGACGTTGCTTGGCACTAGTGATGTTTAAAGAATACTGTGCAGCTATAACAAAGAAAGATCTCATACCCTTTGAGACAGCATGGAGAGACCTGGAGAGAATTATGCTAGTGAAATAAACCAGCCAGCCCTAGCCAGTTTGGCTCAGTGGATAGAGTGTCAGCTTGCAGACTCAAGGGCCCCAGTTTCAATTCCGGTCAAGGGCGTGTACCTTGGTTGCGGGCACATCCCCAGTAGGGGGCGTGCAGGAGGCAGCTGATTGAAGTCTCTCTCTCATCGATGTTTCTAGCTCTCTATCCCTCTCCCTTCCTCTCTGTAAAAAATCAATAAAAATATATTTTTAAAAAAGAAAGAAAAATGCCAGCCAGAGAAAGACAAGTGTCACATGATCTCACTTATATGTGGAATCTAATGAACAAAATAAAGTGATGAACAAAATAGTTACAGAGACATTGAAGTGTGCAATAGACTGACATATTTCGGGGGGGTGTGTGTCAAAGTGGAGAGAGATTAATCAAAGAACTTATATGCATATATGCATAACCCATGGATATAGACAGTAGTGTGGTGAAGGCCTGGGGAGGGGTCAGAAGGTGGGTGGAGAGGGTTAGTGGGGGAAGGGGGCAGAAGGTGGGTGGAAAGGGTTAGTGGGGGAAGGGGGCAAGGAGGGTGATAAAAGGAGACATCTCTAATGCTTTCAACAATAAAGATAAATTTAAAAAATTTTAAAAGAATCTGCAAGCAGCTGTATGTACTTGTCAGAACTTATGTCATCACCTCTTATTATTGGTTTCTTGTTCAGCCTCAAAAAAAAGTCCATGAGTCATTTACAAGCCAATAAACTGCTCTAGAGGACCCTGGCGTTCTCCATTACATTGGGGTAACCTCACTCCATGTGCTTTTCCCGTCAGTACTCTCTGATGGACCTGCTCTCCAAGATGGTGGTGGGACAGCCCCACTTCGTGCGCTGCATCAAGCCCAACGATGACCGAGAGGCCCTGAAGTTCTCCCAAGAGAGGGTGCTGGTGCAGCTCCGCTCCACGGGGATCCTGGAGACCGTCCGCATCCGCCAGCGGGGCTATTCCCACCGCATCCCCTTCGAAGAGTTTGTGAAAAGGTCAGCCTGGCAACTTGGGAAACATTAAATGCAGCTCTGCCATGGCCATTCCTGTCCCCTGAGATCACTCCTCCTGCCCACTCGCCTCCAAACGTGTAATTGACTGGTTATCAGTTACTAGCCTTCACTTGCTTAAATGTTGCATTTTTACCGTGTTCCAACTAAATTGCAGTGATCTAGAGATAGAGGACAGATTAAGTTCCCTTCTGATCACATTGAGAATAGAAAAATGTTCATAGATATTTAGATGTTTTAAATACCTTCAGCTATTTAACTGGTAGGATGAAAGTATCTCTCCATAAATGGGTCAGGATTCTGGCAGATGTGAGTGCACCCAGCCACCCACTCCTCTCTCAGGCTGAAATGATGGCATGGCATGATACGATGGCTAACATTTACCCAGCACCTAACATATTCTAAATGTATAATATCATTTGATCCATGGGGCAGCCCAGTAATCTAGACTCTGTTGTTGTAGACATAAGAAATGTCCAAACCTATAGATGTTAGGGGTTTACTTGGGAAACAAGATCTCAGATGCTCTGGAGAAGGACAGTTTTGCAGTTCTTCTCATACACTGGAATTAAAAAAGATCACTAGTACATGAAGGTACAGGAAAGCAAGGCCAGGAAATTGTATGATTGGATTACAGAACAGTTGACAAGATTATGTGCTCTCTTGAGAGTGGTTATGCCTCAGAGGGGTCTGCAAAAGAGGAAACACTTCTGACATTTCAAAGATGTGTTAACCTAAGAACAATGGTCAGGGCTTGCTTAAGGCAAAAAGAAAACACACACACACACACACACACACACACACAAAACCCCACAAAAACAATAACAACAACAACAACAAAAACACCCCACCTTTTTATAGGCCTGGGATATGACTGCCCACTCCTGACCTGTCCAGTTAGAAATTTATGATCAGATCATCTTTGAGGTTACTTTTGGTCATTGGTCTTGTCAGATTTATTATAAAACCCCTTTTTCATTCACTTTATTATCTCCATTTTATAGATGAGAAAACGGAGTCACAGAAAGAAATCAGTGACTTTCTCCAGGTCCCAAGCTAATACATAGTAGAGCGAGAATTTGAACACAGGCTGTCTAACTTCAGCATCCACACTTTAATCTCCTCAGCCCAGTGTTTGCTAAAACAGATTTCTGTGGAGCTTTTTAAATCCAGAAGTTGCTTTTATCTTGGAATGAATGAATTGCTCTTCTTTTCTGCACCACTGCTGTAGGGATACCTTATGGATGCATATGATTACAGTAGAATCTTTGCAAAACCTTCTGTGAAGAAATAAAGGACAACGATAACAAAAGAACTACCTCTGAAAAGCACTCTGTGTGAGGCTATCCAGAGAGGAAAATTAAAATCTGTTGTAAAATCTGTCGCACCCCATCGGTTATCTTTACTTTCTTTTTACCTCCTTTCTGGAACTTATGGCCAAGGTAATTTTTCCAAAAGTTGCTCAAAGAATGAGGCCTAAAATGGTCTTTGCTTCATCAAATCTTCCAAACACCTCTACATGCCATGGAGAAGACATGGCAAAAAAAGTTACTTGCAGTGAAAGCTTTTGAATTAAAAATAAGAATGCAGTGGCTTTTTTAAAAGAAGTGTCTTTGAGCCTCTTTTTTTCCTCTTAAATTTAGAGGTGGAACAAGAAAGAAAAAGATTATTTTAGCACATGAATGTTGCCAGTCAAGTATGTTTAGCCACTACGTGTTGAATACATAAAAATGTTTAAGAATACAGGTCAAATGCTATACAAATCGGCACATCTTTGTTCATAATCAGAAAGCCAGTAGGCAAGTATGAACAAGAGTTTCAAAAAGTCAGTAAATCTGAGGGTATCAAAGATTTCTGAGCCAGCAAGTTAATTGGTATTTTGATCCTTTTGAGCAATTTAACAACAAAATGGGTGAGTTAGCAGTTTTCTCCCTTGATGTTATTCAACAAATAGGTTCACCTCTTATCTTCCTGTTCAGGAGTGCTGTTTTGTAAACTCTTAGCAGGAAATATGCAGACAAAACAAAGGCAGTGAATACAGCCATTCAAGGTTTATCAGGTAGAGGTAAATAAAAGATGAAGGCTTGTTTAATGTTACTTTTTATCTTTTTTATTTTTTTACTTCCTGGCCTTCGGGACTGAAATCCTAATGTGCATATCTAAAAGGCAGTGTTTGGGGGTCGTGTTGTTGGGTTTCAGAATGAGGAAGGACTTCCCCATGTCACCCAACTCTGCAGATACTTCCTTCCCCCTTCATCCTTGAGTTTTCTGCAAAGTGACTTGGAAGTCCCCTCTGTACAGCATCCAGCATGGCCAGTGGTGAACCTGAGGGGGGGGGGGGGGTGAAGGATTAAAGCAAACAGACAAGAGAATATAGCTGGGGCTAGGTGGGACACTTTACTCAGAAGGAGAGACAGTGCCACAGCCTATGAGTCTTCATTTTATAGCCAGATTCCAGGAGGCAAAGTAAGGGCGTGGTCAAGATGTTTACAATGTTCTCACAGGTTTCCAAGCTACTCAGTTACATCACTGCAGTTTAAGAATTAGTAAGTGCAGAAGTGCCTGCCTGAGCAGAAGCAGACAAGAGACTGAGGACACTTTCATTCCATTACCACAGAAAGGCGTGTTTGCAGTTTTAAATGTGCAGCAAATTCTTTCAGCTCTTGCAAAGTGAACTAAATATCATTAGTTATCACTCTGAAAACTTCAGCTATGAGGACAGGGTTCCTGGCAATCCCTGACAGAGCCCCAAGATTAGTATTGGCCCACAGAACAGGAGTTGAGAGAAAAATCAGTGTCACGGAAGAATCCAAATATCTGTGACAAGAAAGACTGAAATCCAAATTTTAATTTTCAAAGAAAAAAGCTTCTATTTATTTCTCCGGGGAGCCAGCAGTTAATAATGAAATATAAAAAATCCAGGAGCTACAGTGGCCATGCCATGCCTTGCCTCTCACAGGACATTCTTGAATTTATTTTCACCTATAGCAACACAGGTGAGAGCCTGCCATAGAATAGATCACAACGTGCCATTCAGATTAGCGAGTTTATCTGCAGCAAGGTGAACAGGGTCCTTAGTTACCTGCAAATCTATTACGCAGCAGTGAGAGACACATTAAGAGATAATACTTAGGAAGGATAATGGACAGCCTCAACACTACAAGTAAGACATATTGCATGCTATGTGTACAGTCTCTGCATTTACCTTCCAGGGGCAGCAGTTGAGAGGTGGCATTCTCTGGGAGAGATCTCTAACAACAGCGATTCTTGTATACTGTCATTCCCACCCTTTTTTGTTAATTTAATTGAGAGAGTGAGTTGCTTACCCTTCCCTGTGTGTGTGTGTGTGTGTGTGTGTGTGTTGATGATTTTTATGTAGGTGAGACCTTAGATGACTTTTAAAAAAAATACATTTTATTGATTTTTTTCAGAGAGGAAGAGAGAGGGATAGAGAGTTAGAAACATCGATGAGAGAGAATCATCGATCAGCTGCCTCTTGCACACCCCCCACTGGGGATGTGCCCACAACCAAGGTACATGCCCTTGGCAAGAATCGAACCTGGGACCTTTCAGTCTGCAGGCCGATGCTCTACCACTGAGCCAAACCGGTTTCGGCTTAGATGACTTCTTTACTCTCTTAATTCTTACATTGCCATTGTTATAGTCTTGGTTAGTACAATAAACAAAAAATACTATAAGAGTGCCTTTTATAATACCATTTAAAGACTCTAAGCACTGGCCTAGTCCAACTTTCCCATTTCACAGATGAGGAGACTGAGGCCAGAGGGATGAAATAGCTCCCTTCAGGTGCCTCTTTAGCAGGTGGCAGTATCTGGTCTTTGCAGGTTGCTATAGCCTGAAGAGAATTTCTGTAATCACTTCCCTTCCTCCTTAGGGAGCAAGATGGCTTCAGGCTGGCCTTGCCTAAACTGAGGATCTTCCTAACTTGCCTGTAGCTACAGATGTTTCAAAATCCCAAACCTCATTCTTTCAGGGTTCTGCCTTTTTCATGGAGCCCACATTGCTGACAGATGTCTTTTACCTCTTCAAATACCAGAAAAATCATTTCTGTAGTTGACAGCTATGCAAATTCGCCTGAAATTTGAAGTGATGATTCACAAAGTGATTTAAAGAGGTAATATTAGTCACTAAAAATCCCGAGTGCTGGTAGTAATAACAAGCCCAGGCTGTCTTTCCTGATTCCCTTAATGTCTGCATTGTGGGCACCCTCAAGACCTAATTCAATTATAAGGAAGAACCCATGCAGAAATAGAAACACAGGGAGCAATGGCCACATTATGGAAACAGTACAAGAAGAAATAACAGTGGAAAACAGGGAGAAAGACATTATGAAGGTGTTTGATAGTATCAATGCAGTTGGATTGGTCACCAACTTATTCTATAAAAATCAATGGCTGAAAAAAAAAAACTCCATCCCTGCTGGGACAATCCTTAAAACAATTGTCAGTGGGACTACCTTATGTTATATACTGATAGCAATGAGACAGAGAAAAGAAAAAGTGAAGAAAAAGGAGAAAAAGTAGGGAGAATGCAAGGATACTTCTGGTACAGGGATAGCAAATGAGTGCCACTTAACCCTCCAACCCCAACTGCAGATCTGGTCCTCAAAGATGCACATTATCTTCAGAGTCCAGACGTGGTTGTAAATTCCTCCCAACTCAGGACTCTATAAACAGCCACTGCCTAGTCCATCAGCTGACCTATACTAGCCATTTCTGTTATAGTATGCTCTATTATCTTTATAGTAAACTAGAGGCCTGGTGTATGAAATTCGTGCTTGGGGGTGGGGGTGGGGGCTCAGCCTAGCCTGCACCCTCTCCAATCCAGGACCCCTCGGAGGATGTCTGACTGTGGGCCTAAACCAGCAGTTGAACATCCCTCTCATGATCCTGGACCACTGGTTCCTAATTGCTAACCTGCCTGCCTGCCTGATCGCTCCTAACCACCTTTGCCTGCTTGTCTGATTGCCTCTAACTGCCTCTCCCCGCCACCCCAAGCCTGGTCACCCGCAACTGCCCCTCCTGCCGACCTGGTTGCCCCCAACTGTACCCCCTCCCTGTTCCCATGTTAGTCTGGTCACCCCAACTGCCCCTGCCTGGTCACCCCATGCAGCCTGCTGTTCAGTTGTTTGGTTGTCCCTCACTAACCCCCCTGCCAGCCTTGTTGCCCAACAGCCTGTGTTTAGTCATCTATCCAGTTGTTTGGCTGTGACATCCCCTGGCTTTTTATATATTAGGATATCAGCTCACCCCTAAACATGTTGGTGTAGGGATAACTCAGAGGAAAGATTGTTAGCTACTTCTTCATATACATTTGGTTAGAGAAAAGAAAAATAGATTTTTGTCAAAGAAAGGAAGGGAAGAAGAGAGAGGGGCATTTATTGACCACTTACTTATTTATGGCAGGCTTCATGCTAGTGGAGCCTTAACAGTGGAAATGGCCCCCAAATCAATGAAATCATTCCAGTTTAATACAGAAAGAAACTGGCTTAAAGTGGCACAGATAGTTTGTGGTTGAGTCAGGATAGGAAATGAGTTTGATTCCAAAGCCCATCCCCAAAATATGTAAATGAGACAGTTAAACAAACCCAATATTAATTGAGAAATCAAGCTCTAGAATTCATTCAGAAAAAAATATACATTAATAATTTTGTCAGTTGTAAAACAGAATAATCAGTTTAATGTTTAACTTTTTATTATCAATTAATTTGTGAGCACACTCAACCTCAATCTCTAATTTCCAGTGGGTTTTTTTTTGTGTGTTTTTTTTTTCTTTAGAAGGCCTCCTTAAAGTTTCTGAGCAAGCATCAGAATAAAAAAATATTTATTAAGTGCCTATTGTATGTGCGGAGTGCTGTATGAGTAAAACTGAATTAGAAGGAATTTATGACCTCAGGACTTCCATTATTTAATATAGATTGTAATAAAAGATCAGAATTGGAAAAGAAAAAATATCATAATAATATATTGTGATTTCTTATTCCAAGGCCCAAATTTAGAAGTCTTCCTAAGTATATAATGGCTTTTTAAATTTTTCATTTTTTGGTAACAGATGGTGGCCAGCTGTTCTGTCTTACCGAAGGCTAAACATGAAGGGCAAAAATTAAAATAAAAGGGCTTATGGTAAATCTGAGAAAGAACTTAATAAACTAAATCTGGATTTTTATACACACTAAAGGGAAGTGGGCAATTGGGGGTAATTATCAAATTGTCCGAGGCAAAATAGCTTCGTTCCCTCTTTTATCTACATAGGAGAAAATTATTTATATGGGTTGAATTGTTCCGATAATGGTCCTGGGTATCTGAGTACACAGTCTGGGTGGTCACTGATGTAGATTGAGGGTCCCTTGAGGGATATTTTAAACTAGAAAAGGATTAACACTTTGCCATATAACTGGGGGCGTTTCTACCTAGATGCAAGTGATATCAATCAAATTAGTAGCTACATGATTCTTTTATCAGGATCCGAGCCCATTGTAATTAAACTATAACAATTTACTTAATATTTGAAATTAATTTTTAATTAAAAAATAATTATGAATACAATTTCCTCTAAAATTTATTTATTTATTTTTAAATCCTTAATTGAGGATATGTTCATTGATTTGAGAAAGAGAGAAAGAGAAAAAAAGAGAGAGAGAGAAGGAAAGACAGAGTGAAAGAGAGAAAAAAACATCAATTGGTTGTCTTCCATATATGCCCTGACTGGGAATCAAATTACAACTTTTTGGAACAACACTCCAAACAGCTAAGCCACCTGCCTGGGGCTCCTCTAAAATTTCTAAAAAATAAAGAGGTAATATGCAAATTAACCCTAATACCCTCACAAGATGACTGCCTACAACCAGGCAGGCAAGGGGTTTAGTGAGGGGTGACCAAGACTGAACAAGCAGGCTGTATGGGGTGACCAGGCTAGTGGGAAGGGGGGGGTGTGGTGTGAGGGGTGACCAGGCCAGCATGGGGACAGTTAGGGGCAACCAAGTTAGGGAGTAGAGGGGAGGAGTACAGTTGGGGGTGACCAGGCAGGCAGGCAGATGAACAATTAGGAGCCAGGGGTCCAGGATTGTGAGAGGGATTTCCAACTGTCAGTTTAGGCCTGATCCCCAGCAGTTGGACATCCCCTGAGGGGCCCTGGATTGGAGAGGGTACAGGCTGGACTGAAGGGACCCCTCCAACCCATGCATGAATTTTGTGCACCGGGCCTCTAATTACATATAAGACCAAAGTCTTTCTGCACTCCCAATTTCACTTCCCAACATCTCCCATCATGGCCCCTCTCTAGAATAGCCACTGTTATTATTTTGGTAGTTTTACCCTTTCGGAATACACACAAACACACACACATACACACGCACACACGTGCGCACAAAAAGAAACCTTGCTTTTTTTTTTTTTTTTTTTTACTTAACTTGAATCATTTTGAACCATTTAGCAACTTGCTTTTCTATTTAACAATGTGTAGTAGAGATAAGTCCATAGCTCTAATACATTTCTTTTAACTCCCTCATTGAAATTGGTGATAGTCACTTAGCCATTCCTCTACTGGCAGATATTGACAGTGTGTCCATTTGTTTATCAATGCCCAATAAACAAAATATTAAATGTGTTTGAGAATTTCTTAAGAGTAGATTTTGGGCAGTTGACCTTCCCCAAAGAAATGTGCTGCAGAAGGTCATTTGGACCTAACAAGGAGAAAAGATGATGGCGAGACACGGGAGCTAGTTTCTTTCCCAGCTAGACTGTGTCACTATAGCAGTAACTTCCCTTCCCTGGGATTCTTTCTCTCAGTCAGTGGTTCTTCATGTACAAGAATCTCCTGGAGAGCTTGTTAAAACATAGATTTCTGATTACCACCCCCAGAGTTTGATTTAGCAGGGGTGTGTGTGTGTGTGTGTGTGCGCAAGTTTCAGGTGCTGTTGATACTGCCAATCAAGAGCCACCATTCCTGGTGTATGTTGAGGAGAAGAGACTGCGCAAAAGATCATTGTTGAGATTCTAAGAGCCCAAATCAGATTCCCTAGGGAAATTTTTTAAGTCTTCCAACTTATTCAAGTATAATGATATAAACCAAAACTTGTCAGAGTAACAGTATTTGGTTAATGAGAGAAATCAGTTTTAAAAATCACAGAAGCAATTCTTTAGGCCAAGGGACAAGTCAACATAGCATCATTGTTGGAAAGAATCTTAAAAGGTCATTCAGTTTAACTACCTAGCTAAAACTAGAATTGCTTCAACAATGTTCTTGACCCTGTCAATCCACTTACCCTTGAACAGTCCCAGAATCTAGGAATTCACTTTTTGGCTCCTGAGGGAGGCAATTCCATATTTTTAGATGTTTAATCACAACCATGATCCTCCTAACCTTGACCATCTTTCAGAAGCTCTTATGCATCCACCCCAGTTCTATCCGCTGGCTTTAAAAAATAAATCGTCTTTCTTTTCTACTTGATGGCAATCAATTATAGTGTTTTCCTAGGTCAATGGTTCTCAAACTCTATACCACATCCAAATCAGCACAGGAGCTTGTTAAAATATAGATTTCTACTTCTAATCACAGAGATTGTGATTCTGTGTTTAGGGTGTGGCCCAAGAATCCACATCTTTGATGAAATATTCAGGTGGATCTGATGTGGGTGGTCTGCACATGACAGTTTAAGAGACTAGCAGGGTTCAGAACAAACCACCCCATATTGTGACACCTGGACATATTGAGTACTTCAGCCTGGAGGAATCTGAGAAATGCATGTGCAGGAAGGACTTTCTGACCTTCTGAAGCAGACCCTAAAATCCTTATGTGAGGGGCGGCCTCCCTCTACCCGGAGGAAAAACACCCTGGTCTCCAAAGAAAAGGGGACAGAGAGGAATCTGGGTGGACGAGTCTTGTGAGTTTCCCCCAGTTATCTATTGTATACTTAGCTCGTACTCTTGTTTCATCAGATCTTTCCAGAACTCCACTCTTCATCAAGCCGAGCATGAAAACATTCAGGTTTAATTATTTCTTCTTCTGTTCATTTCCTTACAAAGGCTCCAGTATTGAACAAATGTGTATGCTTTTTCCTATAAATCTGTCTTTGTCACGCTCTAATTCTCAGACCCAATCAGTGATTCTAAGAGACTCAAGGAAAACTTTTTCCTACCCTACTAGACTAAACTCTTTTTGTTTCCAAACTCAATGCACTCAGCATCTTCATCAGTTCCTCATATAACATGGCTTGAGTTCTGTTCTTTATCCTGGTTCCTAAAAGCTGTCTGCCAAAAGACACCCCAAAATATATTTATTACCTCCACCTACCCTGATTTATTATTATTATTATTACTAATTATTATTATTTTTTTTAGGGATTTAGGTCATTTTATTCTGAGACTTATTTTTTCAGTTCTAAAATTCTCCTATTTTATTTTTTGTTTAAAGTATTACATATGTCTCCTTTTTCTCTGATTAAACCCCTTCCCCCTGCCACTCCTGAACCCCAGGACAAACTCCCACCACCCCAGTGCCCATGTCCATCTGATTTATTGTTTTTTTTTATAGCACTTATTTCTACCCCAACCAGCCCTAGGGATCGAGCCTGCAAACAAAGTACATGTCCTTGACCAGAATTGAACCCCCAACCCATCAATCCACAGGCTGACCCTCTAAGCCAAATTGGCTAGGACTGCTCCTGAGTTTTTGACCCTCAGAAACTATAAAATGACAAATATTGGAATTTTAAGCCATAGATTTTGGAGTAATTGTTATACAGCAATAGAAAATTAATATATCCTAGAACCTTATAGATCCTTCCAGTTTGTGGTTCTATAATTTAAATGCAGGAGGAAAGCATTTATATGTGTGTCCATAGATGGCTGAATGGATAAAGATTCTGTGATATATCCATATCTATTTATATCTATGTATCTTATATCTATTAATATTTCTCAATTTCTCAGCAATAGAAAAGAAAGAAATCTTGCCATTTGCGACACCATGGATGGACCCAGAGAGTATTATGCTAAGTGAAATAAGTCAGACAGAGAAGGATAATATCATATATTTCACTTACATGTGGAATCTAAAAAAAAAAACACCAAAAACCTACACACAAATCAATAGTAAACAAAACAAAACAGAAACAGACTTATAGACACAGAGAACAAACTGATGGTTGCCAAAGAGGAAGAGGTGGGAAAATAGAAAAGAAAAATAAATGCAGGAGGATGTATCTCTAGTTGTCTGTTGCTTTTACTAAAACTAAAAACTGCTTTGCCTGTTACACTTTCAAGCTCTCTCTTGAAGATTCTGCAACATACATTTTAAGCAGAAAACAAAATAATATTTTTAATAGAGATAGTTTAAAATTGGATATTTACAATTTTGATAGCTTATATGTTTTAATAAGATGGAACCTTGGGAAAGGTAGCACCTTCTATAGAGGTCTAAAGCAGGAAAGGTTCTCTTAGGTCTCGGGAGGACCATCAGGAGTTATGTGACATTGTACGCAACATGTTGTATTTAGAGCAGTTTCCTAAGAAAGAATGTATTTGACCAGGTTTTCCTTCTCCTCTTCCTCCAAAAGAGTTAAAAAGCATTTATCTGGATCCCATTCCCCTTGTGGGAATATGGGTACAGAGATGGAATTAACTTACCGACGGGTAGAAACAGAGGTCTTCTTAACTCAGAGCTCAGACTCGAATCTGCAAGGTGAATTTTACTCACAACGGGCAACTCAGGGTAAAACTGATCATTGCAATGCTCGCAAGCGCCCAAACCCAAGACAAATCTCTACACTTGTTATTTTGCTGTTATGCATATCTTCTGCTCATTTCATTCATCAGGCTGTTTCCGCAAAGGGGCGGAGTTGACTCCCAAAAAGACCCCCCTTGCCGACAGACATTTTATCTTGGTTCTTTTCAGTTTCATCCTTATACTAAAGAGCACAAAGCTCAAGGGTTTTGTTTGTTTTACCAGGGTACCAGCTAGAATCAAAAATAATCTGTGCGATTTTATCTGAAAATATGGAAGTTTATTAAAAGTAATTCAAGAAGATAAATGTGGTTTTGGTGATTGTTTGAGGAGACCATACATACACCACACCTTGAGACAGATGTGTGCCTCTGCAGACAGAGTCAGTAGGATTAGGCTATGACCACTTTTGCTATTTTGCTTCAGATGGACTTTTCACAGCATAGTCACACTTTATACAATGGTGTCACCAAACTGAAGGGGTTTGTTCACCTGTGGGTGTCAAAGCCCAAGCAAATGCGAACTGGAGTTTGCTGCAAAAAAAAAGTAAAGGTTTATTTAAGGAAATGGCACCAAATCCAGAGTCACAGGTGAGCTAATACTATAAGACCTGGCTCGCTGGTAGCTCCTAGGGGATGGGTTATAAAGCAGGGAAATCATTAATCTTAATGTCTAATCGATCATGGTTAGGGTCATGGTCTCTATGGAATGGTCAGTGCTAGGACAGGCGGTAGTTGGTCATTGCATCTGGTCCTGATGTTAGCTATGGCATTACGCTATCTGGTTTCACAAGGGTGTGGTTGGCGGGGCCATTCCCATTTTCTGGGTGCAGAGCTGAAATACAGCTGAGCCTAGATGTTAACTTTAGTTTGACTGAAACTGTGTGACTGTGTTTAGCATACCTGGGGCTTTGTTCCTAAGATTATTTGATGCTGACCAGAGCCCCACTGTCTGAGGGGGGAGTGATTAAGGGAGTGGACATGCAAGGGAGGTAGGTGAGTGAGGCAAGGTCCTCATAGGTTGGGTAAGGCCCGTTTCAATCAAAGAAAATAAGTCAGAAAGGTCAGATTAAAGAAATGCAGTTTTAACATTGTTATAATAGGATTACAATTTTAAAAATTTTAGATATTTTTTATTCAAAGGTTCTCAAGAGAAAAAACTAACCATCTGATCAGATGAACAGTTCAAAGATATCTTTTGATGTGTAGCAACAAGTACTAGGAAAGAAAACTAGAGCATAATTTTGGACCAAACAAATAAATTACCACTGGCAACTTTGTGGCACTAATAAAACAAAATAAAAATTTAATTCTCTTGATCATATAGCTATCTCTATGAAAATCATTTTTTTTAGTCTGTACTAGAGCTTTCCTCATAAAAAAAAATAATGACTGTTTACTATGTGATCTTTACTGATTTTTTTTTTAATATTCAGATGTTATGTTTTCCAACTCTTACCCAGATGAGTATGACACTTAGTTTGGGTATTTCAATCAGCAGATTTCCTCTCCTCTTACAAGTTATTATTATAATAGTAATTCTAACATTTTATATGATGATTTTCACTGGAAGAGCTATCTAAATTTCAGCTTTCTATAAGGATTAATCCTTTGAGTTTTCATGCAGAAGATGTCATATATGCATTCAATATGAATTACAAAGCAATATTAAAAGGGAAATGCACGTAGCAGGAAATATGAAAGTACGTAAGAGCCAATAAGCATAAATTGTATATCTTTCACTATGTAGTACATTGTTATCAGTGCTCAAGAATTATTTACTATTAGAAAACAAAGCATGTCAACGGGCCCAGAGCAGTTCCACTATACTAAGTGAAATGAAGACTAAAAATACTTCTTACTCTTTTATTTTGTAGGTATTATTACTTGGCATTCAGAGCACATCAAACGCCTCTTGCTAGCAAAGAGAGTTGTGTTGCTATCTTGGAAAAGTCCAGATTAGATCACTGGGTGCTGGGAAAAACAAAGGTAGTTCTTTCTTTATTGTTCACATTGTCACCTGTGATGCTATATTACATACCCTTGTCTCTTGTCAGTGATATGAATGGCTCTGTAAGTTGTGTAGCTTCGCAGATAAGGCCCCAACCTAACAATGATCTTAGCCGGTCTTGGGTCAAGAGTCCCAGGACCTCAAGGACCAGAGGAGGAGAGTGTGCCGCTGTTCGGCATGTAGTCTGAGAGCCACTTAGCATTTCTAGAATGAGATCTTCAAGTTTATTTTAAATTGTCCCTTTTTTTCAATGCGACATATTTCAGCACTGCATGCAAATACACCAATCGTATTAACGATAATAATGAGTATCTTTTTATAGTTTTGTTGATTTTTCATTAGACTCTTGTGTTATTTATTGCATACCCTAATTAACAGTCTCGTCGTGTGTAGCTTCTTATTTGGGAGAACATCACATCCCTGTGGGATTCCAGGTTTTTACAGTCCATTCTGAATTGCCATGCAAAGCCAGTCTTAGCATAAGTGTTGATGGCAACACTCCTGCTCCTGGGCAGAAATTCGATCACTGTGGGTCATCTAGGGCCCTCTCTCTGGGAGCTTCTGTTGGCTTGGGTCAGTTCTGTTGGGTAACACCTCCATTAGGGGCTGTGGGGGAAAGAGAGTAGTGATGGAGCTGAGAGAGGGGAATTCATGGCAAAAATGAGGCAGGCTTAGAGAGTAGTTGAGGTCTCCTAAAGCCCTATCTACATCGAATGTTTGTATCCATGATCACAGATGGGCTCCACCTTAGGAGTGGAATTGTATTTGCTTCCAGGAAGTTCATAACATTAGCATAAATCAAGTCACTGTAAACTTTATTTAGATAATGCTTTTAATATTTAAATGCTAAAATAGAGTGAATCTCTGTTTGGAAGTCCCTATATATTGCTAAAACTGATGTCTCCTTTCAGGTTTTCCTCAAATATTACCACGTTGAGCAGCTAAATTTGCTGCTGCGAGAAGTCATAGGCAGAGTGGTTGTGCTGCAGGCATATGCCAAGGGGTGGCTTGGAGCCAGGAGATACAGAAAAGCCAGAGAGAAGAGAGAGAAGGGGGCCACCGCCATCCAGTCAGGTAAATGGTTCTGAATTGTGGCATTTCATGAAGCACCCGTTCTCAGTGGTTTCTTTTCTTCCTCCCTCCCTTCCTTCCCTTCTTTGTTCCCTTCCATCTTTCTTCTTTGCCTCAGCAAATCTTTACCCAGTGCATCCTACAGGCCAGGTCCTGTGCTAGCTGCTGGGGATACAGCAATAAAGAACGCCATGGTCCCTGACCTCCAGACAACCAAACAAGCTGTCACAGCACACTATGACGAGTGGCCGGACAGAGGCACTATGAAGTAGACGGAGGTAAAATCCAAATCACACAGACATGAATCCCAGCTCCCGGGTGACTGACTTACTATACTTCAGGTCCATGAGCAGGTTTTCAGCGTCAGGATTTCTAATACCACTTCAGTAGGCTTTTCTAGCCCAGACAGGGCTTGGAAACCGAGGGACCAGATCACTAGGCCCATAACATGCCCAGCTCAGTCAGTGCTTCTTTGCATACATGTGTGTATTTATGTTACAACATTTGAACCCTGTGCTCTTGGTGAGGGGTTGTGAAGACCCATAGCAGATCATCTCCTTCGTGCTCTCATAATGCTCCCTCTGGACTTCCTGACCTCGCTCAGCAGCACGGAGAGCTGGCACAGTCTGGGGGGAGGAGGGGGGAGCAAAGAGGAGAGGCAGTTGTGCTCCAGGTGCGCGCCAGAATACCCCAGGTCTCTGACTAAAGGACTCAACACAGCGGTGGTGAGTCCCTTCTCCTTCTCTGCATCCATGGGTCTTTACCCTCACCCCATGCCAGTGTTGTGCTGCGAATGATTCCTCTTGACTCTCCTCTTTATTATTCTCTCTTTCAACTTTCATGCTTATACCTCCCTTCAGACAGCAAAGATGGAACAGTTCACATGGTTCTGCTTCCCACTGCCAAAGCCTGAAGACAGTTTCCTCCCTGGGATGGAAGGACAGGGGACCCCCTCACCTGGGATAGGGGTCCCTAGCCATGCATATGTGAAATCCAGAATGTTCTGGAAACTCTGCCTGAATGAAAATAACTCCTCCTCAGAAGCATCGTAGAGGCCAACCTAAGAGTACAGAGAGGCCCCCCTTCCCCATCCCTCATGTAACTCTGCTGATTTTGTTCAGCGAGGGACGAGAAGAGGGGTCATAGATTGGAAGAAAACAGCTTATATCAATTCTCTGGCACGTTCTTAAATTAATGTCACCCCTAGCACATGGTTTTATATTTTTAGCCTGGAGAGGATATGATGCTCGGAGGAAATTTAAGAAAATAAGCAACAGAAGGAGTGAGTCTGCTATTCATATTGAAGCAGGTAATTAAAACATCATTTTCATAGCATCCACTTGGAAATACTCAGTGATTAAGTTCATATGAGTTTAGGAAAGCTGCAAGGTTAATAATTCAGGAGCACTGGAATAGGAGTCAAGAATTCTAGCGAGGGTTTTCTGTGCTGTGTCTGACACACCCCATGTGTGGCGATGATGAGAACAACCCTTAGAGAGCATTTGCTGTGTGCCACCCTTGGCTAAGGATGCTCTGAGCAGATATTCTTATCTTCACGATTTTGTAGAGGGGGCAGCCAAGGCCTAGAGAAGTGAAGTAACGTGTGTCCAGAGCCACACAGCTCGTCAGTGGCAGAGCCAGCACCGGAGCACAGGCAGTTTGCATAGAGTTAACTTCACACACCCGGGAGCGGAACACACCCCTTTCCCTCCTGGGGGTACATGGCCCTCATCTGTGAAATGGGAGCAATAGCTAAAAAGGCCAGGAAGGTGCCTTCCAACCTTGGAGTTCTCTGACTGTATGCCAGACCTGTGTCTCCGCATCACAAAGGCAGGAATAGCTCAAGGTTTCCCAGCAGACGGTGTTTTCTTCCCCCGGGTCGTTATGTGCTTACAGTGGTCTTCTGGATCCACAGGGTGAGCGCGCGGTGGCTCTTGTGGCTCATCGTGGCCATGGCTACCTGAGCGCCTGAGCTCTGGTTCCTGGCTCGTCAGTGCCCTGCTTGGCTCCAAAGTCACTCTGCTCTTTCCCAAGTGGCAGTATCCATAGTGACTACCGGGCTGGGTTTCCTCTGTCATTTGAAGCTGTACAAGCCTAATTGAGGAGCTGGAAAAAAACAGGACCCAACACACCACAATAGCTCCCTGAACTCAAGACAGGGGGACAGAATATGAATGTGGCCAGTCCAGTGGGCTCAGCCGTAGGGCAGAGGGGTGGGGAGGGGTAAGGGTTCCAGATAATGCCACAACTGAAGCAAACCTTTATATCAAATAGCCCACAACCTTCTCCAGGGGGTCCTTACCCAGAACTGGATCCAGGAATACTCAGTCAGGCTTCTTCATTCCAAACCAAAGTATTTTAGAGGAAAGGGTGTCATTTAAATGGGAATGTGTAACTTTTAACACCATCCCCTAGGATTTCTAGGCTCTGCAACTTCAAAGCCTCAGGAAGAGGGATGTGATTCTAGTTGCAATTTAAGAAAGACAATTCAAAGTGCATTTGTTCCCTACTTGCCTACCTCCCACCACACACACACACACACACACACACAAGCATGCACACACACACGGTCCCCCTTAAGTGAGGATACTGGGCTGACTTCTAATCTTGCAATTTGGCCCAAAGCCCAACATATGTTTTAAAATATAAACTTTGAGCTTATATATTGTTGATCCACTGAATCCAGTATGTGGGATCATAAATCACATGTTCCCTCTCTGAAGATCATGTTTGGAGGGCTCCCTGTGTTGGCACCAAAGCGGTACCAGGTGTTAGGCCAGTGGAGTCAGCCTGAATCTTGGTTCAGCAACCTCAGTACTTGAGTTCAGGCTAAGAAAGAATTCAGAGTCAAGACTCAAACGTTTATTTAGAAAGTCGCAGAGGTAAAAGTGACCCATAGAAAAAAAATGCACCCAGGAAACAAGTTACAGAGGCAAAAGGAGGCCTCTTGGAGCTTAGGAGAAAGAGAGAGGCAAGGCAAGAACAGCCTGGGCAAAGAGGTGAGGAAGAGTGTGGGTGGGTTCATGGGAGGATCCCTTGACTATTCACAGCTTTCCAGGTGCATCCCGTCTCTCTCCATCCCACCGTGGGAAAATCCAGCTGTGTCTTCTGCAGGGCCGAGGCAAAGGCCAGGGCCCACAGTTTCTGCTTCAGGTCCTTGGGAGCCCACACAGCCTGTCTCAGGCCTCAGGTCACGTGATCCTGGGCAGGAGAGAACAGGAACCGACAGGGCAAGTGTGGGTCCCAAGCAAGAGAAAGAGCTTTGTTCTCCTGGGGTTTTAACCCAGAGCTTTTTCAAACCAGCCAGGTAACTTTCCAAGTTTTCGTGAGCTTCTGATGGGTCCGATGACTTCTTTCCTAGTTAGACCAACAGGCCTCTACAGTCAGGCTCCTCTCCTTGACTTTACTGGGCATGTCCTTGCCTCCCCCTGCTTCCCTCTCCCACACAAACAATTAGGTACCCCAGCGGGGGAGGAGGAAGGATATGAAGCCCCTTGGAGAGACAATGCTGCAGATTCCCTGGTGTGTGAAGCTATAGCTTCCTGGTGAAACAAACAGGCATTGTGCCCCTATACCCTTTGCTTCCTTTCCCTCTTTAACATCAAGTTTATTATGGTAACACTTTCAGGTTCATGGTCTCTACTGATTGGCCAGTGCCAGGGCAGAGGGTCATTTGTCAATGCAGCTGATTTTTTTTTTCTCTAAATATGTTTTTATTGATTTCACAGAGAGGAAGAGAGAGGGAAAGAGAGATAGAAACATCAGTGATGAGAGAGAATCATCCATTGGATGCCTCCTGCACGTACCCTACTGGGGATTGAGCCAACCATCCAGACATGTGCCCTGGCCGGAAATCTAACCGTGATCTCTTGATTCATGGGTTGGTACTCAACCACTGAGCCACAGTGGCTGGACAATGCAGCTGGTCCTGATGACAACCATGGAAACGCTTATCTGTTTTTGCTGCTTTTCTGGGCCTGGAGCTAAAACACAACTGAGGGAGTAGTGTGTGTTAGAAATGCTCTTAACTGATGTTGTGGGAATAAAACAGACGCTTGAAACTTCTACAGAAGAGTGCAGTCCCCCAGCAACAATATGGCAGGGAAGCACAAAGAAGGGGAAGTCCATTCTCCTTTTTATCCCTGCCGTGTCTCTGCACCCAATCCTGATTGGCTTAGGGGTGTGGTTTCATAATCTGGCCTGAATGTTTAACCTGAGGAGGCGGAGCAACAGGGTGGGGGCTGTTTCAAAAGTTTTGCCAGGAAATGGTGCAAAACTGTGTCTTTGTCTCCTACAGGAAGGAAGCCCGAGTAGATCTGAGTATAAAATGAAAAGTTATAAAAAGGAAATGGAGTTAATATCTAAACTATAATTTTGATAGAAAAGACTTTCTAATTCTTACATGTGCAAGGGCCCCCGTGGGAGTCACATGAGGCCACACTTGGGTGCCTTGTTCCTCCCCCAAGGGGGTCTGTCTCATGACTAGCAACACGCCAAGGGAGGAAATGTCAGGGGAGGATCCAAACCGCATGACCAGCGATATGAAAGGTCAAGGGGTCTAAACCGCATGACCAGCCATATGCTGGGGAGGAAAGGTCCTCTGGGGGCGAGGTCCTTATTTTCTCATTGTTGCCCCTTGCTAGGCACCCACCCAGGGCTTACCACCCTGGTGACCTTCTGTACCTCACCCATCGCCCTTGCTCTGCTCACGTCTGCTAACTCCCTACCACACCTGTTTGCATTCTGTTATTGCCAAGTGAACACTGCATGCAAAGTCAGGTCTCTGTCAGCGTGGTATCAGCACAGTCATGATTACTTATTCCAGGGCAGCACCTGCAGGAGAGGTACCAGGGAAGGACAATTTTGTTTTGTGGAATCAGAGAGAACACATTTCTTTAAAGAGCTTCCTTTCTTTCCTCTTCTCCTCCCCCTCCTCCCCCTCCTCCTCCTCCTCCTCCTCCTCCTCCTCCTCCTCCTCCTCCTCCTCCTTCTTTTCTTTTTTTAGGTTTTGCGGACATCCCTCTATCAAGCAGCTTTGGGATTTTCCATGAATGTGGCCTGCAGGGCCTCAGACAGGCATGGAGACTCAAGGATGACACTGATCTCACCTCTTCCTCTTGGAAGTAGTGTGGCAGCCAGAGAGCCAACTCAGGCGCAGTCTCTTTGACTGTCAGCCAACACCATGAGCAGGAATTGAGGTAGGAGCAGAAATTGTGTAAGCAGAAAAGATTTATGGGCAGGGTAGTGACGTTTGCTATTTTATGGGCAGTTTAGTTTTACTTGAGAAAATTTTCCTTATCTTCAGAATTGAAGCACAGTTGTGTTAATCCGAAAGGAGAAACAATTATTCCAATTGCTCTACTTTGGAGCATGTTCTTTTCTTCCCAAGTATAATCCTTTCATTAAAAGCTCCTCTTCCTGTAACAAGAACATTTCCGAATAGAACAAGCCCCTGGCAAAAGCAGTTCTCTTCATTATCCTATATAATAATAGAGGCGTATGCAAATTAGCCCAGACACCCTTATGTCACAACCAATCACAGGAGGCATGTGCAGTGGGGCATTGCTCCAGAGATGGGGAGGCACCCGGAGGAGGCGGGACCATCCTGTGCCAGGGAGGGCAGGGGTGAAAGCTAGTAGCACTCTCCTCACCAGTCCTTCACCACCCACTGCTCACACTCAGAGCACCCAGCCACCCACCTGCCAAGGGAAGGAGCACAGCACAGCAGGTGGGAGGCTTCTACGCTCTCCTTCTACGCTCTTCTACGCCATGACAGGAAGGAGAGGCCACATTGCTCCAGAGACAGGGCAGAAGTGGGGAGGTGCCCAGAGAAGGCAGGACCAGCCCGAGGCACCACAAGGGACTGAGGGCGGGGCTTGAAGCGACCAGAGAAGTCCGGAGGGGTCAGGGGCTGGGCCAAGTGTGCTGGAGCTCTGCGTAGAGAGGTTCAGGTGGCAAGGCAGGGTGGCAAGTGGGCAGGTGGGCGGGGCCACGTGATTTTGTCCGCTGGGCTCCTAGTATATAATAAAAGGCTAATATGCAAATTGACCAAACTGCAGGACGACTGATCACTATGATGCACACTGACCAACAGGGGGTGGACGCTCAACACAGGAGCTGCCCCCTGGTGGTCAGTGCGCTCCCACGGGGGTGACGCTCCTCAGCCAGAAGCCGGGCTCCCTGGAATGCAGTGGTGGTGGTTGGAGCCTCTCCTGCCTCCATGGCAGCACTAAAGATGTCTGACTGCTGGTCAGTCAGCCAGACATCCCCAAGGGCTCCCAGACTGCAAGAGGATGCAGGCCAGGCTTAGGGACCCCCACCCCCCACCCCAGTGCACCTCCAGGCCTCTAATATATGTAATTGATTTCAGAGAGGAAGGGAGAGAGAGAGGAGAGAGAGAGAGAAACAACAATGATAAGAATCCTCGATCAGCTTCCTCCTGCACGCCCTACACTGGGGCTCAAGCTGCAATCTGGGCATGTGCTCTGACCAGGAATCGAATCATGACCTCCTGGCTCCATAGGTCAACACTCAACCACTGAGCCATGCTGTCCGGGAAGATTCTCTTAGTTTTGAAGCCTGGGGGAAGTGGCTTGGGGGTGTTATCATAGTACACTTTTTTTCTGGTGTGTTCTAAGGTTATTCTCTAATTTATTATTTTTTCAACAAATCATTTTATTTGAAATTTTGATTCTGTGGGACGCACTTGTTTGTATTTCAAGTTCTGGCACATAGTCTTTGTTAATGGTGTTGCTAAGATATGTTATGTACTTTTAAAAGCAGCCCTTGAAATTTAGGAAGCATTTGGCCTACATGTTACTACAGAGCATATTGAAATTTGTTTTCCTTTCATCTCCTTCCCAATAAAAGCAGCCGCACGGCTTATCCCTTCAGCTTCCTCAGAACTTCCTTTCAGAATTCCCGATCTATTACGGCACATTCACATACCAGAAACAAGATGCCTTTTCATGCTGTCAACCTTTTTCATCTGAAATGTAAATTAATTCTTGCTGGTACGCCTGACAGAGATCAAAGTCAGGCATTAACCTTCCTGGGCTTTCTGGGGAATCCATCCCAGGACCCGGCTGCCGCTGCAGCGGCCAGTGTCCCTGTGATGGGGCCCTCCTCCAGGCGGCCCTGGGTGTAGGAGCCACTATTTCAAAGACTCAGAGTCCTTTTGTAAATGACCTCATTATCACTTTAAATTAGATGGGAAGTGATCTGCCTGGCAAGTGTGTGTGTGTGTGTGTGTGTGTGTGAGAGAGAGAGAGAGAGAGAGAGAGAGAGAGAGAGAGAGAGAGAGAGAGAGAGAGAGAGAGAGAGAGAGAGGAGATAGAAAGAGAGAGGGGGACACACGCTGCTGCTGCTTGTATTAATCGTGGCCCTTTGCTCATTCCTGGAGCTTGCTGAAGTGGTTTTGACAGCCAGTGATCTCGGTGTGATAGAGGGAGGGACTGGGCTCCAGATTGGCAACCTCTCCCCTTGCTCAGTGGGTCATTCCTTGCCTGTCAGTCTTTGAGGCCGCATTTACATTTTCAAAATAAGCAGATGCCTTTCAAATCCAAGAGCCGGTGGTCTAGAGATCTCTGTGGGGCCAAACAGTTCACCAGCCAGTGATCAAATGCTGGAAGAGAAAGCAAGCGGAAAAAACACCCTAGGCATATGCACATACATTTCCTACGTGTATGGATAGCCCTGTGCCTGCAACAGAGGGCCTTGAGGGCTGGGGGTCTCGGGGAGGGAGAGCTGAGGGTCCCAAGCAGAAGTACCGTTTATCAGTCTCCTTATGAAGGTGGGGGCATGGGGAACGGAGGGGAGGGGTTCCAGAGGGGTAGTGACTTTGGATGCCAGCTTGGTGAGAAGTGTCACGTTGTATTTTTATTTTTGGTTAATGGTAATAACAGGCTTTTGCCATAGGAAAAACATTTTCCTTTAGACACCAAAGAATTAAAAGTATACACTTTAAAATCAGAAAAATAAGATTGTATGTATTAGTGTAGAATAGTCTAAGTAAGAGATAAATGATTCCATTACAAACCTACTTTTAAAAATGATCTCAATTTTCAGAAAGTGGATATAACTAGACTTATTCAAGTAAAAAAAAAAAAAAAGCATCCATTCCTCAGTAAATGCTATCAAAACAAACAACCTGAGGGGAATTTTTAAAAGAGTTACAACGTCTCATTCTTTAAGTTTCCCAAAGGACTGGCTTTAAAATTGCCGTTCTAATTCCAGATTCGTTTTTTTAAATGAGAGCAAAGTGGTGGACCTGCCCCGCTCAGAGGAAATGCCCGGAGGAGGTGACAGTGGAGCCCCAGGGGCTGGGAACAGAATTTCAAAAAGTGTCTGCTCGGAGGAGGGAGGAGCAGGCTCTTCCTTCGTTCTTCCTCCCCCCACCCCCAACCCCGGCCCCAACCACCAGCACCCCAGGAGCAGGGAGAGCCCATTGGTTTACAGAACACGTTCATCTGATTGCTTCAGTGCTGTGGACACTGTTGTTTTCTCTTCCTCTGTCCTCTGATCAACTTCTACCTACTCTCCACCTTGGCCTTTTCAACAACACAGATGTTATCAGAAGATAACAATAGCGCCAAGAAAAACATGGCCATTCTCATCCTCCATTCTCGCTCTTGGCGGTGGGGGGAGTGCTTCTCAGAGTGTCAGCTAAGACTCTGCCAAGGCTGAGGGCGCCTTCCAGGAGCCTGTGAACAGGCATTTTAAACCGGCTGCAGCTGGAACCCCTGGGCGCTTCATGTCACGCCAGCCGATGGGAGTTGCTTTAAATGCTGGTTCCCAGGGAGAAAACAAGCATTGGGTCCCCGCAAGCTCCAGCACCCTGGGGCACAACTTCTGGTGGCAACGTAGAGACTTTTAACTTCTTCTAGAAGCCTGGCCCTGCAGGATGAGAGAATGAAGTTTTTAGTGTTTAAAACTGCCTGAACCTTTTAAAAAGTCTCTTTCAGTGTAAGGCCTCCTTCTAGCCTTTTCTAACTTTAAAGGCTGGTGCCTGTAGCACGTTGGGGGCTTGGCAATGACTGACTAAGTGGTTGCAGCAATTTCCCAGAACTACATTTCCAGGGCTGTCCCGAGGTATGGAGAGAAACTATATTTTAAATTCGAAAATGAATCTCTTTCATTTACTTGTTCAGCTACTGTTTGTTGAGCACCTACTTTATGCTGGGCTTGCCAGGGAGAACAATGGGATTTAGTCTGAGGCTTTACATTTTCCATCTCCAGTACAGAAAGCCCTAAAACATGCTTTCCCTCGAGGGGGTGCTGCTTGTATGAACCAGACACTCTATATTATGTCAGCACTCATTGGAAGAGAGTTCTCTAAAATGCCAGTGCGAAACAAAGAGTCGACATCATTATAAAATATAGCTGCGAACATGCATTGAAGTGACCCCTGCTTCTCAATGGTCACAGTAGATACTTCTCATTCTGACAAAGCTGTGCATAAGCAGATTGCTGATCACAAACCAAACAGTAGAGGGAGGTCAAGCGAATGCACCATTGAGGGAAAAGGTCCACAAGGAACAAACAGGAGAAAAACAAGCATGCCCTCTCTCATGCCCTCGATCACTTCTTTCCCAGTCTCGGTTTGTCATCCTGCCTCTAGCTCGCCCTTTTTCCACTCCTTTCGCTTCTCTTTCTTAGGAAGACTCCTCATCATTTCATGCAAAAGCTTACTTTCTCAAGATGCGAGAGAAGACAAGTTTCAGACTCTTCCTGGTCACCAGGCAGAAGCCCGCTGCCTGCCTTTACTGGCATGGTAGGCCATATCCATGGCAAGAACGGAGAAACAGCCAGGGAAGAGCATTAGCTGGAGCCCTGGGCTTGGGATCAGTTGTAAACTGCAAACTTAGCTTCACCATCTCCTACACTTTTGATGAACAGAAAACAGGGTTCCCTTCAGGCTTATGCCAGGGGTCCTGCTCCTCCACTCGCACACTGCCTGGGTTTCTCTGTCTCTAAAGAGCTGTGGCTGGTTGGAGGAGGAAAATGTTTGGAACTTGGAACAAGTATTTTAGGAAAACATGCCTTGTCTGTGAACGGGATCAGCACCTACAGAGTGACCCTGAGCATGGCTTAGAGGAAGTGGCTTACAGCTGAGCAAAGGCCTGGCCTGTGGCTTCAAGTTTCTGTCAAGAATGGACTCTGCCCAACCTCGCTGGGACATGCACAATAGTATTCTTGCCATGAAATAACTTGGAAGGCAGAGGGATATCTTTTTCTGTGAAATCAGATTATTGCCCCTGTTAGAAGGAACACACACACCCCTCCCCCTGAGGGCAGGGGACTGTTTATCCGGTGCACAGAGAGGAAGCTGAAAAGCCATTGTGGACTTGAGGTCTGTGGATGCCTGTCCTGCTGACATGGCAGGGAAATAAATGTGCTTAAGGTGCTGGCACCTCCAGGACCTAGATTCAAATTTCAGAGACTCTTCAATTTGGCATACCTTCTCCCTTAAAGACCTCATGTGGCGCTCCAAACCTGGCTGCAAAGAGGTGGTGCCCGAAATGGCACCTTTACCACCTCAACATTGGGGCAACATTACTGTGGTCCACCACCTACTCAAGTGGCCTCTACTTTTCTAGTTTTTAAAAATATAGAATCATAAAATATGCACACTCTATGACCTTTAATAGTTATTTATCCACATAATAAAGAAGCATTTATAGAAAAAATTAACTGTGCTCTGGCAAGGTGATTAGATTCTCCCTCCTCCCACCACCTTAAAAGTCTCCTGTGTACGGAAAGACAGATTTTGTTTTCTGCCTTAACAGATGAAACGGATGTTTAAATAACGTTTATGTGTTGCGTGAGTTTAAGAATTGTTATCATAGTCTTCATCTGAGTCTTCACCCAATGCTTTTTCAGTCAACCATGCTCTACTACTGGCTTCCATCTGGGATATGACACATGGACATAGGGTACCAGACAAAGCATTGGGAAGAGTTTTACATATCGTCCTAAGCATGGGCTTTGCAGTCAAAACAATTGGCTTTAAATCCTGGCTATGTCACCATTTGTTCGGTTTGGGGGAAATTAACTTCTAAGCCTGTTTCCTCAACTATAAAATGGGACTCACTAAGGCCTAATTCTCAGGACTAATTTTGAAGATGATAGCAGAAGAGATATGCAAAGCGTCCTGCACACACAGGGCAGATACTAACTAAATGTTAGCTCCTTTTTTGCACTCCCTTTCTAAAAATGTACTTAACTGCAAAAAAGAAGTCAATCTTGTAGGGTGAGCATAACAATGTTAAAACTTCAAAAAGATAATCATTTTCAGAGGGAAAAAAAATTGTACCACCCAAATCTCAAATGCAGTTGCAATAAAATCTTCATAAAAAAAGCATTTTCCAAATCTTAATTTATGCTTATTTGACAGGGAAAAATTCAAATGCAATAATGGCACGTAAAAGGTTTCAGGTAGCTTTGTTTTTGTTTTTCGGAAAGGGATGTGCTGCGTCCCATTGTGCTGAGAACTTGATTCATTTGTGCAGATAAATTTTTCAATGACTACAAAATTGTTAAGACTTAGGTGCTGACATGACATTTTCCAGTCACTTGTCAGAGGCCCTTCTGCAACTTGTTCTGTAGAACAGCAAGTCCCCTCCTCACCCCTTCCATGAAGTCGGAACTTCTAAAATCCAGGAGCAAAAATCACCCTGATTTTCTGCCTGCCTGTGCGGAAAGCGAGCCGCCTCTCGGATGTCTGAAGCGTTGGAAGATCCCGGTGTGCATATCACGTTTAACCCACAGTGACGGGTGATTGGCAGCGTAAGAGCTGAGCGACAGCCATTTGGCTGGTAGTTCAAACCCCAACACAAGGAGCCATCGCAGGACCACGGCTTGATTTGCTGTGGCCACGACGTCTGCATCGCCGAGCACAGAGGCGGAGGCAGAGGTGACAGCTGGTAGCCATTCTCCTCAATAAAGTTGTGGTGGTTGAGATGCCTCAGCAACCAGATCCTGCTAATTTCACAGACGCTGAGCCAAGTGCTTAGTGTCAAAACCGGCTATGGTCAATGATGCAAATGGCTGTGAAGGCTCCCTCGTCCACAGCAAGGTCTCCCCACAGACTCTTCCCCCCCTGGCGGGTTAGAAGCAATTGGATCCTGCTTTCCAGCATCACTCTAGTTTGAGGAGAAGGAGGTCTTATCCTTTTTTTTTTTTTTTAATCATTTATAGAGGCATTGTTTATATATAGTAAACTCAGACAGTTTGATAAAATTGGATGAACACATACAGTCAGGTAAACCCCCCTCCACAATCAAGAACAAGAACTTTTCTGAAAAGTTCTCTCATGTCCTTTTTGTCATTAATCCTTCTTTCCTCCACTCTCACTTCATGGTGACCACTAATAGGTTTTCTGCTCCTATAGTTTTGCCTTTTCCAAAATGTCATATAAATGGAATCAAATAGTTTGAAGACTTTTCCATCTGGCTTCTTTCACTTAGCACATTGCTCTTGAGATTCATCAGTTTATTCTTTTTCATTGCTGTGCAGAATCACAGTGAATGGAGGTACCTCAGTTTTGTCCATATACCAGTTGAAGGACATTTGTTCCCAGTCCTTGGTGGTTATGAATAAAGCTGCTATACACATTCACATCTTTATCTTTTTTAGAAAAACTTATAGAAAATGAAATAACTTTGCTTTATAAGAAACCAGAGCTGTATGAGCAATTTACACTTTATTCAAAGCACTTTCACTCACCTTATTCCTATAATTACCATAGTAACCTTGAGAACTAGGCTAGGGATCTTACCCCATTTTATAGATGCAGGCCACGAAACCTTCCTGCAGTCCAGACTGCCCAGCTCCTCATCAGCTGTCCTTCCCCTGAAACATTTTCTGAATATCCTGTCTGTGCAGAACACTCTGCTAGATGCTTTTGGGGTAGTCATAGAAACAACATAAAAAATTGATTTTTTTCCCCTACAAAGGGAAACAGTTTGATATTCCACATTATATGTCATCAGGATAATGCAAATTAAAACCACAAGATACCAGTAGGACCCTTATTAGGATGGCCCACATCTGGAACACTGACAAACTAAATGCTTGTGAAGATGTGAAGCAAGAGGAACTCTCATCCACTGTTGCTGGGAAAGCAAAATGGTACAGCCAGCCACTTTGGGAGACAGGGTGTAGTTTACTAGAAAACTAAATGTACTCTTATCATATGATCCAGTAATTGCCCTTCTTAGTATTTACCCTTACAAAAGCCTGTAAACAGGCGTTTAAGGTGGCTTTATAACTGCCAAAAATTTGGAAGCAATCAGGATGTCCTTGTGTAGGTTAATGGATCAATAAATTGTGGTAGATTACTCAATGCTAAAGAGAAATGAACTATCAATCCATGGAAAGACCCAAAGGAGCCTTAACATACACATTACTAAGTGAAAGCAGCCAATCTGAAAAGGCCACAGACTGAGTGATTCCAACTGTATGACATTCTGGAAAAGGCAAAACTATGGAGATAGTAAAAGGATCAGTGGTTGTCAGGGGTTAGAAGGGAGGGAAGGATGAGTAGGTGGAGCACAGAGGATGTAGGGTGGTGAAACTACTTTGTAGGGCACATAATGATGGATACATGCCATTATGCATCTGTGCCGAACCACAGAATGTACAACACCAAGAGTTAACCCTCCTGTAAGTCATGGACTTTGGATAATTATGTCATGTCTATGTAAGTTCATCATTTGTACCTGATGTACCACTCAGGTGGGGGATGTTGATAATGGTGGATGGAGGCTATAAATATGGGCGGGCACAGGGTATTTAGGAAACCTCTGCCCCTTCCCTGAAGGTTTCTGTTGTGAACCTAAAACAGCTCTAATAAAATAAAATAAAATAAAATAAAATAAAATAAAATAAAATAAAATAAAATAAAATAATAAATAAAATAGATAAAATAAATAAAATAAATAAAAAGTCTTGAAAAAGGTGGAGGGAGTGGGAGGAGTCTCAGATGGAGCCAGGACCAACACACCTGCCTGAGCCTTGAAAGAGGACTCAGCCAGGGCCAGCTGACACAGCCACAGGGAGCAAATGGCCTACGAACCATTTGAGAAGCAGGCAGGGCGTAAAGTATAAGAGATAAGTCCCACCTTAAACTGATGTGAGCCAGAAGAGCGCAGCAGTCCCTAGATGCCTGAAGGGAAGGGGGATTCCCCCAGGTGGAGATGTTCCAGGTCAGGCAAGAAACTGATTTCTAGGATAAGGGTAAGCCTCCCTCTTAGCTTCCAAGTTCGAGAAAGCAATTACCGGGCAGGACCGGCTTTGAACTCAGTCAAAGTTTGGCTGGGATAACGACTGGAGTTAAGTAATGGAGAATCAAAGTGGAAAAATGCTCTTGTAGGCCTGAAATTACTAGATTTGATTTGTGTGGAAGCCAGGATTTATGATGCAGCTGAAGGGGGTGATATGTCAATGAGATTCTAGTCTTTAAGAAAAATTTCACTTTTGGAAGGCTGCTTTTGCCAGTTGGACCTCCCACAAGTTGGCTTCTTTCTGTTCTGATAAGATGGCTGCTGACCAGCTGTCACTCCAGCCAGAAACCACACTGGCTCCTTGTGCAATCCACCAGCAGCAGTCAGGAGGTTAAGGCTGGGCCTTTGGGCCTCATCTGTATGTGCTTTCGCTGCCAGGTACAGTGGGCACCCTTTGCCAGCTCCATTATGAGGGCAGGAAAGCTTACCCAGCCTAGATCTCTAACCAGGAAATCTACTGAGACAGGGTCCCTGTGGTCAACAGTGCTGGGTCTGTCCTCTGGTGGGTCATTGCATGCCAGGCCAGGCCAGGCCAGGCAGAGCCTCCTCCTGCAGCAGCCCAGGCAAGTGAAAGAAAGTCTGATTTTTTTTTACTTGCATTTACAAAGGAAAAAATAAGAGAAAAAAAAGGAGGTAATGGTTTTTAAATGTTTGAATAAGTGGGGCTGCACCATGTGGTATTTAGGGCTTTAGATTTTAGGGAAAAACTGTTTGAGTTTGAACCCTGACTCTGCCACTCTCCAGTTGTGTGAACTCCTGGGCAAGTCCTCGAACCTCCCCGTGTCTCTGTTTCCTCAGCTCTGAAATGGGAATAATAGTGGCCTCTACCTTTTAGAGTTACTATGAGGATTGGATAAGTTAATTTTTGTAAAGTTCTTAGGAAAAAGCATGGGGCCTAATAATCTATACAGTTGTGTTTGTTGATTAAAAAAAAAAAAAAAAATGATGGGTATTTCCCTAGCTCCTGGTTCTAATTCTTCTCCCTCTCCCCTCACTCCCTCTACCAAATCAAGCTGAATGCACATACCCGATCTTTTCTTCTTCTCTATTTCAGTCCTTAATATCTGTCAGCTCCCCCTCCTCATATTAGTTCTCTACGGCTATATTAACAAATTTCCCCAAACTCTTTAGTTTAAAATAACAGAAATGCATTCTCTCACAGTTTGTATTTTCTCAAAATCAGGGTGTCAGCAAGGTGGGTTTCTACTGGAGACACAGAGAGGATTCTTTTTATGCCTCTCTCCTAGCTTCTGGGGCTCCCTGCAGTCTTCGGCACACCTCGGCTTGTAGGCCCATCACTCCCCTCTCAGCTTCCTTTGTCCCATGCATTCTCCCTGTGTCCCTCTGTGTCTTCACATGGACTTCTTTTTTGTTGTTGTTGTTGTAGTTAATCCTCAATGGATATTTTTCCATTGATTTTTAGAGAGAGTGGAAGGGAGGGGGAGAGACAGGAAGAGAAAAGCATCGATGTGAGAGAGACACACCGATTGGTTGCCTCCAACAACCAGGTATGTACTCTTGTCTGGAATTGAACCTGGGACCCTTCAGTCCTTAATTCGATGCTCTAGCCCCTGAGCTAAACAGGCCAGGGCCAGATGGACTTCTTATAAGGACACTAATCTTTGGATTTAAGATCCACTTTAATCTAGTATCATAGTATGACCTCATCTTAAACTAACTACATCTCTGTGACAGCATAACTGGTTGTCAACCCATGCCCACCTGTGCACAGGGCTGCACGTGAGAAGGAAGGAAAAGGCGTGCCTGAGAGGCATAGATGTGGAGAGAAGGAAGAGACTTTGAGCCTATTTTTACTTTCCTGGTTCCCTCATGGTGGCAACAGAAAAGGCAATAGGAAAGCCATCCAGTTGTCGAACAGGAGCCCTGGCCTGGTGCACTCAGGACCTCTGTGTGTCATGCAGCTCCCTGTTTGACTAATGTGGTCACAGAGACAGAGAGGTTCCCGAATTACTCAACATCACCCAGCCAGGAGGGAGCCAGCCAGGACATGATTAATTCTCTTGTTCCCTACCATTATGCCCTTTCCAACCACGCTGTGTTAAATCTTAAAAATAAGCACCGAATCTGCTGAGATTCATCATTCTAGCAGGGGTCCTCAAACTTTTTAAAGTGGGGGCCAGATCACGGTCCCTCAGAGAGCTGGAGGGCCAGACTATATGAACTACTAATTCCTACTGTAACACCTCGGCTGCGCTCACTGCCCAAAAAACCTGGCGGGCCGGATCAGACTCCTCTGCGGGCTGCATGTGGCCTGCGGGCCGTAGTTTGAAGACGCCTGTTAGAGCCTCAAACCATAGAACAAATGTGGGTTTCCCTAGCCAGGTTGTATCCCCCGGTTTGGTATGTCATCTAGATATGGGAGCATAATGTTGAAAAGTTTCTCTTTTGTTTCATTCCACAGGGCACCCTTCAGGCCAAAGCAGTGATCCTCACCTTGTTGTCACAGGCGGCATCAGGGGAAGTACCCAGGTTCAAGACTGTGGTACACCTGGTGACCATGGAGGTGAGGCCATTAAAAGTTGGAATGGGTGTCCTATGGGACATTCCAGAGAAGGTTCCAGAACTGGAAATGATCCCCTGCTATGGACCTTCTGTCTGCCACTACATATACATATACATATACATATACATATACATATACATATACATATACACATACACATACACATACACACACACACACACACACACACACACACTGTATTTTCCGGCGTATAAGACGAATTTTGAAACGAAAAAAAGTCAACCAAAAATCGGGGGCAAAAGACCAAAATTGCACAAAAATTAGCTGCAGATCTTGACGGCAAAGTAAGTCTTTTCTTTGAAGTGGGGGGGGTAGTCTTATACAGCGAATATAGGCCTAAACCTATGTTTTAACTGTAAAATTAGGGGGTCGTCTTATATGCCGGAAAATACGGGGTGTGTGTGTGTGTGTGTGTGTGTGTGTGTGTGTGTAATTGATTTTTTACAGAGAGGAAGGGAGAGGGATAGAGAGTTAGAAACATCAGTCAGCTGCCTCCTGCACACTCCCCACTGGGGATGTGCCCACAACCAAGGTACATGCCCTTGACCAGAATCGAACCTGGGACCCTTGAGTCCACAGGCCAACACTCTAGCCACTGAGCCAAACAGTTAGGGCTGCCACTCTTTTTTTTCTATAGAGAACAACTGATTAAATTCAGAGGCAGCCTTGCAAGGACCCTGCATGGTGACTTCTCAGAAGCGGAGAGTGTAGACAGAGATAAGCTACCGCCTGCCTCACTTCAACCTGTCCTCTCAAAGCACACATTCTTCTGTCTGATTTACCTTAAGTTGTATGGAAATTTAGCTTTATAGCCAGATCTTTCCATGATTATGACAGTGTACATAGACTTCAAACTAATTGAGAACAATCATGGAGGAGGAAGGACTGTAGAGCAAAAATGAAAACTTAGGTATCTGGTCTAAGCCCTCCCTTAATTAATATCATTGTAAATGAAAGAATTGGACTAAATCAGTAGTGTTCAAACATTTTGAAAACACTGGAATCTCCCCTTTTGATGGTGTGAAAGTCCCTAGACTTCTGCTTGAAGAAGCAGCTATGAGCCCTAGCCAGTTCTGCTCAGTGGATAGAGCATCGGCCTGCAGACCAAAGGGTCCTGGGTTCGATTTCAGTCGAGGGCATGGACGTTGATTGCAGGCTCTTCCCCAGCCCAGGCCCTGGTGGAGGCACGTGCAGGACATAACTCATTGATGTGTTTCTTCCACATCGATATTTCTATCTTTCCCTCTCTCTAAAAACCAATGGAAAAATATCCTCAGGTGGAAAATTTTAAAATGAAGTAACTGTGATTTCTTAAATATTACCTTTAATGCCAATGCTGGTATTTTATGAAAAGTGAGGATGAGTTGCCCTGGCTGGATTTTACAGTTGAGTTTGCAGCAGCTGTTTATCTGCCAGGCCCAGCAAAGAGGCTCTGGGTACTTCCAGCTGCTTTGTAATCTGTTACTCAACCTATGCTTTAAGGAAATACAGAACTGGGGCTTTCCCAGGGGACAGGAGGTGAGGGAGTGGGAGGAAAAGAGAAGGGGAACCCAGGGAGCAGCAGTGTTTCTTGAACTTGAGACCTGGAGGTGGAGACAATGAGATACTTTCCACCTTCAACAAAAGCATGGCTAGCTATTACTGACCTATGATCTAGACCACATGTGTCAAACACAAGGCCCTCGGGCCAAATCCGTCCCGCCAGGCCTTGCAATGTGGCCCGCACCGCGCTGTCATCACTGCACTCCGCTGCGTTTCCATCACAATGACAGTTTATGACTGTTCAGTAAACCATTCGGCCCGCGATTTAGGCTGGATTTTAGATTTTGGCCCCTTCTCTGATTGAGTTCGACACCCCTAATCTAGACCCTTTCTCCCTGGCAGAAGCCACAAATTAGAGGGCTTCCTATTGTAATCAACTCACAGATGTGTTCTGTTTGGACAGACATAGTGTTGTGTGTTTTTTTTTAAAACCTTTGAACCTGAATGTCTTTAGATGGGGCATACATTATTGGTTCACCACAAATCCCACCACTCCCACACTCTCTACCTGACACCACACACACTTACGTTACCTGGGTGGCCCCGAAGGCATTTGAGCTTGCAGCACCTGCAATGTTGTTTTCTTTCTTTTTCTTCTTTCCCCCCATAGTCAAATGCTTCTAGTCAAATGCCTTTTCATCTTATTGCAAAACAGTTCAGTAAAGAACTGGCTCGATTTCCCTGGGAAAATGAACGGCTTGCAGAGCTCAGCCTCACTTCCGAAGGGTTCCTCGCCTCCGGAGCGTCCCTCCCGGCAACACTGTGTTTCCCGGAGGCAGGCGAGGCCTCTGTGGTCACACCTGCGCACACCTCAAGTCTAGTTTTTATGAACATTTCTGCAATTTACGCCCATAATGTAATTGTTTCAGCCAGGTCACTGGTCTAATTCCTTTAACCTGACCTATTCACTTGGAATGAATCACCTGATTTGACGTTTCTGTTTTTTGTTGTTTTCCCACTTCTCTGTTTCTCCAGTCTTTTTGTTTAACAATCTGCCAGAGAGATGCCAGGTGATTCCAACTGTCACCAGGATAGACTTCAAGTATTTGACAAGTATTAACCTCCTTATTTTTTATTTATTTATTTTGACCTTTTAAAAAAAATGGAGGTATAATTGACATATAGCATTACATTAAATTTCAGATGTGCAACATAATGATTACTTCCTTTTTATTTAAGTTGACCTCTTTACTCTGACCCAAATCCTCCCTGCTCTTCCAGCAAAGATGGGAATAGAGGAACAGGCTTCATCTAAGCTTTACTAAGAGTACTCTCTTAAGTTTCTGTTTGGCTTTTTTTTTTTTTTTTTTTAATACTTCAAATGACTCTTAAAAATCAATATTTTGATGACTGAAGTGTAAATGAGTAAGCAACATGGAATAAGTTTTCCCTTCAATCACATGAACAGAAATTCTGTGCATTTTTATCAGAAACTCATGCAAAGTAACCGGAGCATTTGCTAAATTCCAAGAAAAGGTGTTGATGCCTCTTCTCTTCCTAAGGCACCTTCCTAAGGACAGTCCCGATTCAAAATGGGCCTGGTGGCCTCTCCTGGCTTTGCTTATGCCTTTTCCTCTCTGAATTGCTATCAAACTGCTATTGCTCCTTTTTATATTAAGGATCTCAAATAGTGCACACAAAAGCAATCCTAGCTTCCACACAGATGGTACCATTTGGGCTTTGATTAGTGTTTGGTGCTGCTGAAATGGACCAGAGAACAAGGTTAAAAATTATTTGGCTTGGCCTGGCCAGTGTGGCTTAGTTGGTTGAGCATCATACTGTACACCAAAAGGTGGCAGGTTCAATTTCCAGTAAGTACACATACCCAGGTTAAGGGTTTGATCCCTGTTTGGGATGCATGAAGGAAGCAACCATCAATTTTCCTTCCTTCCTTCCTTCCTTCCTTCCTTCCTTCCTTCCTTCCTCCCTCCCTCCCTCCCTCCCTCTCTCCTTCCCTCCCTCCCTCCCTCCCTCCCTCTGGTATCCGTTTTTTAAAAATTATTTGCATCAATTTCCCTTAATAAGGAAATAAAGGTATTTGTGTCCCAGATGTGGACTTCTCTTTTTCTTTTTATGTCAGTTCTTCCTTTTATGTTGCTTATCACAGTATTTCAAGTAAGCTTGGGCCAAACAATGTGTTAGAATCTCCAGGAGGGGGAAATCTCCCTTCTCCTTGATTTACTGTGCTCCTCAGCAGGCAGCCTTGCCCAGCCAGGCCCAGAAACTGGCCTACTAACTCTGCCCAGCACAGGGCTGTTCCATCACCCGCTGCTGCCCTCTATCTCACGTGGGGCCTTTAGTTCCTCCCACCATTGCCAGGTGGAGGCAACTTGTTTTCCTGTTAGCATGAGTGATTGTATCTGAACGAGGCCTGCCATGACAGAGCAGGTCAGTTTTGGTGACATGTCCTCAATGAGGCTGCAGAAAGGAGGGCAAGGAGAGAGGTGCTGCAGAGCGGAGACGGCACTGTATCTAAGGCTGCTATTTCAGAGTCTGTGCTCAGGTGTCTAAGTACTTGTGTGTTTTCTCTCAGGTCTCAGGGGTTTTGTAGACCATAAAAGCAGTCCACAAGCTGAATCTACCAATGGCCATGCAGAGACATCAAGCAACTCTCGTCCAGCCACTGAGAAAAACCGGTGAGTCTTAGCTGTAAAATGGCTCAGTCTCAAATTCAGTGGCTTGTTTGGAGAGAGTGGAACCAGAAGTATTTCCTATCAGATTCTCCCATGGTAGAGGTCATTGCCATGTGGGCAAAGTCTCTATTCTATAGGGTAATCTGAAGACAGTGCTGCTACTTTTTACCATTCTCTTCACAGTAAAACCTGTACTTGGCCTCATTAGCTTAAAGCAGTGGTTCTCAAATGGGGACAGTTTTGTCCCTCTTCCGTCCCCTGGATTTTGGCAATGTCTGAAGATATTTTTGGTTGTCACAACTTTAGGGGGAGGAGTTTTGCTGATGGAATCAGTGAGTAGATGTTACAAGTCCTACAATACAGGGGACAGTCTCCCCCCCCCCCCCCCCAACAAAGAATTGGCTAGGCGAATGACAATAGTCCCAATTTTGAAAAACCTTGGATTTAACCTAAAGCAAAAAGGAAGTATCATTTCTTGTTTACCCAGGGATCTCAGTTAAAGATGAGTAAAGCAGAGCTTGCCCAGGGCCATAGTGCACTGTTTTCAAAGTACACCTGAGCTGCTGAGGTCTGCAGAGGACAGTACCCGGGCTGAATGTAGTCATTTTAAGGCCAGGCCAGGCTGTGACACCAAGCACTGGAGGCTCATGGAACTCAGGCTTTCTGTTCTTCAGAATGTGGTGAGGGCACAGATCAGATTTTAGGATTAAGGAAGAAGGGGTTGGCAGAACAGGCTTCCAGGCCCCATCACACATGTCACCATGAGGAGGAGGTAACTGCAGGAAGGCGTGAACCATGCAGAGGGAAGGTCCAACTAGAATAAAGTTTGCCCCTCTTACTTACCCCTTAATTGACTATGGGAACACTCATTAAAAGTTTACTCCATTTTTAAATTTAAAAAAATTTTTTTGACCCAGTGATCCCATTTCTGAAAATATATCCTAAGAATCCTGAAACAACAAACAGAAAGCATATATGCACCCCTATGCTTGTAGCAGCCCCATTTATAGCAGCCCTACTTATAACAGCTAAGATTTGGAAACAGCCTAAGTGCCCATCAGCAGATGAGTGGATAAAAAGCTGTGGTACATTTATACCATGGAATACTATGCAGCAGTTAAAAAGAAGAATCTCTTACCCTTTGAGACAGCACGGATGGACCTAGAGCATATTATTAAGCAAAATTAGCCAGTCAGAGAAAGATGAGTATCACATGATATAATTGAACAAAATATATAGAATCTATTTGAACAAAATAAACTGATGAACAAAATAATTCCAGAGACATGGAAGCATGGGACAGACTGTGGAATCTCAGAGGGAAAGCAGGGGTGGGTGGGTGAGAAGAGATCAACCAAAGAACTGGTATGCACATATACACAACCCATGGACACAGACAGTAGTGCAGTGATGGCCCAGGGGGGGCGGGGGGGAGAAGAGGGGAGGAGTAGAAGAGAAGAGGGAGGAGTAGAAAGGGAGAGTGGGGATGGGAAAGATCTGTAATACTCTTAAAAATAAAGATAAATTTAAAAATTTTACTCCAGATTTGGAGAATGAAGCAGGCCATTAGAAAGGTTTGTTGTTGTTGTTGTTGTTGTTTTTGTGGGTTTGTTTTGTTTTGTTTTTGCATTTTTTCACTTGGGAAAAGAAGGGGTCTTCATTTGTAATTTTTAAAAATAATTTTTTGAAATATCTTATTAATATTTTTGAGATCTGACAAATTTAATTCTCAGTACTTTTCTAGTGGTCTCAAATTACTGTTGGACTACTGTTAAAGTAGACTCCTAAGTAGTAAGAATAGCTCATTTTTTAAAGGCACTTTAGGAGCTATAATAGACTAAGATTTCATAGTAGGTTAACAAAATTTAGAATTTCTGTTGCAGCAGAAAGACGACTGAACTTGGTAGGTGGAAGACTTGGGTTTTGGTCCTAGCGTAAGATGACCAGATGTCCCACTTTTTAACAATCTGTCCCGCGCCCCGTGGCGTTTTAAAAAAGTCCCGATTTTTTTTGAAAGATTGGGACTTTTTAAAAACGCCACGGGACAGATTGTTAAAAATTAGGACTGTCTGGCCAAAAGCGGGATGTCTGGTCACCTTATCCTAGTGGTAACATTTTCCAGCTCTTTGTTCTTGGGCAGGTGAGTGAACCAGTCTGGTAAATGGATCCAGCCCCAGCGTGACTCCCCTCAACCTAGGCTGACAACTAACCTTGTTATTATTTTTTAAAATATATTTTATTGATTCCAGAGAGGAAGGGAGAAGGCGAGAGAGACAGAAACATCAACGATGAGAGAGAATCATCGATAGGCTGCCTCCTGCATGCCCCAAACGGGGGACTGGGCCTGCCACCCAGGCATGTGCCCTGACCAGAAATCAAACTGTGACCTCATGGTTCACAGGTCAATACTCAACCACTGAACCATACCAGCCAGACAGGTTACTAACTTCACCCAGAATATCAGGACAGTTCTGTGTGAGCAACTTCCACTTCCCTTCCCTTCACCTTAGAATCTCTTCTTATATTCAGCTGTCTTTTCTCCCTTTACTCCCATCTCAAAAGACCACAGGTCCTCTTCCTTACCCGGGGTAACCCCTTCTGTTGTGCTCCTGCCCTCTAGGCCCTGCCACCATCAGTTAGCCCACCCCTTGCTTTCTCATGTCTCTGTCTGCTGCTTCTTTCCCTTTTGCTTATACCTCTCCCGTTCTAACAAAGCTTGCTCTTGGCCCTGTCCCTCCTTACTTTTACCACCAGACTTCCTCAGACAAGCATCCAGGTCAGTTGCCTCACCAACCCCTCCCTCCTTAGTCCTAAAATCTGATCTGTGCCCTCACCACATCCTAAAACTGTCCTTAGGAAGGTTAGCTCCCCGTTGCTGGAGCCTCATCTTCATCAGACTCGGCAGCATTCCATTCTCGGGCCATGCTTTCCTGGGACCGCACTCTCCCACGGGTGTCTGTGATGCTGCTGTCTTCAGGTTCTTCCTCCAAGATGTCCTTGGTCTCCATCCTCCTCCTCTTCCACCCAGCACTGAAATGCAGGCGATTCTCAGGTCCTCAACTTTCTTCTTTCTTCCTTTCCACCTGGATGATATCTTCTTTCACGGGTGTATTCTAAGCTGTGTCAGCATGGTTCTCAGATCTCTGTTCTGAGCATTATACTTTTACACCCAAAGCCTGCTGCCCATGTATTCCTGATTTACATCCCAGAGTCTCAAGAGAAAGGCCCTCTCCCCGCCCCCCCAAGCAAGTCACCTCCTTCACCTGACCCTCCCATTCTTGTGAGTGGCACAAACACTTTCTTATGTCCTGGCCTTCAAACCTGGCAGTCATTTTTGATCCCTACCTCTCAACCCCAGCCTCAATCATTTTCTTAGCATTCTTCCATGGTCCAGGCCTGCCATTATCTCTTTTTCTCTCTCTGTTCTCTCCTCATTACAGATCAGCTTTCATTTCTGACACCTGATCAATTGCCCTGAAGCATAGTCTGACTTTTCAAAGAAGTTTAATGGCTCCCATTTTAGACTAAAAGAGGTCCAGACTTCTCAGTCTGCTATACTAAGCCTCTCCCTATCTTGCTCCAATTTGTCCTTCAGCACACCTCCTGTATGACCCTCTATGCACCCTCCGGACCCTGTATGGCTATCTGGAGCCAGACTTTATATTGTCCTACCAATGCATCTACCTCTGTTTGCTCTGCTCATTCCTTTCTGTTCAATTCTTACCTATTTTTCCAAGATACATTGTCATATCCCTTTTATCCGTGAAGACCTTCATTCTCTTTAATTCTTGAACCTTTAATAGCAAGTTTTAAAAGTACTTACTCAAAGCACAAGACAAAATAATGAGCCTGTTTCTGAATGTAAATCAAACCACTTATGTCTTCAATAAGAAAGTCTTACTACCAATAAACATATAATCAGCTAAACTAAACAAGGTACTTGGTGATGAATCGGCTCATATCTGGCACAAGCTCCTTGTGATACTGTGAGTGTTAACAGTTCACAGATGGGGCCACAGACTATGCTTTGGTTTGTTCCTCTCTGTGGCATTTCACTTTTGCTTAGTGTTGGGGTTGACTGTGTGCTGGCAGGTCAGCTTCTCAAGGGCAAGGACTGAGTCTTCCCTCTTCCTGTTTCCAGTGCATGCAATGAGGTTATCAAGAGTGGCAATATCCAAGACAACTCTTCAGAATTCAGATATTTTTTCCTTTTCTTATTCTTATTTTTCAATTACCATTTATATTCAATCTTATTGTATATTAGTTTCAGGTGTACAGCATAGTAGTTGGACAATCACATATTTTACAAAGCAATCCCTCTGATGTTCCCAGTACCCACCTGGCACCAGACATAGTTATTACAACATTATTGACTATATTCCCTATGCCAGTGGTCGGCAAACTGCAGCTCTGTTGACTAATGAGTTTGCCGACCACGGCCCTGTGCGGTACTATACATCCCCATGACTGTTTTGTAATTACCAATTTGTACTTCTCAATCTCTTCACCTTTTTTCACCCAGTTCCCCAACCCCTATAACAACCATCACAGAATTCAGATTTTTACGAGAGAAATGTTCTTCCTTCTTCATTTTTGGGTGGTGGCAGCAACAACAAGGCCCAGAAAAATTCACCAGATAGTGTGTCAGGACCTTCCAGCCCCAGGGGCTGGGCCCCACTTTCCCTCTGTATTTGATGGTCTCCTCAGTGCCCTGTGGATCAACCCAGGGATTGAAAGGAAGGATGTCGTGGAGTTGGAGGCTTGATGGGCTTAATAAGGATAAGGGGGACATGCCGGTGATGGTGCTCACCGCAGCAAGTAACTGAGCCTCCACCCCAGACATTAAGGGATTCCTCAGAAAGAGAGTTCAGTGCTGGATCAGCCACTCCGGATGTCGTCAAGGACGTAGGATTTTTCATCCCTTTGCTCTGTTACCTCAGCATGTCAGTGGTGCTCCCACTTACGGTCACGCGGTAGCTAAAGTAATGCTAAGTCTCACTTCCTCACATGGCAATGTCCAAAGCAGGAAGGGAGAGGTGGAGGGAAAGGGATTCTCCTCAGATGGGTCTCTGTTTGTCAGGAAGGAAACCTTTCCCAGAAATCCCCAGCATACAGTAGGTCCTCGGATTACGTCAGAGATCCGTTCCTACGGTGTGACACAACATGATTTCCCGTAAGTCAGAACCCACCTACATAAGCACCTATGTCACTCACATGGAGCACATACACAGCAGTAATGAAGTGAAACAGTAAAAAAAAATAATAATAATAATAAATAACAATTCCTGACCTTTACTTGTGGTAAATAAATAACAGAAATCATAAAGCACATATGTACATACGTCGAAATGATAGAACTTTTTTTTTTTTTAATAAATAAATCGGAGATGGTGATGTAACCATGAAATGACATATGTTGAGTCTGATGTAACCTGAGGACTGCCTGTACTACCCTCACATCCTATTGGCTAGAATTTTCAGATGTGGCTCTGCAGGGGGATTGCAAGGGAATCTGGAACAGTGACCATATGCATTTTCAGCATCTTCATGAGAAAATAGGCAGAATAAATGGGTTGGGGAAGCAACCAACAAATAGTCCTGATGGGATAAGAGATGGGAACAGATAGATAATAAGGAAAGAGCCAAAAGCAGAGGGAAGTGTTCATAAGGAAGACCTAGACATGACAAGAAATATTGCTGAGAATGAGAATGCCAATGATATGTTGAGGCCATCATTAAGGTTTATCCCACATTTATTGTGAGGTCAGGCCTTTTCCTACAGTTTTCTCACCTAATTCTCACATCAGCCTTTGGGCTGGTGTTACCAACTCCAAGTTACTGGTGAGTATAGTGGACAAGGGAATCCTAAGCACGTAGCTTTCAAATGTTGGCCCAGAGTCCAGGGCCAGATTGGAGATATCAGATTTACCTATGTGTGCACCCAATCAGCTAATCTGGGGGTCACTCAGCATCACAGAGAGAATAAATGGCAGATCTGGGTTTGAATCGGATCTTATGTCTCCAACAATAACAACAACTAATATTTGCTCTTTCTTAACAACTTCCTTACCTGCATTATCCTATTTAATCCTCCTAACAAACCCATGGGAGTGGTACACATTTTATGATTTCTGACATTTAGAAATTATTGTACAAGTAACTTGCCAATGTTACTCAAAGTGACAGAGTCAGGATCTCAACACAGGCCTTCTGACTCCAGAGCCAAGACTTTTAACCAGTGCATTGTAATGTCTCTCTAGGTTCTGGGCGCCAACATTTAACCCAGCACTTTTCCTGTTCCATGTTCTCTATAACTTACATTTCAGCAAATCCTAAATCACAACCAGCTAAAGAATAATCCTGATGGGCATAAAGCTGTCTCCCTGTGACTGGTGGAGACAATTCCAGTCCTGAAACCCGGGAGAAAGCCCATGGCCTCCTGGAAAAGGTGCTCCAGTCTGTGCCTGGGAGGTGGGGTGAACTTGGCTAGGGAGAAGGAAGCCTCGGGGTGAAAGAAGTCAATGGTTGGTGTGGTGCTTCCTTGCCCTACTTCCTGTGTGAGCCCATACAAAGAAGGACTGAATGGAAACACACTTTTATATCATGGGGCTTTGTTCCCATGATGGTAATCCTCCATTTTAATGCTGATAGGTACAATAGGGAGGATTATGCCCCTTAATTTAATTTGGCCTGCATATGGCAGAGCTCTCCCAAGACTTTTATTTGGCATACTTTAGTCAGCTAGCCTGTTGTTCTGTAAAAGGAAGCCCCTTTGAGGGAGACAGGAGATTGATAATGCTGGTGCAGATGTTTTCACCCAGCAGCCTCCTCTCTCTCTCTCTCTCTCTCTCTCTCTCTCTCTCTCTCTCTCTCTCTCACACACACACACACACACACACACACACACACACACACACACAGGGAAGCTGCGTCATTGTGGGCCACTACACTAAGGATTCAGACTCAGAGCGATGGGGACCTTCGTGACTCAGGCAGCATGAGGGGAGCTGGCACCTCACAAGAGGGGAAAACGAGCACATATTTCTCCCGTGTGTCATCCTTGCAGCCCTGGGGCTTGGAGCCAATTGGGCTGACCTCAGAATTGATGAGCCAGAGGAACAGCCTCCCCATCGGGGCCGACTGTGGGCCAGATTTCCATGTGGGCTGTGAAGTACAGATTGCCACATATCTTGACAAATACTCTGCCTGGGGGGTCATTGCAGAAATATGTGGCAGTGCTGAGAAGATTAAACAAAACTTTTCTTTCATATCATATCAGGAGGATGTCTCCTCTCCCAGCCTTCCATTCCCAGGCTAAATTTTCCTCCCACTTTCAGCCCCCCCCCCTCCGCCCCTCCCCAGGAAGCTAGTGCCCTCCCTCCAACAAATGTCCTACCTGCGGCCAAGTTTGTGCCCTAAAGCATCACTAAGGACCTGTGTGGAGCTGGGGGGAAGGAGGCGGCAGGTGTGGGAGCCTCGGAGGGATGGTGGCCTGTTTTTGTATCAGGTGCTGATCTGAGTGTTATCTCCTTCAGGTGGGAAGCAGATGGGCTTTGGTGAAAGACCTGGGTTTAAATCTTGTTCAAGGACTGACAAACTAGGATCCCTTGGCAAGTTCTTTTATCTTTCTGAACTTTAGTATCCTATGCTGCAAAAAGGAAATAATTGTGAGGCTTTGAGATCATCTATGCAAAGGAACCGGCACAGTTGTAGACACATAATAAATGCTCAGTAATGGATGATGGCAAGTTGGTGGTGGTAGTTTTAGGAGTAGTAGCGATAATAGTGGAATTTTTAATGGTTAATGGTTTCTGTAAAGCTAACCTGTTCTAAAGAGTCAAGACCCCTCGGACTTAGCCCTAGGATTGTAGACTAAAATAGACATCGAAGAATCCAGCACTGTAGACATTTTAAACAATGCTCCCTCTCTACTTTTAACTTGAGAGCCAACTTTTTTATTTTCCCATGTTCCTGGCTCTTATCTCAGAGAGAAATCTGAGGTTGACTTTGAGCCCAAGACTCCCCTTGCCAATATGGCCAGGAATCCACTGGCACACCCTCAAATGACAGCTTTCAGAGCTTACTTGATTGTTAGGGCCTTCTCGGAGTTTTTAGGCTTTAAAAATATTAATTGGTCACATTTACTTTCAAAACCTTTTTGAAGCCGGAAATTTTATCACCAGCTGAAAGGAGCTTCAAGGAAAAAATCTGTTTTGAGTTATATTTTTCCTTGTGGATTTGCTTATGGCTGTACATAAATATTTATCTGAACTATTTCAACAAACCTTAAATCATCAGTGATCCTTATGCAAAGGACCCTTTTAGAAGGATTGTGGATGTCAAGAATGTCAGCAATCAGTGTTCTCTTTATAGGCCCAGATTCCAAGGACTGAGGCCTCTTAAGAGATATCTGGAACTGTTTGGTGCTTTTCAGCATGTCTTTTGTTTTCCTCTTTCTGTATATCTGTTCATGCTGTTCCTTCTGAATGGAATACTTTTGCCAGTTCTTTCTTTACCTGTTGATAGTTTACACATCCTTCAAGGTCTCTCCCATACGGTACCTCCTACAGGGCCTTGAAGCCAGGAGAAGAGCGTCCCAGATGGGAGAAATAGATGGGGACACAGCCTGAAGGCAGGTTATGCAGGGGTTAAGTGGGGTTCTCTGGAGAGGATGAGATGTCCAGCGGGATGAAGCCTGAGGGGGGGGTGTGACAGTGGTGTGATGCAGGGAATAAAGCAGGTGAGAGCCAGGATATGAGAGGCCTTAAAAGCAGCACAGAATATTTTGGACATTATAGTATAAGCCAAAAGATGCACACCTACAGTCATTGGGTAGGATATAGTCTGCAGATGTATTTCGTTTGGCTTGCATCATGTTTTTGATAGTCTTAATTCATTTCTCACATATAAAAACAAAAAGCTTTCATATAATAATTCAGGTATCTGATGGCTTTTAGAAAAATCGGAGTAATTAGCAACAATCTGCTCGACCTGAGTAGAGGCTGTTTTCCACTGATATTCAAGTCACTGGCCAAACTCATAGCCCGGCCCCACCAGCATCCGAGTTTGATTCCTGCCCCTTGTGTGCAGGGGCCATGCGGGTAGAGGAGCAGGTTAGGCTGCAGATTCTGGAACCAGATTGTTTCTCTTCTAGGCCCAGGTCTATATCCAATTAGCTCAATGACTTTGGGCAAGTTAAGCACATTTCTAATAATAGTACCTACCTCATATGTCTGTTGTGAGAATGAACCATAAAAAAAGTTTAGAAGACTATCTGGCATGTAGTAAGTGCACAAAATGTTAGCTGTTAATACTGTGTTCTGCATGAGATAGTGAATTTCAAGGCTGAAGCTGTCACTCATTTCTGTATGACTCACCAAATCTAGAATCTGTGGCCACATAGGCATAAAATAAAAGTAATTGATGTATGAATATGTGCTCCAGGAATTTTTATTTTTGTTGGGTCTAAAGCTAAATTTAACTACTTTGTCCTCAAGAAATACTTTCTATTTATCTTGAGATTGACCTATACATAATTGTTATTTTTTATAAAGTAGGAAGCTGGCTTTCTCAAAAAGCCAACGGTGCTAACAAAATAAGTAAAGGGAGATGTTATTTACATGGTGTCACTTTTCTGTAATGAATCTACATTCTTAATGCTTAAATAAAGCCCAAGTTTGGGAAGATGCTTAATTAATTATGTGGTTTTGTTTTAGAAGCTCAGTTATTGGCCGATAGCTGTCTATGGTTAATATCTTAATTTAATAGTTGGTTGCTAGGAACCAGCATGTAGTGAGCTTAATAAGAAATGATGTTGAGCCGAAACCAGTTTGGCTCAGTGGATAGAGCATTGGCCTGCAGACTGAAAGGTCCCAGGTTTGATTCTGGTCAAGGGCATATACCTTGGTTGCGGGCACATCCCCGGTAGGGGGTGTGCAGAAGGAAGCTGATAAATGTTTCTCTCTCATCAATGTTTCTAACTCTCTCTCTCCCTTCCTCTCTGTAAAAATTCAATAAAATATATTTTTAAAAGAAAAGAAAAGAAAAGAAATGATGTTGAAATGCATGTTTGATTTGGGTTCTCTAACTACCCCATCCTATGTGAGATCCATACTTTAAAGCATCTCCAAAAACAATTTGAACAGTTTGGTATGATAACTAATTTTTGGTATGTCCAACATAACTGATATATAGCTGAAGTTACTTTAAATGTCAAGTGTCTTTATTCTTTTATATAAAAACTAGGGGCCTGATGCACAAAAATTCGTGCAAGAGTAGGCCTTCCTTCCCCCGGCTGCGGCTCCGGCTTCCCTCTGGCACCTGGGCCACCTGCAGGCACCTTGGGCCCAGGCTGGCTTCCCTCTGGCCCCGGCTTCATCAGGAAGGATGTAGGAAGTGAAATCTGGAAGACATCTGGTTTAATTAGCATATTACCCTTTTATTATTATAGATGTCTCTACTTTTTCTAAAGAAATCCCAGTCTCTCTTTAGCGAGCGCTCTCACTCTCTCCTTGCACGATACCTATGTCTCTTAAAGTTCTGGTTCAGAATCCAAAGGGTGATTTCAAGTAATGACAGAATTTGGCAAATTCTTCTGACCATTTCACCATCTCTTGTTGCCTTTCAACATGACCGATGTCGTGTGTATAGGAAATTCTAAAAATTCAGCACACCGCTGATATCTGCTAGTACTTTGTTGTATCCTCATGAAAACTTTTGCTACATTCAGGATCAGAAGGGATTTTTGAGCAAAATGCCTTTGAATGTTGAGGCTATTTTGAAAGAAAATAAACAAGAGAAAAAAACTTACTCAAGTTGAAAACAATATTTATGTAAAAGTAAATTCTATAGAAAGTGTTTCATTATGAACTCTTAAACCGACAGTATAACCCTACAGGTTGGGAAAAAAAGATAAACGTTGTACATTTCCACAGCCTTATTAACTTTATTTTATATTCTTCTCTGGCTTAGAAGGAAAGATATAGTGTTTCAGTTCCAAGGTGTATTTTGTGAATTAAATGGCAGTTGGCTCCTACCTGTAGGACACAGATATACCAACGTATTTCCCGTTAGCATTGCGCCAGTCACTTTACACTAAGAAGGAACCCGAGCAAGCCTTCCCCACAGAAACTGTTGACAGTAGCAATGCCACACTCGGTGTGCATCTCAGTAACTCCTCAGACTCGCCTCCTGGGTGAGTAGACAAAATAGGAGGAGGGCTGGAGTTTTTCTTTTCATCTGAATGGGGCAGGGGAGGTCGGGGAAACGGAGAGGAATAGAGAGCTCTGGTGAAACAGAACTCTAGCAACCGCTGTGATTGGGAAATTAGATAATAAACAGTCCCTGATACCAGGATTCTAATGGCCTAAGATCAACACCGTCTGGAGACACAGGCAGGACTGGCCTTCCGCGCTCTGGCTTAGACCCTCCCTGGAGAGCTCTTTGTGTCAACAAGCACAGCCAGCGCTCCTGGCCGGCTCCCAGCGCTCAGAGTGGGGCTATCATTTTTGTTTGCTTTGCAAATATCTTAATGGGAAGTGGTTCAACACCACCTATGGGTTAATCGGAGGGGTTCTGCTTGGCAGCTGTTAGCTCTGAGAACCACATGGCTGGCTAGAGTGGAGAGAGTCAGGCCGACTGTTAACTCCCCGGCGCCAGGTTGAGGCACCTTCTTTGCTGATTGGATTTGCTGGCTGGCAGGAAGCACCTTGTTGTCTTTTATTTTTAGTTTGCTCCTCCTGGGAGGTAGAGATGTTATTCTCAGACCCAACTGTGCTCTCCCCTCTCAGGCAGGCACTTGTTTGCCTTGTTTCGGTAGCATGCCACAGACTTCTTTCGCCTAACTAAGCTCATTCTCATAAAGCCTAAACTCTGGTATTAAGAGCGATGGTGTGCCGGTTGGAAGCAGTGGTGTTGTAGCAGAAAGAAGGACCTTGTATGTGGGGAGGGGAAAGCCTCCGCTCTTGTCCACCCAGGAGCTATAGAATCAAGCAGACACTGAATTTCTAAACCATCCCTGCGCTACTGTTCGCTTTGTTTTCTCTTCCCCTCCTGAATGTGGCTTTTACTTGTCTTGACCCTTGGGAATGCCTCTCTGGCTAACTCGGCCAAGTCCCGTCTTTCTGGATTCTGTCAGCCGACATGGGCACAAACGAGCTTCCTTTGTGCTTTCCTCGGGTTTGGGGCAGGAGTGGATGGTTTCCACAGAGCAGGCTGGGGAGGCTCCCAGAGGAATGACCGACGTGGAGGCCGTTTCATCTGCTCCATTTGTAAAAATGGGAAAGTTCAGATGACTCTTGAGGTCCTGGGAAAAAATGTCCAGCTACCTGAAGGAACAACTGCTCAGCCTTCTTTCTAAGGCCTTTTCCTCTCCTGAGCGGTTCCACACCTACTATCCTTTGGGCTGCCTGGTGGTTGACAGCAGGGGTCCTGGAGTCAACCAGGCCTTGACGGACTTATTTTCTCAGAGCCTTCACTCCCTCGTGGTTTAGTAGAAAAAGAAACGGTGCAATATCTACCTTGCCGCATCTTGAAGTTAAATGAAATAAATACAAAATGCATGGCATCCCACCTGACACATAAAAGCACTCACTAGTATATATATATAAGGAGAATGATTGTTACCTGGGAGGAATCCACTTTTCTTGAGATAGTCCTTAGTGTTGTGCATTTTTTTCCTGAAGTACTCATTTTAAAAAATATATATTTTTTATTGATTTTTTTACAGAGAGGAAGAGAGAAAGTTAGAAATATCAATCAGCAGCCTCCTGCACACACCCCCACCAGGGATGTGTCTACAACCAAGGCACGTGCCCTTGACTGGAATCGAACCCGAGAACCTTCAGTCCACAGGCTGATGCTCTATCCACTGAGCCAAACCAGTTTCGGCAATTTTGAAGGCTGTTACTCCACCCCTTTAAAATTAAGCCTGTGCTAAATTGAGGACAAATTGATTATCAGAGTAAATAATGATAATGAAAGAAAATAATATATTGAATAAAACAAGAATTTATAAAACACACTGATAGAGAGAGAGAAGGAAAGAAAAGGAAATGAGGAAAGAAGGGAGGGAGCAGGGAGGAAGAAAGGAAGGAAAAACAGAGCAAGCTTTTCACTGCAATAGAATGTGAAATAATAAATATAGGGGAAATAATGAAAACAGAAAATTATCCAATCATCATTGTCTCAGGCAGGAATTTTCAATGGATGCTAAAATTAGCATGTGAAAATTTAAGGAGTAACAAGTTATTTTCACAGTCTCAAAGTAAATCTCCATGAGGTACTCATTAATGGTGAAAGGGCAGTGGGGACACCTGGCAGAAACCACCTTAGCCAAGTGATGAAAGTTAGTAGTATCACCAGCATTTGCCTCCTGATAGGATGCACTGCGAACAACACAGCATCGCTTTGTGGATGCAAAATGTGCATGACCTGAATGTAATCACAAGGAAACAGCAGACCAACCAAACAGAGGGACCTCTTCCAAAATGACCTGTAAGCTCCAACATGAAGCACAAAGGAAGACTGATGCACTGCTCCAGATGAAAGGAGGCTAAAGGAACATGCCCACTGAATGCCGTGTATGACCCAGCATTTTCTTTTGCTGTAGAAGATATCATGGGCAAAATTGGCATTGGATGCATTATATAATAGTACGATATTAATATTAATCTTGTGATTTTATGACTTTATTATAAATCAGACTAGAGGCCTGGTGCACAGATTTGTGCACATTGAAAGAAACTTAATTAGAAGCTGGCTGGAGAGGCTGGACTAGGTGGGACAGGCTAGACACAACCTGGAGACAACCCCCCATGGTCCCTCCCTGGCCAGCCACACCTGGGGGCGGCATCAGGGCTCAAAGGGTATCTGCGAAGTGAGCAGGGTCCCTCTGGCAGGTGGGATTCCTAGGCCTGGCCTCCAGGGATAGGGCCAAAACCAGCAGTATGACATCCTCCGAGTGGTCCCAGAGTGCAAGAGGGCACTCTGCAAAGTTTCTATCTCTAAGCAGCTACTGCATTGAGCCTCTGCCCCCTGGTGGTCATTGCACATCATAGCTACTGGCTGGTCAGCTGGTTGTTTAGGCTTTTATATATATAGATAAGAGAATGACCTTGCTTTTAAGAAATACACATGGAAATATGTAAGGATAAAGGAATATAAAGTACAACTGACAATCAGATGGTTCAGAAAGCCCTGGTCGGGTGTTCCAGTTGGTTGGAGCATCATCTTGTGCACAAAAAGGTTGCAAGTTTGATTCCTGATCAGGGTGTATACACAGGTTGTGGGTTGATGTTCTATCTCACATCCATGTCTCTCTCTCTCTTCCTTACTCCCTCCTTTCCTCTATCTCTGAAAATGACACCTTACCCCCACCCCTGTGTACAAATTTTGTGCACCAGACCTCTAGTATGTAATAAATGGTCCCTGAAGTTTTCTTTGCCTCTGCAGATCTATAACCTGTCTCTTTTATTATTGTTTAATTTTGTAAGGATTTTAATTGATTTTTAGAGAGAAAGGGAAGGAGAGAGAGATAGAGAGAAACATCAATGTGAGAATGAAACATTGATTGGCAGCCTCCTGTATGCCCCCTATGAGGGATTGAGTCCAAGACCACAAGCATGTGCCCAGACCTGGAATTGAACCAGCAACCTTTCAGTGTGTGGGACAATGCCCAGTCAACAGAGCCACACCTGTCAGGGCCTAATTCAATCTTTAAAGTGCTACAAATGTAACTCAAAAGTAACTCAACCCACAAATTACCTTGTGATCCCACCCAAAGGAGAGACAGGTTACAGAAGAAGTACTCCAGATAGCTGACATTATCATTCTCCCTTCTCTCAAGCCTGAAGTTCCCAAATACAGGGATTTGTCTTTCAGAAGTACAAAATTATAAACAATAAGTACAACACCTTACTACCGTATTTTCCAGCGTATAAGATGACTTTTGAAACGAAAAAAAGCCTGCTCAAATTGGCCAGAGTCAGAGAGGTGGTTTATTAAAAAAAAAGAACTGGTGTTGCCTCGGAAGTAGGGGGTAGTCTTATACAGCGAATATAGGCCTAAACCTATGTTTTAACTGTAAAATTAGGGGGTCGTCTTATACACCTAGTCGTCTTATACGCCAGAAATACGGTAAGTATCTATTTTATTTCAACATTCTGACCGTGTGTACCTCTATTAATTTAATCCTTTAAAAATCCTTTGTCTTATGCTTTTATTTTGTTCTGCCTGAAAGAACAAATGTAATTCTTTCCCCCAGCTTGGCAATAATTTTTATTTCTATTTTGCAGATGAAGGAGCTGTAGTGCTAATTTGTCCAACTTAGAGTTGCCACATTTAGCAAATGAAAATGCAGGATACCCACTTAAATGCGGATTTTATATAAGCAACAATTATTTTTGATGTCCAAAAAGTATTTGAAAAAAATATATACTAAAAATTATGTATTGCTTACTTAGAATTTAAATTTAAGTGGGTGTCCTGTATTTTATCTGGGAATCCAAGTTCTTTGGAATTAATATATCATGAATATGTATTTGTATATCATGAATATATATCATGAAATGTGTTGCTAAACCTTTACCAAGTGTTGACAACAGCCCTCTGACCTCTGTGTGCCATACACATAGTGTTTTTTTCTCCTTTAAGAGCTTTTGATTAAAAACATATTCAAAGACATCAATTCCCATTTATTTATTATGGACTTCACTCAGATGTCACCTTCTGTAGCCACTTAGGCTAAAATTGCAGATGCTGCCTTAAACAATTCCCATACCCCTTCCCAGCTTTAATTTTCATCTTTGGCACTTCTATTTAATATGCTTTCATATTTACTTAGTGATTATTTTTTTTATTATCTGCCTCACCTAGAATGTAGGTTCTTGTGAGCTTAGTGATCCTGGATCAGCTATATCCCCGATGACAGTAGGAGACCTATTGAATGTGCTCAGCAAATATTTGTGGAATGAGTGAATAGTGTCCATGAGGTTATTGAGGATGTTATATTGCACACATAATATACATCATTCTCATAATCATTCAGAATCTCAAAGGGCTTGTTACTAACTCAGTAGATACAAGGTAAGTAAAAAGTCAGCAGGCTAGTGGTCAAGGGGTATCTGCAGATTTAGCTCGGCTTAACTTAATCTGCCTCTAAAAGGTCCTAGGTTTGATTCCGGTCAAGGGCATGTACCTTGGTTGTGGGCACGTCCCCAGCAGGGGGTGGGCAAGAGGCAGTTGATTGGTGTTTCTCTCTCACCGATGTTTCTAACTCTCTATTCCTCTCTCTTCCCCTCTGTGAAAAATCAATAAAATATATTAAAAAGAAAAAAAAACTAAAGCTTGCTTTCCTTGCTATTCAAGGGGCTCCTATTATGTTAAAAATTCTTGGTCTGAGCATACCTTTTGCAGGGTTGATTAACCACTGCTTCATGGGAATAAGAAATTTACCTCTTATTAAGAGCTCCATGTACATGGTATTTTTTCAGACCTATCAAAGAAGCAGGAACAAATTTGCTTGGTTATGCTGGTGAGCCTTTCTCCCAGGGCTATCAAGATGCGAGTATATAATAACGACTCCCAAATCTGGAGACAGCAGGGAAACTAACAAAATCAACCCACAATGAATTAGCTGCAACCTATCCTGTTTCAAAATTAGAATATGCTTTCAAGTGTGAATGACTAATGGCTTTCTCAGTTTGTCTAGAAGCCATTTTAAATTAAAATTGATCAAAGATAAGGCATAATGTTGCAAATTTTATCAAAGTTAATAAAAATTGCACCAAGAAACTTAGATGAAGTTTAGGAAACGGAGAACCAGAGAAAAACCAGTGTGTCTCCACTCCTATCCAAGAAAAAAAGTTATTGATATCTAACCCTAAAGTTAAAGAGGCCAGTCACAAGACCAGCTCAATGAGCACCCTGCTTCCTCTGTTATAATTTGATGTGTAATTCATGCTCCAGAGTATGTCAGCCAACCAGTGAGGGGGGAAGTATAGTCCAGATTGTGCTCAATATAAAAATCACTCACTGGCATTCTACCTTTCAAATATTCTTTTGTGTTTAGTTAGTGTAACTCAGCTCCCCCCAAAAGCATGACCCCTCACCAAACCGGCAAACTGAATTTTGGAGCCTGCAACGCTGAGACCCAGTCCCTGGGCACTCTGCCTTGTGCCGCCAGCCCGGCATGACCAAGCCAGCTGGCCTGGTGGATCTTTGCTGCAGAAGAAGAAGGATGCCAGGCATTCTCAGCAGCCTGCTCTCAGAAGCCAGCCTTCTTTCTGCCTCTCATGCGGCCACATTGGGACCAGGGTTTCCAAAGAAGGAATTAGACATGAATTTCATTTGGGGACATTTTCAGGGCAGACGCCCAGCAGAAGCGAACTCAATAGTGACTGAGAGTTTGTGTCTCCCCTAGAACCCATGGTTCAATGAACTGACTGTGGCCTGGCCGAGCAGCCAAGCAGCCAGGCCATGAGGCAGTATGCTTGAAACTTCAGTTGTGGCTTCAGAGAGGCTGGAGGAGCCCTAGAACGATGCAGTGAAGCACTGATAGACAAACAGCTACCTGCTATTCACTGCCCTTCAATAACCAGAGGCACTGCTTCTGCAGTGTAGCATGTGATTTCCAATGGAGGCCGAGGACAGTGTTTCTTGTGTGCATGTGTTTTTTAAATTTTTCCCAACAGATTCAAGACAACATCACGTTTTTAAAGCAAACAGTTTCTTAATATCATTTGTTTACCGGTCTATCGTCCAAATGTTCCCAATTGTTCTAAGATGTTCTTTGCATCTAGAACATTGCATTACATCCAACTGTTATGTCCCTAAACCTCTTCTGGTATACAACACTCCCTTTTTTCATGGCACTGACTTTTTAAGAGGTCAAGCCAATTGTCCTCATAAAATAGCTCACCTTTTATATTTGTCTGCTTGATTCTTTGTGGTCTTAGTGTGTCCTTTATACCTGTGTTTTTGGGTAAATGGCAAATCAGATTTAAAGCTCTGATTAGATTCAATTTAAATGAAATAAAATCAATTCACAGGGTTGCTGGAAGTATCACATGAGCTATCCATGTTCCCATGCTTTGCCAGGTGCCTGGTGCCATGTACTCCAGTTATTGTGGTGCGTTTCCGTATTTTGGTTGTGGTTCCCTGGAAAGCGTTATCCACTCACTGCCAGCCTCAAGTCTCGGAGGCAAATGGCAACACACCACATGACACTGCTGCGGAGTTCAAGTAGTCAGACTTTGAAGAATATTGACTTATACCGTTTTTAAAGGCAAATTGGACTTTGTTTCAGATAAGCACTACCCAGATCGATGTTTCCTAAGATGTGTTATAAGAACCAGTGGGCCCCAGACATGCTCCGTGGGAGAAAGGTTCCATTGTTGAAATGGCATCTGGGAAATGCTGCCCATTTTTTTCCTCTTCAGGGGTTTTGTTGTGCATATTATTAAATTAAAAATTCTGGAAAGCCTCTCAGGAAAGAAACCTGCTTCACTTTGTTTAATCAACTATTCTCTCATCTATTTGCCTGTGGAAACTACCTTCCCCTCCTCCACCTTTTCAAACCAAGTAACACATATAGGCATTACATTGAGCTGCGTTAGCTTTTCCCAAAGGCTTGAATGAGGAGGGCGTCAAACGGATGAGCTGACTTCCAATGGAGCGTTGGAAGCGTCGGCCTCTGGCCTTTGAATCCTGAAAAGCCATGCAATCTAGAGGAGTTCCTAAGGGGTTCGCTTCTTTGTTGGTGCAGGAAAGGCAGAAATTGGAGACCCCATAGTAATTCAACAATCAAACTCTCTTCCTTAGATTTTTTCCAAGTCTCAACAGGACTCCTAGAGGATATCAGAGTCCATCCTTCCTGTAGGGGCCCCACAGCCACGGGAGCTTACTTAGACTGACAGAAATGAGTCCCTTGGGCTGATGCACAGAAACCAAAGGGCAGGCGTCATGGTTCAGAGGAAGAGCGGAGGGTTGTAGTCAGAAAAACAGGGTGTCATTGTCTTGTCTCTACCAGGTAGTCATCTTGATCCCTGGGCAAATTCCTCACTCTCTCTGACCTTCAGTTTCTTCATCTATGTGATAGGGCCAATTAAAGCACTTAGCTCAAATGGTCGTGAAATTCTTATTAGAGATATGAAAGCATTTTTAAAATATGGAGTGCCATATAATTGCTAATTAATTTTAATCTTCATATCCCATATTTTGGAGGTCCACTAGTCATTCTAGTTTTCATTCAACATCTTGTCAAATACTATTGAGCCACTTACCATGTACCAGACACTGGGTTAGGTGCTGATACAGATCTGATAAAGCAAATCTAGTCCCTGACTTCATGGAGCTTGCATTCCATAGTGGGAGACATATGATAAGCAAATATAGGCACAGATCAGTATGTCAGTATAGTCCTCTCTCCTCAGGTACTGATGTGATATTTTAAAAATAGGCTTATTGCTATAATCTACTGTACGTAGATGCATATGGAAGGTAAGTAATATTCATGAACTGCTATCAGAAAATTAGTTTGTCAGTTTAAATAAAGAATACGATTATTAGTATAGAATTGAAAGAGGCCTAAGGAATAATTTATCTCGATCCATTTTATAGATGAGGAGAACTAGAACCCAGAATACTGGAGAAATTTACCCAGTCACAAATTTTGCTTTTGTATGTATATGTGTAGGAGAGAGAGAGAGAGAGAGAGAGAGAGAGAGAGAGAGAGAGAGAGAGAGAGAGAGAGAGAGAGAGGGAAACCAGAATTTTGAGGCCAGGGCTCAGAACCCAGCTTTTCCTCCCCCTCGTCAGCTTCCCACTCTGCTGGGTCCCCCTGAAACGAACTGTAAAAGCTGGCTTCTGTTTTAACAGTGTGTGATGATTATCACACTTGATACAATGTGTTCCAATTACAAGAGATTGGAAATGCGGCACAATTGATTTTTTCCCCAAACTTTGCTCCGAGTAACAAGTATTTTAATAGATGTTAATAGGTTATCACTTTTTGAGTTTCTTGGTCAAATTAGTTTAGGAAACCCTGCATACTCTCCCACTCTACTTTAGAAATCCATACATGATGTGATAATGTAAAAAACCATGCCTGCAGTAAGGAAAGCTCTTCAACTCTGCTCAGCTCAGCATTTCCCAGACTTATTTGACTACAGAATCTATTTTGAATTATTTTAACAACGTGATCAATGTGCTGGGTGGGCAGTGCATGCTTGGCATTAACTTGGTTGGCTTCTTGGTAACGTTTGTAAAAGCCTGATAGAAAATACACCGAATTCAGTCACACAGTTTTAGAAAGGGCAGTTTCCTGGGTCTTAGGATCTCAGGCTGACTGAGGATGTAGGAGCAACACTATCCCTTTTAGCCAAGGGCTGGGATGGGAAGCACTGGGAGCTTAATGGAACCGATCTCTTTAAGTTATTGGGGTTTTTTAAATTATCATTTTCAAGCCTTTTAAAAATTATGATTACTTTTATTTTTGCTTTTAGGCATTCACAAGCCCAGAGTTCTCCAAAAGAGTATGATGTCTCCACAGGATATCCAAATAAGGTAGCAGCTGGATGTCTCAATTTCGAAGTAACTGTGTATCTTTATTTCAGACTCATCCCAAGTTGGGTCTGAAGTCTGTCCTTGGCTGCTCGGTCCAGCCATCTGAACACGGAACTGTTAGTGATATTTTGAAGTCTTTGAGACAAAAGCCTAGCTCACTAAAGAACTTGGTTCAGCAGAGAGACAGGGAGGTACAGTGAAGAGAGAATCAAAAGCCTGGAGTTCGCTGCTGAGAATAAATGCTAGCCGCTCCCCGAGGTGATTTGTCTGTGCACTCCACTCTCTACAGATGTTAGAGCCTCTTTCTGAGCAAGGACCCGGGGTTCTTTGGTAGCACTTTGATATCCTGCTTGAATTCAATATGTGAAATGGAGGCGTCTCTCTGTGACTTGGAGCCCACAGCAGGCTTTGAAGTCTGATCCAATTTTTGCTGCCTACTATTTGATGTTGAAAGGATGAAATGAAGAAAATGTACAGTTTTTGCCAGTAACTCTGCTGAGCATATGTAAGATTAAAAAAACAAAATCCTTTGGATGATGTACTTAGAAATGTTAAGTAGATTAATACCTTCCTATAGGTTTTCTTTTTTCTTTCTTAGGGATAAACGTTAAGTAGAGGAGAAAATCAGCACGTAGCTATTTTTATATTCTGGACTATAATTAATTAAAGAAGGGGCCAGGTTAATGTGCTCAGAGGAAAAAGTAAATGAATGAAGTAAAGGATGTCAAGACTTTGCTACTATTTGTCCCCAAGGAGAGCACCTCCACTCAACTGTAATGCAAGACCACGGCAACGGATAACATGACCCCCAAATACTTAGCTTCCTCCCCATACGATCAGGGTCAGGGGCCCCTTAGTTAAATGGAAGCCATGTCCTTGAAGTGGTCTTATCCGTGGATAAAAATAACGTTTTTCTTACTGGGTCTTTCTGAAGCACTCGGCGTCTGGGACTGAACTGCCGTCTTCTCGGACATGCCATGCTGCTCCGGGTCGCCCAGGACCGAGTCCCTCGAGGGGAGACCCTGCAAAAGCTGGTAAGAAGAACAGTTTGATTGCTTGCTACTTCTACCTTTTGCCTGCCTGTGCACTTTTAGTGAGTTACGTGGGCAATACTGCTTCGAAGGCAGGACTCAGATAGTAATATGAGCTAGTGTCAACACAAATTTCAAGTTTGGGAAGCCATGAAGACTGGGAGCTGTTTGCCCACTACCCATGTCATGTAAGTTTACTTTTCTGAAGGAAGAAAAAATGGATAGAAGATGCCATACTCTTCCTTTTAGGTGTAAGAATCTTACACTAAGAAACTGCTTAAAACTTGATTTTGTTAAAGGAGAGATAAAAAAAAAAACAGCTGACCAGCTTTCAGTGGAGCAGATTATTCAAGGCCAACATCTAGGGCTTGGTAAAGAATATGGATTTAGTGAGTAGGTCAGCTCTCCTGGCAACATGGCCATTCTTCCAGCACGAATGCAAATATCTTGCCACAGTTATTTGAGAAATAACTATTTCTGGCCCCTTTTCTAAATGATTTGCTATAGACTATGGCAGTGGTTCTCAACCTTTCTAATGCCGCGACCCTTTAATACAGGTCCTCATGTTGTGGTGACCCCCAACCATAAAATTATTTTCGTTGCTATTTCAAAACTATAATTTTGCTACTGTTATGAATTGTAATGTAAATATTTGTGTTTTCTGATGGTCTTAGGTGACCATCTAAATAGAAAATAATTTTATGGTTGGGGGTCACCACAACATGAGGAACTGTATTAAAGGGTTGCAGCATTAGAAAGGTTGAGAACCACTGGTCTATGGTAAAAGTCATTTGGGGGGCTTATATGTGGCTAAAATCAGTACTTCTGGAAAATTAAATAGAAGCGTGAGTATCAGAAATATTTATGAACCAAAAGATACTCAGGACAATGTCATTCCAAAAAAACTTTTCAACTTAAAATACCAACTTACTGCCGGCCTTATTTATTTTTCTGAAATATGCAGTAGTTTCTCAGGTCTGTCCAAATTGCTTCCTTGTCATTTTTTTTTTTTTTTTCAGTGAAAAAGTAGTACTATAAGTGGGAAATGTATAAAAAAGTGTGTGGATATTTGTCCATATGGAACTTAAAGTTCTGGAGAAAGACAAGAGAGGGATGAGTGTATCATAGCAGAACTTTTAAAATGGATATAGAGAAAGTGATAAACTTGTCAAAGGGAATATTTTCCCCACAGCCAGGCTGTTCAGGAATAAGGCCAGCATGAGGTAGAGGTAGGATTAGTGCAAAAAGAGGAAAATTTTGGGAAAATGCATTGTGGTAGAACAAAATCCATTATGTAAGAGTTTAGTTGATGTTTTTCTCTATCCAAACAGAACATCTTTATCTTTTAATTGGGGGTGTTTAGACCATTTACATTTAGTGTGATTATTGGTATGTTTTGATTTAAATCTATCATCTTGCAATTTGTTTCATTTTGACTGTTGTTTCTTTTGGCATTCTTCTTTAAAATACATGTAACTGTAAAATACATATGAAAAGAAAATGTTTAGGTATGATTGATTAGTCAGAGGCACACATTCTGAAGTCAGATCTGCCTAGATTCAAACCTCTGCTCTTTTGTGTATGTTAATAAAGTTACAAAATTCCTTACCTTATTTTACATATGTAAAATGAAGGAAGTAGTGGTTAGGGTTAGGGTTAGGGTCAGGGAAGTAGTGGTTTATAGCTGATGGATTATACTGAGGAATAAATTAGCTAAAATACTAAGTATAGGGCATAGCAAAATGTCTATGGTGTGGTAATTTTTGTTATTGATATTATGTAAATGAAAAATTAATCTATAAGTATGAATAATAAAGAATCAAATACCTATTGTAAAGCATTACGTTTTAGTGGGATAGTTCAAGGGAAGTTAACATATATTGTATTTGAGCTAAATATTAAAGAGAACTTGTTGGATTACTCCCTACTACTATCTCAGGACATGATCATTAACAGTTATTTTTCACAATCTTTAGAAAAGTAACCCATAAAGTCAAACTTACTGTTTCACATTTGACATGCTATAAATGGCTCATATGTACTTTCCTGTCATAATTATTTCTTCCTTCCAACCTAGATGGTTTCTATTGAATTTGCCACCATTACCATTACTTCTCTTTTTACTCTAGTGGTCTTCCTACCTTCATTATTTTCCTCCTTCAATGTCTCTTATGCACATGTGCCTGAGGAGCTTTTCTAAAGCATACCCTGATCATCACATTTCCTTCCTTCATACTCTTCAATGAATTCCTATTGCCCCACCATCAACTCGCCATCAAAATTATATTATTTTCAGGCATGCAGCATAGTGGTTAGACATTTATATAACTTGCAAGGCAATCTTTCTAATCAGTCTAGTACCCATCTTACATTATGCATAATCATTACAATATTATTGACTATACTCCCCATGACTATTTTGTAACTGCAATTTGTACTTCTTAATCCCTTCACCCTTTTCACTCAGCCCCCGCTCATCTGGAAACCATTAGTTCTCTGAATCTATGAGTTCATTTCTGTTTTACTTGTTTATTTTATTCACTAGGTTCCACATAAGTGAAATCATATGATATTTCTGCCTTATTTCACTTAGGGTAATACCTTCTATTCCCATCCATGTTGTTGCAAATGGCAAGATTTCATTATTTTTAATGGCCAAGTAGTATTTCATTGTGTGTATGTACCACATCTTTATCCATTTATCTATTGTTGGACACTTAAGTTACTTCCATATCTTAGCTATTGTAAATAATGCTGCACTTAACATAGGAATGCATGTATCTTTTTAAATTAATGCTTTGGATTTTTTCAGATAAATACCCAGAAGTGGTATTATAGAGTCATATGATAGTTATATTTTTAATTTTTTGAGAGACTTTCATACAGATTTTTGGAATTTGCAATCCCACCAACAATACCTTTTCTCCACATCCTTGCCAACACTTGACCTTTGATATATTGATGACAGCCATTCTGATAAATGTGAGGTGATATCTCATTGTGGCTTTAAGTTGATGATTAATGAATTTTTATATGTATATTGGCCATTTGTTTGTCCTCTTTGAAGAAATGTCTATTCGGGTCCTCAGCCCATTTGTTTAAGCAGATTCTTTGTTATCTTGGTGTTAAGAAGTCTAAGTTTCTTTGTATGACATTCAAGTCTGTATCTGTACTGGTCCGAATCTTATTTTCTAGTACTGCCTTCTATTGATCTCTTTCTCTCATTCTGTGCTTCAGAATATCCAAATTATTCTCTATTCTTCAAGCATGCCCAGTGTGTTCTTTTTCTCCTGTGTGACTTTGTTCATGCCCAACCAGTCCTTCTTTCCTGTTCATTCTCACAGTCTTCTCCATTCTTCAGAATCCACAGTGGCTACTCCTCGTGCCCTTTGACATTTCTTATGAGTGCCCTTTGACATTTCTTATGGTACTTACCACATCCTGCCTGTACTATAGTTATTTTCTATATACCAGGTCCAGTGGGGTGTGGGAGGAGGCAGAGTTTAAGTAATCTGAAGTTACGCAGTCAGGCCAGCTCTGCTCAGGGCAGACATGCAAAGAAGTGTTCAAATGTGGGGCTTGGACAAAGGCTGTCATCAGGCACTTAGTCAGAGTCTCAGAAGTCTCTCAATTGGTCCATTTAAGCTTTACATGGGGGAGAAAAGCACAGCATACCCAGGAAGTGCATAATACGAATCACTTTGCCCCTACTCTGAGCAGTGAAATTATTTAGCTGAACTGACAGACATATACACAGATCTTACCTGATTTTACTGTGTAAAAATGTATTCCTCAGGCATTTGTTCTATTTATTTATTCAAGAAACAATTATTAACACTGAGTGCCAAGAACTATTCTGGGCCAGCACTTCTCAAACTATTTTGAAAGACCAGTTTGGGGTTTATTGTATTCATTTTCAATTTACAGTTGATAATTTTATAATAATTTACTAGATAGTTGCACACTAATGTGTTGTGTCAATATAAAATTGATCAAAACTTTTCTAAATTTCTTACTCTAAATTAAATTACTCTCTATTTCTTTGTTCATCTTGTTGGGATTGATAACAAGCTGTGGCCCATACAGTAGACCAGGCATGGTGATAAACCAGGGAACAACAGTCAGAAATTTCTGTTGCCCAGCTGGCTTGGCTCAGTGGTTGAGCTCTGACCTATGAACCAGGAAGTCATGGCTTGATTTCCGGTTAGGGCACATACCCTCCCACCCCCTCAAGTGTGGGTCATGCAGGAGGCAGCCAATCAATTATTCTCTCTCATCATTCATGTTTCTACCTCTCTCTCCCTCTCTGGAATCAATAAAAATATATGTTTTAAAAATTCCTATTCTCACAGTGCTATGTTCTAGCAGAAGGAGGCAACACTTAAACAATAAGCATAACGTATAAGTTGGTTTATGGGATGTTAGAAGAGTAAAGTGTTGTCAAGGAGAAAATAGAGCAAGGAAGGTTAGGAGTGACAGAAGTGCGGAAGACTGGGTGAGGGTGGTGTACTTGGCTTCATTGAGAAGCTGGGAGGTGGGGAGCTAGTTAATCATGTGGATGTCTAGGACAAGAGCATAACGGGCAGAGGGAATAGCCGTGGCAACAGCTCCGAGGAGAGAACGTGTGTGGGATACATGAGGCGCAGAAAGAAAGACAGTGTGATTGGAACTGAAAGGGCAAGGACGAGAGTGGTAGGAGGTGAGGAGCCAGATGATGCAGGTCCGAGTTTCTCAGTGTCCTGATGCAGCAGGTCTGGCTGGCTCCTGAGATTCTGCGACACCAGTGAGCTTCCGGGTGGTGCTGATATTGTTGATCGGAGGTCGGCATTTTGAGTAATGAGGGTAAACTCAGTGAAATGGGGAGCCACTGAGCATTTCAGCAGATGTGACCTGAATTATGTTTTAAAATGATTACTCCAGGTTCTGGGTTAAGTATAGACTAAAACATCATCAATAAATGAAATACCATATATAAGAGGCATTGTCCAGGAAGCTGAAACCTATGACTTTAAGAATACCCAACACAATTCTTGTTCTTAGTTATCTCAGGACATGATCTCAACAATAATGCAGAGAGATCCTTCAATATGATTGTCAAATGGGACCACCTACCCTTGAATTAAATGACCCTCAACCATTATGGTTTTTAGTTAAAGAGCCTCCTTATTTTTACTTTCTTCTCTCTCAACACAAAGCTGATTTTATTTGCTATTATTAATGTGCTCAATTTTTGTAGCATACTTTCCTTCCCCTTTTCTCTTTTTCTCTTTTTCTGTGTTTAAAATACAGGCTTTCAACATTTTTCTGCAGTTAAAAAACATTACGGATCTGAGAGGGTAACTGAGGGAATCCCTCTGAGTAAAAGGAAGGAAACTGCCACAAAGTACCGTGTCTACTTTTGACACATGTTAGGTACCTTGCCTCCATTTTCTTTATTTAACTTTAAAAAAATTTTTTTTAAATTATCTTTATTGTTGAAAGTATTACAGATGTGCCCTTTTTCCCCCATTGACCCTCCCCACCCGCCACCCCACACCCACTCCTCCTAAGCCTTGACCACACTGTAGTCTTAGTCCATGGATACGCATAGATGCCTATAAGTTTCCCGGTTAATCTCTCCACACCCCACCTCTCATCCCAGGCTTCCCTCTGAGATTCCACAGTCTGTTCCATGCTCTGTATCTCTGTATATATTTTGTTCATCAGCTTATTTTGTTCATTAGTTTCCACATCTGAGTGAGATCATGTGATACTTATCTTTCTCTGACTGGCTTATTCCACTGAGCATAACACTCTCCAGGTCCCTCCATGCTGTCTTTAGAGGGTAAGAGACCCTTCTTTTTTACTGCTGCATAGTATCTATTTTCTATTTTTTATTTTATTTTTTTTAGATATATTTTATTGATTTTTTACAGAGAGGAAGAGAGAGGGATAGTTAGAAACATCGATGAGAGAGAGTCATCCATCAGCTGCCTCTTGCACACCCCCTACTGGGGATGTGCCCGCAACCAAGGCACATGCCCCTGACCAGAACTGAACCTGGGACCTTTCAGTCCACAGGCTGATGCTCTATCCACTGAGCCAAACCAGTTTCGGCAGTGTCTATTTTCTTAGTGTAAAGTACACAAGCTTGAGTGTAACTTTGCGACCTGCCTGTTCAAAGACTTCCATTTTCTGCCCCAGGTTTCCTGTGATACCTCACCGGAGTAAGGCAGTTCTGCCCTTGGGGATTGTCCCGCCTACAGGTGTATAAATTATATTGCTTTTTGTAAGTAAAATTCATTGCACGTACTAAGACTAACTTTAATTATAACTCATCTTAAAGATGGAGCGTGGTACATTTTTAGGGAGCTGAGGAGCAAACAGTTCTATACCAGCCTCCGGAGGGGGCCCTGTGGGCATGCAGAGCACTGGGTTATAGGAGAGCCACAAGCACCTCGTGTCAGATCTGCCCGTTTGCCGTCCACTCCACTGCTGAGCAAGCCACACACACGTTCACCCAGCTACTTCTCTAACGCCATCAACTCCCTTATTTGCCTTTACCTTTCTTAATGTTTGTTAATAAATTCTGTGATTTTGGCATAAGTTCACCCAAGGCTAACTTGAGCTGTCTGATCCTTGGAACTCTTCATCCTTAGAGTCACCAAACATCTCAATTTTTCTGGAACTGAAGAATTTCCCAAGATATGGAATTTTCAGTGCCAACTCCAAGGCAGTCTCAGGCAAACTGGGACAAGTTGGCCACCCTATCATAATCCTGGAAGTTGCACTCGCATCGGGAGGGACTGTTTTGTAAAAATGAGACCACTGTGTCAGGCAAGACCAAGCCTTGGCTAGTGCTGCAGAAATCGCCTCGCACTGGCTGCCTGTGTGTGGAAGGGGTTGCGAGAAGTTTGCCAAACAGCAGCCAGAGGGATCATAAAGGGCTCAGCTGTCGCCCACTGGACAGGGAGAGCAGTTCGTCCTGCGGAGCTCAAAGGCAACCTTTTTCCTGTTGGGGAAGCACATGGAACCCAAACCCTACGCGGGGGAGTGCTCCTGGGCTTCTCTGCCTCATACCCAGTGCCTTAGGGGAGGCCACACACAGACCTCCAGGCTGCTGTTGGATTATCCAGACTATCACACGTGGATAGTCTCTGGAGCTCTGGCTCCCCCTCTTTTCTGCTCCCACTGGGCTGAGGCATCTTTTCTTCTTGCCTGGATGCCACAAGATGCACCGTAAACCAGGGAGTGAATTGGTAGTGAGTCTGATAAAGCCTTAGCCTCTGGACTGTTCTCGGTGAGATGATGAGATGGTAGTTACAGGCATAGATTTCTTTCCTTTAGCATGGGGAGGTGGAAAAACATCTTGTCAAAGGATCTTTTTAGATCTGGTGGTTCTCAAACTTCAGTGGTTGTCAGACACAGACTGCTGGGCCCATGCCATAGTTACTGAGTTTGCGGGAGCTGGTGGGGGGATGAGGGGAGGTGGGAGAGAAGAGGATTTGCCTGTTTATCAAGTGCCCAAGAGATACCATGCTGCCGATCTGGGGACCATCCTTTGAGAAGCTTTGATCTAGACCCCATCCAGATGATGTTTCATTGAACCAGAAAAAGGGAACTTTATATAGATAGCTTTCTATTCATTCGTTCTTTCTTTCATTCATTCAACAAACACTTATTGAGCACCTACTACAGGCCAGGAAGTGAACTAAGACACTTAGCAGACTAATGCAATCCAAAAATCTTGGTCTTTGCAGCTGTTCTTTTCCAAAGCAGATTTGGTAACAACTCACTGAGTGTCCTTATTTATGTCATGTGGTCTTATTTAAATCCTCAGGAAGTTGTCAAGAACAAATTGTACTTGTAGGTACTTGTAACTTTGCTGTAGAAGAAGAAGAAGGAAGTGTTCCAGACTCTGTGTCTCAATTTCTACAATTATTAGGAATTATTACCCTTCAAAGATATTTCTGTTTTATAAACTCTACTGCCTCTGCCCACCTCCTGCAAAGCAAAATTACTCTACATCCCACCAGATCTGAATATTTGCATGTATCTCTAATAGCTATGTCATTACAGTAATGTTTTCTCCTTGGCTTTCTGCAAAGGGCTGTAGGCAAGGCCAGCATAAGGAGTGTGTGGTTTGAGCCTTATGGACCTGAGGGCAGAGGATGGAAGGAGAGGGAGGAGGGATTATAGCTCTTCTACTCCTAAATTCAATCCCTAATTTAGTCCTGTTTATGTGAATCATACACCTTTCCTATTTTGCTTAAGAGATTTTTCTAATTGTTACTAGGTCTGGGTTTGGGGGTTGTTTATTTTGCTTTGCTTTATTTTGTAATTTGGAGACTGTGAACAGCGTACTTTGGACATTGATTGCAGTTGCAGCCATTTTCCTTAACCGAGACCTGGGTTTAACACTGTGACTTTCTAAAGGAACTCTGCAGGATACCTCCCAAGAAGGAAAGACTCATTTTGGTGCCCTGCTTTCCCTGAGGTTTGAGGAACTGGAAGATAAGAAGGGAGGCTGCCCGCATAGGTTGGCACAGTGTCTGCTCCTCAGCCAGCGGAGGCAGTGGGATTATGACCCCATTGGAGGAGTTGAGGCTGGAGAGGAAGGTGGCTACAACTGGGAGAGCTGCTGTATAGAAGCCATAGAGGTCATTTGTCATCCCTGAGGCCACATCCCTCAGGGAAAGACTTGTGACTCTATTCTCATTCCTGCAACTTATTAAAGCACATTTCAAAGTTGGAGAGTTTTCGGACATTATTCTGCTCAGATTGTCACTTGCAAACATGTGAGGACAGTACAGCAGGAACTTTTCTGGTGCTTTCCTGAGTGCACTGGGTCAGGATGCACTTTCTGTGATGCTGAGTGAGATTCTGGCGTTGACCCAGGACATCAGGAGTGCAGCTGCCAAGCAGCGCAAGGTGCGGGGGTGGGGATGTGTGAGTCAAGTTGGGGTTCTTGGCTTCCAGAATTGAATGTTGATGGCATGACTGTGAAACGTGCCAAGAGTAATTTTATTTTTAAATTCTTTTCTTACTTGATTATTGAAACAGCACACATGCTATATAGACTACCCTGTTAACCTTAGCTGCCTAGTTAAGAGTCCTAGTTTCATTTCAAAGGATTCTTTTCAACTTTAACATACAGTTGTATAATGGTAGGAGCAGAGTGACTGTTCTTTTTACCTTTGCTTGTTTTCCAAGATAGGAGTAATAAATTCTTAAGTGTTTTTTCTTTCTTTTTAAGTTAATAGACTATATTAACTTTTAATAGTTTTGGGTTTTAAAAAATTTGAGCAGGAAGTAGAGTTTCCATATACTCCCTTACCTCATCCCCTCCCCCCAGTTTTCCATATTATTAATATCTTGCATTAATGTGGCTCATTTGTTACCATATTTATATATTATTAGTAACTAAAGTCTGTAATCCACCCTAGGGTTTAACAGCGTTATAGTCTGTGAGTTTTGACAAATATGTAATGACATATGTCCACCATTGCAGTATTAAACAGAATTGTTCCATTTGCCTAAAATCCTCTGGCTCCATAAGTTCATCCCTTTTCAGCCCCTCCCTCCCCCTGAGCTCCTGGCAACTGCTGTTTTTTGGTTTTGGTTTTGGATTTTACCATCTTCATAGTTTTGCATGTTCCAGGATGTCAGAGAGGTGAAATCAGAAAATATATGGCTGTTTCAGATTGGCTTCTTTCAGTTAGCAATCAGCCTTTAAGGTTTTTCTTTATTTTTGCATATCTTGGTAGTTTTTTTTTTTTTTTTTTTTTAATTGCTGAAAATAACCCATTGTATGGATGTACCACATTTTGTTTATCTATTCACCTACTGAAGGACATCTTGGTTGCTTCCCAGTTTTGGCAATTAAGAATAAAAATTTTATAAACATTTGTGTGCGGGTTTTAGTGTATGCATAAGTTTTCAACTTCTTTGAGTAACTACCAAAAAGTGTGATTGCTAGATTATATGGTAAGACTGTGTTTAGTTTTATAAGAAACTACCAAATGGTCTTTTAAGTGACTCTATTATTTTTATTTCCCATCAGCAAAGTATGAGAGATCCTGTTGATCCTGATCCTCACAGGCATTTGGTATTGTCAGTGTTTTGGATATTTACCATTTTAATGGGTGTGTTGATATCTCATTGTTGTTTTAATTTGCATTTCCCTGATGATGTATAATGTGGAGCATCTTTTCATATGCTTATTTTCCATCTGTGTATCTTCTTTGCTGAAGCGTATGTTTAGATCTTTTGCCCATTTTAAAATTGTGTTAGTTTTCTTATTTTGGAGGTTTAAGAGTTCTTTGAATATTTTGGATACCAGTCTTTTGTCAGATATACGTTTTGCAAATATTTCTCCTAGTGTAGGCTTTTTAAATATTCTCTTAACAACGTGTCTTTTGTAGAGCAGTAATTAATTTTTACTTATATAATTAGGGAGAAAATGTTTTTAAATAAGCCTGACACCCATCTTATCCTACCACCCACTTCCTATCCAAGAAAGTGAGAACAGGCTGAGAGGAACAAGTTAATGGGTTGTTCAGTAATTGAACACATAAAAACTGTGACATGAGCATATTACCTAAATTAAGTGTAATTAATTTTAAGTGTTACAGAGGGGCAAGGTAGACAGTCCAGAATTAAATGGGGGTGGGAGGGGCTTGCTTAAATGACTATGTGTAGAACCATAGTTAAACTTTTCTCGCAGTTTTCATTTTTATTTGACTCTTATTTCCTAGCTACTTAATACTCTCTTTAAGTAACCAGAACATCTAGAGTGATCAGGAAAACTCTGGGGTTGTCTATTTCCAGTAAAAACAGTATTTAACAAGAAAATTTATTGATTTAAATTTACAGAGGTCCGGGAGAGTGAAACGCATTTTTGTTACTCATTCATTCAGCAGATGCTTACTGAGCAGCTGCTAAGTGACAGACGCTATGTTGGGTCCCGAAGATATATAAAGGAGCCAGATTCAGGCTTTCCCTTATGAAGTTTGCCCAAAGGAGAAATGGGCAAATGAAACGGAAATAAAATCTCCTTTGAGCAGGGTGCTGATAAGAGTGAGCCCTGGAGCTGCGCTACTACAGGGATGCATTTGTAGTCTCACAGGTGCAAAGAAGGATCAGGTAGGCTCCCACCAAAGCTGAGAACTGAAGGAGGACCAGGGATTGGCCAGTGAGAAAGATGTTCCCAGCCCTCTGCCTCTTTCCTTTTCACACCTGAAAAAGCTCACATATGAGCTTGAGCTTGTTTTGTATTTCGCATTTTATAAAAATTCTGAAATGTAACATGCCTGCAGTAAAACAAAAATGTTTAAACAGAGATGAGCAGTTTGCTGAACTATAACTGCAGCTGAGATCACAAACAGAGCCTTCTGCATACTCTTACCTGATGTGATTCTTGCCTCCACCCTAGAGGTAACCACCCAAGTGTGCATCCTACATGTCATAGTTTCCTTTTATCTGTTTTTGCAGCTTTGTATAGGTGAAATCACTCGGCATATATTCTTTGGTTTCTAGTATTTTCTTCTTTTTGTCTTTTTGCATTTTTAAGGTTAATGTGTTTATTTTTATTGTTGTTCAATAAACAATAAACGGGTTCAATAAACCCGTTTTCTAACTTCATTCTTCTGTCACTGGGCTTCTGGTTGAATCGTTTTGCTCAACCTTCTCATTTTACAGAAGAGAATACTGAGTCCCATTTGGTCAACGCAGAATTCAACCCAGAGCTGTGTTCCAGGGAGAAACCAAGGATGTGATGCCTCCAGAGCAGCTCTCGGGCCCAGACTCTTCTTGACTGTTCTTTGGATGGTCAGCTGTGTTAACCTCTGACCTGCATTTTTCTCTTTGCTCCACAAAGGCATGTGGAAAAATAGAAACCTCAATGGGTTGAACATTTAACTCTATGTGCAGCTGTAGACTCTGAAGTCCGTTACATTATGCCCAAGTTATTTAATTGTTTGTTCATTGATCATTTTAGGATTTCACAGACTCTAGTCTGATTAGGCTCAAAGGCAAGAAGGCAAAATGAGGGACATAAAGCCACGCCTAGGGGATTATTGGATCAGGTATAAGCATTTTGTTAGCTAGGACTGCTGTTGGATTTGGATTAAAATTGCTTGTAATTTATAAAAAGGGAACATATATTTCATATAAAACTGTGAATATGAAGTTAGGTTAATTACAGGAGGGAGAAATTCAAGATTAACAATCAATATTAAATGAGTCTGCAGTTTTTCTCCCAACTAAGAACAATTCACAGGGATTCCTGACCCTCTACAAGTGGCCATATTCTACCTAAACCAGAACTTTCCTGAGCCCTGCTAACTATCATCCCCAAACCCTTCCACTCGCACATATTTTGCCCATCTTTCCGGTGCTTTGTTAGTATTTAAGCCTTTTATTACATTAAACTTCTCTGTTCTGTGATGTGCATTACTAGGGTCTAAGTGTGTGTGTGTGTGTGTGTGTGTGTGTGTGTGTGTGTGTAAGAGAGAGAGAGAGAGAGAGAGAGAGAGAGAGAGAGAGAGAGAGAGAGAGAGAGAGAGAGAGAGAGAGATTCTGGCAGGTTTGTTTGCTAATCCTCACCTGAGGATATTTTATCCATTTATTTATCTATTTTTTTAGAGAAAATGGAAGGGAGGGGGAGAGGTAAAGAAAAACATCAATGTGAGAGAGACACATCAATTGGTTGCCTCCTACACACACCCCAACCATGTGCTGGGAATCGAGCCTGCAATCAAAGCATGTGCCCTTCACCGGAATTGAACCTGCGACTCTTCAGTCCAGGGGCCAATGCTCTAATCACTGAGCAAAACTGGGTAGGGCATTCTCTAGCAGCTTTGAGGATTTGTCATTAAAAAAATAAGAATCCTGGATATTGGCTCAATGCATGAAAATAGAGCTTGGCACCTAATAAATGATAGCTGCTACGTTGCTGCTACTGCTACTGCTGCTGTGATTTCTCATTCATGAATTGCGAATCACTTCTCAAAGTACCTAATTTCCAAGTTAATAACTCTTCCCTCCTTCTCATTCAAATTGTCAAGTCTTGTGGAGTGTGCTAAAAGTTTTATAAATTGTACGGGTTTGTCCTCAATGTCACCACAAGTCTCAAGAGTGTATCACCTTGAACCTTTACCACATTTAAAAAGAGTGGACAATTTGTTGGCATTCTCTGTGTCTGACAATTTGTGGAATGGGAGGTAGCTATGTTTCATTAATCCACCTAAATGGTGTGAGGGTTATTTAGAGCTCCCACCAACTAAGATCCCCATTTTCTTTCTCTGCTATTCAAAAGGGTGTGTTTGGCTGCTTAGCAGTGAGCAATTAGAACAGCCAGTCTCCCCAGACATTAGGCTGCGTTTGTCTGACCTAATATACACGAAGACTCAGTGTTCCCAAAGGGACCCTTCCTTTTTAAAGGAAGAAATTAATGATATCCCTTTCAATTAAATTGGTGCCAGGCATTTTCTCTAAGCAGCCTATTTAAAAGAACAAATTCAAACAGGCCCAAGAAACAAATGCAAGAGATCTCCAAAGCTCTTAAGGGATGAGTTTACACACTGTCCTAATTTCAAAGGAGAAGTCTTTGTGCCCGGATACAATGGCTGGGCTCTCCCAATGAGCACACACCAACTTTAAATGTGGAACTCTGCATTTGGGCAGACATCAGATAAGTACAAAGAGCTCCAGGCTTGTTTCTGTTCTTAACTGATTTGCCTGCAAAGTACAGTTCACATGCTAACTCATTACACAGGGTCTGAATGTTTGGGGTAAGGGTGGGGGACAGAACCTCCCAGGATCCACTCCCAGTCTCCAAGGATCAAATTACAAAGTGTTTGCTCGGTGTGTCGGTCACTGCTATCTTTACCCAGGCCCAGAGTGGATCAGCTCACAGCATCGCCCTGGAGCTCTGCTTTCTAATTTTCAGTTTGGGTTGCCATCTGGGGAGCAGGGCTCTTCTCATCTCTTGTGGCTGCTCATTCTTTGCTCTGGCCTGCATCCTCTCATTCAGCCCAGGAATGGAACCCGGCTTCATGTGGCAGCTCCTGTGTAACACTGGGGGAAGGCACTGGGGAAAAAGTACATCACATTGTCTGTCCTCTTTGTTCATTGACAGATAATTGTCCTCTCTCCCTCCACTGGTAAAATGACTGTAGTCTCTGCATTTAAGAAATTAATTTTCAAAATTCCATTGTATCCCCATCTTTAAAATACATTTTTTTTTTATTGGTTTCAGAGAGGAAGGGAGAGGGAGTGAGAGGGAGAAACATCAATGATGAGAAAGAATCATTGATTGGCTGCCTCCTGCAGGCCCCCACTAGGATCAAGCCCACAACACATGCCTGGACCGGGAATTGAACTGTGACCTCCTGGTTCATAGATCAGTGGTCAACCACTAAGCCACACCATCTGGGCCTCATCATTCCCATTTTTAACATTTTACATATTTCCTTTGAATCTGCTCAGCCCCCAAAAGTATTTGCCTGCCTGTTCTGTTAAAGTTAACACTCTTGGTCTTGATATAGAAACTAGGAGATAGGCAGGTATGACCTTTCCTCAAAGCCTAAAAAAATCTATATATCCTATATAGTAAAGAGGTAATATGCAAATTGGCCATCACTCCAACACACAAGATGGCTGCCCCATGTGGTCAAAGATGGCTAGCAGAGGAGGGCAGTTCGGATGACCAGGCTGGCAAGGGAGGGAAGTTAGGGTGACCAGGCCAGTGGGAAAGGGAAGTTGGAGGTGACCAGGCCTGTAAGGGAGTGGTTAGGGAGTAATCAGGCTGGCAGGTAGAAGAGGTTAGGGGCAATCAGGCAGGCAGGCAGGCAGGTGAGCTGTTGGGAGCCAAAAGTCCTGGATTGTGAGAGGGATCCCAGATTGGAGAGGGTGAAGACTGAACTGAGGGACAATCCCCCACCCCATGCACAAATTTCATGCACCGGGCCTCTAATGTGTATATATATCAAGAACTGTATCAGTCAGAATCCCAACAAGAAATAGATTATACACTCAAATTAGGATAAATTGGACATTGTTTAATAAATAAATTCTTTTTAAAGACTATGAGAAGGATATATGGAAACCATAAAGGATAGTATAGCACCCTAGGGACTAGTGAGAGTGGAGCTATAACCACACTTACCTAATTGGATGAGGAAAGAGTGTGGCATTTGGAACGCAGAAGGAGCAAGCCGTGTGGATACAGGAATATTGAGAAAAGAGTTGACCTCCCATCAAGGACACAGTCTACAAAAGACAACCCCACAAAAGAAGTGGGGAAATAAGAGAGTATTTTCTCTGTCCTCATTCCCTTCCTTTTGATTTCCTGCCAGAGCTCTCTATTGGCCAAACCACTGGAAGCCAGATTAGTCCATATACATTAGCTTCTGGGGCAGAGAACATGGTGGGAATGGATGAAGAATGGATCTGGAGGGAAGGGATACTATACCATTTAAAGGGACCCAGTATAACTTCAACTGCTAATATAAAGTTTACACCTCCTCCCCCAAAGATGACAAATACTCTGAAATAGTGCATCTGTTAGCAGTTGTTCTCTGCTTCAATAAATAGACTGAAATGAAGTGATTTCCATAGGTAGATGTTTTCCTCATGTCACCAGAAGTCCAGGGAGATAAGCAGTTTCTAGCATTGATTCAGAACACCAAGAATGTCATGCAAGACAGAGTCTCTTCATTTCTCTTAGTTGTTTTTCTTAATGGTCCCAAAATAGCTGTTGGAGCTCCAGCCAATATGGCTCAGTTCTTTGCAAAAGGGCAAAAAGAATTTTCTGGGATGCCCTACCCAATAACTTCTGTTTGCATCTTATGGTCCTCCTTTATCTGTAGAGAAGCTGGAAAATATATTTGAGTTGATCACATTGTGTCCTCTATGATGTAAAGTTTCTGTAGAGAAGAAAGAATGTTGAGTAGAAAATTAGTAGTGTGTACACCGGTAGAATTTACTCAACTGAGGCACATACTAATATGCCCAGTGCATTTTTTCATGCTGGTTTCTGAACTTGGGAATTTTCAAGTCATATGAATCAAATATTTCATCCTGAAAGATCAGATTTAGTTCCAGATCCTTCTTCATGGAGTATCAAGGCCTGCAGGTAAAAGAAATGTCGCAAAGAGATGATTATAAAATTCCAAGGTAAGTACTCAAGTGTGTCTTGTGGAAATAGTTTGTGTAAACAAAATGAAGCTATTGCTGGTAGAGTCTAGAAATAGGGGCTGTAGAAAAGACACACTTTGCTAGCATGCTGGTGGAAGTGTAAAGGATACAATTGTGCAAACATGTGGTGTGGTGTATATTGAAGGCCTTTAAAAACTGTTCAGATCCTTTATCACAATAATCAACTGAAAATCAATTAAGTAAATTTGATATAGCTATAGTGTGGAATAACATGTAACTATTAAAATTACATTTACAAAGCATTTAAGATAGTATGGGAAACTGATTTTATTATCATCATATTGTAAGTTGTACACCAGTTTTGTATAAGTATTCCAATTCTCTAGGTCTCCTTTCCTTTAATAGCTAACTGAAATGGCTCGAGCTCCCGTCCTTTTATTAATTGTAGGATTTACACCCTCTACTTCATTGCTACCTGTCACCATAATACTTGGGCTGTCAGGAATACAAGTAAACAAGAGCATTCATAATACTGTTTGTGTCAGTGTAACAGCCACGTTGGAGGGCAGACTGCCAATATATCACCTGGCCCAGCAACATCTGCTCCATAAACATACCCACTGTGCATAATTGAATAAGAACAATGAAAGTTATGCATACAGTTCTGCATCTGGTTGTACTGAAGTATAATAATAACTCAATGATGTTAATTCTCGGTCACTCTGAGAATAATGGTAGATGAGCAGAAAAAGGGATACGCTTGACATGGTACCTCGTACACAGTAGGTGCTTAAGAAGTGTTTATCAAATGATAAATTAATTCAGAGGGGTAGTCTCTTCGGGGGAATTAATTTCGTTTCAAGAAGCATCTCACATCTTGCATTTTAGTCATATGTTGTAAATATTTCTAGACGACAGTCGTAGCCATGGGACTAGAGCTTAGGAGATGGGGCACAGCCATCTGTCCAGAACAGTGGGGGACTTACAGAATGGGATTTCTTTCTGCTTGTTTTATTTTTTTTTTCCTGTACAATCAAATTCATTATGAAAATGAATGCAGTCTTCAAGCAAGACTGGAGACAGAGATTAGTAGTGGGCCCTGGAAAAGTCCGTAGGGGGCAAGGTAGACTAAATCAGGTTGTTCTGTGGTTTATTTAGCTCTCTGCAATGCTTTGGATGAGGAAAAAAACTAAACTGGGTCATCTGATTGATAAGCATAATCATTTTGTGTAAATTTGCCTGGTCTGGAGAGATGGTCTCAAGCCCTGCTGAAAGGGGGAGAATAGCTTGCTTTAAAGTCTTTTCTTCTCCTCTGCTCAAACATGTTCCCTTAACATACCTGAAAAATCCAGAATCTTTGTTGCAAACAAATTTGACTACAGTAAAGATAATTTGAAATATTGGTCTTCCTATTAGCAGGTTATATAGCACATTAAAATACGCTTGGATTTTTTAAAAATATTTTTACTTATGTTAGAGAGGAAGGGACAGAGAGAGAGAGAAACATCAATGATGAGAATCACTGGGCATGTGCCCCTAACCAGAATCAAACCTCTCAATCCACAAGCTGATGCTCTATCCACAGAGCCAAACCGGCTAGGGCCGTGGTGGGCAAACTGCAGCTCGAGAGCCACATGAGGCTCTTTGGCCCCTTGACTGTGGCTCTTCCACAAAATATCATGGCCTGGGCTAGTCTATTTTGAAGAAATGGTGTTAGAAGAAGTTTACATTTAAAAAATTTTGCTCTCAAAAGAAATTTCAATCGTTATTGAAATTTGGCTCTGTTGACTAATGAGTTTTGCTGACCACTGGGCTAGGGCAATACGCTTGGATTTTAATGATGAAAATATGTTGAATTTGAAACTTCTGAAAACTTTATTCTTATTTTCTCAACAATTCCCAAAAGGATATGTTTAAATTACTTAATATCAAAGGCATCTAAAAAAAGAGAGTAGGATACTTATTCTTTTTTTAAAAAATATATATTTTATTGATTTTCCACAGAGAGGAAGGGAGAGGGATAGAGAGCTAGAAACATCAACCAGCTGCCTCCTGCACACCCCCTACTGGGGATGTGCCCGCAACCAATGTACGTGCCCTTGACCAGAATCGAACATGGGACCTTTCAGTCCGTACACCGACGCTCTATCCACTGAGCCAAATCGGTTTTGGCAAAATACTTATTCTTAACTATTTGTTACAAAGGAAAGGGTGAGGTAATTTCACTCAGTTAGAACACCATGCATAACAGGGTGACTAAGGAAAAATGAAATATGGGTACAGCTGGGCCAGAGTGGCTCACTTGGTTGCTGATTTGATTCCTGATCAGGGCATATGCCTAAGCTATAGGATTGATCCCCAGTCAGGGCAGGTATGGAAGGCAACTAATCAATGTTTCTCTCTCACATCAATGTTTCCTTCTTCTTCTCCCTCTTCTTCTCCCTCTCCTTCTCCTTCTCTCTTTCCCTCTCCCTCTTCCTCCCTTTCTCTTCCTTCCTTTCTCAAAGCATGTCCTCAGGTGAAGATTTTAAAATAATATATATTGGAATGGCATGATTATTTTGTTCATTTGAATGCCTGAGAATTTTTACCAAGTGAATTGTTTAGGCAATAATGTTAAAAATAAAACTTACATTTTAGTCTTTATTTTGAATATGCATTACAGCTAGAATTCCATCACTTGAATTTTTCTAAGTTCTACTTACCCTAGTAACTAAATATTATTATTCATCTTATGAAGAGAGTTATGAGTGGCCAGTGAGAAAATTCTAATTCCCTCAACAGCATTTTTTTTTTTACTGAGTTAGTACAGTTATCTACACTAAACTGGTTAAAATATTGAAATCTATGGAGTTATTAGGTCATACTGGCAAAAGAAAGCTCAGTCTTAAAAAAAAAATTATACACCAAGTGTGAATGGGTTTGGCATTTTGAAGAGGGTCTCACTCTCAGTAAGTAAATATTCTCTACATAATTTTGAAGTTCAAATGTTTCTGATTAGTGTCCTGCCGTCTTACTGGTGCCTCCTGGAAGGCAATAAGATGAGTAGAGTGCATGAGTTCCTCACATCTCCGTGATTGAGTCCAGGTTTGAGAATGGGGCAGAAACTCCGATGAAGAGCTGTAGCATTCTCTGCCTGAGTCACTGACTCAGATCCTTAGAACTTTAACATGGTGTTTGCCAACCTTCTAACCTTTAATATTGTCATATTTTTAAATGAGACACTTAGCTCATTGGCATATGGGAAACAGGTTGTAGAATTTTTGCAACAGCCTTCAGTGAAAACAATTTGAACTGTACTTATTACATTTATTGTCATGAGGGGAATGTCCTCTTATCTTTCCAGAAACTATTTCCTAAGAGTTAACATAAAATGATGCAATAGAGGGAGAAGACAGGGTGACTTATTTAGTTATAAACATGCTTATTATATCTTCTACTGAAACATAACTAGATGAGTGTTAATGGACTCAATCAGAATTTCATTAAGATCTTTATGAATTTCTTAAGTTCCTCAACTGAAAATGTATATTTGTTCCCCTATCTATGAATTTTAGGTGATGCTAGTGAAGAGTGTGGGAGATCCTAAGGTAAGGACTTACAGAAATGTTGGAAGCTCTCTTTGGATCTGAAAACCTAACATTCCTTTGCTCATATCAAAAGTACATAAAGCCCTGGCAGGATGGCTCAGCTGGTTGGAGCATCTTCCCTACACCAAAAAGGTGGCTGGTTTGATTCCTGGTCAAGGCACATACCTAGGTTGCAGGTTGGATCCCCAGTTGGGGTGCATTCAGGACACAACTGATTAATGTTTCTCTCTCTCTCTCTCTCTCTCTCTCTCTCTCTCTCTCTCTCTCTCTCTCTCTCTCTTTCTCTCTCTCCCTCCCCCACTTCTCTCTCTAAAATAAAAAGCATACCCTCAGGTGAGGATTTTTTAAAAAGTCACATAACAAAATATTTAAGCAAGTTGATAGAATACAGATCTAATCAGAAGAGCAAAGACCAAATCACTGAGCTTTGCTTCTGATCAGCATGTTTGGTTTGGGGCCTATGGCTGAGGTTGGAATGCAGTGTTCTGCCGAATGGCTCCTGTCATAATGCTGAGAAGCCTCCAGGCAGAAAGTCTGTTGGAAAAAAAATAACACAAAACGAGAGTTACAAATGGAATGTCACTGCGAGGAAAGCCACACCTTTTATTGCTTATTATAGGGAACAGAAATAACTACAAGTGTTTGGAAAATGGGCCCTTAAGTAGTCTTAACACAGACCCGAACTGTGAAAAGCTGGGTGAGATTTAGGAATGAGACAATAGAATCTCACACATTTTTATGGGCTGTCAAATAAAAATTTCATATTCCATCTAGCAACTTTTTGGAAAAAAGCAATAGTTTTAACATCACCTAGAAACAAATACATTGCACAATAGATCTTCAAGTGATATGCTGTGCACTGGCAGGTCGTGGGCAGGTTTTGCGCCCACATATTGAAGAAATGGGCAGAACTGAGCAGCCAGAGGGCCTCTGATTGCCTGCTTATGCCATACAAATAGTGTCGTTTTCTACATGTGTAATGAGATGGCCAAGGTAAAAAAAAAAAACAAAAAAAAACAACCTGCTTTCCAGACAAGTTTGCAAAATCCCTGAATTCCAAGAGAAGGGGCATATAAAATAATTTTATGAGTAAGTAGTGGCAGAAAGATTATAGTGCAGGTTCCCAATAGAACACACAATGTGTGTGGTGATAACGGGGACCCAGTGTGAAAAACAGGCCGGCGGAGGGAGGCCCAGCACCTCATGTTGGTTTTTTTTTGTTGTTTTTTTTTTTTTGCTTCCTTTACTTGACCACACTGACTCTCACAATAAATATTCCGAAATGTTCTAGCAAATGTTCAGGAGTGAGGGCATATGGAGCATTTGACTTTGTTTGTGTTTAAAATATGGTTTCCACACAGATGGCATTAGTTTCTGCCATGTGACTCTGTTTGGATCTTCTTTTGCTCAAAAAAAGAGATGAGCACATAGCTCTTTAAAACACCCAGCTACCAGGTTTTTTTCCTATGGTTTTCCTCACCATACTTGTAGAGAGAGGTACAGGCTTTTGTCCCAAAAAAACAACCTTCCCTTGTTAGCAAGATTTTAACAGTGGTGTTAGCTGGATCTTGGGACGACAGGGTTAAGGCATAAAAGGAGGCTGTGAAAATTCCAGGGACCATGATTTAAACAGTTGGATACTTAGATTCCAGAATGCAGTTACTGTACCAGGAATCTGGCCATGATACTAGAGCTGATGGAGCCATTTTTTTGAAAGGCTGGATGTCCAGTGAGGAAGGTCTACAAAAAAAAAAAAAAAAAAAAAAAGAAATTAGTGATATATGTGTCCTATTAGGTAAGTTAATGTTTAATATGCAAAGATATTTTTAGGCATCATTCTCCCATTTTCCCCTCCAACCTTGATGATGAGAAGTATGTGAGAAGAGAAAAAAGGAACAGAAACAAAACCTTAAAATCCTAAAAATTAATAAATTGTGAATATCACGTTTTTGTTTGTTAATCATTACACCTATACTTTTCTGTTGCCTGGGGCCTAAATATTATTTCATGGAACACCAGAGTGCCTCTTCTCTGAATTTAGCTTTCCATTAGGTGGGTACTTCATTCATCCTTCCAAGAGTTAGCTAAATTCAGTGTTCTACTTTTGCATTTCCCCAAGGAGGGGAAAACAAAAACAAAAACAAAGGCAGCAATATCCAAGTAATAAGCTCTTCTCTTTACACTAATGTGATATCAGGATTTAAAAAAATAAATAAATAAAGTTATCTAGCCCAGATGGTGTTATTCAGTGGTTCAGCATCAATCTATGAACCAGGAGGTCATGGTTTGATTCCTGGTTCAGGCACATGCCCAGGTTTTGGGCTCAATCCCCATTAGGTAGTGTGCAGGAGGCAGCCAATCAATGATTCTCATGATTGACGTTTCTCTCTCTCTCTCTCTCTCTCTCTCCCTCTCCCTTCCGCTCTAAAACGAATAAAAATTTATTTTTAAAAAAGGAAGTTGTGTAATAGGGCACCCACTTAATCACCAACAGCCTCTGAAGGGCGTCCTCACTGGAATCCAGGAAGCTGCACTAGAAAATGTGTTAATCCATAAGCCGAAGAGTCATCTCCTTCCGGGGATCTTATGAATGAGAGAGAGCCAGACTGACTGTAAAACCAACCTGAGTTATTTCTCATGCTTTAAGTGTTGAATTGTGATCCACAGAAAACTGAGTCATGAAAATGTCTTACTGTTTTATTCCCTAAATCCTAGAATGCAGGCCATTTCGCCAGGTTTTTATTTTCTGTAGAATTTGGCTCTTTTAACAATGTCCGTATTATAAAGGGATGTGGATTATTTGAACATGAGATTATTTGGTAAATGCTTCCACCTAAACCTAATTTAACTAATTTGGAAGAGGATTAAAGACACTCAGACACTGGTATGATTCTGGGGGGAAATCCAAGATTCATGTACTGAGCTGCCAAAATTATTGTTTCAAATGTTGTGAAATCGAATTTAGATCTCATATGCATGTTCTTGGCTGAAGAAAAAGAGTTTTCCAGTTTGGAGTGCAAACCAAATTCTTCTAGCTGCTGTAACAGGAGCATGGAAATGATGTTTAAGGAAAGGAAGACCATGCACAACATTGATTTGAAGAATTGGAGTTGAGGTGGTTTATCTTCCTTTTCTTTTAGCTTCTTCCCTTATGTTACTAGAGATACAATTAATCTTTTTTCATATTGGATCTTTGTGAGCAAAGTAACAAAATAGTCCCATTTCACATATGAGAAAACTGCTCCTAAAAGGTAAGGTGTCTTGTCCACTTGTAGACAGACACAAGACTGCACTTGAGCTTTTCTCACTGCAAGGTCTGGGCTCTGGACCACCATGAGGTTATCTCCCATGGCAAGTACAAGTTACTCAACTTAATGTTATAAGACACTGACTGAGTCCATTACAGCCGCTGTAACAAAAGTACCATGGGCTGGGTGGTTTAAACAACAAACATTTATTTCTCACCGTTTTGGAGGCTAAGTCCATGATCAAGGTGCCAATAGATTTTAGTGTCTGATGAGGGCCCACTTCCTGGTTCTTTTTGCTGTGTCTTCACATGGTAGAAGTGGTGGGAGAGATCTGGATCTCTTTAATAAGGAACTAATCCCATGTATAACCTAATCATTTTCCAAAGCCTCCCCACCTCCAACCCCAATCCAATAACATCACTTTGGGGATTAGGATTTCAAAATATGAATTTTGGAGGGACACAAATTAGGTGTATAGTGGAGCTAATCATTGTATGGCTGGCAGGATTGATTTAATTTACCAAGTGACCATTCTGATTATTTGTCCTTAAAGAAGCAACCATTTTTGTTTTATTTTGCCCTGGATTTTGGATTCTGTGTTTGCAATTTTTCTTTGTGGTTTTGCATATCTTCAGACAGTTCTCAATTGTTGCACAGATATCAGTGTAAACACTTTCCCGCAGCACCCCAGGAATCCATTTGTCAATGATAAGCAGGAATTGGAAGTTTCCACAGCCTTATCCTTATGCTTCTTGTGATTTTTATTTCCTAACGTGATGCTAGGAATGTATTTGGGTCTCCGTCTTTGGGAAATTAGTCTATTTCATCATCCTGAAACTCTCACCAATAACATCTCCCATGCTGATTTAGGATTACCTCCTAAAAGTCTGCTGTTAACATACCCTTTTGTACCTCAAGATGTATAACACTTATGGGTTTCATCAGACTAGCTGGCTTTCACCTAGTAATAGTTCATTTCTAAAGGAATTAGAGGTGTTGGTAGATGTTTTTTAAGAAAGAGCAACTAACATATTTGTTCATTCCTTGAATATACATTCACTTGTCATTTGCTATGATCCAGGCCAGATAAACAGAAAGATGAATAGGATTCTGTATTTGCTTGCAGGTGGGATTATTATTATTATGTTGTTATATACAGGATGAAATGGGAGCCCAGTATTAGGGCATTTAACTTGGACTTGAAAGTTAAGGAAGATGAGCTTGAAATGGTTCTGAAAGGGCTAGCAAGTGGAGTTCGTTGTGTTGCAATGTGGGCTCAGCTCTGAGGATCAGTAGGAGAAAAGTTGGAGAAATGAGGAGGTATCAGATCAGAAAGGGCCTGTGTGCTGTGCTGAAGAGTGCCATCTTCGTTCTGGGAAATCATTGAAGATATTAAGCAGAGGAAAGAAATTCTCACTTAGAAAATTATCTCATGTTACCATGTAGAGACTAGATAAAATCGGACAAAACTAGGGATGAGATTTAGCAGAGCGGCACTGTGGTCTAACCTGACTTGAAGGGCCTGGATTAAAACAGTGAAATAGAAGGAATGAGTCCTGCAGGGAGGATAACAGTGGGGTGTACAATATCTAATGATTGATATATGGTAGGGAGGAGGAATTGGAATGAGATGCCTTTGTTTCTGGCTTGTGTCCTTCCTGAACACTTGTCAAAATTGATGCCTTTTCAATAACTTTTTAAGGCAATGAGTCCAAATGGCAGCTGCTAAGATTATGATGAAATAATGCTAGAGAAATGATGCTAGTAAAAACAAGGGTCCGTCTTTCAATATGCATTTGAAACATTGATGATCAGGTGGCAGAGAGGTGATCAAGAGGCTGTCAAAGGTTGACATTTTTTCCACCCACCAGGAGTACAGGCCTGGCCCTCAAGGTCTTGGTTGGCACCTACTTATGTGCAACATGGCAGATGTCCCACTGGGCTATTCACTTTTAGAATAATTTCAGCAAAAATAAATATCTATAAACATATTTGTCTTAATTGAGGAAAAAATACACAGTATAATATGTGTTGTAAATCTAGGCCTAGTTCTCATTTGCCAAGCCAGTCTATTATAGGAATTATTGTGCCATAACTATTATAGTATTCCTCTAGCTCAGTGGCTCTCAGTCTTTCTGATGCCATGACCCTTTAATGCAGTTTCTCATGTTTTGGTGACCCCCAACCATAAAATTATTTCCGTTGCTACTTCATAACTGTATTTTTGCTACTGTTATGAATTATAATGTAAATATCTTTGTTTTCCGATGGTCTTAGGCTCTACAGCAGTGGTTCTCAACCTATGGGCTTTCAACTCCATTGAAACTATTTATTTTCCAAAGTAGAATGAAAAGCTGACAAAAGGCAATTAACTTTACAAATAAGCAGGAAAAATTGTGGCAATTCATAACATGCAGGTTGTGGATTTTTGAGTCACATAAAATTCTCCTAAAAACATTCTGTGCCATTAATTGAATAAGCTCTAAGAGAGGGGATGACTGCCCAGTGCACTCTAGAAGAATATTTCAAGTTAGGAGGTGAACAGATAATGCCAGTGTGTTTCACAATAGATTTTAAAGGAAAAATACCTTCTGAAAGACTGTGTGATCATAAATAGAATATATAAGTTGTTCTGTTTTAAGATTAATTTTCATGAATCAGCCATTGTCGGTTGCTCTTTTTCCATCTCCAGTCTTTCGAGTTAATTAGTAGCTATAGTCCTAGTTACAGTTCCTTTCAAATGTGTTCAATAACTGCCTTGTTATTGGTTCCATTTAGTGCTTGGAACTGGAATATGCCTTAGAATTCACCAGCCTAATCACCCCATTTAATAGTGGAAAAAATTAAGGACCACAGAAGTGATGTGAATTGCTCCAGTTTCGAACAAGCAAACAAAAAGACTTTCACCCTGCTGCTGCTTCAGAACACTGAAGCGCTTTCTTATTGAGTGCATGTATTTGTTAATCAGAAAAGCTTTATTGTGTTCTGTATACTGAAGTTAAGTAAATCACAAACCCTTAACGAGGTCCGCCCTGTGACGTAAGGAACTTAGTGATATATGCACTCGTGGTGGGCTCTCATTAACCTTCGTCAGACTTAAGCAGTACTTAATTCTAACTGCCTTCATTTCCACTTGGCCATTATTTAATTTATTGGGACTGACCAGTATAATATATGGTTTTCAGGTTATCAACACAATTTGGGGACTTTTTGCTAGGCGGATATTTTTCTTTTGCCTTAGGCAATAGTAGACAGGCATGCAAACACTGCTTTAAAGAGAGTGTCTGCTGATTTACATATTTTAAAAGTATTAAGATCAAGGGTAATGAGAATTTAATCCATATGGCATGCAGAAGATAAATAGGAATATTAATACTGTATCAAATACTAATTAAGGGAAACACATGGATCTCATTTTAAGAATGTAGCACAGGGATGAAATGCTCTTTATGAAGTTAAGACCTGATTCTCTTGTAAACAGGAAGTTATGGTGAGTTGTTTGTTCCCCCATCAGGGTGAATTACTAGCTGGTTGATACATATACCTTTCACAGAATCCTAAGAATTGTGAGACAATGATTGTAATTTAACAGTTTACAAAGTGCTTTCATGTTTTTTGATAATCAAAGTGAACTGTTTAGTTCCTTAAACTCTTACCCCCATTTCATTAAAAGAGAAAATATGTTTGAGGCAAATGAACCTGGAGCTAATATCAACCTTAATTCTCAATCTTAACCTCCTTCTCCTACTCTCTCTCAGCCTACCCTTCCCTTCACTTCCTCTCTCTCTTTTTTTCCCCTTTAATGAGGATTACTCAGGAGCATGCACAGAGAAAAGCAGTCTTGTTCACTGACTAATGGGGGTGTGAATTGGTACATTTTGAGAGCATCTATAACTGTATATACACTTTACCCAAGTCCTCTTACTACTAGGAATCTAATTTTAGGAAATAAGCTGAGATATGGTCAAATATTTATGCCTAAGGATGTGTGTAGCAATTATAAGTGAAAAAAATTAATAACCCAAATGTCCAACACAAGCCTATTTAAATTATAGTACATCTTAAATAATGTAATATTAGGGAGCTATTAAAATCATGTTACAAAGAAAGCTTATATCTACCAACAATTGTTTGTATTTAAATGTTAAGAGAAAGAGTATAAGTTATATAATGTAATTTTTATATATATTTGTGTATACCACATGTTTATATGTTTTACCTATAACAAGGGTCCACAAATATTGTCTGTAGAGAACCAGATAGTAAATATTTTAGGCTTTACAGGTTCTCAGATCTCTTGCTTAGCTCTTCTATTTCAGGGTGAAAATATCATAAGACAAAACATAAATAATCATAGCCATGTTCCAATAAACTTGTAGACACCAAAATTTGAATTTCATTTAATTTTTATTATTACTCTTTTGATTTTTTTTTAACCATTTAAAATACAAAAAAAAAAAAAAAAAATTCTTCTCTCACAGACCATACAGAAATAGCAGCAGGCTACACTTGGTCAAAGAGTGTAGTTTGCCAACCCCTGTTTTATGTTATAGGAAGAAATACCCTCAAATAATCAGTTACCTTTGAGAGGTCCTTATTTTCTACCTTAAGACTCTTACCTCTGTGTTCTACATTTTCTATAATATGTATATTTATACTTTAATAATAGGAAGATAATTATTTTTTTTTAAAGGATTTGTTCCAAGTTTCACAAAGGATAAGTCACAGGGGTAGGTTCTGAACAGAAAACCCCTTTTTATCATGCCTATGGCCTCCTAGAATCTCATGGCAGGAAGGGTCTTTAGAGATTTATGAAGAGACCAACTCTTTATTTTACAAAAGGAAGTAAAGACTCTAAAAACTTACCAACTTGCTCAAGATATGTGGCAATCAGTGGCAGCGTCCCAGCTGGCCCTGAGCCCCGGACTCACCATTAGATGTAGACAAGATGAGTGAGGGCCACCTTTTTTTAAATCTGCAAATCACTTTTATCTCGGGTTCAAGTCTGTAGGCTAATGTGGGAAGACACCAGAGGCCTGGGTCCTAACAGACCTTCATGAGGGAGCCCGAGGTCTGGAACAAGGAGCTGGAAGAAGAAACATGTGCACGATCCACTTTGTCTATTTATGAAGTTCAGTCAGGTGGTTAACAGCCCTTCTCTGTGAGAACATGTCCCCGACCAGCTCCACTCAGGGGAGCTTCTCTGCTCCGCCAGGTACTTCCAGGCCTCTAGAGCCTCCCCTTACAGATGGCCATAGCCTTATCTAGGAAAAGGCAAGGAGCCAGAGCCAAATCCTTGATCCTGGTGCTTGGCCTCTTCTCACCACGCAGCTCTGTAGTTCTGAGAGGGTTGGAAGTAGAGTTACTTTGCCAGAGCTCTCTTGTCTTTCATTTCATTTCATTCACTAACCAACGTTTCCCGGTCACCTGCAATTATGTCAAGGTCACGTTATGAGGGTAGCCTAGTGACAGAAGGATAAGTCCTCTGTCACAGTCCCAGCCCTCAGTGTCAGTAACATTCCTTCCCTATCCACTTCCTGGGAGTTGGGTTTTCAAATTAACTTATCTGTATGAGGGATTTTGAAAACTTGAGCATTATGCAAATGTGAGAGGCAATTTTTATTATTGGTGTCTTTGCTCCTCACTAAAGAGTCAAAGGCAAGACAAGAAGGAGGGCAGAGGAAGGCCCTGAGTTGCCAGATCTCAGGTTTCTACAAACAAGAACCTTAGGTCCTATCCTCCTGGTTGGCTTATCAACATGCTAGCATCAGGAGCTGAAGGCAAAGCTGATGGAAATTACCTGGCTTCCAGGTTGTGATTAATTTGAAGTTGCACATGCTCTAATGGCTCTGTGTTCACATCCCAAGGATATTAGAAAAAAACAGCCAAAACACATAAATAAAAATAAACAGGTTCCCATGTCCTTAGGATTACAAAGAACCAAATTCAGAAAAACTCTTCTTATTCAGTAAGTAAAGGTTTTGGTATTTTAAAGGTGCAAAGAAGGGACAGGTTTTAAATGATAATTCTAGTTTTAAAATGCAAACAAAGGTGAAGGACTTGATCATTCTTTAATATTTATCTTATGCACCTCGTATGGGTTATAGACCTGTGAATGCTTAATGCATGTAGATAGAACTGCTCTTAGTATGAGCCTGTACGGTCCTATATAATCACACATATGTTTAATTACAAGATGACTTCATTGTAAGGCTTTCTCTGGCAAGTAACTGCATAGCTGACTCAGACTAGCTGAAGCAATAGATTCATTGGCTCACTTAGTGTCCTGAGGACATGAGGCATGACTTCAAGACTTCCGGCTGTTCTTTGCAATTTCCTTAACTCTGCCAGCCTGCATGGTTTGTTTCACTCTGTTTGGTTTCTCTTAAGATGGCAAAATGGCTCCTGCCATTGTAGACTTTACATCCAAATGAAACCCTGCTCACAAGGAAATAGAGCCTTCTTGTCTCAGAATTTGATTGGGCCATCCCTAACCAATCCCTGTGGCCAGGGGAATGTTTGGAGCTAATTAGCTGATGCTTGGGCTGAATGCACCCATTACTGCACAAAAGGAAATGGGGTTACCTGTGAGGGCCCATCCCTGGGGAAGGAGCAGAGTCCGTCTGTCCCAAAGACATGACAGCTGTGCATTGTGGAAGGGGAAGAATGGCTATTGGGAAGACAACAGCGTTTACTTCATTAGTCAGGGCCCAGTCAGGAGACATAAACTGCACCATTACCATAGCAGAGAGACTAACTCTTTAGTTGTTAGCTAATATACAGTGGAAAGGTGAAAGGGAATCTGCAGTATCCTGGAGATGGTCACTTCAGAAAGCAGCTTCCACTCCTAGAGCCGTTCCTCTTTGAGGAGCAAAGAGAAGATGTGATTGTTAAGACTCAGGCTTGGAAGAGGGGCTTCACAGATCAGAAGTCCAGACCTCTGAGCAGGACCACTGTCCAGGTAGCGCTGTGTCTGAGGGAACGCCGGGAGGCTGGTGCAGTGACATGAGGATACTGCAGACTGGAACCAAAGAGACTGCTGGAGTCAGCTGATGCTGCCAGGGTGAACATCGATGGCTGACAGAACAAGAAGCAAGCAGAAGGAGCAAGTCCCACCTTCCCCAGCCAACCTGCAGTCTCCACCTAGCATCCACTTGGCAGAGCCTGATAGACAGTCATATGCCAAAGGAGAAAGTGATTTGTAAGGTCTTATCCAACTGTCACAAGGAGCGTGGAGCTGAGAATAATAATAGTATTGTGGCAAGAAGGGAAGAAAAAATAAACCCGTGTGCTTGTATCTACATACTTGTGTAGCATTGAAAAGGTAAAAATACGTACAGCAACTATAGTCCTTGTTACTATCAATGAAATGGTCATAAAGCCACAGGAGATGTGTATTCTCTATGGTGTCCCAGCCAAGACCCCAGGTTATGAGAACCTTTCCCAGGCCCGATCACTGAAACCTCAGTCCTGAAAGATCCCAATCTTCACTGGCTCTGCATGTGTCTGCTTACTAGTTCTCATTCCTGTTTACTGCGGGATGTTATGGAAGAATTGAAAGGCACGCATAGTGTCCTGGATTCCAGAGAGTCCTCTTTGCCCCTGTTGTGTAACCCCAATGCCCTGATAATCAGGATCAATCCATTCAAGAGTAATGCCTTTCTTTAGCTGTTAGTTCAGTGGCTTAAAGAGCCTAAAATGTCAACTGGCAGTCTTAGCTTCCAATTGTTGCATCCCCTGGTGGAAGTGTTCCTTTCTTAGGTAGCAAGACCTGCAAACCAGGAGAACTCAGAGTTGAGGGGACAAGAAGCAGAAACTCTATATCAAAGTATTCTAATTATCTAGGAAGTCATTTTAAAAATCCAGATTGGACCCGTTCTCTCTGATTTATTACTCTCCTAAAAGTATTTTTTTTTTTTTTTTTTTTTTTTTTTTTTTTTTTACCTTAAACATTAGACTCCTCGAGGGCAAAGTCTGTAACTTGTTCATGTTTGTAGGCCCAGTGGGACCTTTCCTAGCATCTGTAACCTGATAGGCTGCCAATAAATGCCCATTAAATGTATAAGGAAATAGGCAGTTAGATATGGGATAACTGGTTAGTATTAAAAGACTGACTTTTTTCATTCTCATTTTAATATTGCTAGCTCACAAATAAAAATAAAGTATCTTCAGCCTCTGAACTTAAGAATAAATTCTAGTAACCTGTGACTCAGAACCCCATTTGTCAGTATTGTTTTGAAGATTATTGGTATGTGAGTTCCTCAAAGGGTGGTGGGTCGTTTCTCCCCTCCAGAGTGTAATGGTGTGTGGGTAGAGCTTAATATTACTCGGCACTTTAAAATGGAGCATCTTACATTTTAGAAGATTCATTTCCCCATAAGTGACTTTAAACAGGAAAACATTTCATCAGCTCCTCTTCCCAAATCCCGAGGACTTTCTGAAATGGGAACCAAAGCAGTCTCCCGCTGCCTGGGGCTCCTGCACCACATCAAACACTTAATGAAAATGTTTCCTCAAACCTCAAGCGTTTCCACTTTTTAAATGTGAAGAGGAAAGATTTTGCTCTAACTGCAGAGTGTTCTATAGCTGCGGGGTGTGAGGATGTGTGTGTGTGTGTGTGTGTGTGTGTTTCCTGTTGAATATTTCTGAGGTAGATTTAATATTGTCCCCATCCCCTTTCTAAACAAGACTGCATAGCCAAAACCGATCTGGCTCAGTGGTAGAGCATCGGTCTGAGGACTGAAAGGTCCCAGGTTCAATTCCGGTCGAACGCATGTACAATTGGTTGCGGGCACATCTCTGGTAGGGGGTGTGCAAGAGGCGGCTGGTCAATGTTTCTCTCTCATCGACGTTTCTAGCTCTCTATCTCTCTCCCTTCCTCTCTGTAAAAAATCAATAAAATATATTTAAAAATAAATAAACAAGACTGCATAAACAATACATATTTGGGGTATTCTCAAGGGTTTGTTAGGAAGAAATAGGAGGGATGTGTGCCCATCCCAAACACAGCCATGCTGTCAGCCTGAGAGAAGGTGTCTCATGCACACAGTCACTGTGCCGGTTTAGGGTTGTAAAGTTTGGGGTTGTTTGGGGGAAGAAGACAGAAGTGGCAAAAAGGATGGTCGAGCAGATTAATTTTAATTAGATCTATTTTACCAAAGTGTTATTTTTAAAAATATATTTTTAATCGACTTTAGAGAGCGAGAGGGAGAGAGAGATAGGAACATCAATGAGGAAAAAGAATCATTGATTGGCTGTCTCCTGCACGCCCCATAATGGGGATGCAGCCTGCAACACAGGCATGTGCCCTGACCAGCAAATGAACCATGACCTCCTGGTTCATAGGTCAACACTCAACCACTGGGCCACGCTGGCTGGGCCTAGAGCACTATTTCAAGGGCTACTCTGGGCGTTGGAAATAGAACAGCTGTCCTGTGTTTGAGGTTTCAGCCTTTCCTGAGCCGCTCTGAGATACTTTGTTTTAAATAAATAATATTGAAAGGATAATATTGAAAGAGGGTATTGGAAGCGTAGTGAATATATTCTGCTGAAGAATTTCAAAAGCTTCCTAAGGTCAATACAATGAACACTCTTAATTACTGCTAAAATTTGCATTTTACGTAGTTTTACTTTGTTTGAAATGTATTAAATATCCAGGCTGCTAATATATTCACTGCATTACTCACAATTTTCACTAATTTCTCCGAACTAACTGCTAAAATATTCAGGTTGTTCACTTACGAAACTTGTATCTTTTATCGAAAGATTGTTTTAACTTTAACAGTTTTATCAATATTTTTATCTTTATGACATGAACTTTTTGTGCCTTGTGTATGAAATCTTCCCTCCCCAAGCTCATAAAGATATTAAATTTTATATATTTTTAAATTCTTAATATCTTTTTTTTTAACATGTAGGGACTCATTCCACCTGAAATTTATTTTTGCAAATGACATGGGAGAGGTATCTAATTTTCTTTTTTTCCTATATAGATAACTTATTAGTCCCACTCTCTTGTTATAGAATCCCTTGTAGATCATTAAATAATTCAATAAACAGGAAACAACTATTATGTACTAGGCATGAAGTATTAGGCTATTGGGACATAGTTGTAAACGAGACGGTGTCCCTGCCTTCATGAAATTTACAGATTAGAAAAGACATTTAAAAATTAAAAACATGAAAGGATTTATTTGAAAGGGGAAAGGGAAGTTCAGGAGGTTCTGGGAGCATACAGCAAAGGGACATAGCCTAGTCCAAGGGGTTAGAGAAGACTATCCTAGCAAAGTTACAACTAACTTAGACTTAAAAGGTAAGTAAACATTAGTCTTATAAAATACAGCGTTAGGTGTGTAGTTTGCAGAGAGAATGGTGCCAAAGCAGGAGGGGTTGGGGGAGAAAGCAGAGAGCATTCCAGGAACTGGAAGAAGCCTGTCCCCGGGTGCAGAGTGTACCAGAAGCTTGAAGAGGCAGCAAGGGGCAAGTCCTATAAGCAGGCTAAGGAATTGGAATCTTACATTATGCGCATTTCCCACACCTTAATAGGCTCCTTGCTCACATGTGTATATTAATTAATGTTTGTTCAATGATTTAATGCAAAGACCAATTGGATTTCCTTCTCTCTTTGCATCTCCTCGGTGAATGGGAAATGGTAAACACTGCTTCTCAAACAGCTGTAGCCGGTGCTGGCTCCAGAGCCCCCCACACGGGCAGCTATCAGGGCCTGCCACCTGGAGGGAGAGCGGCTGGGAGACCCGCTTTGAAGCCGTGTTTACACTGCAGGCCTCTGCCTCTGTGTTTACTGGGTGGCTGTGGGGGGGGTGCTGGTGTAGACTCAGGGGTGGGGCCCCAAAGCCATGGCAAACTACTATCTGACCCTGGGTTTGCCTGCAGCCTCCCCTGCAAATTCAAGTTATGCTCAACCCTGACAATTAAATGAAGCAACTTAACCTGTATTTGCAAAAACTATTTATTTTCTATCTAATAAAAGCATTATGTCTTTGATGGTAACAGTATGTGCGAATGAGCTATTCTTCCAGGCAAGGATCCTTTGTGGCAATTTTAAGAAAGTTAATAAAAAATATACAGTGGAAAGGAGTGTGTATCATTATTAACAGGTAAAAATAACCCAGAAAGTCAAGGGTCATCATAATCTTATACAAAATATGTATCTCAAGGTTAGGCCAACAATTGTAAGGCAGCTTGTTGATTTATAAATTAGATTCTATCTACTTTTCAGGACAGAAAAGCAAAACAAACAAACAAACAAAAACGGATTGGAATGGGGGGTTGAGGACAAATATGTGATACCTTAATCAATAAAGAACTTTTTTTTAAAAACCACACAGCTCTCTGCAGGGGCTAAGGCTCTTTCATGACTGTAATCATGAGTTTGTGGTGGCTGAAGCCGCATTACTAGCAGAGCTAGAAAATCTCAGAAAGTGAAGGGACAGAAGTTTCTTAGGTTTGATGTCACTCAGAGAAGCAGTTTGGGAAGGGTTGAGGCCACGCGGAGTTAGAAAGTTTAGTGTACAAATGCCACTTCCTTTCTTACACTCCAGAAAGAAAACAGAACTTTATAGCCTTTGGGCAAATGTGTGTGGAGGGAGTCAAGTTAGAGGGAAGCCTGTTTTGAGGGAAGATGACCTCTCTGCCCTTCTCTCCAATTCTAAGCTCTTTGCTGGTGTCGCTGTTTTTAACCACACATCCCTGGTTGGCTTGCTATAAACTGAGAGATGGCTGTCAGTCACAGGCGTCCAATGAGGTCTCTCCAACTTCCCTCAGCCTCTTGCCTGTCCTCATAATCTCCCTTCCCCAATTTTACCCCCCTTTGTCCCCCTCTTCTTCTTCTTCTCCCATCTTTTTATTTAAAAAGTAAAAATCCCAGCAGGAGTTGTGCCTTCTAGGTCCCCCAGAAGGATGAAATAAGTTCTCAGCGGCAGTCATTCAATAGTTCAATCTTTTGTTCAGAAAAACAATCGTCCTCCTGGCTTTTCTCTCTTGGGGCCCCAGGGAGAGGAACAATGGGACTTTCTCATTAGCTCTCCGGGGAATGCCTCCTGAGTTTACTCACTGAGGTCTCCAGGCCCTATTCAGCAACAGCTCACTTCAAAGGGTGTATAGTCTTCGATAACTTTCAGCAGCACTTTTCTTAAAAATAAAGTAATGAATTAAAACTTAAAAAAAAAACAAAAAAAACAAAGCAAAGGGTGTATAGTCTTAGCTTGGCTAGGAGACAGACTAGTAAACCTCCTCCACAGCAGCCCTGGCCTGAGAGCTGGGAGCCCAACCTTGCCCGGGGGTCCTCTGGCCACACCTGCTGATCCCCTTGCCCCAGCACTGCCATGCTACAGAGCCCATACCCTGCATCCCACAGGACTCCGTGGACTCTAATTATAGTATTTGAGCATACTTGTGTGTGTGACTAACACTGTTCTCCACTACCAGACTGACAGATTCTTGAGAGTGGTGACAAGGTCCTGGCCAGAGAGAAGGTGCTTGGGAGAGAGAGCTCAGGCTCACCTGCGGTCATGAGTGGAAGGTCCTCCATTAGTTGGGTCCTTTCTCGCCGAGCCTTCTCTTCTCTTTTGTGTTTTTTTTTTCGTTAGTAGCATTGCATCACTTTTGAGTTTGTCATCACTGTTTCATTGGCCACATCCAGGTTCTCCATGAGAAAAACGGAATGACAAGTCAAGGCTGTAGGCACTGTTTTCATGAATTTTCATTTTACTTAGCCTCACTGGTCTCTTTGCTCTGAGGGATCCATTTCTATGAGTTGCATTTCTCTGTGGAAAAAAATCAAGACAGGTACTAGGGTTGTCAGCTCACAGTAAATAACAATAACAAATACTATTTGAGCCTTTTACTCTGCACCTGGGTTAAATATCTTTGCACACTATCTTAAACATCTGCATTATTCTTCCATTATGAAGAAAGAGGTTTAGTATCTTGCACAAGGTCACACAATTGGCAAGCAGTATAACCCAACTTTAAATTCAGGTCCCATGGTGAGGAAACAAAAGTTTCTATCTGAAGGTGTTATTGTTCATACACAACAAAAGCTTTTACAAACAACAACAAAAATTAAACCTCCGAAAGCAAGCTAATTCACAAAACACTTTTTGTTTTTGTTTTTACTATACCCTGCCAACGAGCTATTTTCATCCTCTCCTATGCCTGCCTTGCTTTCTTTTCTTCTGTCTATAGTTATGTTCATACAACTGTACCAAAATAAAAATGTAGCAACACCAGATTTAGGATGTCTTATACAAATGCTATCAGCATCTGGCTAATTAAATAAATCTGAATTTTTTTTAAAAAAACTTTTCTTCCAGGATTATGGTCCCCCTATGGGGCTGTATTTTGTGATCTATCTCCTGCTATTAAATTAAAGTGGATGAGGTGTGGATATATCTACAAACCTATAGATAAAGCTTTTTTGTGTGTTTTTTTCTCCCTCTTTTTAAAAGAAAAACAGAATCTGTACACCCATTACCAATTTAATGAAGTGCTATATTTATTTACCAATTAGTCAGCACTGTAAACTGCTTGATTTAATGATCTCTCGTATGATTTATGTATAACTTTTATTAATTGAGCCTATGGAGATGAAGGGTAGATATAAATTAATGTGGAAAGTGTATTGCTTGTCATTCCTTTAAAGAAATACAATTCTTTTCAACAATCTGCCTGTTTTTGTTTTTGTTTTTTGGTTTTTTGGTTTTGTTTTTGTTTTTCTTTTAAGTGTTTCTTGAATTTTCAGTAAAGGGTTTTTATATAAGTAACCTAATCACAGGGTTTGGGTGTTTGTTTGGACCTTTTGCACATGTTAACATGGTTAATAAGATTTTATTGATCTGTAAGTTGAATCTTAATACTTAAAGTATTTCCAAGGAAGAAGGCAACAAGTTTAAGTTAAAAGGCAACTTAGAATTTTCAACATTTTCACGAGCCAAATGAGCTGCTGATGAGTGATTTTAGGCTGTCTGCCTTTGATTCTGACCCTTAAAAGGAAAACTGAAATAAGCCAGTAGGCACTAGGTAGTTGCCCTGGAAACCTGGGACGCTTTCAACAAGTCAGCATAACTGAGAACATTTCCACCCTCCTCGGCTCCTGAGTCCCGGATGCACGCTGCTGACTGTTCTTCCTCTAGCACAGCACTTCTCAACCTTGGCTGCACATTGGAAAAATAGCTACCTGCCTGGGTCCCACCTCCAGAGGTTCTGATGTGCTTGTTCGGGGCGTGGCCTGGCCCTCAGGATTATTTTAAAGTTCCCCAGATGACTCTAATGTGCAGCAAGACTTCAGCTTCCACAGAGAGGAAAGCTGATAGATGAGTCTTACACATCCATCCCAGCATGTCCTCGGGTTGCAAATGCTTCCCTCAACTGAATAACACATCCCAGGTGAGTAATGTCTTACTCCCAGTGACTCTTTGTGCCCTGAGCCAAGAATAATTTCAGGAGTCACTTGAGTGTGTCTTTCTTTTATGGAGGACAAAAAAAAAAAAAAAAAAGTAGCTGTTTTTACACCCACGCATGTCTGAAAGCTCAGGACAGAAAGAAGCAGTGTGCTTGAACATTCTGCTCACCTCTACCACCTGCCTGCGTGTTAGAGCCTTGAGCTCTGGCAGAGCCAGCCTCCCTTTTGCACACCTTTTGTGGTTTTACAGGAGCGGACACAGGACCACACTGGGCACAGGCATGCTCTTCGCTGCCACCCTAGTACCCCCTTCCCCCACCACCTCGTGACATTTGTGAGATGACCAGCTAGCAGTGGGGGTCCCATTTGTAGGTACTGGAACAGACCAGGTGATCAGAAACCTATAGCTGTCTCCTCATTAGCAACAGGCTCTGGATAAGCAATGAATAAGGAAATGAGGAGAGTCACCACTCTGGGGGTGGGAAATCACTTCAAGAAATCGCACGTTTTGTTCAGGAAGAGAAGGTTTGAATAGCCTCACTTAGGAAAGCGGCCCCTCTGCCAAGTGAGGTTCCTCGGCAGCGGAGTGAAAAGTGGGAACTAGAATGCAATGGTTCCTCCTTCACTCTAACCCAGTGGTAGAGCTCTGTGTTGCTTTCTGTTCGGTCTTTGACTCTGTGGTGCGTAGCCATTTGTTTGGGTTGCCTTTACCTTGTGTCCAAAGTTCACAGGCCCCCTCGGTTTTCAGTTCCTCTGCACCAGACTCGCCAGAAATGCGAAGCTGAGCGTAGTGATTTTCACAGCAGGCCGGGCCTTACCAAAATGATTTATGTGTTTTCACTTGGAGACTATATTTTAATGCCGAGATTTTTCTGATTATCTTTTTTGTGTGCACCCGCTCACCACATGGGCTCTTAATTTAGAAAAGATTCCGCAATTACATGTGGACTTGATACTTTACATAAAAGCAAAAATGGTGCCTGTTATATATGTTACTGAAAAATTCAACGTCTTTTATTTTTTCTGGCAAACAGAGTTACATGATCCAAAGGAATGGCTCATTATTTTTCACTTTCTGTGAGATGAAAAGTTCTGGGTTTGAAAAGCAGAGCTGCCCCCGAAGGAAGGTCACAGGGTGGGAGTTGGGTTTTAGCGTCCCGAAGACTTGGCGAGGCACCAGACATTCCGCGTGTGTGCCATAAAATGTAATCATTGGTGCCTCCAAGTCAGATCTAGATTTGATTTAAACTAAATCTAAAATTTTGTGAAATTAACTTTGATGTCAAAATCAGATACTTTGCAGCTTCCTGGGAAATAATTCTTCCAGGAACTGCCACTCTACTTTGACAGTTGATTATCTAAATATTTAACATTTTGTGTAAATGACACTTAAGTAAAAGCTTTAGAGCTCGATTTGGATTTTTATTTTTGTGGGAGGTTTTTGTGTGTGTGTGTGAATGGGTATGTTGGTTTTCTGTCTTGCCACATCTGCCCCATGTCTAGAAGTTAGAATTTTAGCATGTTTGCTGAAGGAGCACTTTGTGATGTAGAAAAGTAATGTCAACCTTCTGTAACAGAGGGATTTAGCTTTTCACACTTTTTGCAATGGTGTGTAATGTGGGTTTTTTAAATTGTTTTTGTTGAATTTACACTAACCCGGGTAAAGAAAAGGAATCAGCGAACTTCTAAACACAAAATCACTGAGGATTAATGTCTTTATTGGCTTGGTGAAAATATGTTTCAAACTTGTCTCTTGCCTATATTTAAATTGTCCAAATTATGGTGAACCCAGAGGCAAAAGTGATATGTGTATAACATGCACATACCCATATACATATACACAAATATATGTATATGTATATGTTACATATATGTGTATGTATGTATATATATGTTATATATAGTCTTTACAGATATAAATATATATATATAAAGGAAATTGGAAGTTATTTTCTGGGTCAAAAGTGAGAGAGTTACTTTCTCGGAAAACAACCAGAAAGCATAAGAGAGTGAATGTTTCCTATGAATAGAAGGACAAAGATTCAAAAATTGAGGGTTTTTCTTGAAAGTTCTACCTGAATATTCTCCTTTGAGTATAAGGGTTAATACCCACAGATGTTTAGAAACAAATATTGTGCACTACTTTTGGTAATGGAAAGGGAAATGTTTTTTTTTTTTTAAGTTTGAAGAAAATAGCCTTAGCTGGTGTGAGGAGGCTAGCGTTGAGTTAGTTCTGGGTCTGCTTTGTGCCTGGCTCCTTCAGTACAGGTGGATCCAAAGTAAAATGTGTTCATGGGGGGAGGAGGGTATAGCCATTTGTTTGGGTTGGGGCCACAATAAGAAATTCTATTAGATGTAAAACCAAAATACAGAAACCATTCAAAACTCCTCCTCTCCATGGGGCCGTCCCGGACGCTGCAGGGAAACACTGGCTGGCCTGCTCCCCTCACACTCATGTTCCCTCAGGCTTTTGCCTTTGCTGTGGGATCTCTGGGTCAGTTAACCTGAGAGAGTGTCCCAGTGTGCAGAGACCAAGGATTCCTGCCACGAGGGGCTGATGGAAGAAAAGTTTGTGATGCCACACTTGCTCTCAACATTTAAAAGTGAACATCAAGCTGGGCCTTTGAATACTTTATTACTTCTCCCTCCCTAGTGGGAACTCTTTTTTTTTTTTTTTTCCAATAGCCTCAGGCATGATAATTTTTTCTTTCCTTAGCAAAATCTATTGACATAATTATTAATTTAGGTTTTTGATTGCTCTCCTTTGAGCACCAGCGGATTCCTGCAGATTTAAGGGCTTGTACAGTGTCAATATGCGCCTGCAGTTTTAGACCTTCACAAGCGCTAATCTCATGCTTGGGAGGCCTGAAACTCTTGGGTCTCAGTGTTAAAGGTGCACGGGGCCTCTATTATTTCTCAGGATCATGCTAAGTGAGTGTAAGCCACTTTCTCTGAGATCAAAAATTAAAAACCAAAGAGGTGTTGGGGTTGTAAATCACACCTTTTCACATTTCAGTGGACAAAAGAGATTTTCTGTGAAAACAAGAGGTTAATGACCACAGAGGTCAGTGAATAACAAAGGATGGCTAACTGTCTTCAGCTGGCAGGTCCAGTGTGCAAAAAAAGAATGAGGCAGAATAGGACAAAAGACTTTTTTTTTCTTTTTTGGAAAATTCCCACAGGTTTTCAGCAAAGCCTGGAATCATAGAGCTTTAGAATTAAAAAGGATCTTAGAGGTCACCAAGTCCAACTCTCCTGTTTCACAGGAGAGTGCCACACTTCCTGGTTAGCTTCCTAATCTCTTCTCCCCCAGACTTCTGCTAAAAGAATAATGTATATACAGAACACACAAATGTTACGTATTAAACTCCAAAAGCATCACATCTGAGAGTGCAAATCTAGAATCAGCTGTAGGTGCTTCGCTTTCCAGCAGAAGTTCCCTGCACCTACCATTCTGCAGTTAGCATGCAGGCACTTCTCAACTCAAGGTGCTATGCAGCAGGCCTCATTTTGTGCTTTGCTTTACTGACATTGTGTGTTTTTTGTGAGTTGAAGGCAAGATCCTCCACCAGCAAGAATGATGAACAACTTGCTTTATTGCAATACTTGCTTTAAAGCAGTGATCTGGGAGAAACCAAGATGGCGGCATAGGGTAGACACCCAAATGCAGCCTACCACAACAAATTTGAATTTAGAACTGGAAAACAAGGGAGGCATTGCCCTGAAGCACCGGATGGCTAGCTGAGAGGAGGCTCTGCCATCTGGGAAGGAGAGAGAAGGCACGCTGAACCTCAGGAACTGTGAAGGTATGGAGAACTGTGTGCGCGAAAAGGTGCTGGTTTACTCCCTGCATGCAGAGAGGAAGGGCCAGACCAAGACTGCTGCTGGCTTACTCCCCACGCTCAGAGAGGGTGGACAGCTAATGCATGGCTGGCTTTCTTGTCCGAGAGGAAAACAGAATCACCCTATTGCTTTGATAGACGGCCCCAGTCAGGGAGAGGCCAGACTGTCGGGCAGTGGGCAGAGATCTCTCGGAGGTGTGTGAAGCCAGAGACCATTACTGCAGGACTTGGGGAGGAGCCAATGGGAAAACAAAGCTTGTCTGCACCAACCTGAGACTCCGCCCCATCCAAGCTGAGCACAGAAGCTCTCCCAGAGGCTGGCTTTCTCTAAGGAGGGACTGACCAGAATCCAAAGCTTGTCTGCGCCTTTACCAAAGAGGTGCTTGCACCTGCAACCAATCTTTTGAAACTCACCGCGAACAGGACTTTTCTAAGGCGAGACTGACAGGGAACCAAAGATTGTCTGCACCACCCCGAGACCCCGCCCCATCCAAGCGTAATACAGAAGCCCTCCTAGCTGAGACACTGCTGATCCTCACAGCCAATTGGCTTGGAGATCAATGCTTCCCAACAATAAGCAAGGCTTAACAACAAGACTGCACACACAGCCCACAAAGGGCTACACCAAGACTGTCCACTGCAGGTAACTGGGAATGCTGTGCTACTGGGCTCTACCAGAACACCTAGCACACAAAACTATTCCATCAAATCAGGAAAACAACTAAAATGAAGACAAGAGGCAGGACACTAAGGAAGGAGATGGAGGAAAAGAAAAGATTGGACATTGAATTCAAAACTACAGTTATAAGGTTATTCAAGAATATTCTTAAAAAGGCTGGTAAAATAAATGAGACCTATGAGGATATGAAAAGGGAGCAACTAGAAATAATAAGGGATCAACTAGAAATGAAGAAAACATTGTCTGAAATAAAAAAATATTACACAGAATCCTAAAAACAGACTGGAAGATCGCAAGAATCAAGACAAAGATTTAGAACACAAAGAGCCAGAGGACACTCCTCCACAGAAGAAAGAAGATACGAGAATCCAGAAAGTTGAAGATAGTGTAAGAAACCTCTGGGACAATTTCAAGCGAACCAACATCAGAATTATGGGGGTCCCAGAAGAAGAGAGAGAGCAAGATAACAAAGGAATATTGGAAGAAATAGTGACAGAAAACTTCCCCCACCTGAGGAAAGAAATAGACTTACAAGTCCAAGAAGCACACAGAACCCCAAACAAAAGGAATCCAAAGAGGACCACACCAAGACACATCATAATTAAAATTCCAAGAGCAAAAGACAAAGAGAGAATATTAAAAGCAGCAAGAGAAAAGCAGGTAGTTACCTATAAAGGAGTACCCAAACAATTGTCAGCTGATTTCTTAACAGAAACCATGCAGGCCAGACGGGAATGGCAAGAAATATTCAAGGTGATGAATAGCAAGAACCTACAGCCAAAAATACTCTACCCAGCAAAGCTATCACTCAGAATCAAAGGCCAGATAAAGAGCTTCACAAATAAAAAAAAGCTAAAAGAGTTCATGACTGCCAAACCAGAATTATATGAATTGCTGAAGGGGGTTATTTAGGAAGAGAAAGAAGATAAAGATAAAAATTATGAACAACAAATACGTAACTATCAACAAGTGAATCTCAAAACCAAGGGAATTAAAAAATCTGATGAACAATATTAACTGGTGAATATAATAGAATCAGAGGTATGGAAGGGGAGTGGACTGAAGATTCTTGGGGAAAAGGGGAGTGGGGTGTGTGGGAAGAGACTGAACAAAAACTGTGTACCTATGGATGAGGACAATGGGGGGTGGGGAAAGGACAGAGGGTGGGGTGGGAACTTGGTGGAGGGAAGCAACTGAGGGGGGGAGGGGAGGAGAGGAACACATTTGTAATAATCTGAACAATAAAGATTTATTTAAAAAATAAAATAAAATAATAAAGCAGTGATCTGGAACCAAACCCTCAATATCTCCAGGGTATGCCTGTATTCCATTTACTAAATGCCTGCTGCATACTAGGCACACACCCATACATTATCTTTTTTTTTTTAATATATATTTTTATTGATTTTTTACAGAGAGGAAGGGAGAGGGATACAGAGTTAGAAACATTGATAAGAGAGAAACATCAATCAGCTGCCTCCTGCACACCTTCTACTGGGGATGTGCCCACAACCAAGGTACATGCCCTTCACCGGAATCAAACCTGGGACCTTTCAGTCCGCAGGCTGATTCTCTATCCACTGAGCCAAATCAGTTTCGGCCATACATTATCTTATTCCATCCTCAGTATCTCTGTTGAAGTGGGTTTTTTATTCCCATTTACACATGTTGAAAATGAGGCATGAAGAGGTTCAATTATTTGTCCAAAATCCCATAGCTCATGCTGAGATTCCAGCGAAATCTATCTGAACAAAAGCCCTTATCAGAACTGTACTGCCTCCTATGTGTATTACAAAATCACTCTTCTATGTGCCTTTCTGTTGATAGTGGTGCTTTATGAGAATGTTAGTTGTGGAATGGAGTAGAAATAACTCTCTAAAAAGCTTAGCAGTGGGTTCAGGCTGATGGTGTGGGGCCAGCTTGGCGACAATAATGAAGCTGACCTTCAAAGACAGGACCCACCTGATGGTCTCCAGGGAGGTTCTCTTTAAGAAGCCCATTCGCTGTGCCCTGGGTGACAATAAACGGGAACCGGACGGAGACTTTCAGCTTTTCAGAGTAAGAAGCATTAGAAAACCTCTCCAAAATCCTCAGTTAACCTGTGAGAAAACCGAGAGTCAAAGAAATTAAGAGGCCCGCCACCATTTTGACATTAAGACAAGATGAGTATATCAATAGATTGGCAGGGAAAGTCAAGAAGAGGCGATTCACATTTATTGAGCACTTACTGTGTACCAGGCTCTGTGCCAAGTGCCTTTTGAATACCATTTCCTTTCATCTGTCTCCCTCACTCAAGGCAGGAATCCCGTCCCTGTTGCTTAGTGATCTATCCTCAGCACCCATCACACAGCCGCGGTAGGTGCTTCATAAACCTAACTCTGAACGCAGTCATGAACCAACTTTAAGGAGAGTCTTACCATCTCCATTTTACAAATGAGAATACTGAGTGTCAGTGACCCTATGTAACTTACCCCGATTTTACAGAGTTCTTCCAGAGCCCCCTGCCCCTTGCACACACCAGCATAGAAAAGATTCACCACCAGCAGATAAACAATCCTGAGTATCAACTAGCACTGCTTCTCTCCCACCTCTTAGCAAGATCTGGAGAACAGAGATTGGAGCGGGTCTGTTAGTCCTACAACATCATTATTCTCACAGAACATACTGGGATCCACTTACAGGATGCTGTGAGGTATCATAAATAATTAAAAGAGAACTGCACATCTTAAAATAAATGAGCTCCATACACTTGAACATGATGCGGCCTTGGCTTTCCACTGTTTTGTTTCCAACTCTCTCTGATGTGCACCCTGGTAGTCATTAGTCAGGAGCATCTGTAAGATTTTCCTGTGTCATGAGATGTCTGGCCATTTTTCATAGCGATTGCTCATGGAGCTCACTGCTTTTGTACATTGTGGTACTCATAATGACCCTGTAACCAACAGCTTAGCATTGTCAGCCCAGCATTTTTCCTTCTCTGCTTCTTCAGACCATGTTACCTTCCTTCCTTTGGGACGTTATCCCCTGACACGCACTCTCCATTGTAGTTTTGTGTGGCATTCTGGCAAATTATGCTGACTGCTGGTCAGAACTCTGGGTATGTGACCCAAGTATGGCCTATTTCAGTGGTCGGCAAACTGCGGCTCGAGAGCCACATGCGGCTCTTTGGCCCCTTGAGTTTTTAGCAAAGGCCAGCTTAGGAGTACCCTAATTAAGTTAATAACAATGTACCCACCTACATAGTTGAAGTTTAAGAAATTTGACTCTCAAAAGAAATTTCAATCATAGTTCTGTTTATATTTGGCTCTGTTGACTAATTGAGTTTGCTGACTACTAGTCTATTAGAATCACTTGTGTCCCTCCACCCAACCCCCACCCCGGCCACTCTGATTGGTCCAGAGTAGGACAAACACCTAAGGTAGGCCTATGCGAGATTTTTTATTTTTTGCATGGCCACCTTCCACCCCCAAAATCACATCCTCCCACCATACCACGAACCACCACCACACTGCCAAGTGGAGCAAGGCTATACAAAGTAAAGAGAGTATGACCAGTGCATAGGGAGGAGCAGAGCTAAGTGATGAAGGGGGGAGACTGTAGACATACAAGGGACAGAAGGTTACATGATTTAAGGTTACATGGCTTAAGCCCCTGAAAAACCTGATGCGAGCTCTTCCTTCCAGACTATTCTGTCAAATAAACCAGTGATTCCTGTTTCAGGTAAACGACTTTGAAATCATTTCTATCACTAGATCTACCAGACATCGAACCCATTATCTAATAGCAAATGGGAATTTTACCCCAGGTATTGGGGACTAAACAACAAGAGGGCAGCTTTGTACCTCAAAATAATTGCCCTGAGAGTAGCACGTCCCAAGCAGCCCCCTGATATCCCACCCAGTGGCCGTATGGCCAGGTAAGCTGTGCCTCAGGCTAAGACCAGCCCCTCAAGTCCCGCCTGTGTTTCAGTCCCTGCCTCCTCCTCACAGCCCTTTCACACTTGCTGTTCTCTCATGCTCATGGCTGCTCTGTGTGTTCGCACTCTTTCCCCCCACACACAATGAACTGGATTGGCTCACCTTTGTCTTTCACTTGTCTAGCTGTTTCATTGAAGGCAGCCCAATACCGGCACAGGAGATTATTAGACTATCACTGGCCACCCTGGCTGAGCTGAGAGGATGGTGTGGAGAGGGCCTAAGTAGGAGTGTCGAACTCAATCAGAGAAGGGGCCAAAATCTAAAATCCAGCCTAAATCGCGGGCCAAATGGTTTACTGAACAGTCATAAACTGTCATTGTGATGGAAACGCAGCGGAGTGCAGTGATGACAGCGCGGTGCGGGCCACATTGCAAGGCCTGGCGGGACGGATTTGGCCCGCGGGCCTTGTGTTTGACACATGTGGCCTAAGGAGAGTGTCTTTCCCCAGGCTCCAGAGTATCTGCAGGAGGCTGACATGGGCTCTGGAGCCTCAGGCTCACAGCTGGCTTCAACCTTTAGTCACTGTGGGGTCTCAGGCAAGGCACCCACTCCAGAACCTAGGTTTCATCTGCAAAGTAAGAACATTTTTGCAGAACCGTGTAGAGGAGATAATATATGCCAATGAGGCTAGTCTAGCCCCGAGTATGTAGGAGGTGCTCAAAAAATGGTAGTAGTTCTGGCATTACTGCCTTCATGGAGACTGGCCAGATGACTGATGGGGACCTATGGCCACTAGGGAGATGAGTTATCTAGTACAGCTTTAGACACGCAGGACTAAATTATGAGGTAGATACTCTGGTTTCTCTTCAGATCGCATAAATCTTTTGCCTTTTTAAATTATGAGGTAGAAGTCATATATCTCTGCCACGCCTTGACTTCCCCATTCTCCTTGTTCACTGTTGCTCTCTAAGTGCTGTGAGGGTATTCTGAGGTCTCCCAGGTTCAAACAACATGCCCTCTGGTCCTCTGTAGGCCTCCCTTCTCTTAACCCCACCAACCGTTGCCCTTTCTCAGTCAGTCTAATGAGTAAGTGAGGTTTCTATGGTCTCTTTTGCTAATGAATCCACGCTTTCCAAATACATCTTAGCAGGGAACTGTTGCCGTCAAAATGCTTGAATCTAGATGTTCCCAACGTTTTTGCCACTTATAACACCTTCTAATGTTCTCTCTTGTGGATAATACATTTTTGTGTCTTCTCCAAAGGGTATGATGTATTTAATAAAATTAACTTTTCCACTTTATTAATTAGAAATGATTGCCCTTGTCAAGCTAGTGTTGCTCAGTGGTTAAGCATGGACCTATGAACCAGGAGTTCATGGTTCGATGCCCAGTCAGGGCACATGCCTGGGTTGTGGGCTCAATCCTCAGTGCAGGACGTGCTGAGAGCAGCCGATCAATGATTCTCTCTTATCATTGGTGTTTCTCTCTCCCCATCTCTCTTCCTCTTTGAAATCCATAAAAAAATATATTTAAAAAAGAAAGAAAGAAATGGTTGCCTTTAGAGCTTAACCCACCAGCATAACACAGTCACCAGCACTACGTTCAGTGAGTTCATTTCAGGCTGAAGGGAAGAAATGTGAAGTTTTAATCAGCCTGTTTATTATTCTGGCTGGGTTTGTTAGAACACTGACAACAATCCAAGAAGCCCCATCACAACTTTTCTGAGGGGGATCCTATTTTACTAGCCCCCACCCCAAAAAAAGCTGTCATTTCTGGTACCAAGCCCAGAATAGGGCTGGCCCTTGAGTCCCTCACATCTCACCTCCTAGGTGGTCTCTGTGTTAACAATTACCAGCCCCTGGGGCTCCCTCTGCCTTCTCCTCATCCGAGCCTGCTTTATCCAAGTTCAGCTGGGCCTGAGAGCACAACGTAAATCGTGCAGAACGCCGTTTCTAGCTGTTCCCCATACCTAAGCTGTTCCACACGTTCCTAATTGAACTTGATTTGGCCGTGAAATTCCTTAATTCTGACTCTATGTTTTCTCCCTCCCATAAGATTCACAGGGGGAAGAATGAGCCGTTTTAAATAAGCATCCCTTCCTCTGTTTTATTTTTTCCTCCCTCTGCCCCACAACCACCACTACCCCACCCTCCAGAGTGGAAAAGTCCTTTCAGGGGATAAAAAATGATGCCTTTTGTAGACAGTGGCCTCCAGGCTGAAGTAAGTCTATGCAGCCTTTCACCAGCTACAGGCCGGTGAGAGAAGCTTAGATTCCTTCAAAAAGGACTCTCTCACTTGCTAGCCCTGCTCATTGGGTGCTTTGTCCTACCTTTGCCTCTTCTGTGACCCTTAGCAGAGGTGGGGTTCTGTCCACACAGTTTTCTGCTTAGGTAGGAAAACATGGCTGGAAAGTGGAAAATGGTCCCCATTTTAAGAGTGTGGCACCAGAACTTGGAACTCTCTACTGTCCACCTTCTCTTGCTCTCAAGTCCCACATCTTCCTCGGGGAATCTCCTTACCATCAAGGTGGGAAGTAGAGGCCACTCCCCTTTCTTCCACCACAGAGCAGCCATCGAGCAGCCCTTAAAAGAGGCCCTGCCAGGCTAGTATCCCCCAGACACTTGAGCCAACTGGGCAAGGACATGGGGAGGTGGAGTCATCCACAGAGCAGTGGCCAGGCCTGGTCCTCCAGGGTGCCCTGGGATCCGGCCTACTGTCCAGCCTGGGTTCCTACCTCTCCATGAATTCTGTGAGCCCCCGGATTCTTCCCAGTGAATTCTAACTGGAACCAAGACCTCCAGCTAATCCTAGGACTAACCTCATGGCGAATGAATCTTCTGATCAAGTAGATATAATAGTATCTATTGGTGGTGGTTCTGCTGCCAACATTTCTGGCGCTGTGGTTCTGCTGTTTATTGCGCGTGTAACTAAAAAAGCTGAGCCTTCTAATATAATGAATTGGAATAAGATGGCCAGAGAAAGATCAGGACAGTATTGGAACAGGGAACAAACAATTCTTAAAAGGTCCAGTTGTGCAACTTATTTCTCAACATAGAATCTAAACATCATAATCATAGCATTCAGGGACAGCTAAAATGATTGATTTTGCAGAAAATATTTGTTGTTTAATTACAGAATCATATGGGTCTTTGGCAGCCAACAGATGCCAAAGCAGACTTTAAGCACCAGCTTGAGAAACTTGTGACTTGCTTAGTGTGCTTTTAATTTAAAGCATATGGCTTCACATGGAACTTCAGTGTCCAAAATGAAGACGTTAGTCATGAATCACTCTATTGGAGAAAACGCAGTGTTCCTGGACCTGGTCTTTTAGTCTGTGTACTCAAATGGTTCTGTTTAGAGGCATAAACACGAAGCAGCTCTCCCTGCGTTAGTTGTGTGTTCCCATGGTGCATGTGACATCAAAGGGCCTCACCAACGAATTCCCCTGCAAGGTACAGTGCTTGGCACCAGGCCCTCCCTCCATCTGAGTCCACAGAACATGCAGTCAGGTCACTGGAAGGTAGAGGCCCAGAAATGCCACTTATTTGGTGGCGACTCTTTCTTTATTAGTCAGCCTTTCCGCCTAGCCTGATGCTTCACAGCACTGAGGGAACCCAACCATCCTGTGTGGAAATTCGGAACTGCAGCCCTTCTTCCAAGAATCCTGTTTGTGGCAGCAGCCTGGGTCCGTGGAGACCACATGTATTGGGGATGGCCAGTGGGGAAATAGGACATAGTGGTAAGAACCTGGGCTCTGGAGTCAAATTTGAATCGCCTGACCATTTTCTAGTAATGTGAACTTGAGCAAAGTGTTTCAGTTTCCTACGTTTCAGTTTTTAAATATGTAAAATGGGGATAATGATACCAATCTCAGAGAGCTGTTATGAGAATTAAACTGCCCACAGCCCCTTCCCCCAGCAGGCCTGGCCTGATCAGCCCTGATCAGCGGGCCAGCTGGACCCCACGCAGGCACAAATTAAATACCGGGCCTCTAGTATTTAATATATTTTTATTGATCTCACAGGGGAAGGGAGAGGGAGAAAGAGATAGAAACATCCATGATGGAGAGACTCATTAATTGGCTGCCTCCCACTGGGGATCGAGCCCACAACACGGGCATGTACCCTTGACCAGAATCAAACCCAGGACCCTTCAGTCCACAGGCTGATGCTCTTCCCACTGAACCAAGCCAACTAGGGACAATACATATTTAATAGAGTGCCCACTGCAGGTTGGGTCCTGTGTTTCAGATGTTTTACATTCTTCTCAGTGTGTTGTGTTGCTTTAAAAATAGATTGGGTATTTCTCTACTTTTTTCTGTGTTTTCACCTATCCTGTCTTTATCTCACTCTGTAAGACTTTCTCTCACGCCTCCATGTCATGTTCTTGGTCATCCCCTTTCTCCTTAGTACCCAGAGAAAGGACTATAGCAAGCTAAAGCCTATCATTCTGTTAGTACCAGGAGCATCCATTTGGCCATACTTTACATCAAATAAGTAAAGGCGGTAATTATGGCCGCCTTTACATCAAAGAGGAGGCATTTCAGGTGTGTCGAGTCTGCTCTATTTTCTAAAGGGAGCTCTGAGTAGGAAATCTCCTCTCAAAGATTTGTAATAGCTCTTTATAGATTATCACAGTGATCTATTAAATACTAGTATAGTTATTACAAATGTTTTTCCACTTTATTTTTGTCTTTTAATTTTATTTGTGTTTTGTTTTTTTGTTTTTTTGTTTTTTTGCTGTTTTTCTTAGCTTTTTTTACTTGCTAAAAAGTTTTCCTCTGCCCCCTTCATTTTAATGTAGTCAACTCGTATTTTATTTGTTTATTTTTTAGAGTGTCACCTTTGGTCACATGCTTAGAGTTCTTCCCCCCTCCCCTTAATTATGTATTCACACATTTCTTTTATCATTTTTAAAACTGTTAAGTATATAAAACTTCATGCATTGCTGACAGTTTCCCTTCTTGGAGGGCTTGTCTTACTACCTTATGACAGTGATGCTCATGGAAGGCACCGTCAAAGAAGGCAAGAGCAGCCCGCTGGGTGTAAGCAATAGGAAACTCTGAAGACATCCACTTCCTTGTTTGAAGATTTGTTCCTACACAGTTTTGTGGTTTAGCCTCTAAGGCCTTCTGCTGCATTTGCAACAAGATTTTGAAAGCAGAGTGAATCCCTCTTAATTGATGGCCGTTGTCTTCTCAAGGGTGCCCGGGCAGAGAAAAGAGATTCACTCTTAGGTCCTCTTCACTTTTTGTTTCTGCTGGTCTCAGTCTCGCCAATGTTTTCATCACCTCAGCTTGGACTACGGCAGAGTCCCTTTTGATTCTCCCTCTTGTCCCTCCTCTAATTCACTCTACCTGCCACTGATATTTATTATGTGTCATCCTTCTGATCAGAAGCCTCAATGTCTCCCCAGGGCTCACACATAAAAGACAAAATCTTAAAGATCGACTTCCAAATTTTCACAACTTTATCTATTTCCAAACAAATGTCCTCCTCCCTGCCCCTGAAGCCCACCTGCCTAATTAATGGTGATCCAAGGCTTGCTTCCCTGATACATTAATTAGGTCAATGAAAAATCTCCCCCAAGGAAAAGTAATGTAGTTGCTTAAAACTGAAAATATTAATTGTCCATTTAATATAAAGTAAAAGAAAGCATCTTTAGAAAACTTCACCATTTTGAAAAAAAATCGTTGGATATTGTTCAAGAGAAAACAAAACACCATGTACTTGCTGTATGAGCTATTTGAGAGCCTCTGTCATGTTTCTTTGTTCTAAGGAATTGTTTTTCTAAATGTCCTAAATTTTTCATATTTGTTCCCTCATTATTCTTAAAGGCTAGGGCTGCTGATATCTGCTAATGTCTCAGGTGAAGGGGTCACTAAAACACAAGCCATCTTTCTTATCCCAATCTAACTAACCTTCTTTGGAATTTGGAATAACAATTGTTTAATTAAGATTGGGCAAAGGCTTTGTGTACGCTTGGGCAGAGTTTTTGTATAATCATTTAAGAACTTTTCTTTTGATGTCTTTTAAATGCTAAGAAAAACCTATAGGTTTATCAGTAGAAATTTTGTTAAATGATGGCACAGCCATAAAAACATAATACTGTGAAGCCACGAGAAAGCTATATCCATATGTATTTCTCTGGAACAGCCTCCATGTTATATTAAAATGTGAAAAAAAAAAAAAAGCAAGGCTCAGAATGTAGAAATATACTTACATTTGTGGGTCTGGGGGTTTTGATTTTGCTTTAAGGAGGAGCTATAGCCTTAGAATTGTATCTACATGGACTATTTCACACAGTGCAGTAAGCCCAATGGTTTCCTCTGGAACAAGGACTAGGAGTCTGAGGAGAACTTATTGTTCATGCTATATTTTTTTCTATACCTAAAGGGTGTGAAATTTTCAATTAAAATATTAATTAAACATTGTTTTGATTAACATTTGTAATGAAATTTCACTCCTACTTGATAACTCTTAAAAGGGAAGTGAACTGTACCAAGAGATACAGAAACCAACTAGGTCAGTATTTTTGGAGTTAGAGGGAAAAAATAAGACCCTCTTAAACAGAAGACCGTATTCAATGACTGCATATGTTTCAGAACTTCAGAGACAAAATAAGATGAAGCAAGGATAGAAAAGCTTTCTTGCCCTACTCTGTGTGGCTCAGTTGGTTGGTTGGAACATCATCCCAGGATGGAAAGGTTGTGGGTTTGATTCCTGCTCAGGGCACATACCCAAGTTGCATATTCCCTCCCCAGTCAGGGTGTGTTCAGGAGGCAACCAATTGATGTTTCTCTCCCACATGAATCAATTGCCTCCCGCACGTGCTTCAACTGGAACTTGAACCTGCAACCTTTTGGTGTATAGGACGACACTCCAACCAACTGAGCCGCCAGCCAGGGACTTAGCCAAATTTTAAAAACAGTTTTACTGTACTATGGCTCGTATTTTCTCCCCCACAGAACCTCGTTGCTCTACTGAAACACAAATCAGGGTCGCTGAGCACCTCCAGGTGGCCAGATCCAGGGAACTCCTCTGCTCTTTTTCTTTTTTCACTTTTCGTCGTGGCCTTCGTAAACCATTCCCTTTTCTCAGTGTCTGTGCAGACTCACCTCCTGGCTTTTCCCCAACCTCACGGCTGCTCTTTGTCTCCTACTAAGACCTCTAAATGGTAGAGTTCCTCAGACATTTGAGCACCTTTTTTCTTCTCCCTCTACACATGTTCCCCAAACCTGAAATTCCATTGCAATATTGATGATTCTCCAGTTAACATGTCCAGCCCAGATTGTTTCTCTGGATTCCAGACATGCTTCCCACATGACATCTCCACTCAGATGTTTCACAGGCGTCCCATGCTTGCCATGTCCAAAACTGAACTCTTAATTTCCTCAGAGCCTCAGAAGCCTTCATCTTCCTTTGGTGTCCCCTCTTTCAGTAAAGGGCCTACCATTCACCCAAGCACCCAAGCCAGAAATCTGCAGGTCAATTTTTGATCATTCCCTTTGACTTAAAATTCAAGTTCCCTTCATGGCCATCAAAGCCCTGCATGACCTGTCCACAGTCTATTTCTCCAACTCCCATCTCATGTTGTGATCCCGTTTCCCACTACAGCCCAGTCACATAGGTGAGATCTGCACCACCTGGAAGACATGAATATGGTATTTGCCTGTGTGGGCCCCTTAGCCTGGAATGCTTCCCCATCCTATTTTACCTGTCTTCACATGGCTGCCTCCTCTCATTGTTAGGCCTCTAAATAACTGTTACCTCTTCACATGGGCCATCTTCCACTATCATATCTTTCAGTTTCCTAATCCTAACTTAAACCAACCTATTTGATTACATTTCATCTAATTTATAATAATTTATCGATTTAAAATTGAGTGAAATTTCCATGAAGGCAGGGATTGTATCTGTCTTGCTCACCAATGCATCCTTAGGTACTGACATATGAAGATACTCAATTGATTATTGATATCACTATGGATTTAGGAATATGCATTTTTAATATATTTTTAACTGATTTCAAAGAGCGGAAGGGAGAGATATAAATATCAATGAGAGAGAAACATTGACTGGCTGCCTCCTGCACATCCCTAGTTTGGGATTGAGCCTGCAACCAATCTAACCGTGACCTCCTGGTACATGGATCTAATCTCCACCACTGAGCCATACCGACTAGGCTAGGAATGTACATTTTTTGCAGCCATTTTTCTAACTTCACTATGATGCTCCTTATAAAAATAAAAAAAGTAATAAATATGCTATCCCCTTAATAAACAATTATAGTTTGGAAGGAAATGCACATATGATTAAAAGTTTATATTTCTATTGTTCTTAGTTATAATAAATGGAATCATATGAGATTGCTGCTATTAGATCATTCTTTATTACTAAATGGCAATTTTATAAAGTGCAAAGTAATAAACAGTTAAATAAATCGTAGTTTAAGCTGTTGTGTCAAGATAAATTAAATTATGCTACAGAAATAGACAACCCTCACATCTTAGTGGCTTACTACCACAAAGGCTTATTTCTCACTGATGCCGCACCACTTGGAGCTGGCTGTGGCTCTGATCTATGTCATCTTCTCTCCAGGACCCAGGCTCATATGGTAGCAGTTTCCATCTAGATCATTGCTCGTGGTGTTGGCAGACACTTGGCAAACCAATTCTAGAACCGAGAACTGTGCACATCCTTTTGAGATATGTATGTTTCGCTAGCCAAAGGAAGTCATATGACCACTCCTATGTTCAGCAGGGCAGGGAATATGAACCTTTCTTCTGGGGAGGCACTTTAAGGGTGGCAACAGAACTATTTAGTATAAAAGTATACAGCCTCCTATAGTAATCCTGAGCCACTAATGCTGTCATCTGTAGTAGGTACCTACGTTTCAGGTATATGTCCTGGCAGTAAGTAGGACTAGGTTTATGCCATCTGGCCTATTTGTAAAAGCAATATTGTATAATAAAAATATCTACACTAGCATCCTAACTTGTATGTAGCAGTTTTAAGTAATAATGCAGGTTTGTTGTATTTAACAGAAGCTCAAGGTTAAGGCACAATGCTTATAGAAATTGGGAACATAAAGAGTGACAGAAATGCCTCTACTTTGCTTGCCGATTTGAAAGATTTGTTTTGGGGAAGAGGAAATACTATCATTTGAGGTCATTGGCTTTTGATGTACTGTTCTAATTTACACACCTTTAAAATTACCTAGAGACAAAATCAAGCACATTTGAGAAGGTGTCTGAAATTTGGGGACAGGTGCTTTTCTGGAGGCTCCCGATAGTACTGAGTTAGCCTATGATGTAGTTACAGGCATTAGGTTGGTGTGGGAACATATAGGTTCTGGGCTAATTTCATTACTGATTAAGTATTTTCTCTTTCTAAAAGTGACAGACAGATATTTATAATTTATAAGTTTCAAACTTTTCAGTACAGTTCATGGGCTATAAATGAATGGATAATAAATAGATATGAAAAGGATAACATTTTGTAAACATTGCTTTGAGTTCCCAATGGGATAATACAAGATTCAAGGGTCCAAAATTCACCAAGAGATATGTTTGTTCATAAATTATTAACAGTATTCACTTTTCCTTTTCTAGAGCCACTTATATTCTTGTTACACCTAAATTGTCCTTTACATAGAGGTTCTTAGAAAGATATCATCCAGTAGGGGAAAAAAAGCCCACATAACTTTTCTTATGGCCTCAGTGTGCTCCAACTTGCTCATTCCAGCCTGAAGTTTTGTGTGTGTGTGTTTCCGATGCTGCCAGCCTCTCATAGAATTAACCATCGATCTGAAATCCAGAGAATACTGGAAGCATTCCAAGGCCCACAAATAAAAAGTTAATTACCTAAGGAAAACTACAAGAAAGACTTTTGTTTTCCACCAAAATCTCCTCCCCAGGCTGTTAGCTATGTCCTACTCAGGCCCAATCGATACATTAGCGCTTGAGAACCAAAGTCCCTTGGAATAAATTAATCTGTCAGGGAAAGAAATAAACAAAGAACAAATTAACATGTTTTAAGACATTGCTTAAATTTTCATAAATACAGACCTTGAGATGGGATGATGAGTTCCCAGGAGCCAGAGCTAATATTTGGTTGTAATTAAGAGTTACTCTTTCATGTTTCGTCTGATGTAGGTGGGAAATTGCCCATGCGTTTGCTGAGTTCCTTGCCCATGCTTCCTCACAAATGCCTCTGTTTGCTCATTAATAAGAAATGGATGCTCACAAATTACACTGGCACACTTAGCTTGTTTTACTTCTAGCCAATATTAAAGTAACGAAATGCTATAAATATACATATGCACCATACAAGCAGGTATTTTTCAGGAATCTCCATGTGCTAACTTTTTAGTGGCTTAAAAATACCTAATGACCTAGTCCGTGATAGACTAGACTAGGGGTGTCGAACTTAATCAGAGAAGGGGCCAAAATCTAAAATCCAGCCTAAATTGCGGGCTGAATGGTTTACTGAACAGTCATAAACTGTCATTGTGATGGAAACGCAGCGGAGTGCAGTGATGACAGCGCAGTGTGGGCCACATTGCAAGGCCTGGCGGGACGGATTTGGCCCGCGGGCCTTGTGTTTGACACATGTGGACTAGACCCATGCCAGAGGTTTGGGCTTTGCTGACAAAGGATCCCGCTCTGACCCCTTCCCCCTCACTAGGTACAAGTGTGGAATATCAATGCAGGAAGAGCAATTATTCATTTGTAAGGACTCATTTAGAGTCAAAAACCAGAAACCCATCTCAAACTAGCTCAGACCAAAATGCAATTTATTAGCCATCAAACCATGTCATTAGTTAGGTTGGTGTCTCTCTCTCTCTCTCTCTCTCTCTCTCTCTCTCTCTCTCTCTCTCTCTCTCTTCATTTCTCAGTGCTGCTTAGCCATTTTCAATGTTGCTAAATTGGACTCTGCTAGCCTTAGACCACATGTGTCAAACACAAGGCCCGCGGGCCAAATCCGTCCCGCCAGGCCTTGCAGTGTGGCCCGCACCGCGCTGTCATCACTGCACTCCGCTGCGTTTCCATCACAATGACAGTTTATGACTGTTCAGTAAACTATTCGGCCCGCGATTTAGGCTGGATTTTAGATTTTGGCCCCTTCTCTGATTGAGTTCGACACCCCTACTTAGACTATATTCATTAGGGAGAACTCCAAATCCCGAAGGACAGAGGGCTGTCTCTCTTCCAGTGTCCATATCTCAGGTCTCCAAAAGGACATGCAGCCCTTCCTGGCTTGTGTGCTCACCCCTGAACTCATCACTGTGGATGGGAAGGGGCAACTCTGCTGGGCCAGGCTTGGGTCACATGCTCAGCCTTATTTGGGGAAGAGGGTAAGATCATCCATACCCAAATACTTGGAAATGTGTTTCCCACAGGAAAGAGGAGACTCTGCTACCAAAGCAGATGGGCAAAACAACCAGTATCCCTCCTATTCCTCATGCTCAATTGCTGAAAGTAATAAATGTCCAGGAGGGGAGGCCATGGCAGGATCTCTATGATTATACAAAATTATTACTCTCCATCAGGTGGTCAGTCATTTTCTAACAAGTTCTAAACATACTAAACTGCCATAAGCATTGACTAACAGAAGTGATATAACTTTATACATTCCTTTTTCCAACTATGGTCACTTTCTCAAATAAAATAACTTTCTTTTTATTTCCCACTATATATTTAAGTATTATTCTACTGTATGAAATATATTTGCACTAAATATACTATTACATACTATTGCTAAATCATCCCCAGGAAAAAGAAACAGAGAACAGCACTTTTTACTGGTTGAGAACTTTTAAAATGTTAATTTCTTGTTTGAATAATCTCATATCTCAACACTCCTGAGGATATTGCATTTGAGTAGTAGTTAAAACCTGAATTGCATCTTTTGAGGTGAGATACCTGTTGTAATTATTGAGCAATTACATACTATGAAGCTACTCTATATAATTCTCAGTACATGGCCACAAAGCTGGAAATACACTCTGCAAAGCTATATATATAATCACAGAAAAGAAACTAAAGTCTTTGAAGCAAGTAGTAGCAGACCTGGGAGACCAGGAAGAGTGACTAAGTCTATTTGTCTCTTTACAAGGCAGGATAAGTACAGCTTTCACTCTACTAACCTTCCTGCAGGACTCACAGATTAACCCCAGCTGACAGCATGGCAAATCTATCAGGACTACAAGCAAACCATGTTCTGGAATGGATAGAATTAGCAGGTCAGCCCTGGTGGCAATTAGATGAGGCACCACATTGATCCTTATAAAGCATGGATTTGGCTGATTAAGAACACTCTGCCTCAAAATAATGTACATAGCATCATACTGAAACAATGCATTTAACCCATGATTATGAAATTTTATTTAAATAATCTATCAATAAGTGATATGTCAAATATTTTGCTTTTTTGGTTTCTTTTTAAAGGACAAGGGCCAAAATCATTTAGCAAAGTTGAATCAATAACAACCAGCTTGGGAGTGCCAAGTACAATGGAGCCAAAAGGAATTCTACAAATTAGAAATGAAATCAGGAATGTAATTCAGAATCTCTTTGAGGGCTCCGTTCCTGAAGATGGTAGAGGACAAGGCAGAAGAATGCAAAAGTCTACTACAATTAGGTTCAATAAAATAACAAAACAAAAAAAAATATGGCACACTAAAAAGACCAGCAATAATCATTTATAAATCTTTGAAAATAGTAACTATGGATATAGCACAATTTTCCTATACCTTCCCTTGATTATAGGAAACTTGTCAGATTCTCTCTCCCTGTAGCTTCAACCAGGGGCTTATAGATTGGTTTTGCTTTGCTACAGAGAATGTACAGACTGAAGCAGGGTTTTCTTCCTCCTCTGTGGACCTCCACCCAAATGTGCACACTTCAAATTTCATAATTCAGTTTTTGAATTCCATTCGAGTCCTCCTTAAAGAGTAGAGAAAGATGTTGTCTTAAACATCCTACTGGATCTCCAGGCCGGCTCTCATGGACACTGAGTTCCACTCATGTAGCAACAGTGGACTGTTGGGTGGCACCATCCACTGACACCTGGGCAGGATCAGAGAGTTGGACTAAGCCGCCCCCTCCCTACAAAGCTGCACCTCTACCAGTTGGCATAGACATTAATGCATCTTGTCTGTTCCTTGGTCCACCCTTTAGTCTATCCCCCATGAGCCCAAAGCATCGACCTGGCCAGGAGAAGCCAGGGCCACCCGGTGTGGATCTGCATCAGGGGTCTGTGTGGAGGGATCATCAGACCTTGGGAAAGGAGGTCTAGCAGTGCCAGTGCCCAGGGCCTTACGGACAGTGAGTCAGTCACTGGGCCCTGCCCTACTATTTATTTTTTAATAATTTTCACTTTCTAACATATATGCAAATTATTCATGATGCTTATTGTTTATTATGCCTTCAGCTGCCAGCTGGTGAGCTCCTGAGGACAGTGATCTTTCTTCCTTGTTCTAAGCATTGACTAACAGAAGTGATATAACTTTATATCACTAGAACAAGGCCTGGAACAAGGCCTGGGACATACAGAGCCTGATATAATAACACTGAATGAGCAATAGGCAACAGGTTCCACTATCGTGGAGGAAAGCACACACTGATTTACATTCGGCAATGGATCCAGGTTAGAAGGGAGCCATGTTTCTGAGTTTATCCTGACAATTGATATTTGAATTCAACCCACCGCACTGACCCTGGTGGCAGGTCCAGGTGAGGAGGAAGGTACCATGTTTGTGAAGTGAGTGAGAGATCTTGTTAAATACTTCAGAGCATCAACAACTCTTTCTTAGCAGAGCATGACACAAACACCTAACACCTTCCTCTCACTTTACAAAAGATTCGATCACTGTCTTTTAAGGACTGAAAACTCCACGGGCTGGGCCATAAGAAGGCACCTGTCCTTGGCAAGGGTAGAGGCCCATGCAGAGCAGCTGGGACCAGGACAACAACTCTGTGCAGCCAGCGTGGATGGGTCTGGTCATGGGGATGAAAGGACTCCAGCCCCTCTCTCCATCCACCTGGACTTCTTCGGTAGCTTCCCACCTGCTCCCACTTCATTTTTTCAAACTCTCACAGACTGGTCTATGTATCAATACTGGATTAATCTATTTTTATTTCACTCCCATACTTAATAATTACTTTTCAGAAGCATGAAAACAACCTCTCACCAACTTTTGGTTTGGAACACTGACCCATCCAGCCTGCTGGCACTTAGCTTCGACTCCTGTTGGGAATCTGAGTTCACACTAGCACTAATAGAACAACAGTGGTTGTTCCATTTGACACCTTAAGCTGACCTTCTCCAGCCTGCTTTACATGCAGGTCACCACTGCTGGCCACTGCCCAAAACTCAGGTCATGCTAGTCTCTCCCATGCTCTCATTTGATTCCACTGTTTTCTGTATTTCCTCTCCTCTGACCCATTCCTTCCCTGGCTACCATTTCCGTTGAAGTCTTCTTGAGTGGAAACCCACTCAGCAGGACCTGGGGATGGGGAGTGGGTAGAAGTGGAATCCATATCCTGCTAACTTGCCATTGCTATTTACACTCCCCTTGGTCATCCTCTGTTCCTGTCATCTGCTGACCTCATCTTGGTCACTTCACATTCAGTGAATGTTTGAGTATTCAATTTATCATCTTCTTTATTCCAAAATCTCACAGCCATCCAGTTTACCTAACTCCTACACTTTACAGCTCCCTAACTCTTCATGTCAATGGCCTTTATCTCTTTTCCACCCAGGCATCTACTTCATGACTACAATTGACCCATCACAAGTTGCTCCCCATCAAACCATAGTGTTCTTTCCTGTCAGCTCTCTAAACCCCATTAGAGCTGTATTCTACTGTCTTTCAAACTCTGATGGCTTCTCTTCCACTGCCTTCCAGCTACACTAGAGTTGTTACTCTGACAAGCACTCTGTCTTCCACCCACTACCCAGACACCAAATTAATCCTTCCTCCTCTGCACTATACCCAAGACTCTAAGAGTTATTGCTGAAAAGCATCCCCATCTTAGCTGGGCCTGTAACTCTTCCCCCAATACCAGGACCCACTGCTAATCCCTTCTGCACCTACAAGTTTTAGTGTGAGATTGAACGGTAGGTATCATATTTGTTTAGTTTTACCAATTTATCTAAAAGAAACTTCTCATATATTTCCAGGAACCCAAAACTCTAAATAGGGCTAGATTTTCATTATTTAAAAGCCATGTTCACATCATCACATTTATATACCGAAGAAAACAAAGTTTCATGAGAACTATCAAAACAGCAGGAGCCCAACAACAGAAGTTTAAGGGCAATGTTCACTCACGCCTTGTGTCCACAGGGTTCTATCTCTGGGGTTCTGCATGTCTCTTTTGAAACAAACTCTGTTCGGTGTAACTGGATCTTGAATGTGAAAATTATCTCTTACAGGATGACCAAAAAATGAATATAAATTTGTTCAAAGTTTAGGATAGGATGATTAAAATTGATCCAAATTCAACTCTCAGAATCTTGCATTTCTGCTGGTCTGTCAAACACCTTATTACTTCTCCAAATAATGTCTGCTACTTGGATCAGCAGCCAATGTCACCCAACTCTGCTGACCCTGAACATGAGGGACTACAGTGCCCTAGATCTTCCCTATTACTTTTCTCCACCCTAGCATATAGAAACTTGCCAGAAGCTTTATGAGGATACTTTCCTACTATATGTTCTTAAGATCAGAGACATACATTCACCATCTAAAAACAAATATTATACAACCCTGAGTTCTTCTCTTTGCCCTGGCTGCTTTGTTATCAGAACTAAAGACACACCAAAGACTAATGTATGAAACACACAATAACAAGCTGAAGTGCAATTCCTCCTATAAATTCCATCCTAAAATTAAATGATTCTGACAATGAGGTTAGCAGCTTATTCTAAATTAGTATTGTGATACATTTTAAAGATCACACGATAAGACCTTTGTATTCTGTAAGTCTAATAATCTATGATCCAAAGAAATAAAATTCTGTATTTTAAGCATTTTTTTTTCTTTCTTACATATTTCTTTCTTACATATGGTAGGAGAAACCAACAGTCTAAAAGGAAAAAGAGAACTAAGTTAGTGACCAGGTATTTGCAATATATGACATCTATGACTGCCACCTCTTTGTACAAATTGCCTTAGAATGATCTTAGAAAGTGAGCCCTGGTTTGTTAGTAAATTTTCATTATTCAAAAATTACATCTTAAAATGAGCACCTTGGTCACTGTCTGGTTTTCTTTTCTTAGTCACAGATTGTATTATCGTGTATATAATACAGTTACATCAATTACTTGGTATAAGCCTTGCCCCACACTTCAGGCCTCACAGTTTGTCACCTTATTATCCAACATGATGTTCTGATCCCTAGCTCCTGTCAAACCATTAGACAGAGTTTCCTGGGCTGGTCCCAACCCTGGTACCAATGAATAGTCCCTTATGGCTAGGGATTAATCTGGACATGTGCTACCTGGCCCCACTCTCAAAGAGGAAGGCCGGCTTTGAATATAATATCACTATTCATGTTTGTATTTCCAAGAAGGGGGTCTCCTTTTTAAAAAAAAATCCAGCTTCACCAGCCTCCTTCCTTCCAGATGGTGCATAGAGCCAAGCCTGTCAGAGACCCTTAGTCTCCTGCTGCCTTTTAATGCTGGTCCTTGATTGCTAATGACCCCCAGCTGGACTGGCTCCCCAACTCATTTAACCCCTCTCTGCTGGGTCCCCATCTCACGCAGGGTGAGAGGCTGGGAGAGTGGGAAGTAGGGAGGTGCCAACTCAGCCAGGACCTCCCGCTCTGTCAGAGCTGGTGGCGCGTTTCCCGGTGCCATCATGGTGTCCAAGATCGCTCCAGCAGAAAGCTCCTGTTAATATCATCTTCCCTATGTTGTCAGATAAATGCGACCAGGTTTCTGATGGTTAGTATTTTATTTGACTAAGCCAAGATAATAGAGTCCCTGGAAGAGTGTTTCCTTTGGGGTCCAAGGGTTGAGGACCACTGGTATGAATTCCCTAAAATGTTAGTTTGGAAACTTAAAACTAAGTTGCACTGGAACTATCTTTTAGTCTGATCAAACTTAGTGGTCAGAGCAGCTCCTATGTGTCAGCATACAAAGAAACTGCAAAGAGGCATGAGTGAAAGCAATAAATAATTTCCTTGTCAAGGCCTACATCACTGTATAACATAGGAGATAACCACTTTCAGATATGCTGGGAACAGCTGCATTTAATTTGGTTAACTTGGTTTGTTTTCTTGTGACATGCTGGATCGTGCTTATAGCTACACTGGTCAAGTAACCCAGAGAAAAGGGATTTAAAAGGTAAAAAAAAAAAAAAAAGAAGTTGATGGCATTTTGGCATTTTTTGTTGTTGAAAGATCTTGAGTCTAGTAGAGAGATTTGGGTTTCTTGTGCCCTCTTCATAACAAAATAACCTTTTATTAGAATAAAGGGAAGGAGAGGGCATGAGAAATCATTATTCTGTTTATTGTTTCCACTGGAGGCCCAGTGCACGAAATTCATGAACGGGGTGGGGGATGTCCCTCAGCCCAGCCTGCACCCTCTCTAATCTGGGACCCCTCGAGGGATGTCCGACTGCCCGTTTAGACCCCATCCCAGTGGGATCGGGTCTAAAGGGGCAGTCGGACATCCCTCTCACAATCCAGGACTGCTGGCTCTCAACTGCTCGCTTGCCTGCCTTCCTGATTGCCCCTAATTGTGCTGCCTGCCAGCCTGATCACCCCCTATCCACTCCCATGCCAGCCTGATTGATGTCTAACTGCTCCCCTGCCAGCCTGTTTGCCTCCAACTTCCCTCTTTTACTGGCCTGGTCATCCCTAACTGCCCTCCCCTGCAGGGTTGATTGCCCCAACTGCCCTCCCTTGCAGGCCTGTTCCCTCTCAACTGCCCTCCCCTCCTGGCCATCTTGTGTCCAATGGGAAGTCATCTTTGATGACATGAGGGCAGCCATCTTGTGTGTTGGAGTGATGGTCAATTTTCATATTTTTATTATATAGGATTAGATAGGATAGAAGCCTGGTGCACGAGTAGGGGCCAGTTGGTTTGCCCTAAAGAGTGTTCCAGATCAGGGTGGGGTTCCCTTGGGGTGTGGGGCAGCCTGGGTGAGGAGCCTGTGTTGGCTTGAAGGCCGGCCATACCCTCCCGCCCACCAGTGACCCAAGCCGAGGCCCTGGTATCTGGGATTTATTTATCTTCTATAATTGAAACTTTGTAGCTTTAAGCGGAGGCCAAGGCAGGCCAGGGCAGGCGGAAAGCTTGGCTTACTCCATTGCCAGGGAAACCCAAGCCTCCTGCTCTTTCCGTAGCCACAGCCATCTTTGTTGGGTTAATTTGCATACTCGCTCCTGATTGGCTGGTGGGTGTGGCTGGTGGGTGTGGCAGTGGTGAGGTCAATTTGCATATTACTCTTTTATTAGATAAGATAATGGATTTTCATCAACCTCATATCAGATTATAAGAAAAAGGGGCAAATAAATTTAGTGGCTTTGTATGACCTTGAAGAACTAAAGTCTAACGTTTTGATCTGGGCAGAGACCTGAGAACTCATTTTTTTATAAATTGTTACACATTCCCTGAATAGTTGGGACAAATTTAATTTTACTAAAAAAGTGTTTTCCAAAAGGAAGCACATGATAGGAAAAATAGCCTTAAAGTAATTATTTTCTATTTAACTTTGTTTTCCCCTGATATTTTCTATTTTATTGCCTTTTTAAAGATTAAAACTGAAAGAACCAGAGTGATCTATTTTTCACCACTAATGCATTGATTACACTTTTGCATCTCATTAGTTTAATACAAGCAAAATCATACTTGATATTTCATTGTGGTCTACTATTCACAATCTTTAACGTTTATCACATATACACACTCATATACCTGCCATGCATTTGTGTGTGTAATCTCCTCCAATTCAAGACATTCATACTAATGACTGCTCTCTCTACATGTAAAAATATTTTAGAATTTGTGAATTTGGGTGGATGTTGTACAGCTGTACAAGACTAACCTGAACATTACAGGTAGGAAATGGCTGAGTAGATGAAGTTAAAAATTCTGTCTGTTCGTCTGTCAATTACCTAATGACCCAGAAGAAGTTTCAGATTAGTCTCCCTTGAGCAGTATTGATCTTAGAATGAATTGTGTTAGAACAAGGTTCTGTGTCATTGTGGAGAACTTTTCCCCCTGAATCCTGAGTGCATTTTGATTGGTCTCTTTAAATTCCAACAAGCCAGTAAAGTCAAACGGCATTTATGTCCAATTTGCAGATGGGGCACTAAGCGGTCAGAACTTTGTTGTCATACTATCATAAAGTTGGAAGAAACCTTAAGGAGCCCCTTTTCTTGCTTTCACATTGATTTCATGCACAAACTTCCATCAGACTCACCTCTCATTGCTCCCAGACACTCACAATTGGGAAGGAACATGACTCCGAAGAGAATAGCTCAGTATCTCCGGGTAAGAACACGTTAATGTACCACACCACCACCCTCTTTTGAAAAATCATGGCATTAGTCCAAGCCCCTTGTTTTAAAATATGGCAGCCCAGAGGAGTAAACAAGCCACCTAAGGTCATACCAATATGTTCCAGAACTATGCTAGGGCCTTCTGACCCCAAGAACAGGGCTCATTTCACTACAACTTCCAGCACTTTACACACTAACAACAGGAACAGGAAAAGGTCCCCAACTCGGAGAGCAAAGCATTGCTGGGAATGAATGCTCCAGGATCTCTTGTCACAAGGAATAAAGACCCCGTCACAGTTAGTTTAGTAAAACTAGCACTATCTGGTGTCCCATATCCTCAAGCACTTAAAAAGTCGTTTCAATCTTCAAAGGCATTCTTTCCTTCCATTTTTATCTGCTTTTACCCGGGACATTGTTTCCTAGCTCTCAAGTAGTTCACTAGGTGATTTGCATCTCATTAGGAGCTCCCAAAATGACTTCTTTCAGCCTGCTGCCTGGTGGTGTGGGTCTGCTCAGCATCAGACCTGGGGCTTAGATTTTTCATGTGGACATTTTTGGGAAAGCTGAATTAATGATGTTTTCCCACTTGGTGCAATTTGGGTGGCCATTTAGGCCTTAATTCTTGCCTCCTTACGGGGCTGACATAAGGGAACAGCCATTATTGGGGAGATTATAGATGGAGAGAGAGAGAGAGAGAGAGGGAGAGAGAGAGAGAGAGAGAGAGAGAGAGAGAGAGAGAGAGAGAGAGAGAGAGGCACACCCTGGCCAAGTAGCTCAGTTGGTTACAGCATTGTCTCCATATGCCAAATTTGTGGTTCAATCCCCAGTCAGGACACATAAGAACCAACTAATGAATGAGTAAATAAGTGGAACAACAAGTTTCTCTCTCTCTCTCTCTCTCTCTCTCTCTCTCTCTCTCTCTCTCTCTCTCTCTTTTTGTGTGTGTGTGTGTGCGTGTGTGTGTAAATATATATATATTAACATCTATCCTTCCCAAAGATAAAGAAACTACATAGAAAGGAAATTATAGGCCAATATCCCTGGTTAACATAGATGCAAAATCCTCAACAAAGTATAGTAAACCAAGTTTAGCAATACATTAAAAGATAGGGATGTCCACTTTCACTGCTCTTATTCAATATAGTATTAAAAGCCATAGCCACAGCAATCAGATGAGAAGAAATAATAGGCATTCAAATTGGAAAAAAAATAAAACTCTCATTATTTGCAGAGTCTGATACTGTATATAGAGAACCCTAAAGTTTTCACACACAAAAACTACTATCAATAGAAATGATAAATGAATTCAGTAAAGTGGCAGGATACAAAATTAATATCCAGAAATCAGTTGCATTTTTATGCACCAATAATGAACTATCATAAAGGGTAACTAAAAAAAATCCTATTCATAATTACATCAATAAAAGAAGATACCTAGGAATAAATTTAACCCAAGATGTAAAAGACCTATACTTAGAAAATTATAAGACACTGAAGAAAGAAACAGAAGAAGATACAAGTGGAAGTATATACCATGTCCATAAATAGGAAGAATTAACATCATTAAAATGTCTATGCTACCAAAGCAATCTATAGCTTCAATGCAAATGCCTATCAAAATACCAATGATGTAGTTCACATACTAGAACAAATAGTCCAAAAATTTATATGTAACCACAAAATACCCTAAATAGCTACAGCAATCTTGAAAAAGAAAAAAAAAAGTTGGAGGAATCGTGCTACATGATATCAAACTATTCTATAAGGCCATAGTACTCAAAACAGCATGATACTAGCATAAAAGCAGACATATAGATCAATGAAACAGAATAGAGAACCCAGAAATAAACTCACACCTTCATGGTCAATATTAATGCAATATTGACCATGAAGGTGTGAGTTTATTGACCATGAAGATGTTAGTTAATTTCTGGGTTCTCTCTTAGGGTATTATGCTAAGTGAATAGAGGGTATTATGCTAAGTGAAATAATCTATTCAAAGAAAGACAAATAACATATGATTTCACTTATAATTGGAATATAAAGGACAAAACAGAAACAGGTTTATAGATACAGAGAACAGACTGATGGTTGCCAGAGGGGAGGGAATTAGGGAGACTGAGTGAAAAAAGGTGAAGAGATTGAGAACTACTGATTGGTGGTTACAAAATAGTCACAGGGATATAAAATACAGCATAGAGAATATATTCAATAATGTTGTAATAACTATGTATGGTGCCAGATAGGTACTAGAAATAGTAAGGAAAACACTTTATAAAGTATACTAGAGGCCCAGCGCACGAAATTTGTGCATGGGTATGGTCCCTAGGCCTGGCCTGCAATCAGGGCCATCTTCTCTGGCTGCCCGCAGCCAGCCCCAGTTCGCCATCGGGTGATCATAGCCTGCCAGCTGGGGAAAGGGACCAAGAGGTGATCAGGTGATCAGTGTGACTCATAGTGACTGGTTGAGTGGTTGTTCTGGTCGTTCTGCCGTCAGGGTCAATTTGCATAGTACCCTTTTATTATAAAGCATAGAGACCTGGTGCATGGGTGGGAGCCGGCCAGCTTGCCCTGATGGGGGCCCCAGATTGGAGTATGGGTCCCCACTGTGATAGAGGCCTGGTACAGGGCTTGGCTGGGGTAAGGGGCCACAGGCAGTTTTCAAGCTGGCCACACCCCCAATTAAGGCGGGGGTCCCTGCTGGGGCCACAGTTGTTCTAGTCTCTGGTGGTTCTAGTCATTCTGCCATTTTGGTCGCTGGGCTTTTATTATATAGGATGATTGTCTAACCACTATGTTGTACTCTTGAAACTAAAACAAAATAATATTGAATATAGACTGTAATTGAAAAATAATTTTTGTGGGGTTTTGTTTTTTGCTGATCCTCACCTGAGGATATTTTTCCCATTGATTTTTTTAGAAACAGGAAGAGAGGAAGGGAAAAGGAGGGAGAGTGAAAGAGAGAGGGGCGGGGGGGAGAAGGGAGGGAGAGAGGAAGAAACATCAATGTGAGAGAGACACATCAATTTGTTACCTCCTACATGCAGCCCTACCAGGGCCAGGGATCAAACCTGCAACCAAGGTATGTGCCCTTGATGGGAATCAAACCAGCAATCCTTTGGTCCATGGGCCGATGCTATAACACTGAACAATCAACCAAGGCAAAAAATTAAATTTAAAAAATAGCTTCTAGAAGCAGAGAGAGAGCATAATGCAAATCTTCTGAGTATTGTGCACAGTTAAAGCAAACAAAAGAAAAAGAAAACCCATGGCAAACCATTGCTGATTCTGTATAACTGACTCTAACCTTCTGCCTTTTGAGAATTTTCGACTGGTTCCAACCTCCTGAGATCTCAAAGTTTTTGCCTTACATTTGGGTATTGCTTTAAAGAGAGTCCCACTTGGTGAGAATTGATTTTCAGCTTTGACTTCCATTTATATAGCAAAACTCCCAGAACAGCTCTGAGCAACGTCATACCCCTAGAAACCAGAGATAATGTTTCCATGGTCAGCAAAGTTGTTCTCTTCGAAAAGGAGAAATTTTCCCCATGTCCAGAGAAATTAGTCTCTGCTTTGGGTTTGAGCCATTTGATACAGTTTTCTGAACAAAGCAAATACCTGCCGATACCAGGAGCCCTACTGGGGATGCTTGCCCTTCCCAGAATTCCTTCTGCCCAATCAAAACATCTCAGATCCTGCCGAAACCGGTTTGGCTCAGTGGATAGAGTGTTAGCCTGTGGACTAAAAGGTCCCAGGTTCCATTCTGGTCAAGGGCATGTACCTTGGTTGCGGGCACATCCCCAGTGGGGGGTGTGCAAGAGGCAGCTGATCGATGATTCTCTCTCATTGATGTTTCTGACTCTCTATCCCTCTCTCTTCCTCTCTGTAAAAAATCAATAAAATATTTTTTAAAAAACAAACAAACAAAAAATCTCTGATCCTATGCTAGCTTTTCAAGATGGCAGCTAGTTACTTTGCCAAACCAACCCAAATTCTTAGGAAACGGTTAAGTCCCTGGGTTTTTTTTATCCTGGCTATAGATTAAAATCATCTGGAAGAGGGGAGGAGGAGCTCTTTTTCAGCAATAGCAATGCCAGAGCCATACCCCTGACCAACTGAATTAGGATCTCCAACGGTGAGGCCAAAGCATCTGTATTTTTAAAAAGATGCATTTTCAAGTGATTCTGATCTGCACTCAGGGTGGGGAACCACTCTCATATAACCAGAATTACAACCCTTAGGAGCACCTGCTCTGCCTTAGGCGCCATGTTTTTCTCTTATGTACATTACCTGTCATCCTCACTACAACCCTACTTGAATGATCATCACCACCAAGTTCACACCGCTAAGTGCTAGAGGGATATTCATACTCATTGCTTTCTGACATATTTCTCAACATGTGGGACATGGGCCATTGGTGGTTTTCAAGTTGATTAAAAATAGTGTGTGGCCGAAACCGGTTTGGCTCAATGGATAGAGCGTCGGCCTGCAGGCTGAAAGGTCTCGGGTTCGATTCTGGTCAAGGGCATGTACATTGGTTGCGGGCACATCCCCGGTGGGGGGTTTGCAGGAGGCGGCTGGTCGATGTTTCTCTCTCATCGATGTTTCTAGCTCTCTGTCCCTTTCTCTTCCTCTCTGTAAAATATCAATAATATATATATATATTTTTTTTTTTTTTTTAAATAATCAAAGGTCAAACCATTATCAGTGGAAGTAGAGTTCTTGGGGTACCACAAGGAAAGGAATTTCCTGCAGTCTCCACCGGAGGATGGCGTTTCATGGAAAGCTTTATTGATGATGTTCCCCTCCAACGTCCTATCTCCGTCTGTCCCTCCATGGAAAAGGTCCGATCTTGTCTTCAGCGAGGCCAGAATAAAAACCAGTGTCCAGAGTTTCTGTTCCATATTACAGTTCAGCCCAGCATCTGACTACTTTAGCTTGTGTTCCCAGCTGCAGCCCATTGCATGTGAGGTCTGCACAGCATGGCCATGGGCCAAGCAGTTGCTTAAAGCCTTATGCCTCTGGAGAGAGAAGAGGTGAGTACACAGGTGAGTGAAAGTCACGGAGCAAGAGAGCAAGCGCCAACAAGAATGCAAGAGAAAGGGATCTCTTGTCTGGGGATTTTAACCTTCAAAGATTTTCAGGCTTGCATTGGGGTCCGCCCCCTAGCCAATTTATTGTTTCACAGCCTGGACTGACAGGCAAGTACCTTCCCTTGATCACCGCCTCCCCCCCCACCCCCACCCCGCGCATCTTTACCTTGGTACCCCAAGAACTCTATCTCCCTTTGCTGGATCCCTTCCGGCAGTGATCTGCTGGGAATGGAGGTGGTTCCCTGGGGAGCGTGAAGTTACAGCTTCCTGGTGAAGCTGCCCAAATGACCATGCTGACAATGTCTGACTCCTCTTTGCTCTCATCCTGTTATCAATAATAATAAACTAGCTAATTACGATGATAACAAAACTATGCATATATTCCTCAAAGTATTACTTGTTATAGAAAAACATTGCCTCAAATAGGAAATTATATAAATTAATCATGGATCGTCTATTAAATGAAATACCATGCAACAATTAGAAATGATGCCAAAATAAGATGATACAGATGATACAGATAAGAAACTTGTTCCAACACTTGCTCTAGTGTGAGGTTGGGATAAGGAGATAGGACAAAAGATGGACTTTTCACTGCTTAACTTATTTGTGCATTATATTCACTCATTGTGTTTTAAAAATACCAACTATACTTAAAAAATTAATTTTAAATAGTAAAAGAAAGATACTATTTTTAAAGTAGATTAATATGGAAAAATATGTATGACTCTATTGTTAAGTGGGAGAAGCAGTAACAAATTACTGTAGGGGGATACTGATATTTGCGGGGAATGGGAATGTTAAAAGAAGTGAATGCATATTCCCAGAAAAATATCGAAAGGATAAAATACTAGTGAACTTCCTTTTTAAGAGGCTGCCTTTATCTTCCTCCTTGTTAAACTACAGGTTCTCCAGATGTGTTCCAGGATAGGAAAGGCCCTCTTCCTGTGGGAAGCCTTGGCAATAATAGCCCAACTTACAGAAGCAAAGAGGAGGCTACATATAATAGATGGGGCAGATCTTAACAAGAATGAGGAACAGTTACCATTCATTCATTATTTGAGTGTGTGCCAAACCCTGAACTATATAACCGTTTCAGGGAAAATTATTACCACTTCCCTAACTATTAAAAGGAAAACTCCTTGTAGACAAATTATAACTCTGCCATCTTCCACTGGCACTGATTTAACTCAGTGATGTTTTCTTTGTAGCAGTTTTACAATTTTGAAGGAGATTGTTCACGACGTAACATGGCAACTGGGGGAATGTGTAGCCTTCCTTTCATCTTAGAAAGGGAGATCTGAATTACATGCACCTCAAGAGAAAAATCTCTCTTCTGGTTGTGTTTGTGTGTTTTACAAAAACCCGCTGAATTCCTCAGTCCCTCCTGAAGTTAGACATGGAAAGGTAACAAAACTTGTAAGAACATCTCAGTAAAAGAACAAGCATCATAATAGATGGCCTAAACCTTGGGATTTAGAATCAAAAGGCCTGAGTTCTAGCCCTGGCTCTGAAGGGAGACTGGCAGAGGGGCCCAAGCTCTCTGGGCCTCAGACCCCTCAGGTGGAAAAGCAAGCATCTTTTGTCAGTAGGATGTTGGGAAACCTGAATTCTCAGCTGGACTTTGTCTCTGACCTGCAGTGTGATCTCTGAATTTCTCTGTGCCTCTGCTATCTCTATGGGTTGACAAATGAGATGAAATAAAGAAAAAGATACTTTGCAAAATGAGATTTGCTACATATAAATGAAGTGGTAAGGAGAAGAAGCACATAGCTGGAAAAGAGGTCCTCTCATTGGAAGCTATTCCTTTTTTTTTTTAATATCTTTTTATTGATTTCAAAGAGGAAGAAAAAGTGAGATAGAAATATCCATGATGAGAGAGAATTATGGATCCACTGCCTCCTGCAAGTCCCCCACTGGGGATCGAGCCCACAACCAGGGCATGTGCCCTTGACCGGAATCATACCTGGACCTTTCAGTTCTCAGACCCATGCTCTATTTACTGAGCCAAACTGGCTAGGGTCGGAAGCTATTTCATGTAAGCGTCCACTGTACCATGTAGCACGGTCAAACATCATTAAGGAGAGAGATCATTCAGCTGGCAGCTGGGCTACTGTCCCTTCCAACTGACCTGAGAACTTTGGTCAGAGAGATGCTGTGCCTCCCCTTAGGCACGGAGTTACAGAGCTCTATACATTAGTCACGTAATTCTAAATCTGCTTAAATACCCGCCATGGGGGGTATATCTCATAACTCCATTTGGGATTTGCTATCGGTAAATCTAAAACACTATGTTTGCTTCAAGGAGATGTTTTACTTAGCAAGTGACTCTGAGAACGCCTCACCCACAAATGGCAACCAGATTGCAGTCATACTACTCAGGACGTATCCATGCCTGGTGAGGCCTCCAGGGAAGGCACAAAGGACTATAACTCTCTTAGTGTGCTCTCTCCCAAGAACTCTGCTCACTGCCTGTCCATTCCTCAGGGGCCTGGAAATCATACTTCCCCACCAGGATAGCTGGACTGTATGCCCCATCCTGCTCTCCATTGTGGTTCTTCCTGCACTGTAATCCTGGTAGGAAATTTACCAGAACTGGCACATCTGTAGTGAATGATGACAAGAGAAACACTAAGTGTCAGGGGACAATGTTGGGAAGAGCATTTATAGCCATAACTCAACAGGTCAAATAGAGTAGAGGAAGTCATTTCCTTCTTCATCTCAGACCTTAGGGGAGAACAGAATGCCTCCACAATGACTTAAATTGTGCCTGAATTAAGTTTGCTGGATTTAAGGGCAAGGGTGGTGGAGGAAGTACCCAGCTAGATTTGAATTTCAGGTGATCAACCAATCACTTCTTAATATAAGTATGTCCCAAATATTACAAAGGATGTACTTACATTTAAAAAGTATTGGTTATCTGGAATTCAAATTTAACTGAGTGCCCTGGCAACTCTAGCTTGGATAGTCAATAATGAAAACTGAAATGTTAAATTTCCAAACCAGTTGTTTGAAGTTATGTTATAAAGCCATCAATTGAATTCAGCTATCTGTCTCTCACCAAGGCCTTGGCCCACTGTGCAGCTACAATGTGTGATGATTTCGGGTTAGAGAGGAAGGAGTATGCATTTCCCACACTCTGAAACTCCAGTCAGATGTCTCCCCTTTTCAGGCAGATTCATGTCGCTTCCTATGAGGTTCTGTGACAACTCGAAAGAGAAAGATGTCCAAGGTCTCAAATATGAAATCAGACTGTGCTGGATGGGAGAGTACAGGGAGTCTTGTAACCAAAAGAGTCCTCTGTTCAATACAAACTGGTGTTCATAGCAAATATACTTTCAAGAAGCACCATAGGGAGGTACCCTCATGGATTACGAACTGGAGAGTTGGCTCAGCTTATAAACATGTAAGGTGGAAATCAGCCACTTTCAGAATATGAACTTAATTGTCTTCAAAGTAAATGATGGATATTCTAATGTGCATCTTCAAACTGGGATTGCCCATTTTATCTACAAAGACTAGTCAACTAAATTAGGTCATTGCCAGATAACCATACTGTTTTGTAACTCATAAGCAAACTGGCTCTAAAGCTGACAGGGGTTCAGTCTTCTGTTCTGACATTTACAGACTAGACTTTCTTACCTATAGTTTCTTCATCTTTTGAAAGAAGAATTTTTGTTCTACATGCCTCATTGATTTTTGTTTATATTTCAACTTTTTTATTTTTTTATTTTGTTTTTTTATTGATTTTTCGAGAGATAGAAGAAGGGAGTAGGGAGAGAGAGATAGAAACATTGATTGGTTGCCTCCTACATGCCCCCTACTGGGAATCCAGCAGCAGCCTGGACATGTGCCCTCCCAGTAACCAAACCAGTGACCTTTTAATGCATAGGTCGACACTCAATCACTGAGCCATACGGTTTGGGCTGTTTTAAAACTTTTATTAGAAAAATCATAATAAACTTTTCAATGTGCATACATATTTTGGTTTAATCAATGCACAATGTGCTAGTTGTGTTTTGCTTCTTTTTCTGGATTTTGAACTTTCATCTATCAGCACCATTCCCATATTTACTATCCTTATTGATATCTTCATGGTATGATATCATATTTACATCTTGAAGTTAACTTCTCCCCAATTATTAAATACTTATGTTTCTAGCTTTTTTCCTACTTCAAAAAGTGCTGTCATATCCATTTTCAAACAGATCCTCTTTTTTTCATTTTTGGTGTAACTTATTGCGACATGTTCAGTTTTTGTTATTTTTTGTCAAGTTGTACTTCAGAGGAGATGGGACCCTGGGCCAGTGTACCTGAGGCCTCTCCCACAAGGTCTTTTGACCTTTTGGCTTATCCTAATTAATAGAAAGGCAATAGTAATTATTTTAATTAAAGCTCTGGCTGAACATTTTTCAATATATTTTTTTATAATTGCATTTCAATATAAATGAATACACCTGTCTTTCTTTTGATTTAGTCTTTCCACATTCTGGATTGTAGACTTTTGTGTTTGTATATATATTTTTTCATTGTTTTTATCTTTCTGTTGCAGTTTCTCTCATCTTAGTTTTGTTACTGTCCATCATATAAAATAATTTACTTCGATATAATCAAACCTCCTTGTCACTATCGTCTTCCACAGTTTTAAAAAAAAAAGTATATTTCATTTCCTTCTAAGATTTTTATGGGAATGTTTAAAATGTTTAACTGTATATCTCATCTGAAATTTATTGTGATCTGTGAGAATCAGAAGGTATATTGAGAAAAGTAAAAAATTTAGAAATTAAAAAAAATGAAACTAATTTCTGTCCACCAGCATTAGCTTTTGGCCTTAAGCAAGTCACTTATATCTTCTAATTCAATGTTCTCTACTAGACTGAAGGCAAGGACCTTGTCTTATTTCTCTTTATCTTCCCCACAATATCCAGCAAAGTACCTTACATTTAGGATAAATGTGATAAGGTTTGTATTTAAGTTATATTTTTTGCATATTGCTATCAAATTGTTCTAATAGCACTCATTGAATAAGGATTCATATCCCAATTATTTATTTGGTTGTTTATGATTGGTCGTGTATCAGTGACACTCAGTTTTGCCCCAATGGCAAAGCACCTAAGAGTTGTAGCACTCTGCAAAACATCTGAAATATGGCGATATTAAAGTTAAAATAATGAAAATTAAAATGTGATGCTAAATCAGACACCAGCTTACACTACTTTCTAGTATAGTATAGACATCATATGATCAGACACCAGCTGTTTTTAATTTATGGGAGAAATTTTCAAATTGAGAAAATTCTATCCAATAATTTAATTCCTCCTAATAATCAGGTAAAGAAAATCTACTGTGGAACAACAAGTTGTTCAAGAGCAAAGTTGAAAACCACATCTTACATTGGGCATTCCCGGTTGAGAATATAAATAAAAGCCTCTGATCAAGTATAAACACTAAAATATAAAGTTCAGTAAACCTAGCTGAACCCCAAAAGTCTTTAAGATTAGTCTTTTTAGTTGGCCAGTTTGGAATTCCTACAACATTAGAAAATCTAAAGGAGATTCATGTCAGATCTCCAGTGCATGTTCACACCAGCAAGCTTAACTCTAGATGCTTCTGTTTATCAATTTATAAATCAGAAGAGAAAACACAAAAGGACCTCACAACCTCATGTTCTACCATAGTAAAGACTATGGATTTTGCAAAACAAACAAGAGGTGGGTATGTTGGAACTATCAGAGAAAAGAAAAAAAAAAGAAGAAAAAGAAAAGAACACATTTCAATTCTGGATTCCTTGTACTCTGAGGATGATACTAGTGTAAGGGGCTGGAGTCCTGTCTTCTGCACAATGTTCCTGGAGATAAGGCTACTGGACCCTTCTGCCAGGAGCATCACTTGGCTATGCTAATTAATATTTTTTTTCATGGAGCTTACTTTTACTGAGACATTTTACTTTAAAAGAAAAAAAGGATGTTTTGTTAAGAAAGATAATGATGCTGTTGTTTGTTGTTATTTTACTGCTAGAACAGAAATTAAGGATCTAGGGTTGGGTTCCCACTCTGCCACTTGATATGGGATGAGTCATTCAACATTTGTAGACCTTGGTTTCCTTTTATGGGAGGGGAAAAAAAAGAATGTTTAGAATGGACAGTTTCTAAAATCCGATATCTTTCCAATAGTCTTGTTCAAATATAAATATGTTCCAATTCAAGAAAAATAAAGATGCAAGACTTCCTACTTCAGAACTGATAATCCACTATTCATCATGGTCCTTGCTGAGTCATTCTTCACTTAGAAATTCCCCCTAAATTTTCTTAAATAGTGGGAATCTCTAGTGAAGTCAAACTGTGATTACAAATCTCCAACTCTTTTTTGTGAATAATTGGTTTATGATATACACTGGGTCTGTGAAAATGATATCTCTTCTTTAGACTATGACATTTGTGAACAAGATTCTACAGCGGTTGTGTGTATGCTGACAAGAAGTTAGAACTGCTGAACCCTGGTTTAGATATAGTGCCAAAAAGACAGCCAATTCCACAAAAATCATCTGCCTGAAAGGGAAATAAATCATGACCTCATTGAACACGTGGTTTCTTAGCCTCCAGGGCACTCTTGGTCCAGGATTCTGAAATTAGGACTAAGACAAAGAGACTGACTGCTCCATGAAATAGGGCATCCTTTCCCCTTCTCCCTTGCACTACCTCCAGAGACTGCATGGATCAATGCATTGTTCAAAGCATTTCAGTAAATACCAGCTCAAACCATTTTCCTACAAAATGCACCCCACCGAAAAGTTTGCTTCTCCTCTACTCACAAGTGTGTGTGCTCCAGATGTCTTTGAACTCTCACTGTCGGATGTGGTGCAAACCATCCCAGATTGCCTTCATTGTCCTGAGTTATCTCACTAAGGGCACTTTCTACTCTGCAAAGGCTGCTCACCAATCTCTCCTTCACCAGCTTGCTTTATGTCACTCTTGACTGCTGATTCAGATAAAAGAGATGAAGGCAAAGTTACAGACAGTATCTCTTGTTTACACTTAGCAACCTCTCTGTGTTTGTTTTTTTAGGATAATATTTCTCTTAATGATAGCACAGCTCTATCATGCCCATTAAAATGAGACACAGTTCCTGCTAAGTGCATTTATGTGAAGAGAAATGTTTCACTGAATTTTCCCAAAACCCCGGATGGTGTACAGTAAAGTTTTGCTACCTTGTTGCAGGTTCAGAAAACGGTCTTGCACAGAAGCAGCGAACACCTCGCCGAAGATGTCAGCAACCCAAAATGCTGAGTAGCCCTGAGGACACCATGTACTATAACCAGTTAAATGTGAGTTCAAAGTGGCCATAAAGCTGTTTCACCGGCTTTGTTTCCAGTTAATAATTCTGTTATTAATACCTGTTCCAACCCCTCCAGCCCCACCCCCACCCTCTTATGCTCTCGTCTTGAACATGTGCTTAGGCTCTTTATCTGTTGCTTTCATGTCAGGATGTCTGCCTTCACGGTGAATAATTGATGTGGTTTATCAAAGACGAGCAAGATGCATGCTTCATCAGGCTCACTTGAGCCCTTTGATCAAAAAAATTATGCTGTGACTTCTGATATTATCAGCATCTGCTTGCATTCAACACAAAATCACTTTGAATTAAAAATTAACGACTTGCTGCTTTGCTTTGACTGTGTGTTCTTGGCCCTCTCCACAGGGGACTCCAGAATATCAAGGGAGCAAGAGGAAGCCAAGAAAACTTGGGTAAATATCTGTCTTCTTAGTTCTAAGCAACTGTAAACAGAAGGGGTCCTTTGAGATATTACAGAAAATGCAAAACTTTCCTGAGAGGCTTCTAAAAATGTGCAGTGGGTCTAGCCCCACTCTTGTTGACACTGGAGACTACTTTTCACAGTAGCAAGTGTACAGAACTTGAATCCATTCTGTCTGAAAAGGCTGGAATTTCCATCGAAAGGCAAATGTTATTTCTCAGGGAATTGTACTTTCCCCATACGTGGAGACATGGCGGGTTGTATAAAACTCTCCCACACACAAGATCACTCCACACAGGGCAAATAGGTGGCTTCCCCTACAGTTCCCTACCCCTGGGCCTTAAAGGTATAGGAAAATATCCTCCAGTAGTTCGACAGAAGATTCTAAGGAGTTTGAGCTCATTTAATTGTTAGCATCTCAATTGAGAATAAGGATGAGGTACCAGCTTAAGAACTGGAAGAGGTCAGGAGGGGAACCTCCTCACCAGAAGGAAAGCAGGTGGAGAAAGGCCAGGTAATTCACATACATCAAGTTGCAATAAGGTCACCATTTCCAAACACCGCTAACTTGGGCCATTATCCAAGTGTGACTCAGAGGTGGAAGGCTTTGTGTATCAGACCCCAGTTCCTCTGTGCTGTGGGACTCTGGGCTACTCTAAGATGTCCTTCTCCTATCCCAGCCCCAGGGTTGGGACCCAATCCCAAGCACTCAAACAACTTTAGGTACCCCAGAGATGGCCGTGGCATTTCTTTTTCTACCGAAACTCTTTTCTTTGTTGCAGCCAAGTCAAAGTGCTCGATGGTGAAGATGAATATTACAAATCTCTGTCACCCGTGGACTCGACCCCTGAGGAAGGCAACGCAGCCCACCCTTTCTTTCTTTTCTCGTCCTCAAAAGGAGCATCTGCTGCTCAGCACTGAGTTGTCCTTCCTGTGCCTCCAGTCAGTTGAGGGTAAGCACAATCATGGTAATTGACAGCTTGTCATTTAAAATGAAAGCCCTACAATGGGGTCACTTACTGAACAATTTGCAGATTCTTAACCATTTTCTCCTACTTCCATCACCTTCCCCACATCTGCTCTGCAGCTTGATCTGAGTAATCCCTTCTTTCCTCAAACTAGGAGTCTCTTGGGGACACCACTGCAGTAATAGCCACCATTCACGCCCCCATCTAAAAGGGTAACAATCTCACCATCAGCCAACTGTGGACACTGATCATACTTCCTTATTTTTTCCTACCACATCCTTCCCTGCAGAATCTGCCCCTGTGAACATCCAGAGGTTCCTTGCCTCCTCGGCTCTCCACAGCATCCCTTCCCCTTTGCTGGTCTTTCTATCCTGCCTGCCTCTCCCCAGGGGCAGGGCTCTGTTGCTGAGGGTCTCCATGCTGGCAGAGTATACCCAAGGTCTCTTAGGCCTGTATAATGTTTTGTGTATTTAGGGAGAGAGCCCTAAATTTTTTAGATTCTTCCTATAAGGCAAATGAACTCCTTTCTTGCTTGTTATTAGGGCAACAAAGCCTTTGCCTCTTTACTCCACCTTGTCAAGACACCCCCATTACCAGCAATAAAAGAAAGGAGTGAGTTGGAAAGAATCTTTGGACCTGTCAGAGTCCATGTCACATGGTTTTGTAACTTCCCACTCTCTGGTCAGCTGTCTGCAGGAATCATCCTCTCTCATTCATCTCTGCGTGCACAGATCTTATACAGTGCCTGACATAGAGTGGATGTCCAGTTAATGCCCACCCTCGACTGAGTGGAGAGACCTTGCTATACAAACATATCTGATAAAAAAGTTACTTTCAATTATATGTTATATGTGATTAATCACTTTTATTATCTCGTAAGTTCTGATTTTTTGTTCAAGGTTGCGCTAGTCTTATTGTAATGATGTTATATTACACATTATAATACTCAATATGATTCAACAGGCAAAACAATATGTGAGATTTCTGTGTGATGTAAAAAACCTACAAAACCCTTTCCCTAGAACAAATATTCTCAATGGTTTTTTTGTTTGTTTGTTTGTTTGTTTGTTTACATGGCAGATAGTACACATGGGAATACTCAGATTCTGAGAAAAATAAACTTGAGGCAATAGGAAAAAGAGCTTTTTAAAATTTTAAAGGGAAGAGTTTTAATAAGCATTTTACAAACATAAATAATAAAATGAGGCATTTAAAGATTTCAGAAATTGTAATTTTACAAGAAAAAGAAAGCCATTAATTCAGTAATCAAACTTTACTTTTTAAAAACAGTCAATTTTTTTCCCAGACCTTCACCCCAAAGGTAATGTTGTTAAGGCATGTGAGTAGAGCAGAAGAAACACAAATGACCATCATTTTATTGTTTAAAAATTATATATATATATATATATATATATATATATATATATATATATATATACATATACATATATACAGTGTATATATATATATATATATATGTGTGTGTGTGTATCTTAGCATTATTATTAATATAAGTATTTTTTGGAAATTTCACTTTTATCATTGATTTGTCTACTTTTGATTTGCTAATATTAGCTGCTTTTCAGTCTGTTGAATAGAAATGTTCACAACTTCCCACTAATCCATGTACAACATAATTGTATACCTGCCTTGTTTCTAATTAAAACTTATCTATAAAAATTTTTTAAAGGAAATAGAAGTTATTATCTATATATATAAAAGGCTAATATGCAAAGTGTCCCCTCGGGAGTTCAACCAGGAGACCGGGAGTTCACTTGCTCTCTATTACATGTGCTGACCACCAGGTGGCAGTGTGGAATGAAGGTAGGCTCCAACCAGCAACCATAAGGTCCCAATCGGCCTTGATCACTGTCCAGGCCTAGGGAGCCCACCCATGCATGAATTTCGTACACTGGGCCTCTACCCTGTTTCCCTGAAAATAAGACAGTGTCTTATATTAATTTTTTCTCCCAAAGTTGCACTAGGTCTTATTTTCGGAGGATGTCTTATTTTCTGGGAAACACAGTAGTAAAAACCATAATTCAGTAGCTCTGTAATAATTACTCATTGCCACAGCAATAACTCCTAGCACTGCATTAGAAATAGAGTTCACTATTATACAGCATAGGTAAGACAGACTCTAGATATTATTCTTGAGCTAGTTATAGTGCCACAAACTCAAAATGCAATTCTTAAAAGGAATTGATGAGAATGATGTAAGCTGGAATTTCATAAATGTCTTATTAATTTTATCAAAATAATAAGCACATCTCAAAAACAAAACCAAAATAAAATAGTACAGAGAGTTTATAGTGGAAAGCAATCTTCTCTATGCCCCTACCTTAGTCCCTGAGAAGCAACTTTTTTTATTATTATTATTTCTAATTTTAATTATTGTAATGACTTCCAACATGTCTCTGAATAATTTGCTTCTGTGTTCTTGATTTACTATTTTAGACAATATCTACTCTCTCTGTCTATGAAAGATGTGCATTGTATCTTAATTCCCCTCTCTTGACTTCTTCTAGTGCTTAAATTTTATGTTTAAATTTTTGTTGATCGCTTTTTAAACTTTGAATTATATACAATAATTAAACACCTATTTTTGTGCTTTTGACTTTAATAGTATCTATGAGGCTGCCTTACATGAAAAAAACAATAGCCTGAAAGACAATGTCAAGTGAATAGGATAATGGACCCTGGACAAAACAGAAATAATTCTGAGGGTAGAATAGTTTTTTAAAATTTAACTGTAAACTTCTGGTGCTCATGTTCTGAGCTGCTGTTTCTTCTTCCATTTTAGTTCATCTGCACATATGCCTCCATCCACTTTTTTACACTTAATTTAAAATATCATACATATATAGAAAAGAACACACATTAGAAGACTCAGCTCGGTAAGTTATCAGAAAGTGAACATCTGTGTGACCACTCATGCAGCCAAGAGTAGAAGATTGTTAGCATCCTAGAAGACTCCCTCATGTCCTTTCCCAATCACTACTACCCCCAGCCACCTCCCCAGAGATAAGCACTCCCATGACTTTTATGATAAACACTTCCGTGATTTTCTTTATAGTTTTATCACTTACATGACCCCTAAACTCTATAGTTAGATTTTTTTATATATATATATATTTCTAGGTTTTGGGAAGTTTATATAAATGAAATCATGTAGTATATCATTTGGGGGATCTTGGTATTTTTTTTTAATTTAATGTTATAATTCCTAGTTTCATCTAGTTGTGGAATGTAAATATAATGTATTCATTTTCATGATTTCAGTATATGAATATGCCCTAACTGACTTACCTATTCTACTTTTGATATATAAATATGAATTGTTTGCAATTTGGGACTATTTTGGAAGCTGCTACCACCAGCATTATTATATATGTCCTAGTGTATGTTTGGATGCCTTTTTGTTGACTGTCTATCTAATATTAGAATTGCAGGTAAACATATCTAAGGTAAACATATCTTCACGTTAGTAGGTAATGCCGAACTGTTTTCCTGAGTGAGTGTAGTAATTTGCAATCCTACCAGAGATATAAGAAAACTTTCATTGGTCTGCATTCTCACCAATTCTTGCTATTATCAGTCTTCTTCATTTGGGCAGTCTATATTTTACCCCTTTTTTTATTATTTGAAAAAATGCTAGTTGTATACGTTGCAACTTTTCTCCACTAGTTTGCTTTTTCTTTCATTCTCTTAAAGTACTCTTTGGTGAAAAAATAAATAAATTAAAAAATAAGTGTAATTTGCCATAGGTGGTTTGGCTCAGTGGACAGAGCATCCACCTATGGACTGAAGGGTCTCAATTTTGATTCCCAGTCACGGACATACACCTCAGTTGCAGGCTCAATCTCCAGCCCTGGTCAGGCACGTGTGGGAGGCAACCAATTGATGTGTCTCTCTCAAACTGATGTTTCTCTTCCTCTGTCTTTCCTGCTCCCGTCTACGCTCTGTGAAAATCAATGGAGAAATATCCTTGGGTGAGGATTAACAAAACAAAACAAACAAAAAAAATGTAATTTTAAAATAGTACAACTTACCAATGTTTTCATTTCTGATAGGTGGCTTTTTATATGGCCTGTTAAGAAGTCTTGGACTACAAAGTCATAAAGACATTTGCCTTTAGTATCTTCTGGAAGCATTATTATTTTGCCTTTTACATTTAGATCTTTAAACCACCCAAAATTGGTTTTGCAAATGGTATGCAGTGGGGTAAATGTTCATGTTTTCTACAATAGATATTCAACTGCGTCCACCTCATTTAATGAAAAGACCATCCTTTTCCTTCTGCTCTAAAATACTACCATTTATATATTATAAATCAAGTGTTCATGAGACTGTTTCTATATTCTCTATTCTATTCCATTGATCTATTTGTTATCCTTGTCTTAATTATAATAGGTCTTGGTATATGGCAGAGCAAGGTTTTCAGTACTTTTTTCTTCTCCAAGAGAATTTTTCTTCTCCTTGATTAATCTAGACACTTTGCATATTACAGAAGCAAATAATCAACTTTTGGGGGAAAAATCTGTTAGGGTATTTTTTTAATTATCTGAGTCTATAGTCAATTTGGAACGAATTTCACGTTTATAATATTGAAGTTTTCAATCCATGAACATGGTATATCCTTCTATTTAGTTAGTTATTCCTTCTCTTCTTTCAAGAATGGTTTATAATTTTATGTAAGAAATCTTATCCATATTTTGTTGATTTTATTCCTATGAATTATATAAAATTTGATATCATTTATAGGATTTTAATTTTTTTTGTTTGTTTTCTATTTGTTGCCTATTATAGACTAAATGTTTGTGTTCCCTCAAAATTCACATGTTCATATGTTCATGAGGATGAAGCCCACATGAGTGGGATTAGTGCCCTTATAATAGAGACTCCAAAGAGTTTACTTGCCTCTTCCACCATATGAGGACACAGTAAAAAGATGGCTATCTATGTACTGGGAAGCAGTCTCTCATCAGACACAGAATCTGCCGGCACCTTATTCTTGAACTTCTGTTGTTTAAATCACTTAGCCCGTGGTCAGCAAACTGTGGCGGCTTGAGAGCCACATGTGGCTCTTTGGCCCCTTAAGTGTGGTTCTTCCACAAAATACCACGGCCTGGGCGAGTCTATTTTGAAGAAGTGGTGTTAGAAGAAGTTTAAGTTTAAAAAATTTGACTCTCAAAAGAAATTTTAATCGTTGTACTGCTGATATTTGGCTCTATTAACTAATGAGTTTGCCGACCACTGAGTCCTAGGCCATAGTATTCTGTTATAGCAGCCTAAACAGATTAAGACATTGTTACATAGAAATACATTGATGTTTTGCATTCGAGACCTATAAACTGTGCTAAATTTATTCATTCATTTCAATAATATATCTGTAGATATTTTTTGAATTTTCTACATACACAATTATAACCTCTGCAAATAACTATGGACTTTTTCTTCCTTTTTAGTATTTCTACTTAGCTTTTTCTTGGCTACTAGTTTTACCAACGCTTACGTGTGTATCTGCAGTTGGCTACAGGTCAGTTAAGCAGATTTGCTGATGTTGGCTGGGTTCCTCACATATCTAGAGCCACAGCAGGGACAGCTGGGTTAACTTAGTTCTTTTTGACATGGTCTTATCCTCCAATTTGCTATTATCCAGAAATTATAGTGACAGAATTTCCGAAAAGGGGGTTGGAGGGGAGGAGAGGAGGGGTCTGCTGAAGCTCAGCACTAGCATGTTATCAATTTCAATACTTTTTTTTATCCAAAGTGAAACATAAGGCTAGCCTAGATTCAAGAGATAGGTTAATAGAATCCATCTCTTGATGGGAGATGCTACAAGGTCAATTACATTGCAAAGGGAATGAATACAAAGGGAGATAGAGAATTAGAATAATTTTTGTGATCAATCTGCCATACTGACCTGGCTAAGATTTCTAGTACAAGGTTGATTAGGAAGGTTAATAGCAGGACCCTTGCCTTTTTTCCTCCAATCGCAGAAGGAAAAATCTTTACTATTTCACTATTAATTATGATAGTTGCTGTTTCTTTTCTATTCCTAAAAGGGATTTATTCCCTTACAAGGAGATATTTGATTTTATCACATACTTAGTTTTTATATATTTAAGTAACTTACTTTTTTCTGATTTTATCAAATACTTAGTTTTTATGTATTTAAGTAGCTTATTTTTTTCCTTTATTTTGTTAATGTAATGAGTTACATTTGTTTTCTAATGTGAAACTGACTTTGCATTCTTGCAATATGTACAACTCTATCATATTGTCTTATCCTTTAACATATTGCTGCATTTGATTTATTAATTTTTAAAAAGATATTTATGTTCATGATGAAATTACGAGAAATAAAAAGAATGTAAATTTTAATTCTCATAATGACATTCATTCTTCCTTAAAATTTTTTTAATTCACTAGGAAAGCTATTTGTGCCTGCAGTTTTTTATGAGGGAAAGTTTTAATTATGGATTAAATTTATTTAATAATTTATGGCTATTTATATTATCTAGTATTTCTTCCTGTGTCAGTTTTGGTAGGATTTATTTTTCTAGAAATTTGGCCATTTCTTTGACATTTTCAAATTTGGTTAGAATTATTCAAAATCTTTCTTAAGTTATTTTTAATATTGTAGAATCTATAATAAGGCCCCTTTTTCATTTTTTTAAAATATATTTTTATTGATTTCAAAGAGGAGGGGAGAAAGAGAGACAGAATGATGAGAGAGAATAATTGATCAGCTGCCTCCTACACACTCCACATTGGGATCAAGCCCCAACCTGAGCATATGCCCTGACAGGGAATCGAACTTGACCTCCTAGTTCATAGGGCGACACTCAGCCACTGAGCCATGCCAGCCGGGCCCCTTTTTTATTTATGATGAAAACAATAATTTGTGTTTTCTGTCTTTTTCCTTGATTAGTCATACCAAATTTGTCAATTTTATTAGTCTTTTAAGGGAAAAAAAACTTTTGATTTTGTTCATCTTTTTCATTACCTATTTGTTTCCAATTTCACTGAATTTTGCTCTGATTCTTATTCTTTTTTTTTTTTTTTTTTTTTTTTTGCATAATTTGCTGGGGAGGGGGGAGAGGTTCTTATACATTTTTGGGATTTTAATCTCTCCTTTCCAATATATTCATTTAAGCTATAATTTTTCCTGCAAGTAAGAAATTAGCAGCAACATATAGCATTTCTATTCAGTTTTTAAAGTTTTTAAATATCCATTATGATTCCTTTTTTTGACCCTTGAGTTTTTCAGAAGTTTATTAATTTCTAAATGTACAAGGATTTTCTTTTATTTTTGTTGTTGAGTTCTGGCTTAACTGTGTATGACCAGAGAACAAATTCAGTATGGTTTCAAGACTTGGATATTTATTGAGACATTATGGCCCAGCAGATGATTTTTTAAATAAAACTTCTAAATATTCCATATATATCTAAAAATAGGTATATTGTGTGGTCTTCTCCATATGCACAGTAGATCAAGTGTGACAATTGTCATCTCCCCCATACTTACTAATTTTTTTACTGCTACTTTCTATCAGTTAAGAGAAGTATATTAAAATTTCCTACTATCACTATGAATTTTCCTATTTTTTCCTTTAGTTTTGTCAGTTTTTTTCTTTATCTCTTTTAAGGCTATATTATTAGGTATATACACACTTTTATTATTCTCTGATAGCTATCTAAGAAATTATAATATGCACCCTGACTTACCAAAATCTGATATTACTTGGCATTTATACCCTCTTCTCAGGAAATGCAGGAATTCAGGGGCCTTAAAACAATCTCTATCTATCTTATATATTCTTTTTGATTATATTGCCACTGTTGTGGTATATTTTAATTTGGATATGTTTTATATCCCACAAGTCATTTATTATTGTTTTCATTACTCTTCACTTCTTCCCACATCTTCCGACCTTCTATTCTGGGATCTGTTTTCCTCTGCCTAATGAGCACTCTTTAGTGTTTTCTTTAGTCTGAGTTTATTGCTATAAGTTTTTTGTTTACCTGAAAATGTCTTTATTTCCCATTAACTCTTAAAGGATATCTTTGATGAGTGTAGAATTCTATATTGGCAGTTATTAGAACTCTAAAGATAGCACTTTATTATCTTCTGGTTCTCTTTGTATCTATTGAAAGGTCAGCTGTAAGCCAAATTGTGGTGCCTTTGAAGGCAACCTGCCTTTTTTCCTGACTGCTTTTAATGTTTATTCTTTCTTTGGTTTCTAGCAGTTTTGCTATGATGTGGTTCTCACTCATGTTTTCTTACTCTCTTGATTATTATTTATTGTGTGCTGGAAATTACATTTGCAAAATTGTATATAAAAATTACATTTGCAAAATTTGAGGCCCAGCATAACATTCCCTTCATTCATAAAACAGAAATATTTGTTGGGACCTTGAATAAATTAGAGTTGCTTTAATCTAACTTTAGAGCCTGGGATGGTTTGAAACTGACCTGCAATCCCTGTGAGAACAGTGTATATCTGGTTCACCATCTCCTAGAGGGGAGCTCTGTGCAATTCCAGGTCAGTGTGTGTGTGTGTGTGTGTGTGTGTGTATGCGTTCCCGTGCTAAGAGGTTACATGTTTAACACTCCAACTTTTGTCCCTTTGGCTCTACTGCTCAGCCTCTTAGTTGCACCTTCTTCTAAGCTTCTTTTAGTTACCTCTTCTGGAAGAAAAGTTGCCCCAAATGCTGAGCTATCTTTTCAGAACTTCTGTCTTCTCCTAGACATTTAGTCCAGTATTTCTTTTTTTATTATTATTATTAATATATTTTATTGATTTTACACAGAGAGGAATTGAGAGGGACAGAGAGTTAGAAACATCGATGAGAGAGAAACATCGACCAGCTGCCTCCTGCACATCCCCCACCGGGGATGTGCCTGCAACCAAGGTACATGCCCTTGCCCGGAATCGAACCCGGGACCTTTCAGTCCGCAAGCCGACGCTCTATCCACTGAGCCAAACCAGTCCCGGCTTAGTCCAGTATTTCTTCACTCTCTTGTCAGCTTTCTCAATGTCTTCAATTAGGTATATTTTAAATTTCATCCTAATTTACTATTTGACCCCAAGGAAAGGCAATTTGGATTACATAGTTTTTTACTACTGGAAGCAAGTCTCTTCTATCCATTTTTTTCAGAAATATGTTGAAATCTCTTCCTTTGATGATTCCAGTATGATCTTCCATTCTCATCATAATTTTGAGTTTCTTTTTTACTGTCATTTAAATGAGGTCTCCTTAAAGAAGATCAATTGTGTGATGCTGTTTGTCATGTTGTAACTTGCCCTGCTTAAAATTGTTTTCGATAAATCATTTATAAATATCAGTAATTAAACTATAATTTTCATAACAGCTTTACTGATATATCATTCACGTACCATACAGTTCACCCCTTTAAAGTATGTAATTCAATATATTTAAACTATTATTAAGAATAGATTATTTGTTCCAAACCTCATGACTAATTTCCAGAAATTACTGTCTTAAAACACTACTGTTGAGATGACCTAGGAGCTTATAGTATGGAAGAGGAGATGTGATACATGCATAACTCTTCTCTAAAACTTGGCAGAGTAAGATCAGAAAAGGCAGCATAACGGAATGTTTTATGAAGAAAACAATATTTAACCTAAATCTTAAATGCTGGGTTGGGAAGGAGTAAGACAAACTGGCATCCTATAAAGTGACACAAGGGCTGCTGTTAGCCCTTGGTGTGAATTAGGGCGGGGGTGGGGAGGTGGGAATGCCCTCCCCTATTCCAAGCACCGTTGTGCAACTGGAACAACCACAAGTGTCTGGAAGAGTCCAATCAAACTGAAGCAGCAGAAAATGTCAGGTCTTGTTTTGGTTTGACTGAGCATAGAATATCAATCAGTGGTAAAACCGGAGAAGTTGGTTGTGGAGGACTTTGAATGCTGTGCTGGGAGCTTGTTCTCTACTGGGCAACAAGAAACCCCTGGGGATTTGTTCAAAGGGATGCCATGAACAGAGCTGGGATTTGAAAAGTGCTTGTGGCAGCAATGTGAAGGGGAGTGAGAGGCCAGGAGATCAGTTAGAAGACTTCTGTGGTAATTCAGCAAAAGGTATGAAGACCTAAGTTAGAATAATGGAAGGAGAATAGAAAAGGATGTGAAACCAATACATCTTGCAAAAAATATGGGGTGGTGAAGGCTGGAGAAGGAAGAATAAATTAAAGATGACCTAATGCAGAAGAAATGGGTCAAAATCTGGAATTTATCTGTAGTTTATTAACTGGATTAGCAGTCATTTTTTTTTTTCATACTGCTAAACTAGAAAAGGATTGTATCATATATACCATTTTATATATACTTCAATGTTCAGACACTATTCTTAAAATTAATGTTTAGGAATTCCTTTTTTAAAAAATTACCTATGATACCATTTTTCTTTCTTTTCTTTTTTTTAGAAAATTCCTTCTTGAGGAAGTATTTCATTTTTTTAATATATTTTATTGATTTTTTTACAGAGAGGAAGGAAGAGGGATAGAGAGCTAGAAACATCAATAAGAGAGAAACATCGACCAGCTGCCTCCTTCACACCCCCTACCGGGGATGTGCCCACAACCAATGTACATGCCCTTGACTGGAATCGAACCTGGAACCCTTCAGTCTGCAGACCAACGCTCTTATCCACTGAGCCAAACCGGTTTCAGCTGATACCACTTTTCTATAGAGCTGTTGAGTCATATTAGTCTTCGTCCTAAGTCAAATTTGTGTAAAGTAGTAATTTTAAGGAATATTGAGATGCTTATTTCCTCTTAAATATTTTCCTATTTGTATCCATAACTCATTCACAATACCGTATCTAATCACACCCAGTTATTTGAGTCATTTGATCCATTGAGGACTTTCAATAAAGTCACAAACTTGTTATTAACCAGGTTAGTAGGTTGAATGACTGACCTGCTCATCAGTTCAGACTGTGTTTATATAATAGGTAAACACTAGTTTGGCTGTTTTTACTGAAGTACCCAGCCAAATCAGGTTTTTAGTAAACTCAATGTATGTCACAGAGGAGGATTTTGTGCATTTACACACAGGATAATGAACCAGTGATAACCTGTGAATAAAATGGGGGGGAAAGGGGGGAGCTTATGCCTATTTTTCAGTTAGGTAATGCTTCCCAATTATATAAACCTCTGGTATTTACTGTCTCCAAACTATTGGATAGAATGCTAGTTTTTTGAGTGGCACAGAATGTTTTATTCATTCACACACTCTTGTGGTTTTACTTGGCCATGTATTGTTCAAAATAAAAGGAGAGGAATAAAATAAAATGACAACAGAACTCTTACTGCCACTCACCCTACAATGTTAAAAACAAAGGAAATACTTCTACCAATTAGCATGTACCGGACAACTCTGGATGGTTTGATATCACTGGGTAGTCTTCAGGACATAAAAAATGATCTATGACTGTCCTGTACACATGAAGGTTCTATTTTGGGACAGCGAGAAAACAAAATACTCTGGCCAATCTCTTCTTTTTACAGAAGAGAAGGCAGAGATCCAGTGACTTGCCCAGGGTTCACACAGTGAGTCAATAACAGAGTGAAGACAAGAATCCAGGTCAGTTCAGCCTACACTCTGGGTTCTCTGCCTGAACCGAACTGTCAGGCTTCCCAGTGATGTCATACTGTCTAAGACCAGCCTCATTTGTACACAAACAGACAACTTACCTAGAAAGGAGTTGTCCTTCTTCCCAAAAATGTTTCTCTACATAATTCTCCGAATAGGTAAGATATTGCACTAGCTGGTTTGGCTCAGTGGATAGAGCATCAGCCTTCAGACCGAAGGGTCCCAGGTTCAATTACAGCCAAGGGCACATATCTTGGTTGCAGGCTCCATCCCTGGTCCCTAGTCCTGGTTGGGGTTCCTGTAGGAGGCAGCCAATTGATGTGTCTCTTTCATCAATTGATGTGTCAATTTCATCAAATACATCAATGATTCTCTACCTCTGTCCCTCCCTTCCACTCTCTCTAAAAAAATCAGTGGAACAATATCCTCAGGTGAGGATTAACCAAAAGAAATAAATAAAATAAAATTACTGATAAAAAAGAAGAGTAAGATATTGATACCAGGGCTAGTGCCTTGCAAGAACTCCCATAGGTATTTGTAGATATAATCTGAGGACATCTAAAGCCATTATTGATATTAAAATATTTAATGCATTTATTTAATGCACTTTCACTGTCATTCCCCCATATTATCTTCACAAGCCAGCTATGTGAAATAGGTAAAAGCCACAAAAGGTAAGCTCAGAAATGTTAGGTTGCCTGACCATGGTCAGAGAGCTAGTGGGGAGGAGCAATATGCAAATTCAGGCAATCAGAATCCTAACCCATGGTCTTCCAGTAGCCAAGCAACCTGCATTTCACTGTCCTTTAAGGAATGCTGATAGTGAATGACAATCTGCCTGGGGCTAGAAGAACAAAAATACAGTTTAATATAAAACATACTAATGCTTTTATGTAATTTTTACCTGAGAATAATGTAACTAACATCTACTGAGTGCTTATTATGTAGCCAGTCCTGTGCTTTACCCCAGTGCTCCTAAAACTCACAGTAACCTATTAGATAAATGTTATTATTAGTAGTAGCATCTTTTCAGAAAACTGAATTGTATTAAGTGTTTAGTGACATGCCCAAGACCTGGCAATTTGGTGGAGCAGGAACATGAGCCTGGATGGTTTGGGTCCAGAAGGCTCTTCAATCGCTTCGCTACACCACCATGCAACAGCTGCAGCCCCCGTAAGAGGCCTGCTGAGAAGGCCTGGAGGCGACCAGGTTACCAAAGGCTCCATGGAGGCAGAGTTGGGAAGAAAGTTGAAGTATGAAAGACAACTACTGGTTTATGAAGTATAAAATTATTAGCAATCTTGAGGCAGTGTAGAATAGCCTTGACAGGGATTTGAAGAGAAAGTTCACCTTTCTGGTGAAAATTAACAAAGCAAGGGGGAAAATGGTGGTGAGCTTTCTGTTTGGAGACAAACAGCCATCTTTTATCCTGAAGAATAATACATAAGATCGTTGTCACAGTTTACACTTTTGTTGTGATTAGTTTCCCAAATGAGTTAACTACTAAGCACTGGTCCTAAAACAATGAACCAGGAAAAACATCCGTGTTGAGGACTGATTGACAAGAAACAGTCTGGGGCATATTTTGTAAGGCAGCTTATAGGCACAAAGCACAAAGAGTGCCTACAGGAAAGGAGAAGCTGAAAGGATAAAGAGAAACAGAGGGAAAGACTTAAAAAAACAAACAAACAAAAAAAAAAAACCACCACTCCCAGACAAACTACAGCCAATGAGCCACAAGTAGCTAATAGCCTGTTTTTTATAGATAAAGTTTTATTGACATCCAGCCACACCAACTCATTTAGATGTGGTCCATGGCTGTTTTCACACTACAATAGCTGTATTTGGTCATTATGACAAAAAACTTATAACCCATGAAGACTAAAATATTTACTGTCTAGCCATTTATGGGGAAAGTTTGCAAACCCCTGCTCTAAACTGTTATTCAGAGACATGGAAAGAAAACTTTTCTCTAACCACTTTTCCAACGATTTGCAGGGGTGGGGTGGGAGGGACCAATAGATTTGGCCTAGTGAATCCCTGGACAAGAAGCCTAATAATGTGGTTCTGTTGCATTTTTTTTAAGTTGCATGATTAATACTATCATATAAGGATGGGACTATAGCATATGAACCAGTGAGGTAATCCTATGTAATGAACTACGTAGTGACCAATAACTATAGAATGCTTAACAGCTCACAGAGCACCTTTCAAAAAAGAGGGTTAAAAACATGACTGAAGGGACAGGAGAAGGAAGGAGCCTTCAAAGCCATGGTTTTCTCATTGTCAAGTGAGTGCACTGAGCTTCTCCATAGGGCCTATATCTGGGTTTCAGGGACACTCAATTATTAACTTCCTTGGCTTTTCCTGAACCACCAAGAAATCCCAAGACTTTAGGTACTGAAATTCAGCACCCAACATTCACTCCTAGATTTAGACATGTCCTTGAATGGTTCCATCAACTATCATCAGCCCTCACAATACCATAGGGCTCTGCAATGACTGGCCTAACATCTTTAGTTTCTATATGTATAATATGTCTGAGTGACTTAACAACTTCTCTTTCATTATTAGCAAATTTACACCCTTTCCCCAATATTTATAAATACAAGCTCAATATAACAAGAAGCAGTTCTCATCTGAACACTGCACAATTCTAAAGTTCTATTAAGGCCTCAGTAATATATTTCTGGCATTATTCTTTCTTTTTTTGTACTTTTTAATTACAATTGATATTCAATATTATATTAGTTTCAGGTATATAGCATCATAGTTGATATTTATATAACTTATAAGGCAATCATCCTGATAACTCTAGTACCAAGCTGACACCTTACATAGGCATGACAATACTATTGACTATATTCCCCATGACTATTCTATAGCTGCAGTTTGTACTTCTTAATCCCTTCACCTCTTCCACCTAATCCTTCAACACCCCTCCCATCTGGCAACCACTGATTTGTTCTCTGTGTCTATGGGTTTGTTTCTATTTGTTTTGCTTTTTAGATTCCACATGTAAGTGAAATCATATGGTATTTGTCTTTGTCTGACTTATTACACTTAGCATAATATCCTTTATGTATTACACTAAGGTCCAACCACATTGTCCCAAATATTTCATTCTTTTTTGTGGCTGATGAATATATATATATATTCTTTATCCATTTGTCAATCAATGGACACTTAGGCAGTATTCTTAACAATTAACTGAAGACTAAATCATGCATTTGGATCAGGTTAATTTCCTGTTATATGTGTTGGTGATTATCTCAACAGAAGTGAAATAAGCTAGTGAAGAAGTGTTTGAGAGATTTCATTGGAATCCTGTGACAGTACTTGGTTCAGTTTCCATCTTCACTGGGTTTCACTTACTTCCCCCTGCAAATATGAAAGGAGGGGAATAAATGTCTCTGACATTACATGTGTGTGTGTTTTTGTTGTTGTTGTTGTTGTTGTTGTTTCTCCTCCTTCCTGACTCCTTTCCCCATCCCCATTTGAAACTGAGAGCTCAGGGAACCCTTAGGGATAGAAGGCCAGGACAGGTCATGATTTATAATAGAAACACTTCTCCCTGATCAGCATACTGTAAGCTCAGTTGATCAAGTTATGTCATGGCAAGTTAAGTATATAATTCATTTCTTTGGGGGAAACTAGTCATATAATAATGGTATGTTTTATGTACAATATGTCAGTGGCACTGGGTTTACTAAAGAGGCTATATTCAGTATATCTTAGTCATTAATTATTCCCTTAGTGATTTATTATTATCATGAAGACATACAGATTGGTACTGGATGTTCAGGACTTCAAAATATTAAACTTTAGCCCTAGCCAGTGTGGCTCAGTGAATAGAGAGAGCATCAGTCCACAGACTGAAGGGTCCTAGGTTTGATTCTGGTCAAAGGCACTTGATCCCCAGCCCTGGTCGGGGCAAATGTGGGAGGCAGCTAATCAATGTATCTCTCTCACATCAATGTTTCTCTCTTTCTGTCTCTCCACCTCCATTCCACTCTCTCTAAGAATCAATGGAAAAATATCCTCAGGCGAGGATTAACAACAACAAAATATGTCAGACTTTAAAAGTGAAAAAATGTAATCTATCATCTGGACATTGTAGTATATTTTCAGCCTTCTTCCAAATAGCATCAGCATGTTCCCAAGCCTCAGGAGGACCGAGCTCCTAGACTGAAACCTCCACCCGTCAGGTAGATGTAGCCCAATGCCAGAACTCACAGAAATGAGAGGTAAATGCCTTTAACAGAGTAAATCCTTGTTACATCACATTTCCCTAACTTACCGCATAGAGGACTTTCAGTGGTCCCAATAAAATTTCCTCTGAATTGTCAGGATTTTATTTATGAATAAGAAGAGTCTGATAAACTTTAGTAGGTCTTCTAAATTAAGGAAACTAAGACCTGCTCTCAGAGCCGGAATGTAGCAATTCACTCTGATAAAGTAACATGTTTATTAGTTTGTAATATAAATCTGCTATAAACTACAATGCTTTCCTTAGTAACTTAATTTTACTTCCTGGGGTCCATTTCATAGTAGATGACAATATTTTATACTAGCTGATACTATTTTACATGGAATAAAGTATGATTTTCTTTTGAAAACATATTATTTAGGCCTTACACAATGTCAGACTACAGTGTACACACACACACACACCACACACACATTTTAAAGCAATGACATTTACTTGCACAGGCACCATTATACAAACAATGTAAAATAGCACACGTGTTTTAGCAGGTAGTTCACAAACTAAAACTACTGGGGAAATTTTGGGGGGGTAAAAAAAAATGGGAAAATTGGGGGGGAAAACAAAATGGGTGTCTGTCCCTAATTCCTTATAATGAATGTCTTTTTCTTTGGACCTTCTCTGTTGTTGTACAAGAGAAAAGAGATCAAGGTGAAAATAACAGGCAATAAGAACAGATAGGCTGAGATAAAAGAAAGTTTGCCAACCACCTGCCAGATGGAAATCCTTACAGTTCATGAGCATCCTATGATTTTTTTTTTTTTACAGGGAGACCTAGGTTATACACAGAAGATAAATTGCCTGAGTCTAGGACTCACAAAATTTCTCAGACCACCAAATGCTATTTTTTTTTAAATGTATGAATACATTCATCTCCATTTTTACTTTATGATCTGAGCTACAGAAAACTTACTGCCGCATTATGATCCAGGCCTCATTACCTCACGGTTAATTAGATCTCATTTGTAACGTGCTTTGAAGATGAAACGCATCGTATAAATGCTAAGAATTATTAAATAACATGAGAGGAAAATCATAATATAGATACATTGTTAACATTAATTTGTATTTTATCTCTTTGTATTATCTGCTCCCCAGCATTTGACATTTGGGGCTGAACTCTAGAGAAAGGCCGAGGGAGTTGCCACGTTTATTATGGTTGTGAGCTAATATTAAACTAGCTCCAAAGTAACATTGCCACACAAAAAAATGAGTCCTCAAGGAGAAACTAATTAGCTGGTCTGCAGAGATTCCACACTTATACTAGTTAAGTTGTTAACTAGTTAACCAAACAATGGGCCCCCTCCCACAGTTAGAAGGAAAGGTGTATGAATTCAGAAACAATTAATGAGCACTTCTGCTTTATCCCAAACAAGGCAAACTATACTAAGTGACTAGTAAAATCAGCCAAATTATTTTGGTGTGAAGCATATGATTCTACTTTGCATCCCCTTGTTGGTTGCAGATCCTGCTGCTGAATAGTTTAGGACGGTATATTATGTAGTGTTGACTGTTCCCTACGTTCTGCTGTCATCGGAGCAAGTCAAACTCTTCTCAAAGCTGTAGTTCTACTACTCCCGGTCCCTCACCACCTCCTTCGCCGATCCTAAATGGACAGAAGGACAGACAGAGGCAAACCTGCCTTGGAAAGTCCTTGGCAGCGTGCCAGACACGGGTCTACAAGGAAGAAAACGCTTATGGTCAAATATTCTTAAAATACGCTCAGTCGTGAGCACTCTCCGTAAAACAGGAAACAATGGGCCGAGTGCATTCAGTGTTTGCGAAGCGGTTAATGGGGCCACGGCAAGTCAAACTCCTCTCCTTACAGCACATCCTCGTTGTGAAGCTGGCTGCAGTCAGTGATGCTGAAGTTAATCCCAGGTCCTGTTCCAGGAAACTCATCCTTATTAAAGTAACATTAAGTGCTCCTTTTTTATTGATCTTCCCCTTCAGCTTAATGATAGGAACTTACTGATGTTTTAATAATAACCTCCCAAGCTTTATCCCGTTTTACTCTGCCTTGGTTACTGAAAGAGGCAGTGGAAATAACTTAGCATAAACATTTTTCAGATGTTTTTAAAGGCCAGGGGGAGGGGGAGAGAGAAAAAGATCCAATTGAGCCGCGTGTTAACAAAGATGGCTGAAAAACTAAAAGATGAAAGGGAGGCTCCAGCGTGAACATCAAAGAATTGTTAATGACAAGAAATACCATCAGGGTTAGCATCTCTTTTGTTTCAGCCCTTTCACACCTGCAGTGTGGGGTGAGCTAAACCTTTGTTCGGAAAGCCGAATTACCTCCATTAGCATTTATAGAAAAAATGGTTTGCAAAACAACAGGCCTACACTTTTCCTCGCTCTCCCCTTTTGCCTGGAAAGTCAGAAATTAATTAGGTATCTGTGGATTTCCTCCTAGTTACTGGTTGTAACTTTAGAAACGATAGAGGCGTAAGGTAATGGATTGCAAGTAAGCCTGGTTGAAATGTGAGGAGAGCTTTGTAACTGGGGGAAAAAGAGAGAGAGAGAGCGGAGAGAGGTAACACAAGCAACATGGAGCAGTGCACTTAAGCAGCTCAGGCATTACCAATAGCAAAATCAGAGCGTGAAATTCAGATTAGCCCTCCCCAGGCTGCGAGAGGAAGGGGGTATTGCGAAACTTGGCATGGCTGAAGGTGTAACCTGTTTTATTTGGCCCCCGAAAAATTTTAACAGATGGTGGGACCAGCTGTCTTTTTCAGCCATTTAATAAACTCTTTGGTGGTAACAGTTTGGAAAGTGGGGGTTTTTCATTTTCGGCCAGAGGAGAAAATAAAGAAATCTGTCCCAAATTGTCTTTGCCAAGTTGTAAAGCCGGGAAACACTGTGAAAAGTTAAAGGGGAAAAATTGAATAAACTATATTATCGTCATTGTATTTTTTTAAGAGCAACACAAACACAAATTTCCCTCTGCCAAATGAGTTGACTGACTACTGGCAAAATGTATTTCATACTGTTTCTTTATCTAGGATGTTAAGTTTGGTCTTTCAAAAAAAGATGCTTGGCTATCACATTGAATGCTCATTGACAAATTAATAGCATTGAAGGCAACTATCCACAGCATTGCAAAAAGAAACAAACTAAATATTTATTAAACATTAGTACTCATCGATGGTAAACACTTTCTCACAATGAATGAAGGGGTGAATTCCTTCCAATTTACATAATTAATCCAAAGGGCATAGAATACTCTTAATCATGTCATGTAGATTACAGAGCCCGGCTCCAGACCTTGGGGAATGGGGAAAATGCTCACGTCAAGTTTTTTTCAGGACAGGGTCTAAGAGATTTTGTTTTTGTCTCTAAAATATTTTGTACAATTGACAACTGTCCCCCTTCCCCCCACTCCCTCACCACCACCAGTTAAACAGCAACTCTCAATTATGGGAGAGAGAGTTTATTTATAAAGCTTCTCCCGGGATCGGCCATAAACACAACTCTTTGTAAATTTTCATGATTCTTGGCTGAGCGATAGCCACTTCTATATATTTGACAACACTTTATTCTGTCCACAAGCGTATGTTACAGCTAGAGTAATTGCCTCAAACAAATTGCAACAATAAAATATAAACTCTTTTTAAATTAGGAGAAATTAGACACACTGTTTTAGATGCCTCCCTCTAGAACCGCTAGTCACACTCAGGTAGGTGATAAAGAAAGAATGGATGAGTCTACCTGAAATAAGTTCACTCACTTATCTAATACTAGAGTCCCAGTGCACAAAATTCATGCACTGGAGGTCGGGGGAGGGGGTGGGTCCTTCAGCCTGGTCTGCACCCTCTCATAGTCCAGGACCCCCTATGACTGCTGACTTAGGCCCAATCACCCATTGGGCCTAAGCCAGCAGTCGGATATCCCTCTTGCAGTCCAGACCCCTTGCTTCTTGTTTTTTTGTTTGTTTTTTTAATATATTTTATTGATTTTTTACAGAGAGGAAGAGAGAGGAATAGAGTCAGAAACATCGGTGAGAGTGAATCATCGATCAGCTGCCTCCTGCACACCTCCCACTGGGAATGTACCCGCAACCAAGATACATGCCCCTGACCGGAATCGAACCTGGGACCTTTCAGTCCGCAGGCCGATGCTCTATCCACTGAGCCAAACCAGTTTTGGCCCCCTTGCTTCTTACTGCCTACCTGCTCCCTGCTGCTCCTTACTTCTCAGCTCACTGTTCCGTAGCGCTGCTACGGAGGCGGGACAGGCTCCTGCCACTGCCGCTGAGCTTGCCAGCCCTGAGCCCAGCTTCTGGCTGAGCAGAGCTCCCCCTGTGGGACCGCACTGACCACCAGGGAGCAGCTCCTGCATTGAGCATCTGCCCCCTGGTGGTCAGTGCACACCACAGTGACCTGCTGTTAGGTCAATTTGCATATTAGGGTTTTATTATATAGGATATACTAGTTCAGTTCTCTAGCTATTTGCCAAAATAACAATGCCATTTCCAATTCCCAAACACCATGAGTTGTGAAATGCCCTAGATAAATCATAGCTCTCTAGGGGGCACTTTCTTTAGTCTGTAAAACCAAACCATTATCCATTCAACACATTTTTATAATCCTCACCTGAGCATATGCTTGTTGATTTTAGAGCGATGGAAAGGGAAGAAGGGAGAGAGAGACAGAGACAGAGACAGAGACAGAGAGAGAGAGAGAGAGAGAGAGAGAGAGAGAGGGAGAGAGAGAGAGGGAGGGAGATATGAAAAAAATTATTGATCAGTTGTACATGATCTGACTGGGGATCAAACCCACAACCTTTAGTTGTACAGGATAACACTTTAACCAACTGAGCCACACCAGCCAGGGCCATTCAACACATTTTTAATGAGCACCAACTATCAGCCAAGCACTGTGCCAGAAACTAGTGATACTGAGGTGAACAATGTAGAGACAACTGCTGCTCTCTTAGTGTTTATATCATTTCACTGGTTATGAGGTATTAGAATGACAGAAATGCAACCAACTGGTGTGGTTTAGTGATTGAGCATCCATGCATGTACCAGGAAGTCACAGTTGGATTCCCAGGCAGGACACGTGTTCGGGTTGCAGGCTCCATCCCCAGTAGGGGGCATGAAGGAGGCAGCCAAATGGTAATTCTCTCTCATCATTGATGATTCTATTTTGCTCTCCCTTCCTCTCTAAAATCAACAAAAACATATTTTTTAAATGGCAGAAGTGCTACAATGTTCAGTCTTGGTCTATCCATCTAAAAATATATCAAACGTTGCCTATAAGTTTAACAATTTAATGTAGAGGAGGAGGGACTTGTCCTCCACTTTCAGTGGAAAACCATTAAGGAAGAGAAGTAGGAACTGCAAAAATTTTTTTATTTAATTTAATTGTATTGTTTAAGGTATTACAAATAATAGTACATATGTCTCCTTCCCCGTCCCCCCCACTGACCTCCCATACCACCTGGCACTTGCCCTCGCCCCCCACCCCCACCCCCAGTGTCTTGCTCTGTTTGTTTTGCTTATATGCATACATACAAGTCCTTCAGTTGGTTTCTTACCCTTCCAACCCTCCTCTACCTTCCCACTGTAGCTTGACAGTTTGTTTGATGTTTCTTTGCCTCTCTTTTTTTTGTTCAACAGTTTGTAATGTTCTTTATTATCCATAAATGAGTGAGATCATGTAGTATTTATCTTTCACTGCCTGGCTTATTTTACTTAGCATAATGCTCTTCAGATCCATCCATACTATTGCATATTATAATAATTCCTTCTTTTTTTTTTTTTTTTTTACAACAGCATAGCATTACATTGTATAAATGTACCACAGTTTTCTAATCCATTCTTCTGCTGATGGACATTTAGGCTGTTTCCAAATCAGCTATTGTAAATTGTGCTGCTATGAACATAGGGGTGCATATATCCTTTCTGATTGGTGTTTCTGTTTTCTTGGAGTATATTCCAAGAAGTGGAATTACTGGGTGAAGTGGCAGGAACTGAAAATTCTTAACAAAGAACTTGATTATCACATTTAACGCTCATAGATAAATTAATAGCATTTAAGGCAACTATCCACAGCATCACAAAAAAGAAGCAGACCCCAACAAAGCCTCTGGCTCCTCACTGTATCACTGTTGTTACCTGGTCACTGGTTTCAGACATCCCCTCTCTAACATATGATCGTCCAGAAATTATCATTATACATCATAGTGTGCTTTTCCAAATTATTGGGACTAAACAGTTTGAAATGGGATTGGGGAGAGGGGGAGAAATGAAGATTTACTTCATAGAAATAGAAGCTTTAACACTGTACCTGAAAACTAGGTTGATCTCATGGCTGGAAGGCAAATCTTGTCAACTAATTCCAGTCCCTTCCTCCAAAATTTTAGTATCTTTATATCTGTCTGATGAGCCTCTTATAGGTACCAAGGTCAATTTAAATACTGACACCAATTCTAATAGATTTTCTGGAATGTAGAAATGTAGTTCACCATGAATACAAGAAAAGAACGAAGAAATTGATATAAAATCCAACTAAACATATGCTGGAAAAATTATTTCCAATAATTATTTACAATAAAGTAGTATACTTTTCTTTCTTTCTTAATAGCATCAAATTAACGAGTGATTTGGGATTATGAACAGCATGGAATTTGGAACTAGTTGCCATTTTCTTGATTCTTTTTTTGTTGTTGTTGTTCAATAATTGTTTTGTGTGTGTGTGCTTTGTTTATTTGAGAGAGAGAGAGAGAGAGAGAGAGAGAGAGAGAGAGAGAGAGAGAGAAACATCTATGTGAGAGCACAATATAGATCAGCTGCCTCCTGCACATCCCCTACTGGGGTTGAAGCCTGCATCCCAGGCATGTCCCCTTGACCAAGAATGGAACCAGCAACCTCTTAGTGCATGGGATGATACCCAGCCAACTGAGCCACACTGGCTAGGGCTCGTTGCCATTTTCAATATCTTCAGGTTAATAAAGTTGAGATCCCGGTCTGTCAACCAGGCAAGCATAACTGGGCCATGGTTTGACACTGCCATAGCTGACCATCTCACCTTCACGGCTGCCAAGCAGATCACCAGCAATGGCACATCTCAAGTAGTAACCAGCAGAGTGGCCCATGGAACAGGGAGCACCAAAAACAGCAACTCTAGAAATAATCTTAGTGACATCCAAAGTGAGTTCCGGTAATAGACTAAGTCCATGTGCTGATGCTGCTTTCTTAATCCACTCTCATAAATAGAATACTGTATTTGACATTAACATTTTTTTTCTTTTAGTAATAAGTTCTTCCTAAAAATGAACTATAACATTCCTAGCAAAGATTTTATTCTAATGAAAAGCCAGGACTGCTAACATAATGAAGCCTATTAAAATGTGATAAATGAATGGATAAATAGATAAATAAATATAGCCTCAGAAATTTCCTTAGGGTTTCCAGGAAATGTCCTTAACTTCAGAATTCTCCAAATATCAAAAAAAACAAAAACAAAAAAAAACAACTCTGAGTTAAAAAAAAAAATAGTGCAGCCTGGACAGCATGGCTGTGGTTAAGTGTCGACCTATGAACCAGGAGTCACGGTCACATTCCCCATCAGGCACATGCCCAGGTTGCAGGCTCAATCCCCAGTGTGTGGGTGGGCATGCAGGAGGCAGCCAATCAATGATTCTCTCTCATCACTGATGTTTCTATCTCTCTCTCCCACTCCCTTTCTCTCTGAAATCAATAAAAATATACTTAAAACAATAAAGAAAAACACAGTGCAAGAACCTTTGTTTATAATTAGGCATTTTCTAATAAGATAAATTGTTTTTCTTTAATTGTATAATTAGTAGCAGTTAAATATTTAAATTTACAGGACTAGTTTAACAAATTAGTTAACAAATTAGAAGTATATGCAAAAATTAAATTACTTCTAGTTTAATTGTTATAGTTAATATAATCACAAACATTCTTGGTGAAATAGATCTCAATAATTTCAATAATAGCATTCAAAATATATTTAATGAATAATTGTTGTGTACCAAATACTGTAATCCAGATAGAATGATGACCAACAGATACCATTCATCTGGCACTTAGAGCCAAAAGATACCAAGGATGACAGGAAAGTGTGTGTGGGGGGTGGGGGGGAGTAAGAAGAAAACAATAAAGAGGAAAAATAAAGTAGAAAAGAGTATATTTATTGCTAGCTACTAGAATAGGCTATAAAATTACACACACACACACACACACACACACACACACATACACACACACTGTGTATAAATGAATGGCTATACTAGTTCAGTTCTCTAGCTATTCGCCAAAATAACAATGCCATTTCCAATTCCCAAACACCATGAGTTGTGAAATGCCCTAGATACACACACACACACACACACACACACACACACTAAACAGAATGTTGCTGGCACCAGAATAGACAACTAAGGAAATGAAGCAGCCAACAAAGATATAAAGTAAAAACAAGTAAGTATTTTGATGACAGAGTCAAAATAGCAAGTCAGGGGAGAAATGATTAAATTAATTATGCTGGGGAAATTGATTAAATTTTTGGGAGAAAAAAAGTTCAATCTTTGTCAAGAACTGTGATTTTTACTCACTTACGAGCTAACAAGTTAGCCTGCGTAGTTTTATGGATGTCGACAGAAGACACAAGACTCCAGAGTCAGAGACAAAACTGCAATAGAAGTAGCCAGAGAGTCAGCATTTGCACCAGTTCCCTGAGCCCAGTTCTAACAGGGTGATGCACAAAGGGCCAGACGATACTTGCACATTCAATGAATTGTCTCCCAACAGTCATTAAATAGTGCTTTATTTTAAAAAGAATTCTAGATAGAATGTAAAAAAGAAAAAAAAAGAAACTATAAAAAAAAAACTATAGAAAATATACATAAGTGCTTCCTTCCTTTACAGATAGGGAAACCTTTCTAAACACAAGGTCAAAGGCAAGTTAAAATAAAAAGAATAATGAATTTGACTAGAATGTAAAAATTTAAAGCCTCTCCATTTCAAGATACTATAAAATAAATTACACTGGAAGAATGGGGAGTTATTATTTAAGGGTAGGGAGTTTCAGTTTGAGAAGATGAAAAAGTTCTGGAGATGGATAGTGGTGATGGTTGCTCAACAATGTGTATGTACTTAATTCCACTGAAATATCCACTTAAAATGGTTAAAAATTGAAAATTTTATGTGGTGCATGATTTGAGGGAAAATATTTTAAGTATTAAATTTTTTTTTATTTTTATTTTTTTAATAAATTTTTATCGTTCATATTATTACAAATGTTCCTTTCCCCCCACCCCCCATTGCTCTCCTCCACCAGGTTCCCACCCCACCCTCTGCCCTTTCCCCACTCCCCATTGTCCTCATCCATAGGTGTACAGTTTATGTTCAGTCTCTTCCCACATCCCCCTCTCCCCTTTTCCCCAAGAATCGTCAGTTCACTCCCCTTCCATACCTCTGATTCTATTATATTCAACAGTTAATATTGTTCATCAGATTTTTTTTTAATTTTCCTTGATTTTTAGATTCACTTGTTGATAGTTACGTATTTGTTGTTCATAATTTTTATCTTTATTTACTTTATCTTCTGAAAGAATCCCCTTCAGCAATTCATATAATTCTGGTTTGGTGTTGATGAACTCCTTTAGCTTTTTTTTTATTAGCGAAGCTCTTTATCTGACCTTCGATTCTGAGTGATAGCTTTGCTGGATAGATTATCTTTGGCTGTAGGTTCTTACTATTCATCACCTTGAATATTTCTTGCCATTCCCTTCTGGCCTGCATGGTTTCTGTTGAGAAATCAGCTGACAATCGTATAGGTGCTCCTTTATAGGTAACTACCTTCTTTGCTCTTGCTTCTTTTAATATTCTCTTTGTCTTTTGCTGTTGGAATTTTAAGTATGATTTGTCTTGTTGTGGTCCTCTTTGGATTCCTTTTTTTTGGAGTTCTGTGCGCTTCCTGGACTTGTAAGTCTATTCTTTCACCAGGTGGGGAAAGTTTTCTGTCACTATTTCTTTCAGTATGTTTTCGATATCTTGCTCTCTCTCATCTTCTGGGACCCCCATAATTCTGATGTTGGTTCGCTTGAAGTTGTCCCAGAGGTTTCTTACCTTATCTTCAATTTTCTGGATTCTCTTGCCTTCTAGCTTCTGCGGAGGAGGGTCTTCTGGCTCTGTATGTTCCAACTCTTTGGTTTGATTCTTGTGATCTTCCATTCTGTTTTTAGGACTCTGTATAATATTTTTTATTTCAGTCAATGTATTCTTTATTTCTTGTTGATCCCTTATCATTTCTTGTTGATTCCTTATTAATTCCAGTTGATCCCTTTTCATATCCTCATAGGTCTTATCCATCTTTTCTAGTAAATTCTTGAAAAACCTTATAAGCTAGATTTTAACTCTATATCCAGTCGCTTTTTGTCCTCCATTTCTTTCGTTTGTGATCTATTTCGTCTTGGCATTTTCACAGCTTTCCTGAGTTGGTAGCCTTAAAAGTCTCTGTGTTCTGCTTGGATAGGGAGGGGTTTCAGGGAGGAGCCTGCAGGTTTGGCTTCTGTCAACCCTGCCCTATGCGGGCCCTTCAGTACTCGCTGCCAGCACCTCTGAGAGAAAGGTGCCCTCGATTTTCGCCTGCTGCCAAACTCTCCCCTGATGAGCCCGGTATTGGGGTTTAGTTCAGTTGGTAGTGGGATTGGAGGTGGCATTCAGAGCAGTCTGGAGCCCCTGTCTCCTTCCCACCAGGTCAATCCCGCGGCACAGCCAACTGTCCCTTCTCGCCTTCGGGACCTTCTTTCGCTGCTTCCCCAGGGCTCCACCTTACAGCCCAGCTTCCTCTGGGTGAGCCTAGGTCCCCGGCGTCTGGCCTAGAACTGGGGTTCAGAACAGTCGGAACTGGGGCCCAGCACAGTCGGAGCTTTTATCTCCTTCCTGCTAGGGAACGCCAGCCAGGCACTCGGCCTCCCTCCTCTTCGGCTCCAATCCCCTTCACGCACAGTGTGTCTCCATACCTCAGGCTTTTACAGCTCCTCCACGCTTCCTTCTGGTTTTCTCCTTGCTTCTCGTTGTAGAGTTTCCAGTCAGTCAACTTTCCTGTAGTTCTGGGTAATGTCCATTTTATATTTTATTGAATGTGTATTTTATTGAAATTGTTGTGTGGCTGCGGCTAGGTGTTTACCTGTCAGCCATCTTGGAACAACTCTAAGTATTAAATTTTAAATGTAAGCTAGAAATAACATCTATTGCATATGATAAAGGCTAATGTCCTTACTATTTTTTCATTCAACAAAAATGTATTAACAGCTATGATGCACTAAGCATACAATGAAAACTAAGAAATTGTAGTATTGCCTTCAAAACCATAATAAATTCCACAAATATTATGAAGAAAAAAAAAAACTTCCCAAAAAAGAAACAAAGAAAAGAGACATGGATAGGCAGTTCACTAAAGAAGAATTGCTATCTATTAAAAAATGGTCAACTTTGCCGGGACCGGTTTGGCTCAATGGATAGAGCGTCGGCTTGGGGACTGAAGGGACCCGGGTTCGATTCTGGTCAAGGGCATGTAACTTGGTTGCGGGCATATCCCCAGTAGGGGGTGTGCAGGAGGCAACTGATCGATGACTCTCTCTCATCGATGTTTCTAACTCTCTATCTCTCTCCCTTCCTCTCTGTACAAAATCAATAAAAATATATTTAAAAAAAAAAAAAAAACATAAAAAAAAAAATAAAAAAAAAATAAAAAAAAAATGGTCAACTTTGCTAGTAATAAAAGAGAAATTACAAAGTACCATTTTTACTTTAGAATGGCAATTTTTTCTTAATCTCAGAGTTAGTGAGAATACTGGGAAATGTGTACTGTCAAACTCTCCTAGTAGGATTATAAATAAGCCTGAACTTCCTGGCCTGAAACCTGAAAAGAAGAAAAATAAATATGTACATATATCTTTGAAAAAATGCTTATTCCTCACCCAGCTATTTCCCTTATTGGAATGCATCCTGAGAGAATGGTCTGAGATATGTGCAAAATCTTGTTCATTGCAGCATCATATATAATAACACATACACACAAAAATCAAATTATTTAAATATTCAATAGGAGGCAGTAATTAGGTATAATGGTATAAATATACAATGGAATAATACAATATAGTCTTTAAAATGGCTAAACAGGATGGAACAATAAGCTTGATTATTTTTTAAAGTGCAAAATGACACTATATTCAATTTTTAAAAGCTCTAAACAGCCATGAAAGATATTAGAAAGATATATTCTAGATGATTGGCAATATTATCTCTCTGATTAAACAGTTAATAGTTCTTATTAAACAGTTAATGTTTAAGGGAAGAAAGTAATTGGCTCTTTTTATTTCACTAGAAATTTGTCTTATTTACATTTTAAGAAACCTAATTATAATTGAATTCATTCTTTAATGCAAAAATGCTTTTCTGTATAATCTTTTTAGCATTGTTCATTCCTGTTTTAGAGCAGTCTGTTTCCTGTTAAAAGGATTCTGGAAATGAACTCTCCTTCAGTCCTCCAGAGGAAAGGCCTTATAAACATCTTTATTAAGATAATTTAAAATCATGGCATATCATGATAATGGACACTTATGTAACTACTAGGGGCCTGGTGCACAAATTCATGCATGAGTGGGGTCCGGCTAGGTGGGGGAGGGGATGTGTGAGGTTGGCCAACCAGCCAGTCCTGCCCCAATCAGAGTGGGGGGGGGGGGGTCCAATTGAAGGCCAGGCCAGCCCGGGGGAGAGGCCGGTTGGCTGGCTGCAGTGCACATCATAGTGACTGGTCATTCCAGTCATCTGGTCATTCTGGTCGCTTGGCTTTTATATATATAGATTGGAAATTTTAATTATCTTAATTATCAAGGGATATGGGAAAACACTAAGGTTAAAATATAAAGTAAGACTAGCAGGGTAAATACGTATGATGTACATTTATAGCTTCAACTACATATTATATATGGGAGCAAGGGAGGCAATAAGAAGATGACTAGAATATGCTAGAAGAGTGAAATGATGGGTAATCAGGTTAAAGTTCACTTCTATGGTTTTATCTAAATTTTCAACAAATATGAAAAAAGAGGAGATGAGTGAGTCTAGAAAACAGATTAATATTGAGAGGAAATTTAGATTATTTAGACCAGCAATTTTCAACCAGTGTGCTGCAAGAACTTTTAAAACCTGCAATTCTTGACTATTTAGTCAGAGGCACTGACCTCTTTTCCTTAGATTGTCAAATAAAAAAAAATTAAAAATAACAATAGCCAACACAGCAGTAGCCATCCAGTGTGAATGAATAAAAAGTATACCCATTTTTTTTTTTGTCAGATTGGCAAAAATTTGTATTTTTGGTGTCCCACAGAATTTTAGTCATTCATTTATGTGTGCCATGAGATGAAAGGGTTGAAAATCAATGATTTGGACCAAGTCTCACTGGGGCCTGCACTTTTGTGGAAGTCACCACTTATCAAGGAGTACAGCCTCAGTTTTGCAAGCTCAGTTCAATCTATCAAGGGATGGTCAGGCTCTGGAGGACTAATAAATATAACCCAGTCATTTTCAGATGTTTTAAGCCAAGAGCCTTTCCTTCTTGTGAAGTCACAAAAGCCTATGAAACACAGAGTGAGCTGTTGTATTGAAGCCAGGAGCCGGCAAGCTCCCCAACCCCAAATGCCCTAAGACTCCTCTGCTAAACTCCTAAGCTTTAGGCAAGTTGAAAGTTCTGTCTACCTAATCTTTAGTTAGTTAGCCTTCATCAGAGGGATTTTTTTTCCATTAATTTTTTTTAGAGAGAGTGGAAGGGAAGTGGGGAGAGAGAGAGAGAGAAATATCAATGTAATAGAGACACATCAATTGGTTGCCTCTAGCACACTCCCCAACCTTGGCACCCAGGATGGGGAGGGGAAGCACATACCCTTTACCAGAATCGCAATCCTGTAATCCGAGGGCCAACAATCTAACCACTGATCCAAACCAGCTAAGGCAGAAGACTGATTTATAAAATAAGATAGCAATTTACTGTCAGTAAGCAAATATAACCCAGTCTACTAAGCAAATTCTAAGATCATGTTAAGATGACTGGGAGGTTGAAGTCAATGAATCAGAGGAGTGGTAGGCATATTTCTCAAAGAGCTGACTGACTGAGAACCACCTGCATCACAGCCATGGCAGACCTAACATGTGCTCTATTCCAAACTTACTGATCAGAGTTTCCGAGCGTGGAGCCCCCAGTCTGTGCTGAGGCACTCTCTCCAAAGGAGAGGGTGTGAAGGTCTGATGGCCTGGTGAACCAGCTCCATCAACTGCCCGCTGCTCAGGGATATTTTTCCTAGAAGGCAGGACCACTGACACTGCCTTCTCATGGCTGAAAAATACTTCCTTTTTCAAGACTGTTTCCAATAGTCCACCTCTGTCTCCAAGATTCTCTAACCTTACACCATTGTCATCCTATGTTACACATTCAGATCAGAGTTGAGAGAAACATCAAGTCTCATCAGCAAATAATGTCTTGGTAGTTTGAGAGATTCCCAAAAATACAGTAATGTAATACATACTTATTTCCATTTCAGAGGGAGGTTTTTTCTGATGTTGCCAATTTTCACTATACATTCTACTTGGGACCTGGAAATCTCTATCCTATATAATACAAGGCTAATATGCAAATAGACCAAAAGCAAAACAACCAGAACAACCAACCAAACGATTTCTATAATTTGCGCTGACCACCAGGGGGCATGTGCGGGACATTGTGGGTGTTGGCTGCAGCAGGATGATGGAGCAGGTGAGCAGGGGCTCCAGACCAAGGCAGAGTGCTGGTCGCTGTCATAGGGGCAAGCCTCTGGTGGTTACTGAAAATTCTTTGCTCCTGAGTGCTGTGGTCCCACCTAGCACTCACACCTGCTACTGGTACCAGCCCTGCTCACACCTGCAGCTATCACCAGCCCCAGTTTCCCGCACCATCAGTGTGTGCGAGTGGGAGCAGTGGTGGCGACAGAGGGGCTGCTGGCAGAAAGGGGGCTGGGGACCACAGTGGGAGGGGCTTGGCAGGGGTGTAGAGAATGGGCCAAGACGCACTCCAATGCCTACCACAGCCTTGAAGCCCACGGTTCCTTTCAAGGTGCACGAATTTGTGCACTGGGCCCCTAGTATATTAATAAAAACCAATACTCTGCAATTGAACTCCTAATAGAAAACAAGAACAAGATAACTTCAAAACTCCTCTCCTTCCTGGCATTCTCTTTTCTTTGACTAAAATAAAAACTTCTAAAGAAAAGGTAATGTTAAGGGCACTGCTTTTTTAATTCCACCTCTGACAGCAGAATCCAGAGCCCAAAACTTTTCATTAATTATATTATTCTTTTGATAATAAAAGAGATGCATCTAATTCTTTGAAACAGTTGTGGCCAGATGGAAGTATAATGTGAATATGCCAGTATCTATTAAAGTTGTTGGATTGACTGCTCAGGGGACCAGAACTTGAGATTTCTCCGGAAAACAGAGTGAGGGCAATAACAGTAAAGGTTTTAACGCTCGTTGCCCAGTCTCTGTCACTGAGCCTCAGCCTTGCCCTGCTGTGGCCACCCCCTCCAGGTGGATAGAGCAATTTGTTTTTCCATCGACTTAATCCTCGCCTGTCTGCGGAGATCTAACCGAGGTGCCAATTGTAAGGATGGCTCTGGGTTTCAACACCTGTCCACTAGGAACTGGACTTAGACCCCCAACTCCTTTCATGCGGCCAGAAGACAGACATCAGATGGTAGCAACTTCTGGTCCCTCCTGAGCAGATCAGGTACCTGGTGTCCAACGACTGCCTGTGACCACTTCCCTGTTTTCCAGATATTTATTGGAGTGTGGAATTTAAATATAGACTATAAGAGCAAAATTTTCGGGGAAACCTTGCCAGAATTATAGGCAACTTGGCTTGGGTTTTATTGCATTTGATTCTCACAGCAATCCTTGATTCTCATTGAATGTATTTACATATTTTGAAATGCTTAATTAACATTAGTTTTATGTGTTGGTCTAAGCCTTTTCATTTATTAATTGTTTTAATCATAACCTTACAAGGTAGGTACTATTATTATGCCCGTGTTACAGATGAGAAAATGAGGCACAGAGAGGTTAAGTGTCCAAGGTAAAAAAAGTGGTAAGCAGCAGAGCTGGGATTCACACCCAGACAGTCTGGCTCCAGAATCCATGCCTGAGGTATAGCACCAATTTATTTCCTCATTTTGTAGATAAATCAATCCAGGCGCAGGCTTGACTTCTAACTTTAGTGCTAGCTAGCTCTTGCTGCTCTGACAGCTTCCTTATGCTTGTGTTGGTGCCCTTATCGCTTCTCCCAGCCTGTTATGTTTACTTTGAGGGCTCTTCGTGCGACCCAAATAGCTTCGAAACTCCCAGCAGGACGAATCAGTGACTAACTCAAGGCTCTGCCTTCTGCCCAGGCTTCCCTGGTCCCCACCACCCTGAAACAGGAGACGATCGGGACCTTCTCAGGAATTAACTGGGCGCTAAGTCCTTTCCTGCCCACACACGCCAGCGGGACTTGTAGTTCATCCATTTGTACGTTCATTCGACATATGCTCAGTGAAGGCCTGCTGACAGACACTCCATGCTAGGCACTGGAAAAACAATGGTGAGCGAGACATGGTCTCTGCCTCCAAGGAGCACACAGTGTACATACTAAGAGGCAATTCCAGTACCCAGCACAAAGTGTCACAAGAAGGACAGGTAAGCTAGGAAGTTGTGGAGTGCAGCCAGAGGGGCAGAACCAGTGGGAGGCCAACCCCAGGAGGAAGAACCACTCTCACCTCAGCACCCAGCACCCAGCACTCAGCACCCAGCACATGCAAAGTACACTGCACAAGTACATTAAGGCTTATGTGCAGGCCAGGCAGCTCTGTAGGAGCCATGCAGGCATTTTAAGCCAGAAACTCACCTGACTTAAGTGCAGTTCCCAGCACAGTAATAATAAGCACTAACATTTATTGAGCTATTGATATGTTCTAAGCCTCTACATGTTATATTTGTCTGGGTACCATAGACTGAGTAGCTTAAACAATAGAAATTATTTTCTCCACAGTTCTAGAGCCTGGGAAATCCAACATCAGAGGGCTGGCCAATTCTGTGCCTGGTAAGAGCGCTCTTCCAGTTTGCAGAGGGATACCATCTTCTGTGTCCTCACATGGCAGAGAGAAAAGGAGGGGAGAGCAAGCTGGTCTCTTTTAATAGGGGCATTGATCCCACCATGGGGGGTCCACATTCACCACCTCACGTAATTACCTCCTAAAGGCCCCACTCCCAAACACCCTCACATTGTGGATTAGGGCTTCAATGTAGGAAAGTTGGGGTGCACGTTTGGTTCGCAGCAATATTCATGGCCTGCTCCCAATAGTACTACAATGGTACTGTGAGGTTGGTGTTACTATTCTGTTTTATAGATGAACTCCTGAGGCATAGAGTGGTCAAGCCATGAATCAGTAAAGCCAGGATCTGAGCCCAGGCCATCTGACTCCAGCTCTCATTCAGTCCTCTGGGCTCACTATCACATAGCAAAATGTCACACAGAATTTCATAACTGTTTGAGATATTTTTAAAATATATTTTATTGATTTTTTACAGAGAGGAAGGGAGAGGGATAGAGAACTAGAAGCATCAATGAGAGAGAAACATCGATCAGCTGCCTCCTGCACACCCCTCACTGGGGATGTGCCCGCAACCAATGTATATGCCCTTGACCAGAATCGAACCTGGGACCTTTCAGGCTGACGCTCTACCCTCTGAGCCAAACCGGTTTCAGCTGTTTGAGAAATTTAGTAGCCACTTTTTCACCTTCCCTGGTCCAATGTTTCTTAGCCCTGCTCCCTTTGGAATGACCTGAGAAGGTTTTTAGAAAGTTGGCCCTAGAGAAATCAAACGTATGTGCTCACAGAAACCTGTACGTGAATGTTTACAGCAGCTTTATTTCTAAGAAGCAAATGCTGGAAACAATATGTCGTTCCAGAAGTGAATGGATCAACTGGTAGGTAGAGTCATACAACGGAATACTACTCTGCAATAAAAAGAACTCTTGATACACACAACTTGAACAGCTCTCGAGGGCATCATGCTGAGTGAAATGTCAGTCTCAGGAAGTTCACACGCTGTATGATTCCATTTATATAACATTCTCAAAATGTTATGTAAAATGACAGAATGAGAGAAGTGAAGAACAGATTAGCGGCTGCCTGGGGTTGGAGACCGGAAGGTGCGGGGGCTGGGTGTGATGACAAAGGGCAGCAGGAAGGAGCCTTCGAGGATGAACTATTTCTGTATCAATCCTGATTGCTGTAGTCACACAAATCTACATGAGATAAAATGACAAAGAATTATATATACTTTGTGCCAATGTCAGTTTCCTGATTTTATGTTCTATCGTTATGTAACTATTGGGGGAACTGGATGAGGAATACACATCTCTATACTCGTTTTCCAACTTTTTTTTTTTTTTTTTTTTTTAAGAAAGAGTTATCTTTCTTTTTAAAAAATACTTTTTTATTGATTTCAGAGAGGAAGATAGAGAGAAAAAGAGATAAAAACATCAATGATGATAGAGACTCATTGATCAGCTGCTTTTTGCATGCCCCTTACTGGGGATTGAGCCGACAGCCGGGGCATGTGCCCTTGACTAGAATCGAACCCAGGACCCTTCATCCGCAGGCCCATGCTCTTTCCACTGAGCCAAACAAGCTAGGGCTCATTTTTCAACTTTGTATGTATCTGCAATTATTTCAACATTGAAGGTTTTTTTTTAAATGCCGATTCCTGTGCTTCACGGATTCTGATTTAATTAGTCGGGGTATCAGTGTGTTTGCAAAGCTGCCGGAGTTGAGTGCCTCTGAGCCGGTGCCTGGCTCCTATGGTTGGAGGAGATATTTTGAGTTGAGATATTGTCTTCAAGAGCCCCTGCTAGAATGTAAGAGGAAGCTTATGAGACTGTATAGCTGTCACCAGGCGGAGAACATGTCCCTGAGCGCCCAGAGCCCCGGACAAACCCTCACTATTTATGAGGGGAGGGAGGGGAGTCCTGAAGCGAAGGGACTAATCAGCAAGTGGCAGCATTAAGTTCCCAATTCGCTCGTTTGGCCGGGCTGCTTGCTGATGTTACCTCAGCAAGTCTGAGCCCAGATGCCCACAGATGGGTCCCAGGTCCTGCATTAAGACTTCCTTTCCCTTCCTGGAGACCCCCCCAGTTACCAGGTCCAGTTTCAAGGCCTTGTCTGTTTAATCATTACCATGGTCTCCGAGGAAGGGTCGCTGAGTCCCAGATGGCCAACACTGGTTTACCATGTGATAAACGGTCCCTGGGACAGATCTCATACAGAAAGGTGCCAAGCATGTTTTCACCACCTTGCAACCCTGTGTATGCTAGCATTTTCAAAGGGGTTATTAAATTGGTATTGATTAAGTGCAGGTCAAGAAATCAAGCACTTATGCTTGGCAGCTGGCAGCTCAGGTTTCCGCTGAAAGACTCCAAAACCTCCAAAAGAGTTTCAAGTCAAAAAAAGGAAATAGATATTGAGCGTCTGAAGCTCCCCGGTTTCCCTGGGACCCCTAGCGAGATGGGAGCCACGTGTGCCCCACATTAACACAGCGGCCACCCACGGAGGCCTCCTGGGCAGCTGCGAGAGTGGAGAGTCCTGGAATGCATTTTCTGGTAGCTGCATCTGGGTAAGTGGCAGACTTCCTGGCTGCCTCTCTTTCTCCTTTATAGCCTCTTGGCTGTCTGTGTGCGGAGAGGTTCCAGCAGCTGGGGACCCGCCTTGGGGCGGATTTGGGGTCGGATTTGGGGTCAGAGACCCCCAAGGAGCTGCTTTGTTCTCTTAAGCATTATTGTCATCCAACTCACCTATTACTGTGAATAATTTGCTAATTTTGGCCGTAAAAACAAATTCTTAGACAATCTCCAGTAATGTGTCTTTTTATGTCGATCAGGGGAGGTTTTTTTCCCTTTGCCTTCTCTTTGTTTGATATGGAAATGAGTCTGATAGCTTCGGAGCCAGCCAGGAGCACAGGAGAGAAAGAAAAGTGTGTCTACCATAAAGGTGGCTTCTGCCCTCCTCTGCGAGTCTTTGAAGACTAATTAGTGGGCAACAAAGACTCGAGATAAGTAAACATCAAATTAGAATTCCTCAGGGGTGTGCAGGAATACATACTGGGTGTCTAAAACACATATTCTATAGTGCACATTGCCTAATACTGTTATTTATAAACCATTCATGACAAAGCTTTCTTGTGAAAGGAATTAGCTGGATTGAAAAAGTAAAAATCTTCATAAATCATGTGCCACTCCACTGGCTTGTTGTTCTGGTCAAGCCAGATTAGCCGCGAAATATCCAGGCCCCGGGCAAACTGCAGACAAATGAGGCCGTGTCCAGGCACAGGTGGTCCTACTGTGGGCTTCCCCTTTCTGTTCCCTCCTTTTCAGCAATCCTGGCAACCCACCTGTTCTGCTTTCTCCCCACCCCAACAAGGAAGGTTCTGACGAAATCATTTGTTGAAGAGTTGGTTAATTATACTTTAATAGGCAGAGTGTCAGTCAGCGTGTTATTCTAACCAGACATTTGCCATTTAAAACATCCAGCCTTCATCCTATTCTCAAGCATTTCAAGGATCCGTGGACAGGTGGGGGAGGGAGGACAGTGGAAGGAAGACTTCCTGACTTTTCACTAAACTCAGTGGTCGGAGAAGGTGGGCTGAAGGCAACTTGATGTAGCTGCTCGAGGGCAGAGGTAGTTGCAGTGATTATTCCCTGGCCTCTGTTAAAGCCTGGCTCTCTTCTCCATCATGTAGTTCCCATCTGGCTCCTCTCTTTACTCCCCTCTCCCTCTTTCCTCTCTCCCCTCGTCCTTCCCTTGCTCCCATTTCACTGCTCTACTCCTTTCTCATGGCTCTGGCCACATTTCCAGATACACATGTTGTTTCCCAGCACAACTGATGGTATTTTCCCTTTCCTTTCTACCTAATGCAATTTAACCCTTCGTTTATTTTTTAAATATATTGCATTGATTTCAGAGAGGGAGACAGAGGTAGAAACATCAATGGTGAGAGAGAATCATTGATTGGCTGCCTCCTGCACGTCCCACACTGGGAATCAAGCCCATAATCCAACCAGGCATCAAACTGTGATCTGGTTCATAGGTCAACGCTCAACCACTGAGCCATGCTGGAGAGGCATAACCCTTCTTTTAGAATGTCAGGAAATGAAATCCCTCATCTCCTGAACTGAAAGCCTGAGTTCTGTTCCAGACTCCAACACTAACCTGCTGGGTGACTTTGCAATGACTCACTTAATTTCTCTGGGCCTCTGCTTCCACATCTACAGATTTGATTTCAGGGCCGGTCTCTATCCTAAAATGTTATGATCCTATAAGCAGAAGCAAAGGAAAGAAGGAAGGAAGGAAGGAAGGAAGGAAGGAAGGAAGGAAGGAAGGAAGGAAGGAAGGAAGGAAGGAAGGAAGGGAGGGAAATGATCTCTTATTTCACAGGTGAAGAACATGGGGCCCAGAGTGGGTCAAAAGCTTTGACCAGGATCACACAGCTATGCCTGTGTGCATGCACAGGGGCTAGACTTATTATTTTGCAATCAAAAAAGGAAAGTTAAAGAGCTCCATGTTCCCTGGACTGCTCTTATAAGAAAATAGTGTTAATTTTTCATATTATGCCAAGAGAACAGAGCAATGTATATTTCTGTCAATTATGAATTAGGTTAGAGAAGAACAAAACACACAGGTATTTTATATAGTTCTTCCTTTTAGATTTAAATTTAAGCCATCATATTCTTAAAGTGAAGTCTGAAGAGTAACACCATCATTATAACAAATGACATGGAAAGTTATTAAAACCCTCTCCTGGTTCTAGAATGAGAGTCCAGGGCCCCACCCACCTAGCAGATGCTTCCTGGTAAGGAAAGACAAAGCCCCTTTCCTCAACAAGCACACCAGAGGGGGAGTTGAGTAGGATGACCTACCTGCCTTGGACCAGAGGCTGGGGTTTTGCTTTGCCTCTGCCCCAAAGGCATTTATCTAACATGCTTCAAATAATGCTGAGACCTGAGAGCACTCATTCATTCATTCATTCATTCATTCATATTGATTTTAGAGAGTGAGGAAGAGAGAGAGATAAACACACATTGATTTGTTGTTCCACTTATTTGCGCATTCATTCATTGGTTGCTTCTTGTATGTGCCCTTTAGAATAACCATTATTTATCCATAACTGCAATGTTTTATGTTTATTTAGTTACAACAGGTTTTTAAGATGCAGAAAGCATTAGTTTTTCTTGATATCTAGAAAGGTGCAGCCTGGCTGGGTAGCTCAGTCGGTTAGAGTGTCATCCCAATACGCCAAGGTTGTGGGTTCTAAAGGGACAGCTAAGTTAATGGCCCATCGGTACTCAAAAGTCATTGGATTCAAAACCAGGCAGCAATGCTCTAATTTTAAGCATCTATTCCAACAGCAGGTAAATAAATTCTCATTTATTACTGTGAGATAAAAGTTATTGAGTAACTGAAAAAGTACTGCTGGTACAGAGTCCAGGTTTATATTTAAAACAGAATGTTTATATTAAGTAAATATTAACCTGGAAAATTTCCTAGATGTCATAGGAGTTGCACTGTATAGTTATGAGTGAAGGGAAATGATAACAAAGACTCTATCAACATGAACACATAGTGTCATATATAAACATCATCAAAGCTCCTCCCTTAATGAGGCTTGTAGAAGGCTATATTCATGGACACAGTGAATTTACCACATGCTTAATAACTGCACTTTATTGTACAAGAGAAAATTTAGATGGTTGAATTTTAAATCTCTCTCTTTCTCTTCAGCACATAAGCACAATGTAGTCTCATTATGTAGTATATGATTTTAGGGTTTAGTTTTATGTATTTTATTTGTATGAACTTAATACTGTCATACTTTAATAATTCTAATATTAGAGATAAGATGCCAACAAAATAAGTTAATTTTTAAAACTGAAAAAAAAAATTGGGGAGGGACTGATAATGACCTTTTCTAACTGAACAGAATTTTATAAATCTAGTGCTAGCTATTCCCATGTCCTTCTTGGTCAGAGAAGAGACACTGAGAAGGAAATCCATCCTTATACCGATGGTATGTGGAGCTGGCATGTAGATAGATTAAGATGTCTTGAGGACTGGGTAGAAATTGGCATACTTTGAGATGAAACACATGTATTCCACTCCAAAATAATTAAATCCCTAGAACAGTTAGCTGCTTGTAGAGACAGAGAAAAGATTACACTGGGATGCCCCTCTCAAGAGACCCTCCTCCCAAATCATTTGTGATTTCAGAAATAGTTCGCCCAAGAGATTACATATTGATGAAGACATGATTCATGTTATTTGTTGAATGTTTTACTATAAACGGCCCTAAGAGGTCATTTATTCCAAACCCCTTAATACAATGCTTCCTTGCAAGTCGATAAAAATTTGAGTCCACCTACCATATACAGAACAAGGTACTATAATAGAAAAGAAAAAGAAAAAAACTATATGCATCTGTAATTTTATGGCCTTAGATTACATGACCTTTAAAACATTAGTCAAATCAAAGTTGCAAAATTGCAGTTTAAGGTTCTATGTGAAAGGAGAGATTAATAGGAAAAGGGAATGCTAAGAAGGCTTCTTAGAGTACTGTCCAATCAGATATGGCTACTGAGCACTGAAATGTGCATAATGAGACTGAGGAACTGAATTTTCAGTTTAAATTGCCACAGGTGGCTTTTGGCTACCATATTGGACAGCATAGTCTTAGATGATGTGAGATTGGAGCTGGACTTTAAGGGAGAATAGGTGGGAGTTTGATAGGGGTTTTAGTTAGAAAGTTAAAATTCCAAGCAAAAGCCAGTGCTGTGTAAGCTCATGGAAGAAGGAAAGCTTCAGGCCTGGCTAAGTGAAGATCTGCTATCTGGTAAGATTGGAATTAAAAGTGGGTAGTAGGGCCGAAACCGGTTTGGCTCAGCGGTAGAGTGTCGGTCTGTGGACTGAAAGGTCCCAGGTTCGATTCCAGTCAAGGGCATGTACCTTGGTTGTGGGCACATCCCCGGGTAGGGGGTGTGCAAGAGGCAGCTGGTCGATGTTTCTTTCTTATCAACGTTTCTGGCTCTCTATCTCTCTCCTTTCCTCTCTGTAAAAAAAAATAAGATAAAATAAAATAAAATAAAAATTTATATATATATATATATATATATATATATATATATATTTTTTTTTTTTTTTTTTAAAGTGGGTGGTAGATTAAAGTGGAAGAAAAGGGGCAGAAATTCAAAACTATGTGGCATCTTGAATGCAAGCCTGGAGAAAATACACTTATTAATTCCATATTCAATAGAGAGACACTTAAGGTTTTTGAGCATGATAAAAATATAAGCTGCCTTGGTGTATCAGAAAGGTAATCATCAGATAATGTGCAATATGGATGTGAGGGCTGTTTTGATTACCTCTGGTATAATGAACCACCCTAAAGGTATTAGAATTACATAGCAGCCATTTTATCATGCTTGTGGGTTTTCTGGGTCAAGAATTTGGGCAGAGCAGAGAGGATGGCTTACCTCTCTGCTCCATGATGTCTGGCACCTCAACTAGGGTGACTCAATGGCTGGGGCTGGAATCACCCTCAGCTTTTTTTTCCCCTGGGCTGAGGTGACTCTGAGGATGGCTCCAGCTAGAACTGCTGACCAGAGCTGCTTCAGTTAGCCTCTTATTTGGCTTGGGCTTCTCATAGTTGGTTTCCAAGAGGGAGTATTACAGTGGAGCATCTGAAGAGTGTGCACTCCAAGGGAATCAGGTAGAAGCTGTGGGCCTTTGCTGACTAGCCTCAGAAGACACTTCTGCTGAATTCTATTGAAATTCAGTGAATTAGTAAGGCCCGATTGTGGGGATGAGAGATACTGTTGGAATTATCTTTGGAAAATATAATCTGCCACAAAAGCCATGAAATAGAAAATGGAGGTGGGAAACAAAGGGAAAAGTAAGAATTGGGTGATAGCATGGAATTAGAACTAGCAGTAATTAGGAGAGCAAAGAAGGAGGAAGACCAAATGTGTGTGAATCTGAACCAATTTAAAAATCACCAATCAGCCGAGACCAGTTTGGCTCAATGGATAGAGCGTCGGCTTGGGGACTAAAAGGTCCCGGGTTCGATTCCGGTCAAGGGCATGTACCTTGGTTGCGGGCATATCCCCAGTAGGGGGTGTGCAAGAGGCAGCTGGTCGATGACTCTCTCTCTCATGGATGTTTCTAGCTCTCTATCTCTCTCCCTTCCTCTCTGTACAAAATCAATAAAATATATTTTAAAAAATAAAATAAAAAATAAATAAAAATCACCAATCAGAAACCTGGGAAAGATTTAGTTGGTTTGTAAAGTTGGAACTGGGTCTGTTTCTTGGGGATATATTTATCTTGGAGATATGGTGGGGCATTCTTAAGAGGATATCAACGAGGGCAGTTAGTAATTTAGGACTAGGGCTCTAAAGAAAGGTGAAAGTTAAAGCTGGAGACATATTTGGGAGTCAGAAGAGACAGAGATGATCAAGGGATTGCATGTGGTAGGAATTCAATAAATATTGATTGACATAATCCATTGTAGCTGGGCTCGAAATTAATGTTTGTAATGAGAAGGGAGGAAAGCATATCAGTTTTTGGGAAATTTTCTTTTCTTTTTTTTAAATATATATTTTATTGATTTTGTACAGAGAGGAAGGGAGAGAGAGAGTTAGAAACATCGATGAGAGAGAGTCATCGATCAGCTGCCTCTTGCACACCCCCTACTGGGGATATGCCTGCAACCAACGTACATGCCCTTGACCGGAATCGAACCCGGGACCCTTCAGTCCCCAAGCTGACACTCTATCCATTGAGCCAAACCAGTCTCGGCTTGGGGAATTTTCTAAAGGAGCAGTAGGGGGTCTAGGAATGGGAACCAGGAATTCAAGTGAAGCAATTTCATAATCAGCAAATGTAGCACTATTTGGATTGCCTCATTCAATAGCTATTTTCCACTGTCTTTCTCGGCTAGAAAACTGAAAACTGTATTCCCCAGACTCTCTATGGTTCCAGATACTAGTATATGTTTTAGCATACCACATGCAACATACCAAACTTGAAAGGCAGAAGTAAACAACTGTGAGGGAGGGAGGAACTGTGCTTCTGCTGTCCTTACTAGTAAGCACAGTTGTGGTATATTTGTTTCTCATTATGAAGGCTCTTATAGAGGTTCTAATGTGATAGCCCCCTCTCCATTGTTTTGGGTTCTCTGGTTTTAGTTACCTGTGGCTAACTATGGTCCAAAAATATTAAATGGGAAAATTCCAGAAATAGACAAGTCACACATTTTAATTTTTGAACCATTCTGAGTAGCATGATGCAGTCTTGTGCTGTCCCACATGGACATGACTCATCCCATGGTCCCATATATCCACACTGTGTGCACTCCCCGTATTAGTCATTTGGCAGCCGTCTGTTATCAGATCGACTGGAATGGTACCACAATGCTTGTGTCTAAGTTACTCTTATTTTACTTAGTAATGGCCCCAAAGCTCAAGAGTAGTGACGTCTGGCCATTTGGATATACATAAGAAAAGCTGCAAGGTGCTTCCTGTAAGTGAAAAGATGAGTACAGTACAATAAATATTTTGAGACCACATTCACGTAGCTTTCATTACAGTATATTGTTATAATTATTCTATTTCATTATTGGTTATTATTGTTAATGTCTTCCTGTGGCTAATTCATAAATTAAACTTTATTATAGATATGTATATATAATATTATACAGTAGAGGTCCAATGCATGAAAATTCATGCAAGAGTAGGCCTTCCTTCCCTTTACTGCCAACACTGGCTTCCCTCTCACACCCTTGATAGTATCCTTTAAAGAACAACATTTTAAATTTGGATAGCATTAATATATCTATTTTTTTCTTCTGTCACTTGTGCTTTTGATGTTTCTAAGAAGGCATTGCCTAATCCAAGATCAGGAAGATTTATCCCTATGTTTTCTTCTATAAGTTTTATATTTTAACTCTTACATGACCCACTTAAAGTTAAATTTTTTAAACATTTGTATTCAAACTGAAAAAAAAAAGGGGGGGGGGCTGATAATGACCTTTTCTAACTGAACGGAATTTTACAAATCTAGTAGTGATTTCAGAGAGGGAGGGAGAGAGAGAGATACAAATATCAATGATGAGGGAGAACCAGGGATTGACTTTCTCTTGCATAGCCCACACTGGGGACGTGCAACCTGGGCATGTGCCTTGATCGGGAATTGAACATGACCTTCTGGTTCATAGGTCAATGCTGGCTGGGCTTAGAATTAATTTTTATGTAAAGTATAAGGAAGATGTCCAACATCATCCTTTTACATGTGGATATCCAGTTTTCCCAGCACCATTTGTCAAAAGAGGGATATTTTTTATTTTTCCTTTTGTTTTATCTCTTATTCCAACCTATCAAGTTTTGTTCTTTTCCCCTTTAATATGCGTAACACTTTTTCACTCTCAGGCCAATTTCCAATCAGAGCCTTAGCAATCTCACACCTAACTGACTGCATCTGTGTCTATCCTGCCAAGCTCTCAGCAAAAAATAAATGGAATTGAATTCTTGTAATTCACCTGCTCCAGAGCCTACAATAAAACCCTACTCCATATAGCATCAGGGCCAAGCTCCTCTCCCTGTCTTCCCTAACCTGTCTAACCAGCAAATCAAAGATGTACAACTTTATCTTCATGTTTATTCAGCTCCGCACTGAAAGGGGGTTCCCTTTCCTTTCCCCCGTCATCACCTTCCTGTCTGTGCACCCCATTAAAACCCACAGAGGTCCTACAGGCTCCTCCAAGCCCCAGCTCCTTGAGAAATGCCCCTTGCCTTTTCCAGGCCTCACAGCACTCTCCTGGGTCCCTGCTGCATGTGTGTGCTCTGTAGCACAATCCCTGTGCACATGACCGTGTACACAGCATTTCATGCTGCCACCCAGCACTGAGGAGCAGTTACTGAGCAGCTACTGAAGTTCACAGCATTGTGCAGACATGACACATTTCATGCAAGCACTGTTTCCTCCTGCTGTCAAATGGGGGAACCCAATAGAATAAAATAAAGGATCCTCCTAGATCTAGAATTCCACTCCTCCATCCATGCTAGAGGGACTCAGTTTTTAAGTTTAAGCTTAAAATTAACTTCAAATTTCCAGTGGAGGGAACTTTCCAAAACGAAGCCCCTGTTTCCAAAGATCCCACTATTTTTGTATTTTTGTATTTTTGTATTTTTGTTGTTTTGTTTTTGCCACCTAACTCACTAGGCCTATTCGTGATAGAGCCCCTGTTTAGGGCATCTGTGCTGCAAGACCCTCCAAGTCTCAAAGTTAATTTAGAGAGTCTGAGATTGCAACTCCTCCCCCCCACCCCCACCATTAAAAAAAAATCTTTCAAATTGCAGAGGCAAAGTTTGATCCCTTCCTCGAGAGCTGAGAACAATAGGAGCTTTCTGCTCTAGTGCGACTTCAAAGGGTTGCAGAGTGACTGCTCTCAGAATACTGGGTTGTGACGACTAAAGAAACGCACAGGCGTCCTCCTGCGATGCGCAGTGCCCCCTGAGCACCAGGGACTGTCTGTCCCCTTTCTGACCAACACTTTAGTAAAGCAAGGAGTGGTGCTTGTAAGTGGGCAGGTGCAGGAAACTGGAAGGTTGCGCCTTTGGCAGAGATCTGGGCACTTAAGCAACCCCTGCGGTAAAGAGCCAAAGAACTAAGAATTAGTTGAAATGACCTAAATAAATGGGGGGGGGGGGGGGGCGGTAAGGGAAGAATCAACTGGAGCTGGTTTTCTGGATTGATTCCAGAGGCATGATTCCCTGGTTGCTGCAAGGAAATGCCTGAGGCCAGATACCAGGCTTGGTCTCGAACTAGTAACCAGAAGTTCTTGGCGGACACTTTTCTCTCTGAGCACGCAGAGCGGGTCCACCCGTCGCGCAATGCCTCCTCGGAGTCACCTACCCGCCTCTTGCAGGTGGCATCCAGCCGGCCCACCTCCAAAGCCTACTGTTTGGAGGGCAGCAAAGTGCGGCTCCTCAGCATGGGCAGCTGCTAAACAACCTCCCCGTGGCGCCCCAGTTAGAGTTTGCGCCCTATGCACCGACCTGATAGCATAAATATATATATATGTTTTATTAAAAGGAAGATTTGTCAGTTCATCTCTTGGAGGACCTCGGAGTTCCAGGGTCCTCCCGTGCACAAACACCCACCAACAATAGAAAGCCATCAAATCTTCCCTCCTGTGAACTCGCACCCCAGCGGACAGCTCTTTGAACTGACCGCAGCCCCCGCAGCCCCCGCAGCCCCCGCAGCCCCGCGCCGTCCCCAGCGCGCTCGGCCCTCCCGGGCTCCCTCCCGCCCTCCCTCCCGCCCCGCTGTGCACTTTTGCAGCGCGCTGGGTCTTTGATGTCTTTTTGCATTATTGCAGAGCTGCCACGCGCTCTTCCCGGCGCTCGGGGATTTGTGTACCACCACTGACATTTGGCCCTGATACCTGTATCTCTTGGTGATTCTAACAAATTTCTAAAATAAATGTTGTACTTTGATCTCCCGGCGTTGCACTTTTTTATGGTCGCTGCGGAACATTACTTCATTAAGAGTAAGTTTTTCAGGAGCACGGAACGCAAAGGGAGGGAGGCTAAACAGCAGTTTGCAAAAGTCTCTGCAGACTTCAGCTGGCGCCTGGGAGAGCTGGAATCCCAGGAGGTGAAGCGCAAGGATTTCCAACACTCAACTCGAGCCTGCTGCGAGTTGTCCCAGCACTGCCCTAAAGTCTTTGCATATATCAAGTCATCTTTTGAGCCTACAAGAACTGTGCAGGTGAGCATTTTACACACTGGGAAAATAAAGCACAAAAAGGCTGAGGAACTTGCTTATCAAAGTTACCAACTGGAAAGTGGACATCTCTGGGTTCAGATTTTCAGAGTCCGGGCTCTTAACCACAAAACACTGGTTGGAAGTGTAACTGGCTAAGTGGAGGCATCTCAGAGAAAAAGTCCTCTCCTAACACAACCAAGAGCGTGTGGACTGGCCTTTCTTGCCTTTTTGTCACAATAGGGAACAGATTCGGCAAGTGCGAATGCCTTCTAGTCTGCTTGGCCCAGCCGGGTGTGTGTGTGTGTGTGTGTGTGTGTGTGTAAGAGCTCAAACGATTTCCGAAGGACACACGCTAAGGGACTAGACCACTTGCTTGCCCAGTGTGGACTGGTGCTGGCTGGGCTGTGCACCACGGGGCTCCCTGGCCTCTGACTTGTATCGGGAAAAGGGCTCCTACAGATCCCAGGCTTTGAGGAGACTCAACTTGTGGAAAGGGGTAGGTTTACCTGGCCTCAGATCTAAGCACTAAGTCCCTTCCCTTCCCCTCTCTGAGAGCACCCAGACCTCCTCACCGAGCTGTGTAGTCACTGCTCAGAGTTCCCGGGGTGACACCTGGTTGGAGAGATGAGGGGCGTGCAAGGACCGGAATTGCAAAGCGCTCAGTATTGGGGCCACTCCCGGCCCATGTGTCTCAAGCAAGACGTCTCTTTTCGCTGATGGGCCCTGGGCATGGGGGAAAGTGGGCCTGGTGGCGCAGTGTCCCAGCCCTTTGTGGAATGCAGAGGGCACCAGTGTACCACAGCCCAGACTCTGAATCAGCCACCCTACCTGTCTTCTCACATCAGTCCCGCTGCAGGGCGGTACCCGGGAGGACTAAGCGCAGGGAGGCTGCGGGCGAGAGGACTCGGAATATCCCTGCACCGCCCTGGACCGGGGAGAACACCCCGTTCTGCGGAGGGAGAGGCCGGCACGGGTCTGGGTCTGCCAGGCCCAGGAGGCCCAGCAGCCCCGGCTCCACGCCTCAGAAGCCATTCGCTGCCTCTAATCCTTCTAGTGTTGTGGGGACCCCGCAGCTCCTCGCCCGCCTCTTCCTTACACCCTCCCCCCCACCCCAACTCCCCAAGAGAGGAGATCCAGGTGTTCGTACTGCCCCGCAGGCTCCGCCTTGCACTCTCGGCCGGAGGGAGGGAGGCAGGTGGCGGACTTCCCTGCTCGGCTGGGCGTGGAGGGATAGCGAGGGTGGGGGTGGGGGTGCATACTGGTGAGCATTTCCCTGCCCCGGGCCAAGCATCCTGCTCCTGAAAAACTTCCTCTTCTTTGCAAAGGTAGTGAGAACAGCCGTCTTGATGGACTTTTCTTTCCGATTAGAGGACTCTTTATTTGTCCTGGTGCCTAGTGTTATGGTTTGTTCAACAACAAAAGGCTTCCTCGGCCAAGCCTCACTTTTCCGAGGAGTGTCCCCGGGTGGGTCTGTGCGGCTCTGAGAGCGCGCCCTCCCAGAGCAGGGCCAGGCCGGGGAGGGGTGGGGGTGAGGGGGGATTGCCAGCCCCGTTGGGGGCTTTGGGGGGCGGCTAAGGGCGATCAGCCCCCTTCCACGGCGGGGTGCAGGGCTACGGGCCTGGAGAGAGAAGGGCTAGGGAACAGCATTTCTTCCTTCCTTCGGGTGTACATTCTGGAGTGCTCTGGGTGTACATTCTGGAGTGCTCTGGGTGTCCCGCCCAGCTCGGGTGTTTTCCCAGACTATCTGCAAAGTTGTGGCCCTAGAAAACTTCCAGGTCGCCATAGGAACGTCTCCAGAGGGCCCCAGGAACTGGTCAGGCGGGCGGCCCCCGAAGTGTGCGCGCCACCCACTGTGGTTCTGGGCGGGCGGCCGCCCCGCCCGCCGCTCGCGGAGGCGGGCAGGGGGCACGCGGCGGGCGGGGCGAGGGGAGGCCCGCGCCCCGCCCCGGGAATTCCCTCGGGCCCGCGGGGTGCGCGCACGACTCTGGCGGGAAGTGTGTAAGCACCGGGGAGGGGAGAATGGCCCTCATCTCCGGGAGTCTCAAAGTCCGAGCCGGGAAGACGAGGGCCGATCTCTCCGGAGATAACAAAGACACTTTGCCACTTTGGGCGCTGCCACGGTGCAAATCTTTAATTGCAAGGGAGTGTGGGGGAAGAGAGGATAGAGAGAATCCAGCCACCAAGCGCGGGTCTCCGGGCGGCAAGGCCCCCTTTGATCAGGAAAATCCAATTATTTGTGTATATACATTTCCCACATAGTGATTACTTCATTAATTGTCCCGCCTTTATCTCCTCCCTCCCCATCCCCCCACTAATAATCAGTTCTTTTATCCAGACCAACAAACACACCATAGGAGCTTTGTGGATTCAAAGGATTTGCTTTCGCTTCTGAAAGAGCCGCTATTCTTTGATGATTGGGTGGCGGCGAACTTCAAAGCCATAAATCTTCCCTCTGACTGGCTGGCGGCCCGGCAAAGTCCTTATCAAATTCTTGGAGGTGATCCTGAAGCGCTCAGACTCCGCGCCGGGCGAGCGCGCGGGGTGCGGCCGGGGGCGCGGGCAGCGAGGGCCCGGTGCGTGGGGCGGCGCCGGCGAGGGGCCAGGGCCAGGGGCGCTGCCGGCCGGCCTCGGGGTCTCCATGCCTCCGCTGCGCCCCGCTCCGCAGCCCGCCGCCGGCCAGCGGTAGCCATGGCCGCGGTGGCCGTCCTCCGGAGCGACTCGCTGCAGGCCTTCCTCCAGGTCAGGGCGGGGCTCGGAGGGGGCCGGGGGCAAGGTGGGAAGGAAGGATCGGGTCTCGATGTCTCTAGGTGCTCTTCGTACCCCGAGTCTCAAAAGGAGCCGTGCTCCGCGGCTGTCGCTGGAGTCAGACTTAGCGGGGTGCCCACGCCAACTTAGCACCAAAGCTTGGTGCCAGGAGGGTGGCCTTTGTAGGGGGTGGGACGCGCGGGCCCCGGGGTGGTCCCGGGGTGCCTTTGCCTGAGAACAAGGCCCTCGCTGACCCAGGTGGCCCGTCCCCCCCACCCCTACCCCCGGCTGATTTCAGCCAGGGGCGGGGGCGGGGGCGGAGCCCGGGAGTCGCGTGGAAACAGCTTAAAAGATGAGAGGGAGGGAGTCAGGGGGGCAGTCCGGCTGTGGGTGTCTCCAGGCCCCTTCTGACCGCGGCACCGGGAGTCGGGGGGTCGGATCCCTCTCCCCTCCCATTCCGCGCCTGGCTCCTCTGAGCCTGGGTGGCCAAGCACAGTGATCTCACAGGAGCCCCCGTGTGCCCCGCGTGCAGGTAGAGCAGCACCCAAAGTTTCCCGGGCCCGGTGGGTGCGCGCGGGGGGCGGGGGAGGGGCGGCCGGATAACCGCGGGCGAAGGGGTGGCGGGCCGGCCCGGAGCCCGCGCTCCGAGCGTTAACCTTTTTGTGTCTGTTCTCCGCCCTCCCCGGCGGCCGCCGCCGCCCATGCAGGACCGCACCCCCAGCGCCTCCCCGGACCTGGGCACGCACTCCCCCCTGGCGCTGCTCGCCGCCACCTGTAGCCGCCTTGGCCAGCCGCCGGGCGCCGCGCCGGCCCCGGACTTCCTGCAGGTGCCCTACGACCCGGCGCTGGGCTCGCCCTCCCGGCTCTTCCACCCGTGGGCCTCCGACATGCCGGCGCACTCGCCGGGCGCGCTGCCGCCCCCGCACCCCAGCCTGGGGCTGACGCCGCCGCAGAAGGCGCACCTGCAGCCGTCGTCCTTCGGGGCGGCTGCGGCGCACGAGCTGCCGCTCACCCCGCCGGCCGACCCCTCGTACCCTTACGAGTTCTCACCCGTCAAGATGCTGCCCTCCAGCATGGCGGCGCTGCCCGCCAGCTGCGCGCCCGCCTACGTGCCCCCCTACGCCGCCCAGGCCGCGCTGCCGCCCGGCTACTCCAACCTGCTGCCCCCGCCGCCGCCGCCGCCGCCCACGTGCCGGCAGCTGTCCCCCAACACGGCCCCCGACGACCTCCCCTGGTGGAGCATCCCGCAGGCGGGCGCCGGGCCGGGCGCCGCCGGGGTCCCGGGGGGCGGCCTGTCCGGAGCCTGTGCCGGCGGGCCCCACGCGCCCCGCTTCCCCGCCGCCGCGGCCGCCGCGGCCGCCGCCGCCGCCCTCCAGCGGGGCCTGGTGCTGGGCCCGTCGGACTTCGCGCAGTACCAGAGCCAGATCGCCGCGCTGCTGCAGGCCAAGGCCCCCCTGGCGGCCGCGGCCAGGAGGTGCCGCCGCTGCCGCTGCCCCAACTGCCAGGCGGCGGGCGGCGCGCCGGAGCCCGAGCCCGGCAGGAAGAAGCAGCACGTGTGCCACGTGCCCGGCTGCGGCAAGGTGTACGGCAAGACGTCGCACCTGAAGGCGCACCTGCGCTGGCACACGGGCGAGCGGCCCTTCGTGTGCAACTGGCTCTTCTGCGGCAAGAGCTTCACGCGCTCTGACGAGCTGCAGCGGCACCTGCGGACCCACACGGGCGAGAAGCGCTTCGCCTGCCCCGAGTGCGGCAAGCGCTTCATGCGCAGCGACCACCTCGCCAAGCACGTGAAGACGCACCAGAACAAGAAGCTCCGGGCGGCGGAGGCCGGCGTCAAGCGGGAGGACCCGCGGGACCTGTGAGCGCAGCCGGGGGCAGGCGAGGCCTTTCCGCCGCCTCGCGCTCCCCAGCACCTCTAGGAAAAGTGAAGGGGAGGTCCTGGGGCCTGTGGGCAGCTGGCCGAGGGGAGTCCCAACACAGGCACTGCCCCTCCCTGCTTCCCTGGCCCGGCAGGCGGACAGGGACCCCTGCGCCCAGGAGAAGCAGGGGAGGCGGGGCGGAGGGCTCTGTGCACCCCAAAGGGAGGTTTGGAGCTCAAACCATTCCCAGCACCGTCTGGGAGACCTACCGTTTGGGGGGACTTGCCCTGAGCGGACCTGGGTATAGGAAACGTTGCTGAATTGAAGCGGGAGGAACCTTGGGAGAGTTGAAATAGTGCTGGGTTGGGGTTTTTTTGTTTGGTTTTTTAGGTTCTGGCCCGGCTTTGTACAGGTTATTTAATAGCTTTGTTAAAGAATAATGATAATAATTACATTAATGAAAATGTTACTTTTGTCCTCAGCTCTATGCAGAGCTACAGCATGAAATGTCTATGTAAAGCAATCAGCAGTTGCAACGTGGAAATAAATACGTTAACTCCGGGGGCCACCCTGGGGAAGACCCCGCTGAGCCGGTCTCATTTGATCTTTTCTTCTTCCTTCTTCCGGGAGGCTTCACCGAGAGGTCAGGTTTCACCAGGAATTTGGAGGTTCCTGGAGGCTGCTCGCGTCCCAGGCTTCTTTGGTTTGGAAGATTCTGGGGAAGTGTGTTTATTGGGTGCATGGATGGAGGACGGAGGGCAGGGTCTGTTTTGTGATAAAGAAGATAGGGCAAGATTTTCCAGGCCCACCCCGCGTGACTAACTTGTGCAGCCTTAGGACTTCTTACCTGGACAATTCCCTGTGGCTTTCCTTTTGTTGGTACTCTAGAAACAGGTCTTACGCCAGCTTCGCTTCTTCCTGGCAGCCAGCTATGCTGGTGTCTGGAAAGGTCCTAGCGACTCAAGGATCTGCTCACAGGTGAGATTTTTGGAGAGTTAATAGAGAAGCTGGGGGCCCTTGTTCAGGTTGCTCTCTGCCTGGGAAAGAGGCATCAGTTTCGCATTTCGGCCCCATCACGGTATACAACGTTGTCTTGTTTTTCGTCTTAATTATTTTGCTGTACAAATATTAGCCTTGTTTCTGGCTGGACCTGGAAGTACAGTTCCATTTTGTATCTTGGGATTTTATTAACCATTGAAGTAGACTAAGATTTTCCTCAGGGAGGGGCCAGGAATACTCATATCCAGGTTTTTCTCCTGATTCTAAAATGTGAAATTTTCAAGTTTACAAGTGCGTTTTGCAAACTCTCAGCTCTGCTGGTTCCTTGATGCTTTCTAATATTTGAGGTTTTAAACCTGAAACTGAAATCTTAACCTTCTGATTTAGAATTAGCAAAGAACAGAACCTTTTAAATTTTGTTAATATGCTAAACTGGCATCATTAATGCCAAATTTCAGTGGAATTCAATCATCTTTTCGTGGTGATAGAAGTGTACTATGTAAGTTGATATGATTTCCCAGTTTACAAACAAAAGTTGCCTTTTGTTTAAGGTCAAAGTGAAGGGTAAGTTCTTAAAAGCTGTGAGGGTTGTACTTGAGACTTACTCTAGTAAGTCAAGCACAAATATCAACATCATTAAGATAAGGATTACTGTTATACTCATAAGAAATGGCATTTTCACTCCATTAACTTGGGACAAGGTAGCAAATGAATAATAGAATCATTGTGGAAATATGCCTTAGAACCAGTCACTCTCATTAGAAATTTTGAAACTACTTAATGACAAATTAGACTGAGTCTTCAGGGTGCTTTACCAGGGAAAGGCAATTTGGGTTAGCTAAATTGTGGCAGTTTTTCTAGCAAGGAATAAGAAAGACGTTAGAGTAACATTAACATACATGTAAACGTGTAATCTTGATCTAAATCAAGATTCTTGAGAATCATTTCTATGAAGAGTTAGAGAAACTCAAGTCTGAGGCATAGTGTGGGATCAACCTTAGAGCCAGAAGAGGTTTTTTGGCAGTATGAAGAGACCAAGGGCTTTTGACTCAGAAAAGTTGAAGTGATCCTTTCCTGAGAAAGAGAATGCCCTTGGTAGAGGGGGGAACTGGCAATTTTGAATGAGTCTACTAGCTATTCTTGCCAGCTACCCTGTTTCCCCAAAAATAAGACAGTGTCTTATATTAATTTTTTCTCCCAAAGTTGTGCTAGGTCTTATTTTCAGGGGATGTCTTATCTTTCCATGCGCTAGGTCTTATTTTCGGAGGATGTCTTATTTTTGGGGAAACACAGTATGAACATTTAGTATCCAAACAGATGAAGTGATGAAGATAGCTTCCTTATCTATTTAACTTTGTGGTTATTAAGAGAAAACTTACATATTATCTATAAAATGTAGTATCTAAGTGAGGTGTTGAAGATATTTCCTTATTACTATAAATTTTATGATTGTTAAACTAGATAAAATATATTAAATATATCTAAAAGTACAGTAATTAAAAGCAGAATAAAGTCATTTGATGACATAACTTTTTATATATTTCATTTACTTGAACCTGCAAATTAAAAAATATATATATGATTAAAGTACAGTCTCTAGACTAAACTTCGTATAGCTGGAAGACTGCTCTTTATTGTGCCACTGCAAATCTATTCCAATTACTTTAAGGAAAAAAAGTTTATGCCATTATCCAAGAGGCAATCAGAAAGCCACAATAATGTGACATTTTTGTCCAAGTGTAGGAAAGTATTTCATGTTTATACTGAAAAATAAGCTAATAAATGCTCAGCAATACCAACTTTGTGCAGAAATGTATTAGACTATATAAGCTGTTAAAATTTAAACTGCTATTGCATGCTTTATTTGTTTCATAAAACTGCAACCAGAGTACCATTTAGGACTTTAAAATGATTTTTAAATCAATATGTAGGAAATAATATGCATAAATGATGGATTTAAGCACACTTAGCAGAAAAATTAATGAAATTCAAATTAAAAGAAGTTCAAAAACAAAGTGCTATTAAATATAAACTAAAATTAAAAATAAATAAATAAATATAAACTAAAATTCATTTTATATTATAATTGTAGTTTTACCAGTATCAAAAAAGACAGTTTAATCTACCAACTGTATTCAAGGCTTTACTTGGAACCCAAAACCCAATTCAATTAGGTTGTAAAAACTAGTTGAAGAAAATATGTTAACAATGGCCTTTAATGTCAATAGACATTTTATTCTTTCTAAGCAACTGTCTTAATAGTATGCAAGTATAGTAGTGTAAGGTGTCATATTTTAGAAAATTCTAGATTGGTGTGATATTATTTTAAATTTAACACTCAGTTGATAAATGAACCATTTTTACCAAGAACTTAGAAACATGGAGAAATTTAGTTATCAGTAATTTAGGTAATTTGTGTTTCTTGAGTTGTTTTTATACTCTATCATTTTCTGCTTTTCTCAAGAGAAAATTGTGCAAATTTACCTTTGGCTGACTGCTAATTTTTAGTAGTTCTGGTAATGAATGAAAGCAAATTGTGTTAAAGAAAATGCCAGTGTATTATTCACTATTATGTTAGTCTTTTCTAGTTTGGGTTAGAGTTCAAATGTGATAGCTATATTGTATATATTGTTATAAAATTTTTCTCATAAGTCAAACAAGATGTACCAATTAATCTTAATGATGTGCATGTTTACTGCAGAAATATATTTGAAACAATATTAATAGAAAAGGCAGTTTTTCACTAAGTTTGCACCATGTTTCTATTCTAATACTGTGGGTCTTTAAGTAATCAGTTAAAGGCAGCAGCTTTGTGTTTCCCATTATTTTGGTTTATCTGTGAGAGTTTCACAGAATGTTATTAGGGCCAGAGCTCTGACTTCCAATGTGTGCAAGCACCTAGTAGGCTGTTTGGAGCTCTGAAGTTGCAGAGCATGTGCCTCGTCGGTTGAAGTTAATTGACAATATCTTCCTGGGAAATGGTCTGCTGTGTTTTACAGTAAATGTAATTAAGATTTTCTAACATCCCAAACTGAGGAGCATGCAAAACAAATATTAATGCTCATTAATGTTCTGTTGTATATCATTACCTTCCTCTGGTTTGCATGCTGGAGGGGAACTTCAAAAGTTTATGGCAGCAAGTGCAGCTTTGAAATGAGTATATGTCAACAGTTTGATAACCTAGAGGAAAAAAATCTAGATAGAAAGATGTATGTTAGTAAGGAGATATATATTTAGATTAATACACCACCAGGGCATGTTTTATTACTGAGCCACTATAATGGTAACATGGTTGATTAGTGGGTAATTCATTCAATATACAGAGGGGGGGGGAAGCAGGTTTATAGTTGTGAATATGTGTAACAGTTTATTCTTGTATTGTTATTTATTAATTATTGTATTATTTTCCATATGAACAACTGTAAACCTACTTTTGCTCCACCCTTTATGTAAACAGTACATTTTTCCCTGGTGCTGTTCAAACTGAACACTTTTTTTGCATCAAGATCTTTGTACCTATTTACTCCTCCCTTGATTGTTTTTAAAGAATGTGCAATTTTTCAAATTAATTTATGGATATTGTAATATAACTTACATGATATTCCTTACTATAGCAAGTAAGTGATAGCATTCAACAAATATGTAATCAAACATTTATGGACCATCACAACTTTTTCTGGTAGTTACAAGGTTTTTTTACTATTATAACTTAACTACCAGTTGAAGATTTGCACATGATGATTGATATACTATACATTTTCATGCTGACATTTTGATGATTTCTCTTTATAGTCTTTATGTTCTTTCCTTCCGGTTCAACTTCAGTGATTATGCTGAAGCATAATCCACAATGGGGTAGTTGACACTTCATAATTAAATCCATGCATGTGAACTGCAGTAGTTTCTGCACAATATCTAATAAACTATATTATATATTTTGGTTGTCTATCTAATGTCAAATTCAATTTAGGGAAAACAGTCTAGTTTCTAATTTGATATATGGAAAATAGCAACTTTCACTTTTCAAAAGTTGTTTCATCATCATGGACATTCAAAGTGCCTATTATAAAACAAACGTTTGTTTTACACCAAAACTAATTTTTTCATTATCAAATTTCTTTTTTTTTCATTATTAAACTTCTGATATCAAAAAAATACTAAATTTTCCAAAGTCTAAGGCAATATATAGGTGTTACCTGATTTTTAAATATAAAGCTAAATTTTTGAGTCATACGGGTGCTCTCTAATGATTTTGTGTCGATGGAAAGCATCTGGTCCTGTTTCATCCAATTCATAGGCCAGTGTCAAAACTACAATAAATGCTCATTTATACTTATAGTTGGGAAAATGTGTCCCAATGTGAAAAGTTTTTGGTGGCAATTTCCTGAAACTCTACATGAGGTACCATGAAAGCTTATTTCTCTTATTTCTGTCTTTGAGAAATTTATTCTTGTATTTTGTGTAGTTTTTTTTTATCCCATTCTATGTCTCTTTACTTGTGGTTGTCACGTGTCTTCTGTATGTCCATGTTCATCTCTACCATGGAAACTCATTTTGTGTTATGAGTCTCTTCCTTCTTGATGTATTTATGCCACTTTGATTTTCCTTCCTATTGTGTAGAACTTGACAGGATTCTAAATTCTAGGTATTTAAAATCTGCCATTTTTTGTAGAAGTTTATATTCCTTGGCCTAAATTTTACATGTGAGTTAATTAAATTTCTATTTATAGATTCAAGTCATGCTTTATTTATAGTATGTGCATGGCTATGTTTACTGTGGATTTGTGAACATTGTATTTGGTGGTGACTTCTGAAAGCTTTCTTCTCCTATTTGATCTTTGATAAAGTCCATGTCATCTCTTCATAGTACCTGAGACAACTACTAAGAAGTCACTGTGGTAATAAGTTTTGTGCCAAGCCTGGGTATGGAATAGAAAGTTGCTAAGTTTTCTAAGGAGAAAAGCACTTCCTCCATCAATAATTCAGGCTTGTCCAGCAGCTAGTAGGTGGAAGCTGGGGGCTACCACTGCCCCCTTGCTTCTGTAGCAGAGAAATGTAGAAATAGTGAAAAGGGAAACAGATCATGGGGGAATAGCATGACCATGAGGAATAACAGACACTGGAGTGTCCTGTTTAGATAGGCTGTTCTTAAAGGAGTTGAAACAGCTGTTGGGTAGAAGTTGAAGGGAAAGTTTGAGCATACTTAGGGAAGTTGGACCCCAGCTTGGTTTGGTTTCTTTAAACCAAAGGTGAGTATGAACGTAGGGGAAATAAGAGACTTGACTGAGGACATTTGGACTTGGATGGTCTTTATGGTCTCTTCCATATTGAAATGCTTCAAATATAAAATCTGTAAATGAAAAATTCAAATACATTTTTAAAAAATGTTAAGTATTGATTTTAGTGAGAGGAAGGGAGAGAGAGAAACATCAATTTGTTGTTCCACTTATTATGCATTCATTGGTTGATTCTTGTATGTGCCCTGATGGGGGATGAAACCCACATTTTTGGCATATCATGACAATGCTCTAACCAACTGAGCTACCCAGCCAGAGCCAAATACACTTTATTATAGCTTCTAAAAATGCAACAGCAGTATGGATATTCCTGGCATTCTAATATCTGATTTTAGAAATCTAGTGTTTAAAATATAATTTGTTCTTAAATAGTTAAAAGTATTAAAGAGGGGGGAAAGTATTAAAGAGGAGCAAAGGTAAGTTGCTATAAATCAACCTCTGCAAGTAATATCAAAATTTAGCCATGACTTTAATATTGGCTTTCGAACATAACACTTTTGGGTATGTCAATCTTTATAAATGCTGTACTGTTATGCAATTTTAAAGTGTCCTGTTTCTATATATGGAAATTTCACAGTAGAATGATAGGGTTAAAAAGTATAGATAACAATAACTAAGAAGATTTATTTAGATTTGCAAACTTTGGCCTAGTTAAGTTTAAGAAAACTATTCGTTCCCCACACCCTCAAAGTCAATCAAGTTTAAGGAACTCTCTCCCCAATCAGAATTTTTGGGAGTGCAGTTGGTATGTGCAATTAAAAATATGTGAATTGCATACTTAATTTAGTACTAGTTATAATTATTAGATGTAGAAAACCAAATACAAAACAGATTCAAACCAGATGCACATAACTAAACTTAATTGACCAAACAATTATTTGATATCCACAAGATGTAAAGTACAATGAGGATTCAAAAGTGAACACAATCCTTCAAAAAGCTGGCTTCATAAAGGAGATAAGACATATACTCAAATGAATGTAACACAAGGACTAATTTAAAAGTGATGAAAGAAATTCCTATTAAAGCACAAGGGAAGAGAAAGTATTTCAGGTAAAACAATGATAAACTATTTTATACCATAAATGAGTCTTCTGCTTTCAAAAACAACAACCCATAAACTGGATTCAGAATCAAATTGGGGGGTTACTGGGAAGGGGGCAGGGGGACATGTGAGATGAAAAGTAAAAAAAAAAAAAGAATCCAACTGGGTTTTTACCTGGAGCTGAGAGTTCAAGACAGTGTGGTTCCCAGACCAGTAACATTAGCATCATTGGAAACTTGTTAGAAATGCAAGAGAGAGAGAGAGAGAGAGAGAGAGAGAGAGAGAGAGAGAGAGAGAGAGAGAGAGAGAGAGAGATTTTAGAGAGGAAGGGAGAGGGAGAGAGAGAAATATCAATGAAGAAAATCATTGATCAGCTGCCTCCTGCATGCCCCTACTAGGGATTGAGCCTACAACTGGGGCATGTGCCTGACTGGGAATTGAACCATCAACCTCTTGGTTCATAGATTGACACTCACTCAACCACCAAACTACCAGCCAGACAAAATGCACATTCTTGGGACCAATTTCATGTTACTAAACCTTAGAAAGTTGAATATTTAATAATGTGTAAGATTAACCTATGGGAAATAAGCAAATTCTAGCCTAAAACATTTCTCACAAGTTACTCTGGAGAAGTTGAGAATGGATAGACCACTTGGCTGAAATCCCTCAATTAATTGAGAAACAATTGAAAATCTAACTCCAATGAGAAGTCAACAGTAATCTTAATTAGTGATTTTATATGCATGTTATACAATTATATAGGCAAATGTCTTTTTTAGTATTTATTGCCCATAGAAAATTAAAATTTTTTAATCCTAAATCATATTTATATGTTAGTAGAAATTTTCCTCATAGAGGGGAACACTGACTATAACAACATCTGTTTTCTTAGAATACTCAGCTAACTGAGCAGTTTGATTTTTTTCAGTGTCATTGGATGATTAATAACTAATTATCTTGGGACATATAGGAACATCACCTCTAAGAATTAAAAAAAAAAAAAAAAAAAAAAAAAAAGCCGAATCTGGTTTGACTCGGTGGATAGAGTGTCCGTCTGGGGACTGAAAGGTCCCAGGTTCGATTCTGGCCAAGGGCATGTACCTTGGTTGCGGGCACATAGGGGATGTGCAAGAGGCAGCTAATAAATGTTTCTCTCGATGTTTCTAACTCTCTACCCCTTTCTCTTCGTCTCTGTAAAAACTCAATAAAATATATTTTTGGGGGGAGAAATGCATGTATACTCCATGCTGCAGAAATGTAATAATGACACTTCCAAAATGTAAGCACATTGCTTTAGGCCGCTGGTTTGCCTTAAAGGGGCTTTTTAAAACACCTAAGAGACAAGAGCAGAGTCCTAGGGCTTTTCTATAGAGGCCAGACTTCACTTCCTCCGGTTTAACCATAGTCCTCATCGGCCCACCCTCTTTACCAAATCTTTCTTGCTCAATGTGTTTCTCAGGGTTCTTTCTCAAACTAGAACATGATTTTGTAAAATTTATTTGAAAAGCAGTTTCTTTCTGACCATTGAAATTATAGAACGCTGCTGGGAGTTTCCAGCACTGGGGAAGCTTGTTACATCCATGAGAATTTATTTTTTCTGGTTTATGAGCCCTTCTGGCTCTGGGTCTCATTGATCATTGATTTGTGTTATTTTAGGGGGTCCCTTAGTAAATGACAGCATGAAGCTAGCTTGATGCTGGCTATGGTATATCTCCAAAGTTCTCCAGAACCCTGAGAGTTTAAGGAACTCTCTCCCCAATCAGAATTTTTGAACACTTTAGAGTTGGAGGAGACCTTAAAAACCATTCAGCCTGTCTCTCTGATTTAACAGAAGAGAAAACTGAGGACATGCTTGATCCATGATGCACTTATGAGTAAGCACACTGAATGGACATTCAGCAGCCTGGCAAAGGAGAGATGGTAGAGGACCAGGAAAAGTGGGAGGAGACTCAGGAAGTCACAAGCTGCCAAAGGACTGGCTCTCAACTTTTTATGTGTGTGAAAATGACCGGGGATGCTTACTTAAATGCAAACTCCCAGGCTACATTCCTAAACCAATTTTCCCCAACTGCCTACCAGCTGGTCATTCATATAAGAGAGAAATAAACCATTTAGTTTTACGGTAACTTAACCAATATCCTAATGGTTCCAGAGGCAGTTATTAGCAGTGCTTCCTGTGGCAGCTGTGAATTCCATCCCTTTAAAAGATGATAATACATGGTGTCACCTTTCAACCTCCTCCTGGGCTGTGTCTGCCAGAGTCTTCAGAAAGTTCTCACTCCTGGGAGGTACCCTCTTAGGATGCTGCTATGGAAAATGCCATCTGTGCTTTCCAGCTTTGCTCGTGCATAAGTACCCAGAAGACTTCATGCTTTCAGTTACTCATGTTTACGTCACCATTCATGGGACTCTTCACATGAGGCCGTCCTGTTTTAAGCACCAGGAATACAACAGTGAACAGAACAGATAAGCTCTATGTCCTCAGGAGGCCAACATTCTAGTAAGGCAGGAAAGATACAATATTACCAAATAATAAGGCAATGTCAGGGGTTTATGGAGTAAAACAACAGTCTGAATTTCATCCTTATTTCCTCTGTAAGGTCACACAGGAGCCTGAGTCTCGGTCACATTGCTGGTATCTCATGGTCTCTGTGATAACCAGCCTCAAAGATGACCCCCAATAATCCTTGTCTCTTAATTGCTCAGACTAAAGGAGACATGTTATTTCTTCCTGCTTTCCTTTGGTGAGGATTGGTCCCATGAACATACCTACATGCACGGGGAATGGGAAATAGAGAAAAACACATGGATGTTTGTTGAACACTAACAGTGTTCTGCCAATATACTCATCAAAAACATTCAAATAAATAAAAAACATAAAGTAAAAAATAAAATGGCTGCTGTCATTCATTCAAATAACACATCTTTATTGATCTACGGTGAGCCCAGCCCTGTCCTAGATGTGCTGGATATAGTGCCTAACTTCATGTAGCTTCCAGTTTGAGTGTGTGTGTCTCCTCCTGTGTTTGTAAACTGCCTCCTCCACACATAGCTATGTGATTTCAGGCAAAAGAAACTCCCAAAGACTCAGGTTCCTCATTTGCAAAATGGGTATAATAATAGTACCTAATTTATAGGATTGTTGTGGTGATTAATTTAGTAATATACATTAAATGACTTGGAATAAGCACTCAAAACATCTACTATTGCACAGCCAGTGTAGCTCAGTGGTTGAACATCAACCCATGAATTAAGAGGTCACCAGTTCATTCCCTGACAGAGCACTTGCCAGGGTTGTGGGTTCAATCCCCAATAGAAGTCATGCAGGAGGCAGCCTATTGATGTTTCTATTCTTTTCCCTTCCTCTCTCTCCAAAATCAATAAAAACATTTTTTAAAAGAAATAACAAAAAGTCTATTTCTATATGCATAATACAAATATTTTATTTTAAATAAATAATATTACACTACAGTAGTTATATGAAACTATTCTATCATTTACTTCTTGAACTCTTTCAATAAGGTTTATTTTTCTATTTAAAACATAGAAGATGAAGTTTATCATTTTCATTGCTTTATGGTATTCTGTCATCTGTATTTATCCTAATATCTCTGGCCAAGTGTTTGATAGACATGGGGTATATAAATGGGCATATGCAATTTATTATGTACTCATTTTTCTGGAGAATGAATCCAAAAATTAGTTATATTCTGAAAGGATTTATAATTGAAAAGCAGGACTATTATTTAAATGGATCAATCCTTGACCCTGATCATGTAATTTCATCTTTTTCTGCATATTTAGTTAAATCACTTCTCCCTTTCCTAGAAATGTGAAAGCTTTCTAGAAAGCACAGAAACAAACATAGATCCCAAAACAACAGTTTTACCAGGATTAAATGTAATGGTTTCATTTTACTTCCAGCTCATATGTGGAGCAGGACTGCCAGCCTCTACACTTGAGTTTTGTTAAATTACCTAAGTTACCTTCCTGTCTCAGGCTTCAAAAATCAGAGTTTCTGTACTGTCTTCATACGGCCTATTTCTTTTTCTCTGCAGAGTGTGCCCTCATGTAGACTTTCCTCCCTCTATGTACATTCTGAAGCACCACCCTTGAGGAGATACATACACTCCATTAAATATTTATAAAGTACCCTCTATGTGTGCTCTCAACCCTACAATTTAATGTTGCTATTAAGATCATCTAAATTTGTGATTTTTTTTAAAAAATGTACTTTCTGAATACCAGTGATTTTTTTTTTTAAATATTAAACTGGCACAGATAAAATCTTTTAAGAGGAAACATTCAACTACCCAGTTTGATTTGGGGGAATTTCAGTTCTGAGATCCACACAGAGATCCACAAAGGCCTGGATGAACATAGACAAATCACTTCTCTGAGATCAATTCCTATCTATAAATGAGATAGAGATCAAGAGGTTTCCAAATGTAATTCCTCAGAGCCCCTGGTGACTGCAGTGATGCCTTAGGAGGCTCCTTGTTGCTTCTGTTTCATATCCTGAGCTTCTCTGATAATCACCAACCAACTGGATGGTCCCTTTCCGTTCTGTTATGTCTGTGCCTGGTGAATTACAAGCATAATCCACTGCCTCTCCAGTCCATTGGCTGATACACAGTTTCTTTCTTTCTTTTTTTTAATCCTCTTTTTATTTTATTTTATTTTATTTTTTTTTACATATTTTAATGATTTTTTTTTTTTGTTTTTGCCCCCCTCCCTCCCTCTCACATATCCCCTCCCTCCCCAGAGTGATACACAGTTTCAATGCACAATGTTGAATACAAAAAATGGAAGGAAACAGTAGAGAAGAAGCCACAGGGAAGTGAGGGAGAGAGGTGGGGGAAGACTGGGAAAGGAAGAAACAACCCACCTGCCTAATAATGTGACACATGTAGAGGGCTTCCTCTTTAGGCAGGCCCCATGGGGAGCTTTCAGCTTAAAGATTTACCCATGGTCAAACAGCTGGAATTTCAGTGTACTAGTAGATTCTGTCCCTGGCAGAACAGCTGATACTGTTCAGTTAATAGAAGACTGCAGGGCATGGTTGATACATCTCTGCTATGGAAGAGAAATTCAGAGTCTTGATCTGCTACCAACTAATGGCATGATTTTAGGCAAGTCATATAACTCTGTGAGGGCCAGTTTCTTCATCTAGAAAATGAGGGGGTAGGACTAGATCATCTCTGGAGGTACTCTTCTGTTTGAAAATAGCATGATTCTCAGGAAGACTTGTGTATATAGCCAACTGTTCTGGTTTATCTGTTACTAAGTAGAACTACCCCAACATTTAATGCTATAAAATAACAAGCATCATATTGTGCTCCCATATTCTGTGAGATGGGAATTCACACAGGACACCATGGGGGTGACTTGTATCATATGGTCTTGGAGTTCAGTTGGGGATCACTCAGTTGGGGGTGACTCAAATGCCTCTGGAGACTGCCTCATTGACATGCCTGGTGCCGAGCTAGAAGTCTCAGCTGAGTGTGTCACCCAGAGCACCTGGCCTCCTCATGTGACTTGAGCTTCACAAAACATGGCAACTGGGTTGCCAGAGGAATATCTTGAGACTGACCATCCATTCCAATAAGGAACATTTTAAAACAGGTGAAAGCTACACCTGTTTTCATAGATAGCCTTAGAAGTCACGTGGTAAAATTCCACTATATTTTATTGGTGACAAGCAAATCACTGAGGTTCAAAAGAAGGAAAGGTAGAAAGACAAATTCATTACTGGGGGCATAGCAAGTTCACTTTGCAAAAGAGCCATATCTGCTGCCATTGATGGAAAAGTACAGTGTGTCAGCATCTGTACTCTGGCAACAACAGTTCTCATCCCTCTCACATACAAAGCAACTTCACTCCTCCCTCAAGATCCCCACAGCCTCATCCTCAAGATTTTACTTACTTGTTTGTTTTAATATTTTTAAATTTATTTCAGAGAGGAAGAGAAGGAGAGAGAGAGAAAAAAAAAACATCAGTGAGGAAAGAGAATCATTGATCAGCTGCTTCCTGCATGCCCCACACTTGGGATTGAGCCCGCAACCTGGGCATCCAGGACGGCCAGGCTATCCTCAATAAATTTAAAGTTTGCCTCCATTCAGAGTCCAAGACCTCACTATCTAGTCAGTTTCTGGTGCTGATAAGGCCTCTCAGGTGCCTTTCTCCGGTATGGCCCCTTTAGTACATCCTTGCAATCTGAAGACCTGTCTATTAAAGAGACAAAGTGGTGTCTTAAGCTTCTTAAAGTGCCTATTATCTGTCTGAAAGTGTTCACAAGAAACAATCTGAAATCTTTTCGAGGTTTCAAAGTCACATCATTGGCTTTATCTTTTTTCAGAGACTGTCTTCCTAACTGCACCCTAGATCTGACCTTTGCACCGATGATTTTTCTTACTTTGAGAATGCTTTGCTGACTAGAAAGACTGACTTGAGCCCACTATACTTCCTCTTAAAATATATATATATAAATATATATATATATAATATATATATATATATATATATATATATATATATATATATATATAGATTTTTTACAGAGAGGAAGGGAGAGGGATAGAGAGTTAGAAACATTGATGAGAGAGAAACATCAATCAGCTGCCTTCTGCACACCCTCCCTGGGGATGTACCCGCAACCAATGTACATGCCCTTGACCAGAATCAAACTTGGGACCTTTCAGTCTGCAGGCTGACGTTCTATCCACTGAGCCAAACCGGTTTCGGCTTCCTCTAACTTTTGCTGGAAATTGAACAGTTCCTCTTTCTCTAGCCATATTGTGTCACCATTAATTAAAAGAAACCAGTTGCACCCTGGCCAGCTTGGCTCAGTGGATAGAGCATTGCCTATGGACTGAAGGGTCCCAGTCCAGCGCACCTACCTCAGTTGCATGCCCAATCCTGCCCTGGCCAGGATGCATGTGGGAGGCAATGTGTCTCTCTCACGTCAATGTTTCTTTCTCTGTCTCTCCCTTGCCTTCCACTCTCTTAAATAAATAAATAAATAAATAAATAAATAAATAAATAGGAAAATATCCTCAGGTGAGGATTAACAAAAAAAACAAACAAAAAGAGAAAGAGAGAGAGAGAGAGAGGAAGAAAGCAGTTGGCACTTTCTTTTTTTAAATATATTTTATTGATTTTTTACAGAGAGGAAGGGAGAGGGATAGAGAGTTAGAAACATCGATGAGAGAGAGTCATCGACCAGCTGCCTCCTGCACACCCCCCTCTGGGGATGTGCCCACAACCTAGGTATATGCCCTTGACAGGAATTAAACCCGGGACCCTTTTGTCCACAGGCTGACGCTCTATCTACTAAGCCAAACGGGTCTCGGCGGCACTTTCTTCTTAGCCAAATCCACTAGTTCATTTGGTATATTTTCTATTTTCCTTGTTACTGCAGGTGACAGTGTTGCTAAACATTTGAATACAACTTAGCAACTTATTTCCACCCTCCAATAATAATTTCCTCTTTGTCTTAGCCTTCATTGACAGCCTTCTCAAAGTCCAGACAGATTTCACTGGCTTCTCAAGGCTGTTTGAACTTGAGAGCCCTCCTATGCAAACAGATAATGGAGAGAAAATATATAAAAATGAAACTGTGCCCACAGTCCGCAGCAACCAGCCTAGGAAGTCAACCCATTACCTACAGAACCAGCCAGGAAGCCTGCCTGCTATAGGTCAGACTTGCTCCCCAACCTCTTTCTCACTTACAGAAGCAACCTCTTTCCTACTCATAGAAGCAACCACTTTAACACTTTTCAGTTTTTGTTCTTCTGATAGTTTCCTTCTTACTTAAAAAAAAAAAAAAAAAAAAAAAAAAAAAAAAAGCTTAAATTGCCATTACTTGATTTGTCAAGTTTGGACATTGTACTGTATACATGTGCTTGCTTAGATTTCTTCAGACTCTCCTTTCTCCCATTCTCTCAGCTTGCCCTACCATTGTTAACGAGTTTTATTTTATTTATTTAAATAATAGCACTATGTTTAGTGTTCATCTTGATCTCTGGCATTCTGCTTTTGAGAATAACTTAATACAGATTTGAAATAAAAGTGAGAAATAACTTCATTAATTTTATTAGGCAATATATAATCATATTAATTTACTTGATGAAATTAAAATGGATAGCCAGCTGAAAAAAAACAAACAAACCCTAATTTGAATACAACCACCATTTTTAATAGGAGATAGGCAATACTTAATATTTTATAAAATGAGAATTAACTGTAATTGAAATAAATATATGATATGATTTAATAAAATAGGAATTAGCTAAATTATTTAATATTGTACACCCAACTGAAAGAAATCACATAAAAGTTTTATCTGATGTATCTTTAAACAATTAGTAGTCCCAGAAATTATTCCAGTTACACTGAAAAGAATCAGTGTTATTAACTTACACTGATTTGTTGTTCAAATGACATGGCCCTAAGTATGAATACTGAGAATAACTCATAAAATATTTGCTCATCTTTAAATGCATTTAGAAAGCCATTTTAGAATCTTATATATATATTTTTTTCCCAATTCTCTTTTTTCTGGATTCTCCCCAAGAATGGTCCATGTTCTTGACAATAGTCTGGGATAGAGGAGGCTAGGACTTTCAACAAAAGCTGTCATTACTTTCACCAGCCCATTCTACAATGCATCACAGCTGAAAACATTTCAATGTGAGTCAAAATACCGTGTCTCTAATGCTGCTTTTACTTTAACTGAAATATACTTAAAGCAGAGGAAGACAAGAAATCCATAATGTGTATGGTATGATGTCTTGGTCCATCACAAAAGGGAATTACCCTTTGGCTTGTCCCACAAGGTACTTACATCATGGCGGTCACCTTTGTAATTTGAGATGGATGAGAGGCATGCTTTTTTTTTTTTTTTTTTTTTTTTTTTATAAAGTGAGAGGAGAAGCAGAGAAATTTTAGGAAAGAGTCCATACAGATGTTGAGGATCTGGTAGCTGATTCCCTTAAACTATTTTTTAATGCAATTGCCATTTGAGGACCAGTGGTGTGAGAGAGGGGGAGAGCAGATGGACTGAGGGCATGAGGTACAATGATAGGGCAGCACTGATGACCCCCTTGAGGTTAACCATAATGAATTTAAAATGAAAGTAGTCATGTGTTTTCCATTAGTCACAGTCTACTTGGCTGATACAGGCTGATAAGAAGATAGAGAACCAGATTTAACCAGGGTTGAGGATTTAACCAAACAAGTAGTTTTGAGAATTTATTTTTAATTTATTTTTACACACACACACACACACACACACCAGTTTTGAGAATTTAAAGATGAGAAAGAAAATGTGTTCACAGTGCACTACTAGATTCTACAGTAATGCAATTTTATATAGATTTTAGTTCCTGACTCATCATACTCTCTAAGTAAGTGTAGTCTGGTGATCACCACTCCACCTCCATTCTCTTTGTTGTGGATTTAGACCTTTGTCATTCTTTTATTATCATAATAAATGTGATAAACATATGTGCCTAATTTGTCATCTTGAGCAAAAAGTTCTCAAATTGCATTTTTTTTCTTTTCAAATTGCATTTTCAAAGATTATGCTGGCTCTTGGATAAAATGGATTTGGTGAGGAAATGAGTGGATATAGTGACATTAGGAGACAGTTGCAGTAATCCAAGGAAAGGCTGCTGGTAGCTTGGTCTCAAGTGGTAGAAGTAAAAGTATATGGTGTGGAGAGTTATTCAGACTTACAGTTAACATGACTGGGTTATGGAATGGAAATGGGGAATAAAAAAGAGATATTTGTTCAGTCTTCTTGTTAATGGTCATATTCACTAAGATAGGGAACATTGAAACAGGACAGTAATGGTGGTAGAAGATCATTAATGTAGTTTAGAGCTATTGAGCTTGAAGTATCATTGAGATATCCGAATAAGAGGTCAAGGAGGCACATATTATATGAGTTTATAGGTGAGAACTGAGGAGGAGACATATGTTAGGGAGTCATTGCTAGTATATTGATGGACAGTGAGCCAAATGAATGGGTGAAATCTGTTGGGAAATGAATACAGAGTAAGAAGCAAAGGTGAAAGTAATATAACGTAAGAAATGGCCACATATTCCTCTCATTCTGGTTTGCATGACTCTTTACAATGTGATTTTGTCTTTCATTAAGAGGAGTTTCTTTCTCCCACCTCTGAAGTCTGGAATAGCCTTGCAACTTGCTTTGACCAATAAAACATGGTAAAAGAAAACATTATGGGAATATGAGCCTAAATATCAAGAGGCCTTGCAGCTGCTGCTTCTCCTGCCCTATTAAGAAGCCTGGATTAGCCTTCTTGAGGGCAAGTGATAATGAGCTATCACTAACCACCACACTTATGGGAAAGATCATTTTAGGAAATCCAGGCCTTGGTTTGACATCAGATAACTGTAGATGCATGCGTGACTATAAGCAAGAGCACAGAACCCCTCAGGCAAGCCAAATCTTGCTGACCCATAAAATCATAAACAAATAAAATATTTGCTATTTTAAGCCACTAAGTTTTGAGATGCAGCAATAAACCACTGATGCAGAATCCCAGGAAAATCTTAAGAAACTCCAATATTTTAATATTGGGTAGAGGAAAAAGGCTAGCAAAAAGAAAAGGAAAGAAAGGAAAGGATAGGAAAAGAAAAGAATCCCAAGTTTGGGTTTTGTTTTTTTTTTTAAAGAAAAGAAAAGAATAAAAAATGAGAGCCAGAGAGAGAGGAAGAAAACCAGAAAGGTATAGTGTCACAGCAGCAAGGAATTGACCCACAGAAATCAAGGAGTGTTTTAAGAATGAGGAATACCAACAGGGTCAAATATGACTGAAAGGTTAAATAAGATGAGATGAAAACTTCCTGTTGGATTTAATGACACGAAGGCATGGTCATGGTGACATTTTGGGGCAGAGGAAAATATGATAAGACAGAGTGTGAGATGCCTGTGGAGTATCTAAGTAAGTGAAGTATGGTAGCAACCATACTTGGGTAAAAACTGCCGTTTGAATTTTAACCCTGCTATTCTGGCTTCGGCACCCGCTTAGTTGCTTAAACAATATGGTAGGTGCCTCAGCTTCCAGATTGAGATCTGGAAGCTAAGGCAATTTTCCTGTGCCTGTGGACGACCACAGGAGATCGATTCCCACTGACTCAGTAGCTTCAGGAGTAGAAACTGTAGATAACCTTTAGAGATTAACCACTCAGCTCTGCCTCTGTACTATCTGCTTTCGCAAGATCCAGCAGGAATTATATATTTAGAATTTAGAATTTAGAACAAAGGAAAATTTTTGTGGTTTAGATCTTTTTAAAAGGACTGCCGACACCTGGAACAGCGTGGTCATGAGTATGGACTCCACCTGCGGGTGGTGCTCTAGCAGCCGTCCTGGCCAGTTCAATAAATCCTTGCCTGCTTTTTAAAATCAATTAGCAGCCTTTTAATCAATTAGTGGTCTTATTTTGACTCCAGGGTTCGACCCCACAACAGTAAGTACATAAAGGTCAGTGAAAAGTTTCACACCTGTGGGCATATTGGTGCTAAAGTGTGGATGCAACTCCAGGAAGACTACGTAAAGTGGGATGGGGAGGGATCTTGGAGCACACCAGGTTTTAGAGGTAGGCATAGTCAGATACACCACAAAGAAGCCCATGAAGTAGGAAAACTGGGAGAAAAAGTATACAAAAGCTAATATATATATATATATTGCAAAAAGGCATGAGAAGTCTGTGGATGCTGCCAGGTGGGTACTAAACTTATCAAGAGAATGACCTTGTAAGTTATAAAAATGTCTAATCACTATACTGTATACCTGAAAGTAATATAATATTGAATGTCAGCTGTAATTTTTTTTAAAAAAGATAGTTGGTGAGTGAGAAGTATGTCAAATGCAGCAGAGAGCTTACCGTAGTAAGGCTAGAACCAGAAGGTCCTCCCATTGAATCTGACACCATTTGCCAGGAAAATGTTTTAGCAGCACCGTGCAGGCAGAGCCAGCAAGGTGTGCTGAGCCATGGCTGAAAACCAGAATATGCATGCCAGTGTGTAAAGAGAATCCGTGCAGCAGGAAGCGAGGAGGGCACTTTTCAATGTCAAGTGTTTGGGGTTTTTATAAATTAATTTTGTTTGTTTTAAGGCTATGTGACTTTTGCTTGTTTAGTAATTGAGGAGAAAGGGTAGTAAAAGAAAACCCAAAAAAGGGGGGGAAGGAGGGTTACACTCTAACAGGGTATTTTTTTCTAGCATTTTCTTTTCCAGATTCCATGAAAAATCCTTCTACTTGTACTTAGTTTTTGCAGTATGGCCCTTCATCTCGATATATATAGTTGTTAAAATTCCCCGATCTGTTTGCTTTTTCCATTACGACGTTAGGTTAGCTGATTCCTAATTAAGTTGGAGACGGACAGGTCATTTTACTTTTCTCATTTGGAGCTAGCTTCAAATCACAGAGGAAGTATCCAGTGATCCTAGAGCTCCCAAATGGCCCTAAGAAAAGAACTGAAGTGTCCTGGTCAAATAATTTGAGAAAGGCTGTCCATTAAAAATCTCCCTCTGAGAGGCTGACCAAGTACATTAGCATATTAAAGCCTCTGAGCCATCCTAGTTAAACAACAACACTGTTCAAAAGTTTACAAACTCACTTCCCTCCCCCGCCAGGCTTTTTATTCTCTGCATGTTATTAACATACCAGAAGAATTTCCTCTTAATACCAGTTGAGGAAATACCTGCTGTAGCAATTTGATTCTCTCCATGTTCTGTGGATTTGGGAGGTTTTAAACAGAGGTTCTCCATCTTATCTCTAGACTCAAGGATTCATGTTACCCTCCCTAGACAGTGAAGAATAATGGTGACCACCAATCGCCTTGCGGACCCTTTATAACACCAGGACCGGAGAAGTTAACAAAAACCCAGGATACTGAGGATGAAGATGGTTGAGGAGAGGTCATCAAGACACATCATCTTTAATTAAGGGAAATAAAATTTGCCGCTCAGTGAAAGGATTGGCAATTTATTACCTTCCCAAAAGGATGTGCTTTCAAGATAGGATCAAAGTGTCTCCTTACGTGTCTGGAGGAAGCAGCCAACTGAACTATAGTCACTTTAGTAAGATTTTTGAAGTTCTGATGAAATCAACAATCATGATGTAATGCCCATGGTAATGGATGGTCTACATTATGGGTTGGAAAGGGGGAAATTGTGGAGCACAAATATGTCATTGTGGCAGTGTGCTGTCTCCAGCATCACCCAGAGGACAATGGGAGGCAGGCTGATTCCAGCATGAACCCTGATGAAGTCTAGCTGGCAGCCAACCTTCCCTTTCCAATTGAAGTGGTTATTTAGGGGGCAGGGGAGGAGATTGCTATATCACATATATACTAGTATTTAAATTCAACCACATCTCAAGACTTGGAAGACAATCATCGTTTATGGGAAGCCTAAATAAACAATGCTTTGGCTCCAGGCTCCCTCTACTGTTTCTGCAATAATAAACAAACATTTTATGGAACTCTCCTGACTAGATTCCAGTATTTATGAAAGTCAAAGCAAACCCAATCTGCGTAATAATAAAGGAAGTCCTTATAATAATCAGGAAGTTTAATATTTGGAGAAAGTTGAGAAAAATCATAAACTAGTTAATGACATATATAGATAAAATCACATGAAGTTATTTGACTATTTTTTTTAATCCACAAATGACTATTTGATATGGCTCAAGCCTGTGTTTAAACATTTTATTGTCAAACATTGGTGGTAGTGGTGTGTGTGTGTATTGAGATGGTTATTTTAATAAATAATCTTTATTATGAAATCCTCTAAATACATTGGCTAATTTACATGTTGTTTCTTGACCAAAATTAACTACAGGGTATGTCAGTACCATAGGAATGTGTGTATTACAACTTGGGTTTAAAAGTTAAAAAGTGTGAAAATACAAAATGTTTCACACAGGAAGGTAAACGAAAGAAATTTAGAAAAGCCATATGTTTACAAGAGGAAAGCTAGAAATAAAATAGTTAACGTTTTAACTGTGAGGGGAGGAAGTAGGGCAATTTGCATAGACTTCAAACAATCTCACACTATTGAGAAAACCTGCAAATCCTGGAAAGAATTAGAGATAAAAGCCAAAGTCAATACACTTCAACCACCCTTGATGTTTCACAGTCACTAACGAGAAAGCATCTTCTGGGTAAGTTCACACTTTGCACAAAATAAATATTAAGTCTGTTGGCAATTTTCCAAAAAGTTAATATTTTACAGTTCAGGATTTTATTTTAAGTTTGTCTTTGAACCAGGAAAAAAAAAATGCTTTTTGAAGTTGTTTCCATAGTTCTAGAAATTCAGTCTAAGAATAAAAGATGCCATCAAAAATTTATTTACAAGGGTGTTCATCAAAACCTTATATTTACAGTTATTGTTCACCACTTAAGTCATATGCCTAGCATAGCACTTAGCATCCAGAAAAATCTCAATAAGTATTTTTGGAAGAATGAATTACAGGAGAAAAGTTGGAACTTTCCAAATGGGTAACTAGTTAAATAATTATGGGTAAATTGTGGTTTATACATATTATGTATGACCATTAAAATGTTTTCAATACTTTTTAAAAGACATTAGAAAATGTTAAGGCATTAGAGAAAATGTTAAGCAAAAAGGGATGACTACAATGTGTGCACTAATACAAATCTTATAAATATATATGGACACAAAAAGGGTTAAATTATTGATTGAGGTGGTTTTTATTTTTTCTTTGCATTTTTCTATGTGTTGCAAATTGTCATGAGTATGTTTTTTATAATCAGAGCACCAAATATTATTTAAACATTTTTATAATGCTCTGTTAACATTCAGATCTGTAATAAAAATTTATCTATTAAAACCCATGGATGGGGGAGATAATAGATCAACCGAAGGACTTTTATACATGCATATAAGTACAACCAATGGACACAAAACTCTGGGGAGGGAGGGGATGTGTGGGAGGGAGGGAGGGGGGCAAAAAAAAATCAATAAAATATATTTTAAAAATAAATAAAAAAATAAAAAATAAATAAAATCAATTAAAATGTAAAAAATAAAGTAAAATAAAATAATGTCACCAAAATAAATAAATAAATAAATAAATAATTCTAGCCCTAACCGTTTTGGCTCAGTGAATAGAGCGTCAGTCTGTGGACTAAAAGATCCTGGGTTCAATTCTGTTCAAGGGCATGTACCATGGCTGCAGGCACATCCCCAGTAGGAGGTGTGCAGGAGACAGCTGATCAATATATCTCTCCCATCCATGTTTCTAACTCTCTATCCCTCTCTCTTCCGCTCTGTAAAAAATCAATAAAATGTATTTTTTTTTAAATAATAATAAATAAAAAAAACCATGGAGCCCTAGCCATTTGGGCTCAGTGGATAGAGCTTCAACCTGTGGAGTGAAGAGTCACAGGTTCAATTCCAGTAAAGGGCTTGATCCCCAGTTGGGGGGTTGTAGGAAGCAGCCGATCAATGAGTCTCTCATTTTAATGTTTCTGTCTCTCCCTCTCCTTTCCTCTCTGGAATCAATAAAAATTTCAAATTAAAAATATATATATTTAATTTAAATTTATATATATATATATATATATATATATATATATATATATATATATATATCTCCATGGGGTTTAATAAAAGGTATTTGCTGTAGGGTGGTTCAACATTTGTATGAGTGTCTGGCTTTTCCCTATTATTTTGTTAAAACAAATGCTCACTAGATATATACTTTTGGTAATTTATTCAGTGGTCTGAATCATGAAACAGGGCTAAATTGTGCTCTACTTTTGAGTATTACACCAATAACTTTTGTATACAAGTTACAGAGATAGGTGAATTATTTCTGAAATTATACAAAGATAAAATGTTTTTTCATCAGTGAGAAATAAAATAACCACTATGTATAGGCACTGGGCCAGGCAGCTTCCCTTTATTCATATACAGAAGTAGTAATAATAGCTGAGCTATTGATCAGTTGTCATGTGCCATACTCTGTGTTATTATTTTCTCTCATGTTTTGAGCTTTTGGGGGCAGATAGTGTATATTATCACCACTTTGCACTTGAAGATCCTGAAGCCCAAGGTAAAAGCTAGAAAAGTCACCCTCCACGTGGAGAAAATATTTTTATGCTCAAAGGTCATTAAACCATTTTGCCCCTTCTTTCAGGAACAATAAACACTGAAGACACTGTATTCTACAAATGATCTTGATCTTCTGTTGGAAGAGGGTATATAGGAGGAGGCAGCTTAATCAGCTAGAGTAGGTTTTCTTACTTTCCTTGGAGTAGAACAATGGGAATAGCCAGTCAGACATCACTCATTATCAATACAAAGCAAATTCATCAAAACTGACTTTTCAAAGATACTCACCAAGAAATATAATGATTTTCCCTTTGCCTATTTGAACAAAAACTTCAGATATCGGCTATGCACGGGTGTTTCTACAACAGAGGTAATGGCTTGCTATGTCCTTATCAAACAAGGGATGTTTTTATCAATGACTTCATTGAGTTCTTTAAAAAAAACTTCCATTCTGGCTTTATCCCTCTGCCTCTTCTTTCCATCCAGGGTTCCAAGGAAATTTGGAATGAATACGGAGAAATGATTTAATTAAAATAACGGACACTTTACACACTTTTGGTTCCTGAAATGGTTCAGCTGGTTCTATTTTTAATAATAGTAATAATAAACTAATTTAAAATTGCCACATACTGTCTTTTGTGTCATTTGAAGCTCACAACCATCTACCAAGGTACATATTCCCAGATGGCACCTAGTCCAAAGGTTAAATAGCAACTAAACCTCATATCAGAGCTTCTCAGTGAAATTCAAATCAAGATTTTGATTCCAACAGGCTTCCTTCATAACACGTTGCCTAGCAACAAATCGATCCTCGTGACTTGCGCATCTTAAGTGGAAAAAAACCAACCAATTCCGTCCTAGAAGCCAAGCTTGGAGAACAATTAGAATTGTTTAATGATGTTCTTCCCCACCCGCTTCTGTGACCAAAACAGTCAGCTAGTCAGTAAAACCTCCCATTGGCCAGTGTCGATTTCACTTGGGACTCGGCAGGGGTTAGTGGCAGAGGCGGGTCCCCGGTTCCAGTCACTCGAATCTGACTTGTGGAGACTGGCGCCCAGAGATCCCTTAGGAAACCCATCATCTTCTTGGGGCGACCTCAGGTTTGAGGGACCAAGACCTGCAGGGGACATTTGTTCATTCGCATTCAGAGAGAACCCTCTCTGCCTCGGTGCAAGGCTGAGCATTCCCTTCCCTCCACAAATTTAAACTCCGCCGAGGCCACCATGCCCTTCCCCCTCTTCCCACCGAGAACAGGGTCAGGTATGGACAAGGATATCTCCTTCTCCCTCCCTTCTGCCCTTCTCCAAGTAACCGGGGAGCGTGCGGACGTGCGTCCGAGGATCTGCGCACCGAATCCACTGCGCGGCGAGACCCCGAGAACCAAGGGGCTCTCTTGGGCCTGCTTTTGGCGCCCCGAACCTGCCGTGACTCACAGAACGTACTCCGCCCCCGCCCCACCCTTGCCCCGTCCCGCAGCTTCCGCCCAGGCTCGCCTGGCCCCGCCCCCTCAGCCGGGCCCCAGGCACGCCCCGCCCCCTCAGCCGGGCCCCAGGCACGCCCCGCCCCCTCAGCCCGGCTCCAGGCACGCCCCGCCCCCTCCGCCCAGACCCAGGCACGCCCCGCCCCCTCAGCCGGGCCCCAGGCACGCCCCGCCCCCTCAGCCCGGCTCCAGGCACGCCCCGCCCCCTCTGCCCAGACCCAGGCACGCCCCGCCCCGTCCGTCCCACTTCGCAGGCGGAGCCTGGGCCCGCCCCGTCTCGCCCGCTTCGTCTCGCGCCAGCTGCTGCTCCCCAGGCGCGGCCCATCCCCGCCACGCCCCTTCTCAGCTCCCTGAGTTCTCCACGTGCAAGCCCCGCCCCTTCCGCCGCCTTCCGCGGCGGCTCCCGGGACTCCGGCCGCAAGTGGCGTCGTCTCCATGGCGACGAGGCGTCCACAGCTTGCTGCTCCGAAACCCGAGCGAACCTCCAGCGGGGCGGGCCTTCGCCGACTGCCTTTCCGATGATCCGCTTGAGAGGGCCCCAAGCGGGTAAGAGGCGCCGCGGCCGCTGCGGGTCTCCCTCTCCCGGCCCCGGCGTGCAGCCGGACTCCTCTCTCACCTCGGACCCTCCAGGCCCGGCGCCCGGCTCCGCAAACTCTGGTGCACCCTCCAGGGTTGGGCTCTGCGGCCCCTCGGCTGCCGGCCGGCACGCGAGAAGGTAGGACCCGGTCGCTCGGCTGGAGGCGCGCCTCGCTCTGGGCCCGGAGGCCCTGGGCCCCTCCTCCGGCTGCAGTGGGCCCGGAGCCAGGCCATTAGCGTCCGCGGGAGTGAGGGACCGCGGGCTGTCGGACGGCTACACCCGCCGCCAGCTCTGGCCTGCGGATTCCCGCATGCCAACCCCCCTCCCCCGCCCGCCCCCGTGAAAATTGCTGTAGGTCATCTCAAGGCTTCCGCAACTCCTTTGGTCCGCTACTAAAATTTTTATTTATCTATTTATTTATTTATTTATTTATTTATTATTTTAATTACTTTATTGATTTTGCAGTGTTCCCCAAACTTCTCTCATGATGAGAATCACCTGGTGGAGTTGTTAAAATACAGATTCTTGAATCCCAACTAAGAAGTGCTAAACTAGAAATTTTGGGAGCACTAGTTAAGTATACAATTTTACCTATATGTTCCCCAAAATTCTAGTTTAGCACTTTTTAGTTGGGATTCAGGAATCTGTAGTTTAACAACTCCACCAGGTGATTCTCATCATGAGAGAAGTTTGGGAAACACTTGATTAAGGTATCACAAATTTGTCATCAAACACCCCCCCCCTCCATTCCCATCCCAAACTCCTCTCCACCCATGCCTCCACCCCCTGTTGTCCGTGACCACTGGTTAGGCTCATATGCGTGCACACAAGCCCTTTGGTTGGTCTCTCTCCCTCATCCCCGCCCTCCCCTGCCTTCCCTCTGAGGCCCGACAGTCTGATCGATGCTGTTCTTGTTCATCAGTCTGTGTTGTTCATCATTTCCCCTAGATGAGTGAGCTCATGTGATACTAGAAATACGCTTATAAGAACCGAAAATGGGACAAGCAATAATGGTTATGCTGAGAGGCAAATGAATTTATTTTATTTATTTGTTTGTTTGTTTGTTTGTTTTTTGGAAACTGCTTAATGGCCAATAGGAGCAAGCACTCACTGCTGTAGTTAAGACGTCATTACTCTTTAGACATAACTTGCTCAGCCATAAAAACTTCCGTGGAATTTGGACAAATTATTTAGCCTCCAAGGGCTTTCTTTTCATCTTTCGTAACATGAGGGGCTTGGACAGGGATCACTTGTAAGGTTCAATCTTCAGCCTTGAGATGACGAAATTGACCTGAGAGGTCTAGTCATGGTGAAGGCTTTTTGATTACTGTCTTAAACTGTTCTACCCTGCGCCCTGGTAGCATTTAAATTGAAACATGGCATAAATTAACACATGGATGAAGCTGTTCTTATCCCAAAAGTTATTGGTTTTTTTTAATAAATCTGAAAAAATTTTATATTTGTTTCATTCTCCTGAAAACTAAATACAATGTTCTCCAAATCCACCTTATTATTTTTATTTTCTGCTAATTGAAGTTTTGTATTTTTTAATCTCAGGAAAACAACAACACTGCTCTTTTAAGTGTTAAGAGTTTACCGGAGTTGAATTCCAACACCTTTGTAGCAATTCCCACTGAATTCAGAGTTTTCTACTTTCCACCTTGGAGCTAAATTATCAGTGTTTTTTCCCATCTTTTGCCCCATCCAGTCTCAATTGTTCACTTAGATCTGTTTTTCCCTAAATCAGAGTTCACTTTTAGGACTGTCCCTGACAGGCTGTGGGTAATAATAATAATAGTAACGTGAGGAGGAGTTGCAGCAATTATAATTACAGATGCCACTAATGTTTATTATTTATATTAAATCTCATAATTCTATGATATAGGTAGTATTTTTATACTCATTTTACAGTTGAGGAAAGTGAACCATAGAGAGATTAAGGAACTTGCTCCACGTCACACAATTTGCTGGGATTTGAACACAGGCAATCTGACTCCAGAGGCTGGGCACTATATTATGTTGTAAATGAAATATATAAAATTTATATGTAGTCACTTTTAAATATGAATGTGAGTGACAGATGATCATTGACACAATTGAGCTAGGCAATGAAATAATGCCCCCACATCCTTTTATGTTTCCTCATTAAGTTCTTCTGGGACCGAGTTTGGTGCTTAATCAGCTCTGCGTCTCCTCACCACATTGCAAGTCCTGAACATGTAGCTATTTAGTAACTCATTCTTTGCCTAGTAGAATACAAGATAGCTTATAAAAAACAAATAGCACAAAGAATAAAATAATTGCACAAATGGGATGAAGAGAAAATGTCTTCCAATATTACAAGAAAAACCTAAAATAAGAATTTAGTGAAATCTGAATTTTAAATGTTGGTGACTCATTTTATAAAAGTTTTTTTTGTTTGTTTTTTTAACCTGTAGAATCCAAATAAAACCTATTTGGCCTTAATAGCTGCTGGTTAGTGCACGCTTACTTAGAGGAGGTGGAGATGTTTTACATGCTTTTTTTGTCCAGTCTGCATATCTCAAATTGAACACATTTTAAGTGCTCAATAGCCACTAGTGGCTACCATATTGGGCTGTGAATCTCTAGTCTAATACATCCTTTTCTTTATTGTTTCCTTCCCATTCCATTCCTCCAACAAATATTTATTGAGCACCAGGTTATGTGACATGTAGTGCACTAGACACTAGAGATTTTTCTTTAAAGGTTGCCTGAGATAATCTGTTCTTTATAGCAACAAACAAACCTACAAAAACCTATCTAAATAATTGGGACCTTGACGGGTTGGTTATTGTTGACAGTCAACTTTTCCTTAAAAGCTGGGACTACATCACATATAACTTGAGATTTCTGGGAGCCCTGATCTGTACCACGTGCAGAACATCTGGAGAGAGAGAGAGGACCCACATGCAGGGAGAAGCTAAATGAACAAGGGAAAATGCCAGCCTACCTGCCTTGAACACAGTTGTATTCATTGTGTCCTGACTTGCACATAGCTTGGGTATTCAACTCTTGGATTCCATGAGCCAATGCCTTTTTCTCCCCTATACTTATAATTTCTATAAGTATACTTAGGATACGATATTGTCTACTGATAGCCCCTGCCTCCTTATGTGGTTAAAAGATCCAGCCCAGCCAAAACCGGTTTGGCTCAGTTGTAGAGTGTCGGCCTGCTGACTGAAGAGTCCCGGGTTCGATACCGGTAAGGGCATGTACCTTGGTTGCCGGCACATTCCCAGTGGGGGGGGTGCAAGAGGCAGCTGGTCGATGTTTCTCTCTCATCGACGTTTCTAGCTCTCTATCCCCTCTCTCCTCCTCTCTGTAAAAAATCAATAAAATATATTTTTTTAAAAAAATCCAGCCCATCTGAAAAGAGTAGTACTGTCCTCAGACACAGCAATCATAGTAATTCATAAGCTAACAGTGACAGGACCAAGGGGCGAGCCTGTGATCTTCTTCCTCTTCCTCTTCCTCTGTCTCCTAAACTAACTAGAGCAGGGTTTCTGCAACTTGCAAACAAGAGTCTAGAGCAGTGGTCGGCAAACTGTGGCTCTCGAGCCACATGTGGCTCTTTGGCCCCTTGAGTGTGGCTGTTCCACAAAATACCACGTTGGTGCACACATACAGTGCTATTGAAACTTCGTGGCCCATGCACAAAAGTCAGTTTTCGGCTCAAAAGAAATTCAGTCATTGTACTGTTGATATTTGGCTCTAATGACTAATGAGTTTTGCCAACCACTGATTAGACTCTAATATAGCTAAGATAAGAACTAAGCCCTTTCTTTTAGAAATGAGCCCTTCCATTCTGTCTCAGGTTTACCCTCAAGAGAATTTCAAAGGCTTGACCTGCTTTCCACTGCCTACCGATTAAAGCCCAAAATTCTTAGCATGTGGCAATTAATGACTTTTAAAATGTGCTTCCACGTACATTTTTATTTAATCTATTGATATTCTCTAACACAGTGCTAGATTTCTCTTACCCTTTTGTTGGCTGCTTGGTCTTGATTTGGTTAAATAACTGCCAGCTGTATTAGTCTTTCTTCCCATAACTGACTCAGTCTTTCTTCCCATAACAGGTAGAATCCATCACTTCTCACTTTGTGTTCTCTCAGGTTATCTTAATTCTAATATGTAGCTCTTATTACATGGTATCAGGTGTGTTAGTCTACTTTTGTTTCAAGAAGTAGGAGCCATGTTTGTCAAGGTCTCTTTTGGCTTCAAATGTTAAAAATCACCTCCAGCTTATTTCGTCAAAAAGAGAAAGTAAGCCCTAGCCGGTTTGGCCCAGCGGATGGAGCATCGGCCTGCAGACTGAAGGGTCCCAAGTTTGAATCCAGTCAAGGGCATGTACCTTGGTTACAAGCACATCCCCAGTAGGGGGTGTGCAGGAAGCAGCTGATCGATGTTTCTCTCTCATCGATGTCTCTAACTCCCTCTCCCTTCTTCTCTGTAAAAAATCAATAAAATATATTTTTTTTAAAGAAGAGAAATTAATTGGCCTGTGGTAAAGACAGGCTGAACTGGAAGCAGGGACTCAAACATCATTCATTCTCATTCCCTCCCACTGCCCTCCCCCTCTCCCTACCCCTCATCTCCTCCCTCGTTATCTTTTGTACATTCTGCTTCACTCACTCCCTCTCTCCTCATCTCCTCCCTGGTTATCTTTTGTACATTCTGCTCACTCTCAGCCCCCCCCCCCTCCTTTTTTTTTTTTTTCCTGAAGGCTAGAGCCATGCCTACTGGGAGCTCTAGATGCATATTCTTCTTTGTCTCAGAGATAAGTTGTGATGAGCTTAGCTTGGATCACAGGCTCACTTGGTCCTGTCACTGTTAGCTTATCAATTACTATGATTGCTGTGTCTTAGGACAGTACTACTCTGATGTTCAGATGGGCTGGATCTTTTAACCACATAAGGAGGAAGGGGCTATCAGTAGACAATACCATATTCTAGGGATACTTATAGAAATTATACCTGAAAGTATTATAGCAAATCCAGAGAACAGGCCTCAAGCTTGATTCTGTTATTGGAAAGTTGCTCCCGGACAGCTTGATTATTAGACTTTCTCTTCCTTTATCTCTTCTTTATCTGCCTCCACTACTTGCTAATTCCTCTTGGATATCTTTTGTAACCCCAGGGCTTATCACAGATATATATAACATTTAGTAGCTGCTCATCAAATGTTTGTCTCAAATAGACATTGACTGTAACATGAAAATTGGGACCTGTCATCACTGTTGTTCCCATTACCACTGGGACTGTTGAAAGACATCAGGACAGTCTGCCCATATTCCAAAAGCCAGAGGGTGCACTTGATAGAAACACAAATGGCTTATTAAATGAACCTTGTGATGTTAACATTAACCATAACCAATAGTAACAAATATACAAGATATGCACCTGTATACCGTTCTTTCTGGACACCATGACCCCTGTTTGAACAGGTACCACTGGGTAGAGAATTGAAGTAGCACCTGGTTCACATGCCTGTAAGAGAGGGATAAACATAGAGATGCAAATGGTATTGCAAATTTTAAATTGTATTTTTAAATAGATAATACATCCCCTCCCCCCCCCAGGTTCAAGAAGTACTAATGCACCTAAAGTAAAAAATTCCCACCCCAGTCCTGCAGCCATCCCCAGAGTCAGCCAATATTATCATTTCTTTTCTGAAAGCATTTCCTTTCAGAGATATTTTGCATATTGATAGTTAGTTGAAAAATATATATTACCTGCACAATGGCTGCACCTCATTCTGCTCAGCCTGTCATGGCTGCTTTACCTTTACCTGTGTTTTTACTCTGCTATTTTCCTGGAGTCAGTGATCTTTCTAAACAAGTATCATTAATTTGGGGCTGTTGTGATTTTTAAATTAATTAAAAGTCTTCAGAGTTAATCTGCTTGTCTCGATGACAGCAAGAACCGTTCCTTCAGTGTCCCTCCAGTGTGCCCTGCACTGTGCTACACACTTTACCCAGATCATATACTATACAATCCTTATAATGATCCAGTGAAGTTGTCACCATTGTAATCCCCATTTTACAGATGGAAGAATTGAGGCCTGGAGAAGTGAAGTAACTTTCTCAGGCTTACCTGGCACATGGCAGAACTGGGATGTGAATCCAGTTTCTATCATGCAAGAGCCCCAACTTTTGAGTATTACTCTGTGCCCCTAGAAATTCAGTTTTATGAAAGGAGAGTAAATGGACACTTCCTAGGTAATGATAAAATCAGACCTAGGAGAGCCTGCATTTCTATCAAGAGTAGGATCTGCCCACCCTACCTAGATTTTTCTGTTCCCAGGTGAACATGGGAGAAGAATTATGTGCACTGATGTCTTCATCCAGGTAAAAGGTTGGACTGTAACAATCCATAAAGATCCTAGAGCTAGAAAGGAGAGGACTCTAAACATAGTCCTACCCTATAGACTATGGCAACACAGGGTTGTGGAAATCTGTGGAGTGGAAGTATTTCTCAAGAGAGGACATCCCAGATTTCTTTTGTTAAGGCCTTATTGGTTCATTGCATTGTTTCACGTTCTGAGCTGTGTCTACTACCCTAGAGAATTAGGAGGCAAATCTTTCATTTATCCTAGAATTTAGTCTTCTACAACTGTTTTCCCCCAAAAGATTCCTTGCTTTTCTGGTGTACTTTGCTCTCAGTGAGCTTCTCAGAGGGATAATCAAATTAATACATATAATGTCTGGCTTGGTTAGGGTTGCCCGGAAAACAGAGCTCCAGGCGAAGGTTTACATACTACTGATCAGTGTGAGGGAGCTGGTTTTAAAAAGAGAAAAACTTAATACAAAATAATGAAGCTTTTCTTTTATTGCCCACAGATTTGGCCCTACATTTTGTATTCCAGAAATCCCTAGGTATGTATTACTAATAACAATTTGAGAATCTGGCTTGGGATTTGGGGACAAGTGAATTGTTAGCTATGAAAAGTTTAAGTGTGTCCTCTCTCAAACATAAAAAACTGTATGAGCTGATTTTTCTCCATGCAATTAGAATGAAATTTATGTAAATTCATAAAGGGCTAACTTGTAGGAAAATCAGTCTACGGAGGGTAACGTAGGAAAGATAAAACTTCACAGAGAAAACATTTTAATTTATGTGTTAATAAACATAAGGGAATTTATAAGGTAAAGGATTATTTGTCTGGAGAAAAATCAAAGGTTAATTTCTAAATGTGTATATATATTTTTTAATTGATTTTTTTACAGAAAGGAAGGGTGAGAGATAGAGAGTTAGAAACATTAATGAAAGAGAAACATCAATCATCTGCCTCCTGCACACCTCCTACTCGGGATGTGCCCACAACCCTTCAGTCTGCAGGCCGACGCTCTATCCACTGAGCCAAACCAGTTAGGGCAATTTCTAAATGTTTTTATTGAAATAATATTTTATTAGAAATGCAATATCTTCTTCTGGCTTATATACACTCTATAAAGATTTTTTCATAATATGGATCAACTCAAATCTGGCAGGCAGGTTAGCTCACATCTTGTTTTGTTGAAGTAGGGGAGACAAAAGCTGGTGTAAACATGAGCCAAGATGAATTTAATAATTTTTAGGGTCAGCTCAGTAAGAAAGGTGAATCCTTAATCTGCTATTGATTGTATTTGGATCTAGATCTGGTGACCAAGTGCGTGTGTGTGTAAGTGGTGGTTTATTTTTAATCCTCACCTGAGGATATTTTTCCATTGAGTTTTAGAGAGAGGGAAAGACAGAGAGAAACATTGATGTGAGAGAAACACATTGATTGGTTGCCTCCTACACAAGCCCCGACCAAAGCCTGGGCCCAGGAGGAACCTGCAACTGAGGTATGTGCCCTTGAAGTACGTACCCTTGACCGGAATCAAACTTGGGACCCTTCAGTCCATAGGCCAACGCTCTATTCACTGAGCCAGATGGGCTAGGGCTAGAGAGGTTTTATAAAACCAAATAGTAACAGAGTTAGTGGCTTATTTAACCTATTACTTTTCTAACATGCAAAATTATTCCTAAGATAAAAGAGGACAAAGGATTAATTTCTATATGCCTTTTTTTTTTTTTTTTAATCTAGTTTTATCATCCAGAAAATTAGGTTTTTTCAGTTAGGATGGAAATAATCTACCAAATACAAAAACAATATACTTAATATTCTAATGAAAAACTGAGTTCTGCATTCTATTTTATTTAGATTCTAAATTTATGCAAGTGTTCAAAGACTTATGAAGTAAATATTCTGGTTTTTGCAGGAATTATCTAGATAAGACAGATGCTGTAAAGGTAAGAGTACACAAACTTTTTTACCATCAACTTACATAGTTTTTTTTTAATAATTGCTTTAGGATAAAGTTACCTTTTAGCATAGATAACAAAAAATGTTATATAAGACTATGAATAAATCATTTCAAACACCTCAAATGAAAGTAATAATGATAATGCTAGTTTTAATTTCTGCTTCTATTTTAGGCATCAAAATATAGACAGAATGGCAAGTTGCTGGTGTTTGATCCAAAGGGTAAATGATTTATTACTTAAAAAGAATATGTTTAAATACCGTTTTGTCTTAAATATTAAGAAGATAGTTTACTGGGATGGTTGAGTGTGATTGAAAGACTTAGCAATTAATCTTTTATTATATTGTCTGTCGTTCAAAAAATGCCTAAATATTTGCCAGTTAGGAATTTCTGTTAGGAACATCCCTATCGATAAAATACTGAGGGTGTTTTTTTTCTTCTCTTTCAGAAAAAGTGATGATTGAAGCAAATGAAACAATGTCAGAGTAAGAAAATGTCTCTGGTTGTGCCACTGACCTATCACATGCCTTTTGAGCAATTAGAATTAGATAATACAATCATTTGTCACCCAATTAAATTTGAAAGGCCAGAAGTACATGGATTAGCACTTTGGCTTTGGCTTCAGTCAAAGCAATTGTTACTAGATAAAAGGACATTTAAAATGAAACATGAATTTTCATAAAATTATAAAGATATAGATAATATTCACTTCTTTTAAATGCTTAAACACCAAGGATTTTGTACTTTACTTATGTAATTCTTATTGCTCATTTTTTTTTTTTTCTAGGAAGAATGGAAGGGAGGGGGAGAGAGAGAGAGAGAAAGACACATCTATTGACTGCCTCCCCCATGCACTCCGACCAGGGCAGGGACCAGGACAGGCATGGAGTCTGCAAGCGAGGTTTGTGCTCTTGACCTTAACTGGAATTGAACCCTTGACAACTTCAGTCTGCAGGCCAGTGTTCTATCCATTGAGCCAGACCAGCCAGGGCCTCATTGCTCATTTGTTTCCCTTTGATACTTGCTCATTTATTTCAGACTATCTCTTTAAATGAATATTTATAAACAGGATTTTCATTTACTATGAGATGATTCATTACTAGTAAATAAGGAAAACACATTATCACCCCAAGTAGATGAAGAGATTAGTGATAAAAAGAGTCATAATTCAGTTTAAACTTAGTAGCTAAAGTAGCTGATTCTGCTCATTTATCAAAGCCCTTCCTGATCTGATCATCTGCTACCACCTGAAGAAAATATTCTATCATTTAATCCATGAAAAATTACATTTTGAAAGCTGATCATAAAACAGATTCATAGAGATCAATTATTAACAGGTTTGCAAGCACCATTCTGATGTGATTCTATTTAAGTTAATATTATTTTGGCTTATTGTGAATATTTTGGCTGGGAAAAATTTCATGTAATGCAACATATATTTTTAACTTTATGCTGTCAAACCTAAAAATTAAAAGCCTTGGCTTTGTTGTAAATTATATGTTAAAAACATATTCTTATATTAAAGTGAGAGTAATGTATAGCAGATCAATGATGAGAATCTATATACCGGTACTTCAGATTAAATCTTATAGACAACCAGAAAAAATAAATGCTCTGTTAAATATATATATACTTATATCCTCCTAGAGGCCTGGTGCATGAATTTGTGCACAGGTGAGGTCCAGCTGTCCCGTCCCTGATTGGGATTGGGGGAGGGGACCAATCAGGGTGCAGGCCAGCCAGAGGGAGGGGCCATGGAGTTTGGCTGGCAAGCCCCACCCCCAATCGGGATGGGGGGACTGAATGGGGGCTGGGCCAGCTGGGGGTGGGGGGAGCCACGGGAGGTTGGCCGGGCAGCCCAACCCCCGATCTGGGTTGGGAGGGCCTATCAGAGGCCGAACCAGCTGGGGGGGAAGGGCCGAGGGAGGTTGAGGGAACAAATCGGGGCCTCAATGGGGCTGGTTGGCTGCCGCAGTGTGCATCATAGTGACAGGTCATTCCAGTCGTTCTGGTCACTTGGTCATTCTGTTCACTTGGCTTTTATATATATAGATTACATCGTTAAAAACATTTAAATTTAAAAATCTAAGACAATTTTAGTAGTCTTTGAGGGAAATATAACTTCCAATAATAGTAACAGAAGTTAATAGGTCATTAATGAAAATAAATTGTTTTGTCTGCTGTGAGCCCTGTGTTCTGAGACTGGGATAAGCAATGTTGGAATTGGAACAGGAGTGACTCACACCCTGAAATAGTTATACCCCAGGGATAAATCAAAGGCAGCCAGGCCCAAAAGAGAAAAGCAGAGTGCCTACTTTTCTCCTTAACCTCATTAGTAATTGCATCTGCTCATCAAACTACTTTTTGAAAGGGTCAGATGATAACATTCCCTTAAATTTACTTGCATAGAAGAGTTTAGGTTTGGTTTGATTGTTTGAAGTGGATAGTTAGTGTAGCCAATAAGCCTCACCATTGTGTGGTGTCACCTCAGGTTCCTTACCCAGAATTGAAGGCAAACGGGATCAGTCCTGAAAAAAAAAAAAAAATGAGCAAGAAAATAGAAAATCATGTGTGACCTTTGTTTGGGAGCTAGTGTGACTGAACTGCAAAGTTGATGAATTTTCTCAGTGTAGCTTCAGATTGTACTTTCCAACTCCTGTTGGCTCCATAGTCTGACTGTCAAGTGGAATTTGCCATAAGATCCTATCAAGCTTGGGTTAGAGGAAAACAAGAACTTTTCTTTCCCCACCAGTTTTTGCCTTAATTTGGTTGATTCTTCATCTAGTTGGAGCTGCAAGGACTTTATAAACCATGAATTTCACACTCTCCACATAAAACTCACATTTATCATTTCCTTTTCCTCCATTAATCCATGTGTGAGAGATTTTGTCCACCCAACAAATTGCATTTAACAAACTTTTCAGTAGTGAAGGTAAAATATATCTTTAATGCTGAACAAAGTTTTATAGATCTTGAACTTTGATCTGTTGGGTTTTTTGGTTAAGCTTCTGAGCATACTTAAAGATGTGAGGAGGAAATGGCTGAAGCAGACCCACTGCACTTAATACTCTGAGGTTGAAAACACTATATCTATGTTATTCCATAATTATATGTTTTATATTTTCTAAAATGATTAAGTCATTTAGCCCTAACCAGTTTGGCTCAGTGAATAGAGCATTGGCCTGTGGACTGAAAGGTCCCAGGTTCGATTCCAGTCAAGGGCATGTACCTTGGTTGCGGGCACATCCCCAGTAGAGGTGTGCAAGAGGCAGCTAATAGATGTTTCTGTCTCATCAATGTTTCTAACTCTATCCCTCTCCCTTCCTCTCTGTAAAAAAATCAATAAAATATATTAAAAGAATAAAATAAACTAAATGAATAAGCTATTTTTTTATTTTTATTTTTTAGTTCCCATTTTTACACTTTAAGGACAAGACCAAGAATTGGCCAGCAAACTTTACATGTCAGCAACACAAGTTTCTCTAAGTATAACTAAGACATTCTTAGAAAAGTAGTTTTTGATCAACTTTTAGGCTCATTTTAAAAAAATATAATTTATTGATTTTTTTTAGAGAGAGGAAGGAAGAGGGATAGAGAGTTAGAAACATTGATGAGAAAGAAACATCGATCAGCTGCCTCCTGCACGACCCCCTACTGGAGACGCATCCACAACCAAGGCACGTGCCCCCCAACCAGAACGGAACCAGGAACCCCTTTGTCCGCAGGCTGACGCTCTATCCACCAAGCCAAACCGGTTTCGGCTTTAGGCCCATTTTTTACAAATTATAAATCATTTTAAAACATAGTTTAGAATATAAACTTCCTAAAAAAGTTGCTAATTCCTATGAAATTTGGGGGCATTCCATAAATATGCCCAGTGCTCTTAAGAAACAATTCTAAAACCTAGGTTTTTACCCTTTAGCATAAATATCCTCCAGTGAGATATCTAACTGGACTGACTCTCTAACCTTAGCAGATACTAAATTAAATATCTTTCATTTCCAAAGGATATTACATAAAAAAAAACTTTGAATCTTTCCTTAATTGTAACTGTATTTAAATAACAGTTCTTTTGGAGTATATTGGTTATCTACCTTATTTAGTGGTTAGAGGCACTATTGCCTTAAATAACATCACTTTAGCAAATGGAAATCAATAGATTACAGTTGAAGAGGAGATTGGCCTTTGAGCCTTTGAGTCTTTAAAACTGTATATAGAAAGACTACAGAAAATGAGCAGAAAGGCATTTCATATTTTATTGTTAAAATGAAGATTTGGCCCCAATTCTCATATGTATTTTTATGGCATGTTAATGCTTCTTAAATAGTAACATCCCTTTTATTACTATTACATTGAATGTTTCCTTCTGTTGTGTCATTAATACTATTTAAAAAGCAAGTACCCAAAACTACTGTATACTAGCTAAATTTTCTTACTTGGGGTATAACTTAGCCAATATATAAGTAACATATTTCATATTTAAAATATGTACACATGTCTTCATCATAGTTTAATATCTTTTACAATTGATGGCATCTTAAACTTAGCAACCGCTTTTTTTTCTTAAATGATGGTAGTCTTCTAATATATGGTACTTTATGGACTTACAACAAATTGGATTTACAACATTTAAAAAAGGCTGGTATTCCTTAAATAGTTTTTTCTGTGTGTATATATATATCAGAAGACACTCATAGTACTGATTGCTTATATGCTCTGTGTTAAAGAATTCTGAAAACATTCTAGAAATCATTATACAATGGCAAATGCCAAGCAGAAATAGAATTTTAATCACCAGTAAAATTTATTTTTAATACTTTACCACAAAGAAGATACTGCATTTTAGCTATTTAGTTTATTATTAGTATATCATACTGTGTGCTTACATTAAATAAGTGTGTGTGTGTGTGTGTGTGTGTGTGTGTGTGTGTGTACCCAAATAAAGCCTTAAACATAATTTTGACTTAGGAAAGTATTTTGACTATCTACTTTAACATTTAGGAAGGAAGTCTCTTCAAAAAATATTGAAAAGAAAGTCTTTTTAAAGAATACTGAAAATAAAGTATCTTCAAAGAGTATTGAACATAAAGATACAGAAACAAATCTACAGTCAAAACTATGGTCATCTTCTTTCTTAAAAGAAAGAACAGGTAATAACACTTGGTGTTTTTTTTTAGAGCAACTGTTGCTTTTAATTCAGCCCTCTTTCACTATTTTTAGGATGTTGACAACTCTGTAGGTCTGGGGAAGATCATAGGAATTGATACTTTTTCAAATTCATGTACCATATGATTCTGATATGCAGTCAGGTGTAGGATCAATGGGAAAATATATGAAATGATAGTAATAGAGTATTAAATTTTAGAATGAATTAAAATACCTAATGAAAGCATTAACAAGTTCCATTCATTCAACAATGGTTTATTGAGTGCCATTCACTTCTTTTAGAAGCTTTGGATACAGTAGTTAGCAAATAGGCAAGGTTCTTGCCTTATGAAGTTTACATTCTAGTGTGAGATAGCCAACTATTAAAAATCAATAAACAATATAAAACAAATACAAAAAAGCAACCCCATGTCAGGTGGTGATGGATGTTTCAATGTTAATAAAGGCCACGTGGGAGAGGACCACCTTAGATCTAGAGATCAGGAAACCTCTCTCATGAAGCTCAGTGTGTGTTTATGAATTAACTGAGGTGAGACAATTCCTGTGACATCACACAGTCTTGAATTCCTTATTCTGATCTTCCCCTGATGACATCAGTGTGATGAGTCAGTGAGCAGGCTGGATACACACTGGGAGATCAGGGTGGCTGTGAGCTGATGGACACCATAAAGGACACAGAGTCAGGTAGCCAAGCCATCCTACTCTTGGAAAGACTTTTTTTGGTTTATGTTCTCTTAACATTATTTTCTCTTAAGCTTTCCTGGATTTCCTTATTTTCTCCTTTCTACACAAGTTTTCTACGTTATTTAGAGTAGCTCCAAAAGGCATCTCATAAGACTTCCCAGATACTCAATATCTGACAAGAAAGGGATGGTGTAGCACAAGTTAGTATGAAACAGAGCTATCCATAGAGCAAAAGGAGTCCTCTAAGTTCATTCAATAGTGTTTCCCAAAGAGATGCATTTAGGAAACATATAATAAACTTTTTAAAAAAAATTTAATAGTAGCATATTTTTATATGTGTTGGGGGAAAAAAAGATGTGGTTAATAATATATCCCTAGCCAGTTTGGCTCAGTGGATAGAGCCTGCAAACTGAAGGGTCCTGGGTTTGATTCTGGTCAAAGGTACATGCCGGGTTGCAGGCTCAATCCCCAGTAGGGGGCGTGCAGGAGGCAGCCAATCAATGATTCTCTCTCATCATTGATATTTCTATCTCTCCCTCTCCCTTCCTCTCTGAAATCAATAAAAATATATTTTTAATAATAATAAAATGAACTCTGGAGCCTAACTGACTCCCAGATCTACCATTTAATTAGCAGTGAGAAGGTGGGCAGGTTATTTAATCTCTGTCCCTCAATTTCATCTATGCATGAAATAAAAGTAAAACCTCTTTGGGTTGAGAGAAAATGAGTTAATATATGTAGTATTCTGAAGAATAATGGTATATGATGTATTAGGATTATTATATGTTACTTTTATTAATCCATCAGTTTCGTGGATGATATTTATGATCTAACAAGTATATAAGTTAAAAAAGTAGATTCAAAGGAGAATATTAAGTAATTAGTATAGGTGAGATATATATAAGGCAAAATGGATGAAGATAGTATAAGAATTAAGTTTAGAAAGTGTTTCAATAGTTTGTACCAAAAAGATTTTATCTGTTAAATACTTATCTCTCACTTCCTCTCCATTCCTACTTTACCAGTGCCGTAGCATGTCTCTTACCTGAATTTTTAAAAAATATATATTATATTGATTTTTTACAGAGAGGAAGGGAGAGGGTCAGAGAGTTAGAATCATCGACAAGAGAGAAAAAACGGTCAGCTGCCTCCTGTATGCCCCCCACCGGGGATATGCCCGCAACCAAGGCACATGCCCCGACCGGAATCGAACTTGGGACCTCCGCAGCTCTACCCACTGAGCCAAACTGGTTTCGGCTCTTATCTGGATTTTGAGATAACTCTAATCTCTTCCCTTACTCTTTATTTTTGTCTTCCCTCAAATACACTTTTTAACATGCTCTCCCAAGTTTTCCCTCAGAAGTGCAAAATTGATCATCCTTGTTTCCTTACATAAAATCTTTCATTAATAGCTCCTTCATTCTTAAGATAGTCCCAAGGCTTCTGGTCTCCAAGACTCTCCATTATCCAACTAGCCCCTACTAGACTTCCAGCCATAACCATGACCCTTAAGCAGCATCAGAGTGATTATAGTCCACACACATTCTTGCTTCTGTATTGGCTCATGCTGTTCCCTCTTCCAGGAAAAACATCCACTCAGACTGGAGAGCTCCTGACCACTTGCAAGGCAGGGATATGGCCCTCCTTTGTTCTCCCATTTTCCTACTACACATCTTCATCACTGTTGTTCCATACTCTTTTATAATTATCCATATGTTTCTGACTCCCCAGTTAGAGTTTTTGCAAGTTCTCTCAGATCAAGGACCATTCATTTTTGTGAAGCTGGGACTCAGCATAGTGCCAGGCACTAAATGGGTAGTCACTCAGTAGTACTTAGTTTTAATTGTAGGGTCACCTGTGTTTGGTCATAGGTACTGTGACTTAACATTAAGGAAAATTATTACTAATGTTATGTAACCTCTGGTTATATCTAGAATATCCACAGGTGTTTCTTTCAGCGTGTGTGTGTGTGTGTGTGTGTGTGTGTGTGTGTGTGTGGAGAGAGAGAGAGAGAGAGAGACTTTATTCTCAAGTATCCAAGAAGTAACATGACCTAAGGACTGTTTGCTTTTCAGCCTCTCCAGCCTTTCTTTTACTCTCCAAGCTCTTTATTCTGTATTTACCTTCTATAAGAATAATTTAAGAAATATGTTTCTGGAGGTAGAATAGCATTAATTTCTTTTTTCTTGAAATTCTTTATAAACAAAAATATTATCTATTAAAATTCAAAGCACTAAACAGTTAACATTAACATCAGCTCAGTGTTAATAGATTTGGGTTTTTTTCCTCTTTCATTTGGCAGTTTTATTACCTTTTTTGAAAATGGAAATCAGTGCTGTTTAATCAAGAAAAAATAAAGCACACACAACTCCAGAATAGAAAGCTATATAGACAACATGCACACTTGTTACATTGTCATTTAGGAGCATTTAAAATTTTTGAATTTTTAGTATTTACTGATTAATTATGTATGTTGTTTTAGGTGAGGTGGGCAAAGATGAAGTCATTGCAGAGCAGGAGAAAAATAATGAAAATAGCCTTCAGGTTATTAATGATAAGTTGTCCGAGTCAACAAAAGATGATGGTGAAGATGACAGCAGTGATGAAAATAATGAAGACAGTGGCCCAAAAAAGGGTATTCGTGCCCCATTAGAGTTAATGGCAGAAGTAAGCTTTACTTATGCATTATAATTTAAGAAACTTAAACATATTAAAATAACTAGTATATAGCCTTGAGGATTTAAAAAATAGTAAAAAGATCCTTGCCACACACAGATGCTTACCTGACTTCTCATCTCTCTCACAACTTTCACCAGGGGAGCGGTGAGAGAAGATTCTAGAACTGCCTGAGAGTATTCTGATAAAAGGAGCAGGAATAAGAGTAGATTTGGTATAAAACTCTTCAAGGATTGTTTAAAGGAATGCTTTGTACATAAACATGGGCACCATGCTAGTTACTGGGAATGTGTAGAAATAAAGACAGTTCCCACCTTTGAGAAATAACAGGCACATATTATTTATATAATATAATTTACAATAAAATGAAATTATGCTAGTAGAATTGTTTATGAAATTCTCTGGGAACAGAGGATTAAGTAATTAAGAAAAGAAACAGGAGAAATGGGATAAAAAGGAAGAGACATACATACATCTTAGAAACTTAAAGGAAGAAGGAAGAGTAAACAAGAGGAGAAGGCATTCCTAATACAGGAAATATTGTAGCATATGCAAAGGCATTGAAACCTGAAACATCACAGGACAAAATTGTACATTTACTGGTAATTCTGTAGAGAACAAAACAATTTTACCTCACTTATTGTTGTGTCACAGTCTACCATTACTTAATATTACACAACTTCATATATGTTGTACAAACTTTATAATAGTACATTTTTAAAAATATATATTTTATTGATTTTTCAGAGAGGAAGAGAGAGGGATAGAGAGTTAGAAACGTCGATGAGAGAGAATCATCGACCAGCTGCCTCTTGCACACCCCCATGGGGGATGTGCCCGCAACCAAGGTACATGCCCTTGACGGGAATCGAACCTGGGACCTTTCAGTCCGCAGCCCGACGCTCTATCCACTGAGCCAAACCGGTGCCGGCTATAATAGTACATTTTTATGTCCCCTTCTCATTCTTGCTTTTGTTGTCAAAACATTTTATTTCTATGTATAAGCTCCACAATGCATTGTTATTTTTGTTTTAAAAATGGTCAGTTATCTTTTTTCTAAAAATATTATTATTGATTTCAGAGAGGAAGGGAGGAGAGAAAGATAGAAACATCAATAATGATAGAAAATCATTGATCTGCTGCCTCCTGTACACTCCCCACCAGGGATCAAGTAAAAACAGAATGGTATGAGTGTAATACTAAAAAACAGTGAATATACATAATTGTAAATCTTCATTTTTTTACTAAGTATGATCATGTAATTATGGACTAAGTTCACAAATAAAAGCTGTATCTGAACCAAAAAAATATTCAGGTGATTAATGTCTTCACTATCTTCTCCGATTGAATCGGCCTATGTATCCTCAGATTATTCAGTAGTGTCTATATAGTGTGGCTGCAGAAAAGTAGAGATATCATTCTGCATATATTGCCTTGCCATGAGAAGACCTTAAATATTCTTAATTGATTAACTGATTACAGACTCACTCCTGGAAAAACATGTGTAAATATTAAAAGCAAAATAGTTCATCATTAATAGAATATTTTCTAAGGTGTTTACAATTGACACTTAAATTCTCTCAGAAATTACTTACCTAAAGAATTTCTTCATGTATTCCAGTTCCTGAGAGCAGAAATGAGCCAAGACTACCATTTGGCTAAAAAATTATGTCAGATGAGTAAGTACAAAATACTTTGTTTTCTAATCTTTACTTTGTTTCTAAATACATTCCATAATATATAAGATGGTTTGATTATCCTAAGTCCAGTGAATTTCCTTGACAGTAAATTAGGTTGATTGGTATGAGACCTAGTAAAAAAGACTAATTACCACTAATACCATGAAGGTAAGTCAAAATCCTTACCTTTATGATAATAGGTAATTGCTGTCAGGTAGTGCATCAAACCTTATTTAACATGCAATTATCCCACCAATATTTGAGGCCTGCATATGTCAGGCACTGGAAATTCAGCTGTCAACAAAACATATAATGATCCCACATTTATATCTAGTATCAGGCAGATGATAAAACTCATTTAAAGAGTGTGTCATAAATAATAGTTCTATAATAAAGCACAGTACTAGCTGGTTTGGCTCAGTCGCTTGAGCATCGGCCTGCAAACTGAAAGGTCCTAGGTTCAGTTCCGGTCAGGGGCACCTGCCTGGGTTGTGGGCTTGATCCCCAGTGGGAGACTTGCAGGAGGCAGCTCATCCATGATTCTCTCTCATCGTGGATGTTTCTCTCTCTCTCCCCCTCTTTCTTCCTCTCTGAAATCAATAAAAAAAAATTTTTTTTTTTTTAAAGAGAAGAAAATAGGAAAGAAGGAATACAAAGTCCTGGGAGGAGGTAACGCAGTTTCAAATAAGATGGTCCCGGAAGACCTCATGGAAAGACTTGAAGTTGAGGAACTAGTCATGTGGGTATCTGGAAAATAGTGAGTTCCAGGCAGGACTAATAGCAAATGTGCTGAGAGGCAAGTGTGCCTGACAACAACCAGGAACATATAACTGGAGAAAATAAGCAAAGGAAGTGTGATAGATGAGGTCACAGAGGTCATGGGTTAAGTTTGTGCAGATTACATGGCACCTTTTCACAGCTTAGGGTCTTCACTTTTTCTCTGAGTGGCAAACCATTGGACATTTTTGAGTAGAAGAATATTACCCCTATTTTTTTTTTTCTTTCTATCTTTGGTTTTTAGTGGTTTGACTTGATAGTTGTAGTTTTTCTTTGTCTTTATACAAAGGGAGGCCTGACAGGTTTCCTGAGTTTCTTAGTTCTGAGGGTTGATATTTTCATTACCTTTGAAAAATTCTCAGCCATCATCTTTTAAAATATCACTTCTACCCTATTCTCTTTCTTTCTTTTCTTCCTGGATCTTCAATTACACATAAATTAGACTTTGTTTTCATAGTGTCCCACATGTATCTTATACTCAGCTTTGTTTTGTTTTTCCATTGCTTTATATTTCTCTTCTTCAGTTTGAATATTTTCTGTTGTACTTTAGTTAACTTATCCTCTCTTCTGCTATTAAAAACTACTTTATATCATTCTCTATTTGCACTTAAATACACCCATGGTGTAATTGTTGGTGTTTATTGCTTTTGTGCGTTTTTCCTTACTCTGATGGACAGTTTTAATCTCATTCTGAGGAACCTGTTTGCTGAAACACTTTGACCATTAGTAACACACACTCTGTTGTCTATTTTCAGTCCTAATCTATGAACCAGAAAATCCTGAGGCCAAGGAGTTCTTAACTCTTATTGAAGAAATGTTGCTGATGGGTAAACTTAAAAATTGAAATTCATTCTTTCTCATAGAACTATGAGCAGTTGCTATTTAAAAACCATTCTCCCAGAGTCTGGCAAAGCACATCCTCAGGATGTGGTTAAGAAAAGGCTGAATGGTCATCTTGGATGGTTAAATGAAACCAGCTTGTCCTTTGTGGATGGTCAAGATGACTTCCTTTTCTCTGTGGGGTGGGACTACCCAAACAAAGTGGGCTTCCTGGGCACAGGTATTTGCATGACAGTCTTCAGAGGGAATAGAACATGCCAATGGCCCCTTGTATTAAAGGGACTATCCCACAATTCCAAAGAAAGCTAGTACCCTCTGTATTATCCTATTCTGTTTAAGAATTGCATTCATAATAAAAAATATTTTATAGATCTATAAATATTGTAAATTTACTTTCAATCCACAAACATCCGGTAAGAATATAGTCTTACTTGTACTACTACTTTAACCCTTTATAGTTAACAAAGTTCAGCTCAGTTCTCATGTCCCAAAAATATATATTTCTTAGTGGAGGCAGAAGCAAGGAAAATTTCAATTTTTTAAAAGAGTGAAAATGTTAAGAAACATATTAAGCAATTCTCTTTCTGTGGCAGAGGAAGCTCAGAATCGTGAGGAAGAGAGTGAAGAAGACAGTAGCGGGGAGAGTGAAGGAGAAAGCAGTGAGGAGCCAAGTGAAGAAAGCTCTGATGAATGTGAAGACGGGTGATGAAAGGTGCTACTATGTTTTAATCTTCATATATTTTCATTACTGTATAGCATGGAAATATAAAGAAGAGAACTGCATTTTATTCTTCTTTATTTGGTATAGAGGTACTTTAATTTATCCATATTATTTTGAACTTCTTCCTAATATTAAGGTCTTGATTCAATGTGAGTTACTCAGAGAGGAAAACAATTTGTATTTGAAAACACATAGCACTATGTGCCAGGCACTGTTCTGCACACATTACTTAATGCAACAAACCCATGAGGTAAGTACTATTGTTATTCCCATTCAGCAGATGAGAAAACTGAGGCATAGAGAGGATGGGTAGCTTGCCCTGGCATCATATACCTATTGAATGGTAGAGCCTGAATTTGTACATGGACATTATAGCTCCAGAATTATACTCTAAGTCCCTCCATGACAACCTCTTAAGGTACTTTTATATAATTTGCTTTATGTTCTTTATAACATATATCAGTACCTGACATTCTTATTTAATTACTTGCCCTTTTTATCTTCTCCCTTGCAGTCAGGAAATGTAAACCTCCTGAAGTACGACTTTGTCTTTTTCACCATTGTATTCCTAGCAACTGCACAAGTGCCTGGCAAATAATAGGATGTATACACAAAGTGAATGAATGTAGTGAAAATTAATGAAATGTTTATATTCTTTCATGAAACATTTACACAACTATATTACACCTTTGATGTATTAATCTACATTATTTTGCTGATTCTGTATTCCTCAATAAATTTCTGCCATCTTCAAAATAGGTTGTAAGGTAAAAATCAGAAATATATTCCTGAGTAATTTGTTTTCAGTGTGCCAGTCTGATTTGTGGGTGGGTATTTTGAATTTTTATTTTTATATCAGATGTTATATCCAAAATGTTTGCACCATTGTTCTTTGGGCATTTTGTAGCCTGCTAACATTTAGAGGAAGAAATTCTGCACCATTTTATAGGAGTGACTGAGATAAATGAAGACAGATGTGTATAATCCTGTAGCTACATAAGAAGTCAGATAGCACTGGAGGGCTGGCTGACACAGACTTCAGAAATGGCTCTTCTTTTTATTTGGGGTGGGGGGTTGTTATTCCTCCCCACTATAGCAAAACCACCATATGTCAATCTGATGATGTTTACCGGAGTATAGAGGTCCCCTTCCCCCACCAAGAAGTTCATAAAATACTCTACAACTGATATTGCAGATTAGTTACATTAATGAGATTTTAGTTTTCTTTTAAAGGAATGCTAAAGTTCTAAGAAAACAACTATCTGAACAGTCAAAATATCATGAGGTTTGCTCATACAGAATTATCATATCTCTCTCTTCCTATTCTTCATTCTTCTTGCTCTCCTTAACTAATGTAACTTAGCATGTTGGCAAAACTTGACATAGTAATAGTAGATAAAAAATAATCTTTCAAGTATTATTTTATTATTTAACTCACTGTCTTCTTACAATAGTTCTATAACGTGCTATTGTTATCCCTGTAAGTGACATGAATTGGGGATGCTGGGAGATATCCAAGAGTAAATGTTAATGGGTATTGGAATTCAGATGAGGAAATTAAGACTTAGAGATGCTAGGTTATGTCTCAGTATGAGAGATCTAGAGAACCTTGAACACAGCATCCCATGCGACTTCACACATCACTAAATTCTAGAAACCTTCACATTAGCTAAAGTCTAGAAACTAATGTTCCAGTCTTGTGCCTTTAAAATTTTATAGCATGTTACCATGGTGTGAAAGAACTAGATACCAATGCTCACTTGATTGGAGCATTGTCCTGTATACAAAGAAAAAAATAAAAATTAAATTAAAATGTGGGTTCCATTTCAGGTTAGGGCACATACCTAGGTTGCAGTTTAATCTCCAGCTGGAGTGCATATAGAGGTAGCCAGTCAATGTTTCTCCCTCATAATGATGTTTCTCTCCCCCCACACCCCCAGTTCCTCTCTCTCTCTCTAAGATCAGTGCTCAGGTGAGGATTAAAATAAAGCCGAAACTGGTTTGGCTCAGTGGATAGAGCATCGGCCTGCTGACTGAAAGGTCCCAGGTTCGATTCCGGTCAAGGGCATGTACCTTGGTTGCGGGCACATCCCCAGTAGGGGGTGTGCAAGAGGCAGCTGATCGATGATTCTCTCTCATTGGTTTCTAACTCTCTATCCCTCTCTCTTCCTCTCTGTAAAAAATCAATAAAATATATTAAAAATAAATAAAAATAAAACAAATACCCATATATCCAACAACATGGGAATCCCACTAAATGGTTTCATTTATTAATAAATATTTACTGAAGGCCTGTTAGGTATACTCTGGGGACAAAACCCATAAATAGTACTTAAGTAGCACTGTCATAGTTGAAATACAGGGTGATAAACATTGCACTGAGGAAGTCCAGTGTGCACAGAGGAGGGGCACCTAGCCCAGGCCCAGCATCCAGGGAAAGCATCCAGAGGGGAGTGAAGTCTGAGCTGAGAAGTTAGAATGAGCAGGCATTCGCTACAAGACAATGTGGGGAAGTGTTCTAACACTAGATACATTCTGAGTCCAGAAACTAAGTAGGTAAGGTTGGATTGCAAAATGAAAACGAACCAGTTTGAGCAGAAACAGATGAAGCTACAATGATAAAAGAGCTGGATAATGGAGGATCATAAAAGTCTTTATTCTTAGAGTACTGGGAAGACATTGAAGAATTTAAAGAAAAATAATGATGGTATTTTAGAAAGAACATTCTAATAGCCAGGTAGAAAAATGTTTTCTTGAAGTACAGGTCCATTGGTCAGTTATGAAAAGTTTATAGTCACAAGTAGCTGGGGTGTTTTAAAATTAAAGTATATAGAATAAAATAGCACACATTACAAAAGAGTATAGAAATTCTGTTTTTGTGAAACTTTTACTTTGAGTATGTGTGTATGTCCTAGATCTTGATGTGAAATGTAGTTTTCCTAGGGATCTCAGTTTAGTGTGTGTGTGTGTGTGTGTGTGTGTGTGTGTGTGTGTGTCTATAACTTGGACAGTCAGTGGTCAGTTCTCATCCACATTGACTGGCTATAGATTTTTTAAAGTGATGACAAGTACATAGATGAACAATATATAGGGCTTGTTTGGTGAATCTTCATTTTTTTTTTCTTTTTGTCAGCATTTATTTTATCTTTAGTCTGGCCATTTCTGGCATTTTGACCAACATTTTAGGATATTTTTTTTTAATAAGTTTTTATTGTTCATATTATTACAAATGTTCCTTTTTTTCCCTCCACCATTGCTCTCCTCCACCAGGTTCCCACCCCGCCCTCTGCCCTTTCCCCACTCCCCATTGTCCTCATCCATAGGTGCACAGTTTATGTTCAGTCTCTTCCCACGCCCCCCTCCCCCCTTTTCCCCAAGAATCGTCAGTTCACTCCCCTTCCATACCTCTGATTCTATTATATTCAACAGTTACTATTGTTCATCAGATTTTTTTAAAAATTTCCTTGGTTTTTAGATTCACTTGTTGATAGTTATATATTTGTTGATCATAATTTTTATCTTTGTTTACCTTCTCTTCTGAAAGAACCCCCTTCAGCAATTCATATAATTCTGGTTTGGTGTTGATGAACTCCTTTAGCTTTTTTTATTAGCGAAGCTCTTTATCTGACCTTCGATTCTGAGTGATAGCTTTGCTGGATAGATTATCTTTGGCTGTAGGTTCTTACTATTCATCACCTTGAATATTTCTTGCCATTCCCTTCTGGCCTGCATGGTTTCTGTTGAGAAGTCAGCTGACAATTGTATAGGTGCTCCTTTATAGGTAACTACCTTCTTTGCTCTTGCTTCTTTTAATATTCTCTCTTTGTCTTTTGCTCTTGGAATTTTAAGTATGATGTGTCTTGGTGTGGTCCTCTTTGGATTCCTTTTGTTTGGAGTTCTGTGCGCTTCCTGGACTTGTAAGTCTAATTCTTTCACCAGGTGGGGAAAGTTTTCTGTCACTATTTCTTTCAGTATGTTTTCGATATCTTGCTCTCTCTCATCTTCTGGCACCCCCATAATTCTAATGTTGGTTCGCTTCAAGTTGTCCCAGAGGTTTCTTACATTATCTTCAATTTTCTGGATTCTCTTGCCTTCTAGCTTCTGTGGAGGAGTGTCTTCTGGCTCTGTATGTTCGAAATCTTTGACTTGATTCTTGCGATCTTCCCTTCTGTTTTTAGGACTCTGTAAAATATTGTTTATTTCAGACAATGTGTTCTTTATTTCTTGTTGATCCCTTATCATTTCTTGATGACTCCTTATTAATTCTAGTTGATCTCTTTTCATATCCTCATAGGTCTTATCCATCTTTTCTAGGAAATTCTTGAAAAACCTTATAAGCGTAGATTTGAACTCTATATCCAGACGCTTTTTGTCCTCCATTTCTTTCGTTTGTGATCTATTTTGTTGTCTCATTTCGCAGTTACAGATGTGATGGGGTTTCAGGGTGGAGCCTGCAGCTTTGGCTTCCGTCAGCCCCGCCCTATGCGGGTCCTTCAGTGCTCGCTGCGCCTCTGAGAGAAAGGTGCCCTCGATTTTCGCCTGCTGGCAAACAGTCTATGCTCTCCCCCAATGAGCCCGGTATTGGGGTTCAGTTCAGTTGGAAGTGGAGTTGGAGGTGGCGTTCAGAGCAGTCTGGAGCCCAGGTCTCCTTCCCGTCAGGGCAATCCCGCGGCACAGCTGACTGTCCCTTCTCTGCGCTCAGTGTGCGCGCCTCCAGGACCTCCTTTCGTCTCTCCCCGGGGTTCCGCCTTACAGCCCGGCTCCCTATGGCTGAGCCTGAGTCCCCGGGGTCTGGCCTAGAACTGGGGTTTCAGAGCAGTCGGGGGCCCAGCACAGTCGGAGCTTTTCTCTCCTTTCCGCTCGGGAACGCCCGCCAGGCACTCGGCCTCCCTCCTCTCCGGCTCCATCCTCTCCGCGCTCCGCGTCTCCGTACCTTGGGCTTTTCCAGCTCCTCCGCGCCTCCTTCTGGTTTTCTCCTTGCTTCTCGCTGTAGAATTTCCAGTCAGTCAACCTTCCTGTAGTTCTGGACAATGTCCGTTTTATATTTTAGTTGTATTTTATTGAAATTGTTGTGTGCAGCTGCAGTTAGGTGTTCACCTGGGCGCAGCCATCTTGGATCCTCTGAATCTTCATTTTCATTGTTTTCTGGAATATGGTATGGGATGTTGCCCATATAATTTTAATAGTTAACTGTCATGAGTTTCTTCTGCCCTTTTTAAAACTTTTTTTTTTTTTTGGAAAGTATGAAACAAGGCTTTTGGTGTTTCATGTCCTCAGATCTCTAAGTGTATCTTCATCTCTAATGAAATTATTTTTGTTGTTAATCCTCACCTGAGAATTTTTATTTTCATTGATTTTTAGAAAGAGTGGAAGGGAGAAGGAAAGGAGGGTGAGAATGAGAGAAAGAGAGATTGATACAAGAGAGACACATATTGATAGATTGGTTGCCTCCCACATGTGCCTCAACTGGGGCTGGGGATTGAACCTGCAGCCCAGATACTTACCCTTGACCCAGGGATCAAACCTATAACCCTTCAGTGTACAAGCTGACACTTCCAACCACTGATCAGCAACACCAGCTAGAGCTTTAATAAAATTATTCTAAATGTCTTTCCATAAAAAGCTTTATTTTAAAATGATCATTGTGGCCGGGACCAGTTTGGCTCAATGGATAGAGCGTCGGCTTGGGGACTCAAGGGTCCCGGGTTCGATTCTGGTCAAGGGCATGTGCCTTGGTTGTGGGCATATCCCCAGTGGGGGGTGTGCAAGAGGCAGCTGATCGATGACTCTCCCTCATCGATGTTTCTAACTCTCTATCTGTCTCCCTTCCTCTCTGTACAAAATCAATAAAATATATTTAAAAAATAATAATAAAAAAAATAAAATGATCATTTTCACCATCACCCCAAGTACCAAATTCAATTTCTTCCTGTTTGTATCAGAACTCAAGGTGAGACAGAATACTTAAATCAGCAAACATCATCATCAGGCTAACGCTACCTTCTCTTAGCTTGCAACCCACTAATGTAGGAAAATATTAAAAATTGTATGTACTAAATGGAATTAAAAGAATAAGAAACTTGTCACAAACTAAAACTTGTTAAAGTGAGATCTTTTACAACCTGTTAAAGCAGTGGTTTGAATACTCAGATAACTGGCTAATCCCTTTTAGGTTAATTGAGGGCTCCTAGGTCAGTGGTCGGCAAACTGCTGCTCTTGATCCACATGTGGCTCTTTGGCCCCTTGAGTGTGGCTCTTCCACAAAATACCATGGCCTGGACAAGTCTATTTTGAAGAATTGGCGTCAGAAGTTTAAGTTTAAAAAATTTGGCTCTCAAAAGAAATTTCAATATCAACTGTACTGTTGATATTTGGCTCTGTTGATTAATGAGTTTGCCAACCACTGTGTGGCTCCAACTTTTGAGGATTTATTTTTTCCTTTTCTACATTTTCTTCTCAACTTATCTGAATCCAGATGTAAAAGTGAAACTGATGTAAAACGACTGCTCTCACTCATTCTGTAGGTGCTAGTGCCTCCCAGATGGCCAGCTGAAGAGGTGAGGAAAACATATGCACTGGGTGGTTATAGTGTTCCAGGAGCCATTCTGTGCTGGAAATACACTGGTCTTAAAAAAAAAAAAAAAAAAATCCCTGCCCTCCTGGAGCTTACATTTTAGTGGAAAGAGAGAAGCAATAAATAAGTAAAATATACAATATGTCAAGTGGTATACGAGAAAAGAAAAAAAAAGGAAGGGATAGAACGTACTGTGGGAGAGGGAGAATTGCAATTTTAAATAGGATAAAGCAAGGTCTCACTGAGAAAATAACATTTGAACATTCGAGGCAAGACCAGAATAAGGAGAAACAAGTCCTTCGGGAAGAGCTTTTTTCCCAAGCAAAGGAACAGTGATTGCCGAGTGCCTGCAGTGGGAGCGTGCGTCAAATGTTCAAAAGACAGCAAGTGTCACGGGCAGAATGAAGAATTCGTTACGAAACTGGCTCCCTTTCACCTCTTCTCAGGTGAGTGTGAATATCCTATCAGAAAGTTTTATCCTCTGGGAATCAGACTTCTCTCTGGGTTAAAAACCCTCTAACTCACTAGAGAAGAGCATCTCAAGTCCATGTCAGGGGCTGATGGAGCTCTGCTGAAGCAAATGGGCAACAAAATAAAACACTTGTTAGACTTAGTTTATATAGCCATGGAGAAATTTAAATGGGTCAAAATCATTGTTGAACTGAGCAGGAGAAATAGCAAGAATTAACATTTATTGAATATCATAAACCAGGCACTGTGGTACTTGCTAACTGAGTTTTATGGGCATCTAATAAAATAGCCCACAAAGCTGATATTATCCCCCATGTTACAGATGAGAAAATTTAAAGCAGAAGTAATAGCTGATAAGTAGAATCAAGATTTGAACTTGGCTGGCTGTCTTTAAAAATTTTGCTTTTCCTTCTGTAATAAGGAGGAAAAGAAGTCCTTAAGAGGAGTCTTTAGCCTTCACAGCATCAGAATATTCCCCAATGAGAAGAATCACAAAATACTAAGTTATTTTAGATAAAGGAAGCCTTGTCTGGTCTCATCTAATACTCTATCCCTCCCATTATGGGAGTCCAGAGAGATTAAATGGTTTTCCAAGGTCAAATGGTTTTGTAGCCAAGTTGGGAGGCCTCACAGAGCAGTGTATGGGCACTGGGCCCAAAGAAGAGTGTTCAGCCCACCTCCCATTGTGTGGTCTGAGAAGTCTGGAAGGCTCCCTGGACTTCAGTTTCTCATCAGCGAAATAGAGGTGAGAGTTAAACGAGGGTTCATACAATAAACACTACATAATATTCATAATTTGAAATGAGAGAAATGGAGAAAGACAGGTCTCTAACACACTACCACCATCAGCCCAGACTGAGCCCACAGCCCAGCAATCTTGGGCAGACTACCTTTCTCTGGGTCCCACCTTGGTTTTCCCTGGTTACCTTGGTGTATTTGTCAACTACCACAAAAATGATGCACAACACATCACTCCGAAAATCATGTTTGCAGTTCAGCTCCATTGTAGTGGCCACACACATCACATGGCCAAGCCTGACATTGAGGAGTGAGGGAGGGGTTTGGGGTGGGACTAAAAAGTCCTGATCTAGGAAAGAGGAAAAAAAGTATTAACCAGTTCAAGTTGTTCCATGCTTTGATGCTTGCTTGTGGCCTGTTCCTGGCTTTGAAGTTGAGAAAATGTGCTCATAGCCCCAGTGAGAAATTATTTAGGGACTGCTTGAGATTTCAGGTTGTGCAGATCTAAAGGATCCCTGATTCACCCAAAGGAAAAAAAAAAAAAAAAAAAAAAGACCTCAGCCTTGGGACTGAGTAGGATAGAAAGAGCGCCAGATAACCAACTGCCCTGGAACCCCATGGTGGGTCAGATGATGCAGGTGAGAACCTTGGGCATGGTAAAATTCCAGTGACACTGGGGGACGCGGTGGGGTGGGGGGGGTGGCATGTACCAGGCGGGTAGAGGTGGCCAGAGGAGGTCAATGGGGAAAAAAGGATACATATGCACTACTAGTTGTAATACTTTAAACAATAAAATAAAAATTCAGTGAGGTTACATGTGTAACTTCTTCTATAAAGGGAAATAAACTAGAGCAGCAAAAATGAAGAATCCCCTCCCTTTAAGGTTCCATTTTCTCCCTTGAGTAACTGGCCAGAATGAGGGCAGGAACCCCATCTGAAATAGAAATTTATCAGATTCTCCAAAACTATGGAAAGAAATTGATAAATATTACTATACATAGTATCCCACTTCATACCATTTTGCTGAAAGTATCTCATGGGAAATCATCTCTCTTGCATCCCTCTGGGGGAGAGCTGAATTTGCCTTAGTTTTTGTTGAACTTAGTTTTTGTCGATTTAGCTATGGTCTCCAAACAAAGAATTGAAAAGATACATCCTAAAAGCTCTGTAGGAATTGCAATCCAGATCTGTTATTTCCTTGGTCTCCAATTTGCCAAATGTCAAAAGGTTCAGTCCTTAAGGCTATATTTGAGGAGCAGCTCTGTGGGAAATGGATACTCTGCATTCCTTTCTCTTTCGCCAAAGGGACTGAGACTTTGGATGTTTCAGGCCACTTCCGGCAGCATCTCTCAGCATTTAAAACAGAACAAACCGCCCTCCTTTGTGAAATATGGCAGGGGATGAGTGTGAAGGGCCAGCAGTTTTTCTTGAACTGCCCCCTAGTGGGAGCCTGTTGTTTCTTCTCAGAAATTGTAATCTATCGCCACCTGGTGGTCCCTTTGTCTTTGTTTGGAATAACAAGATTTAGACAAGATTTGCCCTAACACAAATCACTCTGACCTCCTTGATTAGTTTCTTTAATATTAGAATATTTTCATTTTCTGGATATCAGAGAGGACGGGACCATTTGACTGTTATCTGAGCAATTCAGCTCTCCAGGAGAAAAGTTGTAATTCCCCGAGTCCTTTCCAGCCATCTGGCTGGAATTCTGCCTCTCACCACCCTTTTAACCCTTCCCTGTCTCTGAGGAGTGAGTGTAGTGTGGCTCTTTGGGATAGAGGTATCGATTTAGCTATGGTCTCCAAAGTCCAAAATGATTTGGGAAATTATCTTTAAAATACACAAATACATTGAAGACCTCATCTCCCACCTAAGAAAAGCTGAATGTCAACGCTTCCCACAGCCCTGGTCTCAGGAGGGAACCCTCTGAAGCGTGAGCCCTGCCTGCCCCTCTCTCTCTCTCTCTCTCTCTCTCTCTCTCTCTCTCTCTCTCTCTCTCTCAATCTCTCATAAATTAGATACTTAAAATAGATCTTTAAAGAGTCCACTGAAATGAACCAACACCGTGGCTCTAAATTACCTTTTCCGGAGGCTAAAAATGCTACTAAATACGTCAAAAACACACAACACACATACCAAGATTGACGTTTCTTGTTTATTACTCACCCTGACGTGGACATATCTTACGCATAAAAATTTCCCCCGCAGCCCGTGTGGGCGCCCCTTCTCCGTCTTACTCTCTTCCCACCCACTCCTTTTTTCCTTTGCTGAAGGCTCGGCTCCACATCCGGTTGGAATGTCTTTAAACCTCCCGGGAAAGGGCATTGTGGGCGGGCGGTCCTGTTCCCAAGTTAAGCCCACGGTGACCTAACGGGAGGTTGTGCTCGCGGACAGGGAGTAGCCGGGGCTGCCGGCTAGCACACCCGGAGCGAGTCCGCTGGGATCGCGCTCGCCCACTCCTCCTGCCTCTGGGCGTCGCGTTCCCATTTCTTCAAAGCGCTCAACCTTAGATCAAATGAATGGAAACCAAACAGCTGGGCGGATACCACTCCCTTCTGGGCTACCTCTCCCCTCCGGTTCGAGTCTCTGGAGAGGATGTCATTTTTTCACACCCATTGTCCAAAGCATCTTCCCTCCGTAGTAATCAAAGACAAAAAGAGGGAGTGAAAAACACCCACAAAAATATAGATTCCAAAAAGCCAAAAGATGACCACAACCACCCTCCGTACGATTTCTTGTGGAGAGGGGAGGAGGGGACGAAAAACTCCACCACCACCACCTCGGCCAACAAGGGAAAGCAGCGGTTACTGCCGGAGGGGAGGCGGGCGAGGCGAGCCGGGCGGAGGGGCCAGAGCTGGAGACTGAAGAGGCTGGAGGCGCCCACGGCGGGCGCTGTCCTTGGTGCTGAAAGGGCTGGGCCCTGCCTCCCAGCTCCACGTGCTAGGACTGAGGGGTTCCTGACCTTGAGTTCCTTGTCAGCTCCGCTGAGACCAAGATTCTGGGTTGCGATGGCAGATAATTGGAAAATAAATCCAAGTTCCCAAGTTCGTTACTCTCCCCGCCTAACTGAGCGCAGGGATAATAGGAGCTGCTGGGACAGTGTAAGCTCTATGAGAACAGTGTCTGGCACCTAGTATGAGATAAATACTCGTTTAATTTCTAACAATTAAACATTTTTAAATTAAGGACGAGCCCTTATCGCTCCCCTCTGTAAAGGAGAAAGGGGATTGTCCTCGAAACTGGACCAACTCAGCTTTAATTTGTGATACCTACTCTTGTAGATTTCTTTTTCAGCGAGGTAATTTTCTTGGCTAAAACGTTGGGGGAGAGTGGTTTGGACATCGGGGTCAGAAGAGGGAGTGGTTGGAAATTTCTCAGTCTGATGCCACAGGTGAAGGTAAACGAATCTTCCTTTAAGAGAATCTCGGGAAATGGGAGAAGGTTGAGGAGACAGAGGGCGAGCGGGCATCTCCCATGACTGCTGCCCCCAGGGGCGCTGGGATTTGTGGTCTCTTCCCTCCTGTCTCCTGGCCCCCGCGTGCGTCGCGCATAATAGCACTGCACCGGGCTCCATGATTGGTACAACCATCTCTTAGAAAGGCTCGAGGAGGGGACATGGGTGGAATTCCCAGCCTCACCCGACAGTACACTGCGCATTTCAAGCGTGACAGAGAAGCTGCAGGGTGCGTAGTTCCCAGGAACGTTTCCTGCGCGGAGTGGGCACGCCCACCCTTTCCCAGCCTCAAACCCTGCCCTGGAGCTGTGGCTGCCCCAGGCCCGCCGTTTGGGATGCTTCTGTGCCTTTAAAAAGTGCCCAAGCTTTTATTGTAAGGTCGAGAGAGGGCAACAGTATTTTCTTTAGCATCAAGGGCAACACGGTTATTTCAAACCTCACAGCGAGATTTTTCTTACTGATCGGACTGTATTTTCTCAGAGCGAATCTTCCATCTCCCTTGTGAAATTTGCAGTGATTTGTAATATTTTCTGCATCTCAACTGTGGCGTGGTGAAAAGTGACAAGCCATTAAGAGAGGAGGGGCAGCCTGGGGCAGAGGTTGGGGGAGGTGTGGGGAGGGGGACCAGCAAGGCCGCAGCGGTGACCATAAATAACCTTTGCCTGCTGCGCAGCAACAGGGGGCGGGAGGGGGGGAGGGAATTACTGTGAAAACGAGTAAAGGTTACCCGGTGTCATCTGGACACAAGCAAAGATAACTCTGTTTTGCCCTAAATGAAAAGAAGCTGAAGTAGAGGAAGGAGGAGAACATTTACTTAGTGACGAGGGTAGCTGAGGGATGGCTCAAAGGCACAGGAGAGCGAGCCAGCCCCTCCAGGTGTGGCGCATCGGGAAAGACCCAGCTAACACAGAGCCTTTCGGTTTCTGGGCGCCTGGCGCCCTCTGGTGGGAGTTTTTCCGTGAACGCCTTTTTGTGGTAAGGGGCTTGCTGAATGGGGCAATTCGTTAAATATGCTTAAATATTGCAAAAGGAGGACCTAAAAAGCAAGGGCTTTTTCTTACACACACACACACACACACACACACACACACACACACACACACCCCATAACCACTCTGTGCTTGGATCACCGCGTGAACAGAGTGGCGCTTCTACATATTATTAACCTTCAGATATAATCAATCAAAATCACTTCTTTCCCCATCACCAAGAGGATCAAAGCTAGAGAGGAACAGAATAAAGAAATGAAGTCGCTATAGTCAAGCTTCTGAATTACTAAAATCAAGTAGGTTGAGGCACGAGGAAACAATCCTATTCTTATTTCAACTAACATGGGGGTTTCAACTTTTTAGTCACCCTGTCATCAAGAGGATTACCATCTCAGACCAATCCAAATGGTAAGAATGTAGGGATATGAGCCTTCAGCCTACCTTTCTTCTTGGGAACACTCTAGGCATTGCCTACTTGCGTTTCTGGTTTGCACACACTAAGACCCTGGAACCCATCTTTATCACTTATTTCTAGCCAAAGCCCCTGATTCCGTTACATTAGGTGGGAGCCCCAAGTGGGTGGGAAACGGGACCCTTTCTCTGCCGTGGCACTGGGTAGCTGTGCTCGAGTGAGATACTTTGGGGAGACCTTGAGCTGGATAAGAAAACAAACGAAAGGGAGATGGAGATTCCTTCAAGGGTCTGAGCGTTTCCTCCATCTCCGTCTCCTTTGCTTTTTACAACGATGCTGGCTGAGTGGAGGGCCAGCGAGGACACTAGTAGGTCTGGGGAACTGCTGGAAAAGAAACTGAGACAAAGCCGCTGCTCTTATCTCCTCAAACATATGGGGGTGGGGGAGGAAGACGTGCCCAGCCAAGCAGAATTCTTCAAGGGGAATTATCTTTCCCCTCGTCTCACCCGACACTATTTTAACAAATAGCGTGTTGAGTGCATACTGGATTACTCATAGGGTCTTTTTTTTTTTTTTTTTTTTTTTTTTTCTGGGCGCAAAGCCGTGACCTGGGTTTATAATCGCCGGGTAAGGCTCCGGAGGCGGTCACGCACCTGCAGAGGAGCCCCGCCGCTCTGCCGACGAGCTGCCCCCGCGAGCAGCGGCCGCGTGATTCCCCCGCCTCGCGGGTCCCGCCTCCCCCCTCCGCCCCCGCCTCCCCCGAGCTTCGCCGCCGCCGCTCCCCCCGCCGCTCTCTTCTCCTCTGGGCGCCGGCGTGCGGGACGGTGCTGGTGCGAGCGAGGCGGCAGCTGGAGGGGACGCCGGGCCGGTGAAGCCCGTGGCAGAGCCGGCGGAGCCGAGCCGAGCGGATCGCCGGGCGCCGCGCGGAGGAGCAGCGGCGGAAGCGCTCGGCTTGCTGTCGCCGAGCCAAGGTGGGTCAGCGCGCGGCCGCCCGACTTCAGCGGCGTTCCCCCGCGGTTTCCCGGTCCATAGCGGGCGCCCGCCATCTACCCTCCGCTGCCGAGTGCCTGCCACTCCCACCCCCTCCCGCCCAGCCCTGGCTCTCCCCCCGTGCGTCGCAGGACCCCCGCCCGCGCCCTCCGCCTGTCCCCACCGGCGCGGTCCACGCCCCGAGATTGCACAGAAGCTGAGGCTCGCGCAGAAGGGGATGGCGAGTGATCTCCCCCCGCGCGTCCCGGCTGCGAGTGCCCGTCTCACCGGAGGGCTCCGGGGCGGCTGCAGCCGAAGGCGCGGCTCGGAGCGATAACCTGTTACTTCTCCCGGAGCCGCGGGCTGCCCGGGTGCCTGCGTTTTCCTGCGAGCGCGCCAGCGGGGTTAGGTAGGAGGTCCTGGGAAGGGTGAGGAGGCAGCGGCCGGTGGGCTTTCCTCTGCGGGCTCTGAGACCTACCCGGATCCACTCCCTCTGTCCCCGAGTCTCCGGGCGCCATCGCGCCAGCGCGGGGCGCGGGGCGCGGGGCACGGGTGCCGCGTCTCCATCCCCGGCCGCCGCCTCCCGCGCGCCGGGCGCAAATTCGTTTCCCGATTGACGTTCCCCTTGCTCGTCTCCCTCGCTCTTTCTGTGCGGCGGCAAGGAATCCGGGGGCCTCCGAGGATTAGGTAGAGAGGACACGTAAAATCCTGGGCCAAGCCTCATCCTAGGCTTCGAGATGGCTCAAGGCGGGTTGGGGCCAGAGGGAGAGCAGCGGGGTTGCGACCCGCCGCTTTCTGGCTGTTTGGAGAACAGGGCGACTGTAGGGCTTCCCTGGCCAGGTCCGAGGAAGGACCTAAAGGGCCGGACCCTGTTTTCCTCACCTCGTCTCAACAAAGTCATCGGTTTCCAGAGCAGTTCGCCTCTTTCTTTCCAGGGAATTAGCCAGACACAACAATGGGAATCAGACATCGAACCAGACGTGCCCGCCCCGCGCGCCGCTCCCCCCCCCCCCCACTCCCGCCCTCCGGCAGATGAAAACCCAATGGGGCTTGTCGCGGCTAGGCTGGGAAATCGCACCCCGAGCCTGCCGTGCCCTCTAGCCCAGGCCCGCACCCTGCGTCCTGCCCTGGCCTTGGTCTCAGCACTGCGCTCCAGGGCGCCCCGCTGCTCCTCCAGACCGGAGAGCTGCCCGGAGCTACGCGGCCCGGCCGGGAGTCGGAGTTCCCGCGCCTGTTCCCCCTCACCCCCTACACCCCCGTACCCCGCTTCTCTCCCCTCGGCGGGGTCTGAAGTCCGCGCCCCCGGGCGCTCAGCCGCCTCCTGCGCGCCCGAACCCCCAAGCCCTCCCCGCACCGCTATCGCTTCTCTTTACAGCCTGTTCCTGCGCCTGGCGGGCCGAGGACCCGGGCAGCAGAGGCCCCGGGACGACCGAGGCGATGGCGTCTTCGACCCCTTCTTCATCGGCTGCCTCCTCCACCGCGGGAGCGGACCCCAATACTGCCAACCTGCGTCCCACAAGTAGGTCCTGCCCCCCCAGGTTCCTACCAAACCAGTGCAGGGAAGATGAGGTGCAGGGAGGTGAGGAGGAAAGGGAGGGGGAGCGCCATGAAGGAGGCTGGAGAGAAATGGGGCCCTGATCCGGTCCTGGCCAGAGGTCACCAGCTGACTGGGCTGCTAGGCGATTGGGAGGCGCTGGACAAGGGCGACCACGCAGTGTCCGAGTGGCAGTGATTGTTGAGGACTTCGCTGCGAGAGAGGGGTGGGCCTTGAGACTGTTGGTTTTGTTGTGTTGTGTTGTGTTGTGCTGTGCTGTGTTGTGTTGTGGTTTGTGGTTTCTTTGCTTGGTGGGACGTCGGGGGTCAGTGCAGGGGGCGGTGTGAGCAGGCGGGAGTCTCAGCTGGAATAGAGCTTTTCTGTCCCCGGTTTTCGTTAAGCCGAGATCTGACCCCTCCTCCCTTCTCCGCGCGCTGTGCTCAAAGTCTACAATCAGCTGAAACGTCGACGTTAATTGCAGCTTTTAAAAACTCGGGATCCCTAATTGCTCCAAATTTGCCTCTAGCTATTGACGAGTGAGGGAGAAGTCAAAGGCAAGAAAGGTGCATAAAATGGTTTGAGGTTGAGCGTGAACATTTTAGACAATTAATTACATCTCAGAGACGGAAAAAATAAATAAAAGGATTGGGCAGCGTCCTGAGAGCTGTCGAACCAGAAGGCCAGAAGGTTTGCCAGGGCGGGAGGGGGGAGCACCGCTCTCTTTTCCTCCGGGAGGGAGACCTGTCTGCAATTGGCTGTCCTGAAGAGAGAGGAAGAAAGGGGAACCAGTTCAAGGGCAGAGGCGCGGGCGGGTGATGGTGGGGGTGGTGATGGGGTGATGGTGGTGGTAATTTATGCTCCTCCACTCCCAGTTCAGTTCATCAATCCATTCCTGAACGCCTTTCATTCAGGATGGTATCCCAGTTTTCTGTAGAGGCACAGGAATGAGAGAATTGTTTTTCTTTTTCCAATTGGGACTGAAATGTGTCATCCCCAAATCCATCAGCTCCAGATAGTAACAGACCCAAATTTTCTATAAACAGAGAGCCTTAGGGATGGCGGGGTCCTTAAGAGGGCTTATTGCTGCGCTTTTATTACACTTTCTATAAGCTCAAGGAAACGTTGGTGGTTTCCACCAATGAACATGGGGGATGTTATGGGGTAAAGCCCCCTCTCCATCCCCTTAGTGTTGCCATTGGCTCCTAGGGCTGGCGGCCTTGTCTGTTAGGCTGCGTTCTAGCTCCCTTTGCAGCTCCCTCTCCCCACCCCCCACCCCCCACCCCGCTCCCCCAGGCGAGCTTCAATTACCCACAAAACAAAGAGGGCTCCGGAGGACCGCCAGCCCTGGTGGCACGTGAGTCTGGCACTGGCGGAGGAGCTGGCCGGAGCAGCCCTGGAGGAAAGAGAGGCCACGGGCCTTTGTCTGCTGCTCTGGCCTTCATGGATTCCTTTTCCAGTCCTCTCCACCCTTCCTGCTCCCACCCCGCTTCTGCTGGGGGGCACTTGTGTTCTTCCACCCTTGAGACCTGCACCCCCACCTTTAATGATGAGCTCCTACTTCCCTTCCCGGCTGCAGCCAGCAGTTGGTTGAGTTGCATGTGCCCAGCCTGGGTCCGAACCCCAGGAGAAGCTCTGGCGGGACTGTAATCTGCGGAGGTAGAGGGAAAATAGAAGATTCCACCAGGGAAGTGCATGCACCTGTCAGTCGAGGGCCCCCAGCAACCCAGCTGTGGCGTGGGCATCCCAGACTGCACGCTGGGCTCTCTCCACTCTCCACCTCCTAGCAGACACGTCCTCGCCCGCCCCCGCTGGCTCACGCTCAGCCCCTGCAGGAGCTCCTGAGAGGAGCTTGCTGGATCTGCACCCCAATATTCACCTCCTCGCCCCAGCCACCCCTCCTCCTTGCTTTCCACCACTTGCTGCATCGAAGAGGCTCTCTCATGTCCCCTATCTCCCTTTCCCCTTTCTCTTACTGCTATTCCCAATTCTGAAAGACAGAGTCCTAGGTCTGAACTCCAATGCCCCAGCTGCCTGACCTTGGCAAACGCTCGCTCGGCATCTCGGAGCGTCGGTGCTTTTACGTGTAAAATGGGGCTTAGATGAACTCCTCCTATGAAAATTAGCTGCGGCGTTTAAAGGGAGAGCGCTTGATCAGCCTGTTACCTGCCAGGTATTATTAGGGTTTGACTTTGGCCCCGAGTCCATGTCTGTTGCAGGAGTCCCGTCTGTGACGGGCTGTCTCACGGACGGGGGGCTGTTTCTTCCCCTCGCTGGGGCTCCGCTGTGCCTCGGTTTGGTGGATGTCCCTGCCTGGTCATGGTCTACACCCGTGCAGGGCTGCAGGCACTGGCCAGGGCGGGCGGGGTGGGAGTGGATGGAGGAGTCTGGCTCTGAAGGATCAGAAAGGAATTCATGGGGGTTTCATAGGCGCTGGTGCTGCTGGCTGGAAGTTGAAACCCCAGAGCAGGGTAGGCCTTGAGGAGTCTGATAAAACCGAGCCTCGTGGGTCCGGGGCAAGTGTGACCCGGAGGACAGGGCCGGATTCCTGTCACTATCTCCAGACCCCAGATGTGGAGGGAAGGGTTAATGAGGGGCAGGTTGGGGAGAGGGGTCTGGGGATGAGGACCGGATGCGCGCTATTGTCTTCCCCACTCCCCCGTCAGACAGAAGAGCAGTCGAGCGAGTCCGATCATCTACTCGAATACTATTTTTCACCCAATTAATTCCTGAACTCGTTCGCGACCCCATTTCATGCCAGTTTATTTTAAGCTGCCACTCGGCTGGAGACCCGCCAAGAAATGATGAGATGTGTTGGTCCCAGATGCTCTGTGTTCCCTTTCCGGGCCCGCAGTGGTCGCCTTTGGGGCGGAGACCAAGAGCCGGGCCGGGCAGGTGGTGGGCACGGGGCAATTGGAGCTGCGAGGCCAGGTGGGTGGGCACCGAGCAATTGGAGCTGCGGGGCTGGCCCTTTGCTCTCGGGATCAGCCTACCCGGCTCGCACCCGCCTCGGCCCCTCCCCGCGAGGGTCGCTCCGAGGCCACAGCTCTGCACCCGAAAGTAGGAGCAGGACACCAGTGTTCCCGGCTGCCCACACAGCCGCTCCTCCGTCCTTTCGGGACCGCCTTTGACTGAGGAGCATCTGCCATTGCAGAGCCCTGCCCCACCTTCCCCAGAAAAGCCTTTGCTCTCGACCCGGCCTCCCGCGGTCCAGGCCTCACTGACCGCCCCTCTCTTGCTTTCCAGCGTATGACACCTGGTGTGGCGTGGCCCATGGATGCACCAAAAAACTGGGGCTCAAGATCTGCGGTAAGTGAAGAGGATCGCGGGTTTAGGAGAGGGGTGCGCTCGGATGGGGCTCCTGGCTGTTGGCTCTGATACTCACAGCCCTGAGGCGCGCGGGGACGCGGCCCACAGGCCTGGACTCTCCCCTGCCTGCCCCTGGCCTGGCCTGGAGGGACCTTTCCGGACGCCGGTGACCGCGCGCCGCCCTCCGCGCGTCTGGGTGCGAGCGCGTGAGCACAGCGCCCCCGCGCGGCCGCCCGGCGCCCAGGCCGCCCGGCCCCGGCGCTCCGCCCGCCCGCGCGTGCAGAAGGTCGTGCGGGAAAGGTGACCGGTGCGGGCCTCATCCGGCAGACACTCCCCCTTCCCCTCTGTGCATCGTGCATGGAAAGCGGCCTCTCCGGCTGGAGAGGTCTGCCCCGAGACGCCACAACATCCAGATTTCGTTCTCGGGGGCCTCGGAGGGCAGGAGAAAGGAAGGCCCGCGGCCCCCCCCCCCCCCCCCCGGCGCCCAGCCCGGGAAGGACCTGGGGGTGTGCCGCCGAGCTTGCCCTTGGCGAGGAGAAGGGAAGAGGGGGGAGGGGCAGGCGAAGGCGGGGGCCTCGAGAGGGGACGGGGGAGCCGGCTGCAGTTTGCCAGGGAGAAAGGAAAATAGATCTGGGAACCGGAGAGGAGAAAGAACAGCTCTCTGGAGACGTGAAGGTCTGAAATGAAAACGCCCAAGGGATTTAAAAAAAAAAAAAAAAGGAAAAAAGGAGATTGTTCGAAGGGACACAGCCGAGTGGCTCCGGCTGAACAATGAAGATCTGCTTTCCTCGCTACCATTCACCGTCTACAATCGTTAGCCTTATCGGGCCAGAAAACGCGGGCTTCCCCGGGCAGGGCAGGGGCGGCGAGGCGCGGGGAGGTGGACGAGGGGCTCATTACGGAGCCATCCATCAGCGCTGCCCGCGGAGATAGCGGGCCGCCGGCGGGGAGGGGGGCGGGGGGCAGCGGCTGCGCGCTGGGCCGGTCCCCGGGCTCCGCTGCGCCCCGGGCCCCCGGCGGCGGCGGCGGCGGCAGCGGGTTATTGATAGCAGCGTCTCCGCACCCCCTCGCGTCCCCGCGGCGCCCGCCCCGCGTTCCTGGGCCCTGCCCCCGGGACCCCGGGAGGAAGGGCTGCTCAGCCCCAGGCCTGGCCGTTTTCCAGGGGAAGCCCAGCCCCGGGGGTTGGCCCTCTCCCTGCGCTGGGGGCAAGGCGGGGCCGGTCCGGGCGCGCAGCTGGCGGCGGCGGGCTTTGTTCTATAAATAGCTGCTCCTCCCCCGCCGCCGTCCCGGCTTAATGGCCCGCTCCGCCCCGGTCCCCTCGGCGAGGCGCGGGCTCGGCCGCCGTCATTGTCAGCGGTCGGTCCGGCGAGCAGAACTGAGGGCAGCGCGGGAGAGGCCTGGGGAAAGGGCCGCCTTCCCCGCGGTCCGGGCCGGCCCGGTGGGCAGCCTTGTCCACCGCAGTCCCCGCCTCCCGGCCTCGGCCCGGGTCTGCCGGCCCTTCGAGCCTGCAGGAAAAGGTCTAAACGGCCCTTTGGGTAAAGGAGCTTCTTTGGGTCCAGGAATAGAGGCCCCCGAGTTTGCATCAACTTCGCCCGAGGGAAAGCTCTTGGGCGTTTTGGGGGGCCACCATCCTTAGCTCCTCTCCGTTTCTACCCCCCCTCCCCCGCCCCCAACGGTACTTTCAGGGAAGTGGAAACCCACCTGAGGCGGACAGGGCTGGTAGTCGTTAAGGGGAAATTGCCTTCTGCTAAAATGCATGCTTTTGGGGCCACCGGTTAGGAGGCTTCACGTGAGGTTTGATTCTGAACGGAAAGAGAGAGAACACCAGGGTACAGGACTTCTTTTCCATACGCTGGGCCAACTCGGGCTTTCCAGTTTCATCTCGTGGAGGCATTTAGTTTTGACCTGAATCCACAGCCCCTTCACCTCCCCCCACATAGACACCTCCACTCCCTTCATTCCAGATTTTCTGTGGCCTCAAGGTTGCCCTCTTAACCTGTCACCATTTGGGGTTGGTTTGATCTTTCACCTTAAAATAGCAGAGACTAATGATCCTCTTCCCACCTCCTAATTCACTGCCCTGCCTCCCCCCCCACCCCAACTTCTTCAGTGCCTTGCCAAGTTGCCACCCCCACCCACTCTCTACCCCCGCTTCCGGGGAACCCCCAGGAATGAGCCTGCAAGGAAGACCTGGGTCTCACCAGAGGTACCTTAGCTCTGGAGGCAGAATCCCCTGGGGCAGTAATCAGAAGAAATCCAGGTCTTGTCAAGGTAGAGATTAGGGTGGCTACAGGCATGGTGACATGATGGAAAGAGGAGATGCAACAAGCTGAAGTTCTGACTCTGGACTCTGCTGAGCCGGTGTCCGGTGTCTCCATCGCTTATCTCTGCAGAGACCCTGGGCCAGGCTACCAGTTACAGCCTCTGTGCTCTTATTTAGCCTGTGCAGTGTGGGTGTCTTTCTGTGTGTATGTTTAATTTTGTGTTAGAGGCCAACTTTTAAACATCCAGAGACTTCCAATATTCTGTATTTTGGGCTTCTCTTGAAATACAATGAAAGGTGTGAGTGCTGGGGGTGGGGAGCGGGGAGAGAAGAGATCTGGCAAGGTACTTTTAGCCCATAGATATCAGAACAGGAGTTCCTTCCTCTAGTATAGGGGTGTCGAACTCAATCAGAGAAGGGGCCAAACTCTAAAATCCAGCCTAAATCGCGGGCCGAATGGTTTACTGAACAGTCATAAACTGTCATTGTGATGGAAACGCAGCGGAGTGCAGTGATGACAGCGCGGTGCGGGCCACATTGCAAGGCCTGGCGGGACGGATTTGGCCCGCGGGCCTTGTGTTTGACACATGTGCTCTAGTAATTAAATGCAGTTCCAAGCCATAGCTGGGGAGGCAAACAGAGCTGTTGGGTTTCAGGCCCCAGTGGCCAGCGTGGCCATGTGCTTTTATGCCCTGTGCACTCGCAGCCCCACTTGGAAACACCTGGCTCCTGTCAGGTACCCCTTAGTTCCCACACTCTCTCACTTCCCCCCCCACCCCCCCACTCACTGGGCCACCTAGACCCTTGCCTTTGGTGTCAGCATGAGGAACCAGCAGCAGGATCTTCCCAGAGCCAAAGGTGGAGTCATGACAGGCTCACCTGGCATCCTCAGCTTGAAGCTAGCCAGAGTGCTGCAACCTGACCAGAGCCACCTACGGCTTTGTCTTTTCACTGTTTCGCCTCTTTGCCTCTTAATGCTGAGCTGGGTTACTTCACACTAAGTCTTCACAGCCGGGTGTAGAGCAAGAGGGAATACAGTCTACCTCGGTCTCCAGACTCCTTGCTAGGCAGGGAAGTTGTCAACACACTGACCTCAATGTGACCCGCCACCTGGTCATTCTTGCAGAAGCTCAGAGCTCCTTCCAGAGCCTCTCAGAGCCCAGCGAGGCTCCCAGTGTTTCAGAAAACAAATATCTTCCAAGAAATCATTATCCTAATAATATACATCAAGTGTTTATATTGTCAGATTAATGGTTTTTGCCACAAAATATAATGCAGTGTAAGTGTGCTAGTCAGAAGACCACTAACAGGACTTATAGAAAATATGAATTCCTGGTGCACTCCAGGGAGTGTGGTCCAGAAAGGGGATGCAGGTTTGAAGTTGTGTCACAACTGCCACCTCAACCCCATCAGGACACCTTGGAGATTTAGAGAGAACATACAAAGCGCAAGTGGAGGTCCTCGGTCCTGCAGCTGCCCAGAGAAAAGGGGTTTTTGAGAGTTTCAGGTGCAGAGACTTGAGGCTTTTACCCGAGTGGCTCAGAGCCAACTAGAGGTTAAGGGCCTAAGAGTAGGGTTTCAGCGGGCAGGGCCTCACCTCCATTCTGCCACAGGGATTGGGTCTTTTCAGCCTGGCAGATTCCACAGCTCCCTGTCCTGGGGGCCGGGCAGCAGTCGCTGACTTCAGGAGCCAGGCTACCCTGCATCTGAGTGCTGGCTCCTGGTTTTGAACTTTGGGGATTTGGAGGAGGAATTCAGAATGTAGGAAAAGAGGTGAGGGAAAAGATAAGACCCCAATTTATATCCAAGTATAGAGCTCTGTTATACAGTACAGTGATTTTTCAACCTTTGTCATCTCATAGCACACATCAGCTAATTACTGAAATTCTGTGGCACTCCAGAAAATATATTTTTTGCTGGTCTGCAAAAAAAAAAAAAAAAAAAAGTTTAATTTTGATTTATTCACACTGGATGGCTATTGTGTTGGCTGTTGTCATTTTTTAATTTGACAATCTAAGGGGAAAGAGGTCCACGCCCCTGACTAAATTGCCCGGTATGGCATGTGTTAAGGATTCTGTGGCACACCGGTTGAAAGTCACTCCAGTGGTGTGTTTCTCCTCCTCTGGTGTGCCTTTCGGGCTTTCTCCGTAAGTTTTCAAGATGCTGGGAACAATGGAGGGCCTGATGCCTCTGCCTTCCTGTTCCTCCCTCCAAAAATAGACCCTTCTCCTGTGTGTGGGAGGACTCCAATCAGCCAGCCTTCCCCCTGCATCCTCCTTCCTCCACCCAGCACCGCTGAATCGCAGCCCTGGGGAAGAAAAGCGGAATTCCTCAGCTTAACTTGCCTCTTCCCGACCCTCCTGGGACTTTGCTCCCAGCCTCCCCTGTGATGTAAGCCACTCCCCAAGGATCTTGGTGTCTACAAAGACAGCTTTGGGGTCAGCAAGAAGCTCAGAACTCTCTTCCTCTTCTCAGTATGGTGCATTTCAGGCCAAGGACTGAGCCTGAGGCTACATTGGAGGGGATGCTGAGGGGAGGAGGGGGCCTGCAGGCCCAGAGCCCCCAGGGGATGTGGGGGAGAGTCTCCAGCCCTTTTGGCTCAGTCTGCTTCTCTGGGAGAGATCCATTCCCAATGAGGGGCAGAGGCGAGGCGCTTTGGATCCCACCCTGGGCTCAGACTCCATCACCTTGGAGTTCTTGGTGCCTTTCTACAATAGCTTTGTCACAACACTGGCTGCCATCTGCCCCACGGTAAGCTCCTGGAGGGCGGGGGTCTGTCTCTTTGTCTTCAGAACAAGTACACTTACATTCAACCTGTGAGCTGTAGCTGGTGGCTGAGGAAAGCCTCTTCCCTAGTCCCTGCTGCTGGTCCTCACCCCCTCCCTCGGCTGCACAGCCCGTAGACCCGGGCTGGCAGTATCCTCTCGGATTGCGTCCTTCCCTTAAGACCCCATCCTGGGGCTGGTTACTGGAGTGGAAGCTGTCCAGTTGACTTAATTCTGAGTCCGCTGTCAAGTTCGGAGATGAGAATGAGCTTTGCTCACTGTTTTTCTCTCTTGCATGACTGGGTCTGTGCCACTGATGACACTTGGCACTGCCCCTTCCCCGCCTGAAGGCAAGCCGTGCCAGAGCCCTTCTATAGGAAATGCAGACAGCTTCTCTGGAGAAGCGAGGACCCTGCTTGCACTTGTCAGCCCGGCTCAGCAGCTGACCCTCTGAGGCTGCAGTTCAGGGCGCCATCTCTGACCCAGCTTCTTGCGCTACAGGCTTCTTGCAAAGGACCAACAGCCTGGAAGAGAAGAGCCGGCTGGTGAGCGCCTTCAAGGACAGGCAGGCCTCCAAGAACCTGATTTCCTGTGAGAACAGCGACAGGGATGGCCACTTCAGGCGCACCGAGACCGATTTCTCCAACCTGTTTGCTCGAGGTAATCCCTCCCCACCCCTCCCTCACCCCCATTTCCCCAGCCCTAGAGCTGTCCAGGAGGTTCTCTTGCATTTCTTGACTTTTTCCTAAAATTTTCCTTCTTTTACCAAAAATGTCATTGCTTCTTCAACATTTGAATCCCTTTCCTTAGTGCCCAGTCTTTATTGCTTTGGAAGCTGGATGAGGATAGTCAATACTTTCAAGGATTAATATGGAGTCCTAGAATGTAGAATCCAAAGAATTGTCTCATATAAGGAAATCTGGTAATTCCCTTAATAGCATTTATCCTCCAAGGTTGGCAACAACAGTAAGAACCAAATTACCCTGTGGGAAGCTGTGTGGCTGGACCCAGTGCCTAAATGCGGTCCCAAAACTCATTTTTCTTTTGGAGACCTTTCATTATTTACTGTTGTGCCCACACCGAGGGTCTCAGGAGGTGCTTTCCCAGTATCTCTCTCCCAAACATCTTCAAATCGCAGCCGTGGTGTTTGGAGATGTTTGGGACCACATTAAGGTCCCAAAAACCCACCACCGCCTCATCCATTAACTCCCCACAACCAGGAGAGGCCAGACCAGAACAGAAATGAGACTTGATTAAACCTCAGGGATAATCCAGGGAACAGACACAGAGCATCACACCTCTCACCTTCCTGAGTTCCATCCTCTAGTTCTAGTTTTCTATCTAAGGACATCACAAAGGACCACACTCTTCAGGGGAGACCTTAGCCTTTACCCACAGAGGCCTGGCCCTCTGCCATCAACAGATCAAGCACATCATGACACTAAGTCAAAAGCCCAATGTCTGAATCAGATGTATAGGGACACGCCTGGTACCAGGGGGGCAAGACAGAAGCTGCCTCCATCACAAACCTGACAGATGTTCATTCAGCCTGCAAATGGTAGGGTGCTCCCAGCTTCTCAAACTGCTCAAAGCTCTCCATTTCACTTACGTGCAGCCTGACTATCAGAAAGTCTGCGGACCCCCAGAAAGGGTGTGCAGAACGTCTGTGTACATGTTTACGTGTGATTTTCTGGGAAGATGATACATCAGATTCTCAATGTGTATACATATCCTGGAGTGAAACTGGGCCTCTAACAGCTATCATGGCTGATGTCAGGAATTTCTGGGCCTAGGAAAGGCAGCTAAGAGTCAGGTGATCACCACTCATTGGCTTCCCTCTCCCCTCCCCAGATCTGCTTCCAGCTAAGAACGGGGAGGAGCAAACTGTGCAATTCCTGCTGGAGGTGGTGGACATCCTGCTCACCTATGTCCGTAAGACATTTGATCGCTCCACCAAGGTGCTGGACTTCCATCACCCACACCAGCTGCTGGAGGGCATGGAGGGCTTCAACCTGGAGCTCTCCGACCAACCTGAGTCCCTGGAGCAGATTCTGGTGGACTGCAGAGACACCCTCAAGTACGGGGTCCGCACAGGTAAGGATGGGAATCTGGTGGACACGCAGAAGTAAGCTTGCCCTACACCAGTTGTGAGGATGTCAAACTCCTGTGGAAGGAGAAACACGTACTTAGTGAGGGAAGGCAGCAAAGTGCTCAGTGACCTCACGGCCCCGTTAGGCAGCGACAGTTAACAGAAGGCCCCAACCCTGGCGAAGGCCCATCGTCATTTATTGTTGTGGAAGAAGATTTAAAAAGATAAACAGTATCCAGTACTCTGTCAACTTCAGTATAAAGTTTTCATTCTTGGTTTTAAGCTACTCACAACCTAAAGAGAGCAGAAGGACCCATTTTCATGGTTATTTCATTCTGATAAATCCTACTCTTTCCTGTCCATTAGACTGGGGAGAATTGGGCCAATTTCTCTTCCTTTTTATATTCATGTCCTAAGGCTGCCACAACAAATTACCTCAAACTGGGTGAATAAAACAGCAGACACTTATTCTCTGTCAGTTCTGGAGGCTAGAAGTGTGAAATCAAGGTATCTGCAGCGCCCTGCTCTCTCTGAAGGATCCATCTGTGCCTCTTCCAATTTCTGGTGGTTGTGGGTATTCCCTGGCATGTAGATGCATCACTCCAGTCTTTGCCTTCACCTTCACATAGCATTCTCCCTGTGTATGTGTCAAAATTTCTTCTTGCCGTAAGTGGTTTGGCTGAATGGATAGAGTGTCAGCCTGCATACTGAATGGTTCCAGGGTCAATTCCAGCCAAGGACACATGCCTGGATTGCAGGCTCAATCCCCAATAGGGGGCATGGAGGATGCAGCCAATCAATGATTCTCTCTCATCATTGAAGTTTCTATCTCTCTCTCTCTCTCCCTCCCTCTTCCTTCCTCTCTAAAAATCAATAAAATATATATTTTTAAAATTTATTCTTATAAGGACACCAATCTTCGGTCTAGTGCCCATCATAATCCATTATGACCTCATCTTAACTTGATTACATTTGCAAAGAACCTATTTCCAAATATTCACTCACCAGGAATAAACACTTGAGCATATCTTTTTAAGGCACACAATTTAACCCACAATTCCTTCTATTGGTTAGATCAAAAAGTCACACACACACACACACACACACACACACACACACACTTCAAATTCTCCTCCTACCTCTGGTGTTTAAAACTTTATTTTTCTAAAGAGTCTCTAGAAATTTATTTGTTTATTTATTTAACCCTCACCTGAGCATATTTTCCATTGATTCCGAGAGTGGAAGTGAGGGGGGGAGAGACAGGGAAATATCGATATAAGAGGGGCACATTAATTGGTTCCCTCTCACATGGGCCTGCAACCAAATACATGTCCTTGACCAGAATTGAACCTGGGACCCTTCAATCCACAGGCCAATGCTCAATCCGCTGAGCCAAATCAGCTAGAGCTACCTCTGGAGTTCAGACATCCTAAATCGCCAACTTCCATCTGAACAGGAAGCCCTGGAGGATCCCCTCTTGCCTCCTTTTCATGTTGCAGGAACCCTCTGTAATTGGCAATCCTGGCCAAAGTGGTTACTTATCGGTTGCTTCGAGTTCAAGGACTTTTTGGATTTCTGCCTGTCTATGCCAAAGCCTGAGAGTTAAGCAGTGATTTCCTCTCTCTGCTATCTTTCCCCTCTGCAGCCTGAGCTCTTGGGCAGATAGATGTACAAGAATTGGCAATTCATGGTATAGTTGCCAAATATGGGGAGCTTTTGAGACCACAACTGGTAACCTCTTGTTTTTTCTTCTTTTTTGCTGCTTGTTCTCTCATTATTCCTCTTACTCTTCCGAGTCGTGTGAAAGTATGACTGGAAAAGTTGGTAGAGATAGAGCTGAGTAAGGCTATTAGATGTCAAAAACAAAGTGTTAAAATGAAATAATGAAGCCGGCCAAAGAAGCATTTTTAAATAAAGAATCCCAAACAGCTTTTGAGGTCTGCCAACACCACTGGGATAAGTGTAGCTTCCTTGAATATCTGTAGGGTGGACATGACTCAATTATATTATGAAGTCTGTTTCATTTTTAAAGAAAAGCACACTCATCAATTTAGTTACATCTCACCTTGGTACCTAATGGCTAACCCATTTCTGATGGAAATTAAGTAGTGTTATTTGGCTGCATTAAAAAAGTTCCAATTCTCTCTCCATGTATATTTTAGCTTGACTTGCTTTGAGCCAACATTTTTTATTTTGTCAGCTCATTCTAAATATACTTTCTCAGAGAGATGAGACCACATACTTTTTTAAAAATATATATATTTTATTGATTTTGTACAGAGGAAGGGAGAGAGATAGAAAGCTAGAAACATCAATGAGAGAGAAACATCGACCAGCTGCCTCTTGCACACCCCCTACTGGGGATGTGCCCACAACCAAAGTATATGCCCTTGACTGGAATCGAACCTGGGACTTTTCAGTCTGCAGACTGACGCTCTACCACTGAGCCAAACCGGTTTCGGCGAGACCACATACTTTTATCAGTAAAGCCTAAATAGTGTTGACCCTAAAGAAAAATACATGGATTTGTCATAATGGCAACCCCTATTGATGATAAAACTGAAGCATCATAGACTCCTTTTTAAATTTTTATTTTTCAATTATAATTTATATTTAATATTATTTTGAATTAATTTAAGTATAGCATAATGGCCAGATAATTATATACTTTACACCGAGCACATCAAACTCAAAGGCTAACATGGGCCAAATTAATGAGATGTGAGGCCTGTAGCCCACGAGTTTGACATGCTTGCTTTACACAATAGTTCCCCTGATTTTTCCAGTACCCACCTGGCAATGTACATAGTTATTAAATGTTATTGACTATATTCCCTATGCTGTACTTTATATCCCCATGACTATTCTGTAATTATCAATATTTACTTCTCAATTCCCCCACCTTTTTCATCCAGCCCTCTCCCCTTACCCTCTGGCAATCATCAGTCCATTCTCTGTATGCATGAGTCTGTTTTTATTGTGTCTGTTCATTTACTTTGTTCTTTAGATTTCACATATAAGTGAAATCATATGGTATTTGTCTTTGTCTGACTTATTTCACTTAGCATAATATCCTCTAGGTCCATCCATGCTGTAGCAAATGATAAGATTTCATTTTTTTTATGGCCGAGTAATATTCTATTATATATACATACCACACTCCTTTATTCACTTGTCTATTGATGGGCACTTGGGTTGCTTCCATGCCTTGGCTATTGTAAATAATGCTGTAATGAACATAGGGGTGCATATAGTTTTTAGAATTTGTGTTTTAAGTTTCTTTGGGTATATACCCAGAAGTGGAATTGCTAGGTCATGGGGCAGTTCCATTTTTAATTTTTCAGGACCCTCCATATTGTTTTCCACAGTGGCTGCATCAGTCTGCACTCCCACCAGCAGTGCTCGAGGGTTGCCTTTTCTTCACATCCTCACCAACACTTGTTGTTTGTGGGTTTATTGATGATAGCCGTTCTGGCAGAGGTGACATGATACCTCACAGTGGTTTTACTTTGCATTTCTCTGCTGATTAGTGATGTTGAGCATCTTTTCCTATGTCTATTGGCCATCTGTATATCCTCTTGGAGACTTCTCTATTCAGGTACTCTGCCCAATGTTTAATTGGATTGTTTGGGGTTTTTGGTGTTGAATTGTATGAGTTCTGTATAAATTATAGATATGAACCCCTTATTGAATGTATCTCCTGTAGGTTGTCTTTTCATTTTGTTGATGGTTTTCCTTTGCTGTGCAAAAACTTTTTAGTTTGATGTAGTCCCATTTATTTCTTTTTCTTTTGTTTCCCTTGCCCAAGGAGATATGTCAGAAAAAATACTGCTAAGAGAACTGTCAGAGGTTTTTCTGCCTATGTTTTTTCCTAGAAGATTTATGGTTTCGAGTCTTATATTTAAGTTTTTAATCCATTTGAAGTTTGTCCTTGTATATGATATAAGAAGGTGGCCTAGTTTCACTTTTTGCATGTATCTGCCCAGTTTTCCCAACACCATATATTGAATAGGCTGCCTTTACCCCATTGTATGTTCTCGCCTCCTTTGTCATATATTATTGGACCGTATAGATGTGGGTTTATTTCTGGGCTCTGAAGCATGGACTCTTATTAGCTCAGTGTATGAATTCACTTAGATATCCACCCTGCAGCCATTCATCCCTGTTCTTCAGAGCTGCTTCTGGGATAGGTATTTGCATCTATAGAGTTTACTATCTTCCAGGCAGTGTGAAGCCTTCTGCTGAATCTCAGGGTACTGACCCTGGCAAAGTGTACTGTGGCTGCCATGTGAAAACAGCTTCTGGATGCTGCTCTCTAACATAGAGGTAGATATCAAAGTAACAGTGCAAATCCCACAGGTAGCTACACACAGTACAAGGTATTTTATTCTTTTAAAAAGGATATTAATGCTCTGCTAAAATAATGAATTGGAGTTCTGGGTTTTTTTTTTATTTATTTTAATTTATTTTTAGAGAGAGAGGAAGGGAGAGAGAGAAACATTGATGTGAGAGCAAAAACATGCATCGGCTGCCTCCTGCATGCCCCTCCAGGAATTGAACTGGCAACCCTTCAGTGTATGGGATAATGCTCAACCCACTGGGCCACATCAGACAGGGCATGAATTGGGTTTTAATAGTGAAGACATGCTGCTCTGGGTACACTCTGTGAAGGGTGATGATGGCATTTGGAGATTTCTCTACAAATGAATAAAAGACTTCTGAAAAAAGGACCAGTATATGTAGATTGTCCATGAAATGAGACAGATGCTAACCAGCCCTCAGTCACATTAAATATGTTGACTTCCTTACTTTTTATTTTTAACTTTTTATTATGGAAAATTTTAAACTTACACAAAAGTAGAATAGTATAATGAGCCCTGTATACCCAACACCCAGCGTCAACTATTATCAGCTCCTGCCAATTTTGTTAATCTGTCCCCCTGCCCATTGTCCTCTCTTCTCTATTATATGAAAGTACATCCCTGACATAATATTATTTTATCTATAACCTAGGGGCCCAGTGCACAAATGTGTGCACCTTGAAAGGAACTGTGGGCTGTGAGGCTGTGGTGGGCACAGAGGTGGGTCTCAGTGCATCCTCTGCACCTCTGCTCAGCCCCTCCTACCACGGCTCCCAGTCCCCCATCTGCGGGCAGCCCCGCTCCTGCCGCACCACTCCTATGTGCTGACATCACTGGGCCTGCTCACACCCACTGCTGCCCTGATCACCCCTCAGGAGCAGGGGGAGGTGAAAAAGCCCTCAGGGATGATTGGGGCTGGCAGCCACTGCTCACACCCACTTACTTCCCTCCCCTGCCAGCCTGATCACCCCCAACTGCCTTCCCCTGCCAGCTGATTGCCCCTAACCGTCTCTGCTTCTGCCCTGCCACCATGGATTTGTCTGGAAGGACATCCAAAAGGTCTCCCAGTCTAATTAGCATATTACCCTTTTATTAGTATAGAGGCCTGGTGCATGGGTAGGGGGTGTTGGTCTGCCCTGAAGGGGGTCCTGGATCAGAGTGGGGGTTCCCACTGGGGGGGGGGGGGGCATGGCCAGCCTGGGCGAGGGGCTGATGGCCGTTTCCAGGCTGGTCATGCCCCCATTGGGGTGAGGGTCCCTGCTAGGGGTGTGTGTCCGGCCTGGGCAAGGGGCTGAGGGCCATCTGGGGGTGATTTGTAGGCCCGCCAAGCCCCCAGCTTTGTCCAGAAGGATGTCCGGGAGGTCTCCCGGTCTAATTAGCATATTACTCTTTTATTACTATAGATGTTTTTCACCATCAGGGGCTCTTTAAACAAAAATAGTCACATATCATTATTATATCCAAAACCCCACAAAATTTATAGTTCCTTAATATCAAATATTCAGTCAGTGTTCAAGTTTTTAATGACTCATGAAAGTCAGAAATGTTTTGTTTTGTTATCATTCATTCGAGTCAGAACCCAAATAAGTGCCTCACATTGCAATTGTTTGATATGTCTCATACTCTAAGTAGGTTTTCCCTTCCAGCTCTTTTTCTTTCTTCAGTTTTATTTGTTCAAAAATAAAACTTGAACTTTAAGAAATTACTTTTTTCTCCCACTCTCTGATTCCAGGCCGTGTGTAGAGCTCATCACCATATCTGTCATCTGTTATTTTCTTTGACTATAGAGAGTTGAAATTGAAATTTAAACTGGGTCATTTTGTTACTTGATTTAAATTCTCATATAAGATTTTGGGGGCATATGGCTATAGCCATAGGAGAAAAGTAATGTTTTACTTACTTTTGTGTCCTTTGTATTTTAATAGAGAATGAGATACTGTTTCACTTTCATTTGAGGTCATTTCTGTCAGTCTGCTTATCTTTGACCATCTTTTGTCTCTGCCAGGCCATGAGGTTTTGAGACATTGTCAAATAGTGTGATTGAATTTATTTATGATTCAGTCCTATTTAAAATGAAAGGTTTGTTGTTAAAAGTTTTCAAATGGGTAGCACATGAGTATTTATTTATTCATTATTTTTTTAATCCTCACCCAAGGATATGTTTTTCATTGATGAGAGAGAGGGAGGAAGAGAGGAAGGGGTGGAGAGAGAGAGACAGAGAGAAACATTGAAGTGAGAGAGTAATCAATCTGTTGCTCTCACCCCACTATGTGCCCTTTCTGGGGATGGAACCCACAATCTGGGTATATGCCCTGACTGGGAATCAAACCCGAGACCCTTTGCTGCACTGGAGAACTCTCTAACCAACTGCACCAGGGCTATCACATGTATTTTTAAATGAATTTCAACAAAATTATGTTGCAGGGAATCTCATAGATTCTGTTGATACTGAGCAAAGCAGAGTGAAATGGGCTAGTTTAAACTATTTAGGGTAGTCCTGGCCCCATACTTACACTAAGCTTAATGTTTATGCTTTTTTTTGTTTTTTCCAAAGATCAGTATTATTTTCTGAGTACTGTTCAAATGCAGGAATTGGACTATTCTAATAAGAAGTAATAGTTTAATGTTCATATTAACCAATGTCACACCGATAAATTTAATAAATATATATTAACTAAAATAAGTAACAGTCCAGATGTTCTGAATGAGTCCCCATCATATGTGAGAAAGAACAGACATTCTCAGAGAGGGGGGCTTAGAGGAGGAATTACCAAACAACTCTAGCTTTCTGACAGTTATTTCAGAGGCAAAAGCAATTTCCACTGGAAACACAGCAGTCAGCATATCTTTCTAGCACCAGTTCCCTGTCATCACGTACCTCTAGATAATCTATCGCGTTGACTCCTTTGGGACAGCCAAGCCTAGCCTGCTGATGTGGGGTTGAGTTTTTGCGTGAATGCCAAGTTGCCCAAAACTTGGCAGCAATCCTGAAATTGCTGAGAACAGAGCCCGTGAAAGCATACTCTGGGTTGCAAAGAACTTTAAAGTTTTATAATAATAATAATTATTATTTTACTAACAACTCAATGAGTGAATGAGTCTGTGTCCACCCCTGTTTCACATAGGAGATGCCATGTCATCTCAGCAGTAAATTCAGTTTAACCTTCTCGTGACTATATATAGGCAAACACCAATGCTTGATGCCATATTTGACTGACACAGAGACCCGGAGAGTGATGGCACGCTCTAGGCATCAGCATCATAGTTTAAGCTAGCCCATTTCACTCTGTTTTGCTCAGTATCAACAGAATTTACGAGATCTCCTGCAGCATGGAGCCACGGACTCTCTCTGAGGCTGCAGCCTCTCCTGATTGGGGGATTAAATCCTTGAGATGTTACCTTAGAGTTTGAGCCCTGGCCAGTGTTCTTCAGTGTTAGTGTGTTGGCCCATGCACCAAAGGGTCATGAGTTTGATTCCTGGTAAAGGGCACATATCCCAGCCCAGTCGGGGTGTGTTCACCTCTTCCTCCCTCCTTCCTTCCTACCCACCTTTTTCACTCTCTCTAAAAATAAATGGAAAAAAAATATCCTTGGGTAAGAATTAACAAAACAAAAAAATTTAAAGGTTGAAACATTTATGAGGAAAATCAGGACCACTACATTTTGATTTGTAATTTAAAAAATAAATACAAGCCCTCTCCGGTTTGGCTTAGTGGATAGAGCATTGGCCTACAGACTGAAAGGCCCTGGGTTCGATTCCGGTCAAGGGCACATGCACGGGTTGCAGGCGCAATCCCCAGTGTGGCATATGCAGGAGGCAGCAGATCAATGATTCTCTCTCTTCATTGATGTTTCTATCTCTCTCTCCCTCTCCCTTCCTCTCTGAAATCAATAAAAAATACATTTAAAAAAATAAATACAATAAGAATTTCATCTGGAAATTAAGATATTAGAAAGATTATTAGTTTCATGATATTGGATTTTTTTTAATTTAAAAGCATTATGCTTTAGAAATGTACAAATTTGGGGGACATCATTCATGTTAAAAGTTGGTATAGGGTGAGTCAACCTTCTCCATATCCTTGGGCAGCCCTATTAGACCATTGGAATGGAGGCCCCATGGGGGAGACCTGGGAAAGCAGGCTGTGGATTTGAAGGTAGCTTGAAAACTCTGGGTTCGCTTTGATGCTTACCTGTTATTTAACCTCTCTAGGTCATCCTCGATTTTTCAATCAGCTCTCCACTGGACTGGACATCATTGGATTAGCTGGTGAATGGCTGACATCAACTGCCAATACCAATATGTAAGTCCTTCTTATTATTTTCATACAAACAACCATCATATATGATTATGGCTTCTTTAAAATTTCAAATCCAATGACTCTGTAAAAATCGATTACAGTTACCTTCGTCATCTTTTCTCTTTAAGTATTTTAGGTTTATCCCCTTTTAAATCTAGTATGTTTATACTGATTTAATAGTGGATAATAGATTAACTATTTTTTAATTGAATAATGCAATTTAATAAGAGCATAATTATGAGAAAGAATATCTCTAGTTTTCAAAAGTAACTGCGAATTTAATGTTAAAAAAAAAAAAAACTCCATATATTTTAATGATGTACCTAAAGAGGTCATGTTTTAGAGTATGATCTTGGTCCATTTTCTCATCCAAGCATATTGATCCTTATATTGCCATTGTATTTCCTTTATAGTTAAAGCTGTCATAAATTCACAAACTAATTTGATCCACCTATTGTTAACTAAAAGTTCCAAAACAAAATTCAGTTGGTAGTGATACATTCCTTTCAAAATCATTGTTTTTCTGAATTTGCTTTTTCCCCTTACTTGTTTGAATAGGCAAACTCTTTGTTTGTTTCTAAGTTCTTGTACATTTATATGAAACTAACTCTAAGGTCCTGGGTGGGGAGGAGGGTGCATGTGCTTCCTGGGTTGACTTCGGGTAATCACCTCACAGTTTCCTCTACATAACCATTGCCTTGTAAGAGACAAGGACAGGTGATCATTGATGTAATATCAGCATAGCCTCCTGAGAACTGTCTTTCCTCTCAACACTATGATTATGCTTTACCACCATCTATACATCCAGACAATGGCACCACATTTTGTTATAGAATCCAGGATAAATAATGAAACAAAATTTTTACAATAAGCCTATATAATAAAAGGCTAATATGCAAATTGACCAAACAGCAGAATGACCGTTGCTATGACGTGCACTGACCACTGGGGGCAGACACTCAATGCAGGAGCTGCCCCTGGTGGTCAGTGGGCTCCTACAGGGGGAGCACCGCTCAGCCACAAGCTGGGCTCACAGCTGGCAAGCACAGTGGCGGTGGCAGGAGCATCTCTCACCTCTGCGGCAGTGCTAAGAATGTCTGACTGCCAGCTGGGCCTAAGCTGGCAGTCAGACATCCCCTGAGGGCTTCCAGGGGACTGTGAGAGGGTGTAGGCTGGGCTGAGGGGACTGGGGGGGGGGGGGGTTTCCCCTCAAATTTTGTGCACCAGGCCTCTAGTTTTAAAACAACTACATAAGAATTATATGGGTTTTAGTAACTATGGAACTATTTAGGAAATAATCACCTACTTTGTAAGTTCATGGTAAAGTAGATTTGAAAAATAAATTTAGGTAAAAGGGTGGTATTATTTAAGATGAGAAATTCCATCAGACATCAAGATAGAATGTAAGTTGTTAAAGTTCAAGGCACTCTATTTTTCTCCCAGCCGTGGAACCTGAAAGGACACTTTAAAATTACTGAGTCGTGTGCGTTTCAAAGCTGTTTAATGCTGTTACTCAGAATACTTAACTACATTCAGAAAAGTTTCTATTAATTAAAGATTCTTGCTTTGTTGGCTAACTTAAAACAACAACTACAAATTTTTTAAAGCAACTGTGACAAGTAAAGCCTTTCATGCTAAAAGGCTTAAAGGATTAAATTGATTGAAATAGAAAATGGTTTTTACGCTCCCTGCTCGCAAGTCATGGTTAACGTCATGGAGTGTCCATGTTGGATCGCTGAGGCTGCAAAGGGCAGAGAGGAATTCGGGTCAAAGAAGCAACTGCTGGTGTCTTGCCTTTGCACATTTTTACCATATTGTGATTTGTGAGGTAAAAATGTATCAGCAAGCACAGATATCGTGATATACTCATTATAACTTGAAAAGATTCTAATGCTTAATTAGAGCATTTCACACTAATGGACAATTTTAATTAGAAAGTATAGCTTTAAAAAAAAAAAAACTTTGGTGTTGCTTAGTGGTTTAGTGTCAACCTATAAACCAGAAGGTCACAGTTTGATTCTGTTCACATTGCTGGATTGCTGTCTCAATCCTCAGTGGGGGGCATGCAGGAGGCAGCCGATCAAGGATTCTCTCTCATCATTGATGTTTCTATCTCTCTCTCCCTCTCCTTTTTTCTCTGAAATCAATTTTAAAAAGTATTAAAAAAAAACTTTTTGGAAAATAAGAAAAATAGAATAAGAGTTACATATCTATTAAGGTCTAAATAATCTTATTAATGTAGGCCCTGTATTCACCCAGCTTCTTTACGTGTATATTCTGTACTCAGCTGCAATTTCCTAATATATACAGCCCAATCTCCAGGTAAATAAAAGGAACTCACCTCTTCGAGCTATTTATTGGCCAGATGGTCTCCTGAAAGGCTTTTCTTCAACCAGGCAGTTCTCACAAACTCTCCTTGTCTGTGTGGCTTCGTAAAAACCAAAGCCCCTTAGTCTCCCCTTACCTCAGCTCAGCCATGAAATACTAAAATATGTCCCAGCAATCTGAGGTCAAGGCCAGTCCGACTACATGGCACATAGTAATTGCAGCTGTCCTGAACAAAGGATATTCATAAAATATGATCCGGTTCCAGCAGATCGATAGAGAAGGTTATTTAAAAGAGTGAAATAGCTCCTGTCAGTTGGAGACAAGGCTTTGTCTGAAGAAGGCATAACTATTATCTAGAAATTATTCTAAGCCAGTTCCCCTGGAAGATTCTGCAATGTAGCAGCACTGTCGGGAGCTTGTGCAGAAATGTGCTCCCAGGAACAGTGTTCAAATCAGTCCGAGAAAGAAGAGCAAAAGGCTCTTTTTTGGCAGAGTAGGAAATTAATGATACACTCATTTTTTTTATTTTTTATTTTACTATGCTATCATTAAGTGTGGGTAGCACTGGTAACAGGAAATAGTAACTGTATTCCTCAGCAGAGTCTTTTAAAAAGAAATGTCCAGCCGAAACCAGTTTGGCTCAGTGGACAGAGCGTTGGCCTGCGGACTGAAAGGTCCCAGGTTCGATTCTGGTCAGAGGCATGTACCTTGGTTGCGGGCACGTCCCCAGTAGGGGGTGTGCAAGAGGCAGCTGATCGATGATTCTCTCTTATCGAAGTTTCTAACTCTCTATCCCTCTCTCTTCCTCTCTGTAAAAAAATCAATAAAATATATTTAAGGAAAAAAAAAGCCCAATATCCAAATGCAGGAGACAAAGTGTTAGGTATCAGGGCTGCTGGAACAAAAAGAACATTTGTGTTCATGCATTTCTACTTGCCTGTGCATACATCTTGGAGTTGTATTCTTCCAAGCAAGGACCCCGTGAAGAGCCTAAGAACACTTCTCAAATGTACACATACAACTTCCTCCCTTCCAAAACAGGGCCACCAGCCACAGCAGTGCAGGTGGAGCTGTGCCCAAGTGTGAACAGCAGCCTGCCCACAAGGAACTGAGCACAGTACACGCTCTTTATGGGGAGATCTATCCCCGGCCTTGGTTATGAGTTAGGATTTCAGCTCTCTAGTGCTTTGTTTTCATGGCAGTCATACAGGAGAAGTTTTCCAGGGGAGTTATCAGTCCCTTTAACTCTGGGCAGAGTGTTGGAGCCCGCAGGAAGCAGTTCTCGCTGGTCCTACAAAAGCAGATGTGATACAAAGGACTTGGAATTCTGGCACTGAAACTAACTGTGAGAGCTTAAAACAAATCACTGAATTTCTCTGAACCTCATTTTCTTCTTCGGGATAGTGGGGACTAATAACATCCATCCTACAGGGTGGCTCTGAAGACTGAAAAGGGCACCGGCCTTAAGTGCCCAGCGCACCGAAGGTGCAGGGCCCAGGCACACACAGGAAAGGAAGTCCACCCGACAGCCAGCCGCTGTTGTCATTCAAGACCACCCTTCCTTCAGCCTTTTGGCTCTTTTGTTTCTGTCTCTCATCCTCGTGGACACCAGAGGGCTCACTAAGCCCCTCCCAGATGTGTTAGCTTTTAAGGTGAAGGTAGGCCACCTGCCACATCTGTAAGGAGGGGAGATGTGAGAGGAGTGTCAAGGTGGTTAGTGTAGAAAGTAATTTCTTTCTCTCACTAAACAAGTGTCCAATTTGGCAGTCACCAGGGATCCAGATTCCTTGTGCCCTTTTCACCTCTATGTGTAGCACGTGGCTCATGCCCTCAGAGTCAGTCACACGATGGCGCAGGCTGGCTGCTGGAGCTCTAGTATGACATCCCTGCTTCAGACCTCAGGGAGGATTTTTTTTTTGGGGGGGGGGGGGGGGGAGGGAGGGAGGAAGGGTCAAAGGGGAACACATTCTTTCCTTCCAAGAAACTTCAGAAGTGCCACATATTTCCCACAGCTTCTCTTTAGGCAGAAACCAGCAGATTCTGCCACAGAGAAATGTGGCTTAAACAATTTGCCTGGGTTCTGGGTGAATCCCTCTGGAAAGGTGAGTTGAGCTACACACACACACACACACACACACACACACAGACATACACATACACATACTCAAGGGCTGACTGACTACTCAGAATATAGAAAGGCCTAGAAGTCTTCATTGTCACTCCATGACTGTTTTACATCCTTACTTCCAATCTCATGTTCTTATGCTTCAACTCAGAGCTTTTTGCAGGTTTAGTTTCTTGTTCTCTGATTCTGAAATATGATCTTATACTCTAACTCTAGCATCTAACCAGCTTCTTCTGAGTCCATATTTGACCTCTGATCTCTTGACTTTCTCTTCTTTCATCTGTCATTTGGGAAGGAATACCTAACCTGGAGTCCAGTTTGCAAGAGGGGTATCTCTTACAATTGTTTATCAAATGATGTGTTTCCTCATTTTCTTCCTGCGAAGAGGGGCTCTAGCTTTCCGAGGAGTCCTAAAGGGGTCTATGGCCCCAATTAAGTTAAGAATCACTGCTGTAGGGTGAACTTCAAGGTGTTGGCTGCAGGCAGACTACCAGTTATAAAGATGGTCCAGGTGGGAAGGCAGGGTCACAGAAATGTCAGAAACAGGGAGCACCATGTCAGCCCATTTGACAGGCCTGGCTGAGGATCAACAGCCATGGGCCAACCTCTCTACTTCCAAGAGAGGACATCAGGACTAATAATCAAGATAAGCATGATAGTAGCTATGAAATAACTGGTCCTTAAGATCCAGGCAGGAACTGTCAAACGTGATGCAGCTAAGGCCAAGAGTCTATGCTGGATTCGTCCTCGTAAGCTTCTTCCTCATAGTTGGGAGTGGTGTCTCATAGCATCTTTGCCTCCTCAGTACGGAAGATGCTACCTGGCAAAGAATAGTCATTCAGTAAGCATTTGTTGAACAGAACTGAAAGAAAGGTTTATGAACTGAGAACCTGGCACAAAGAACCTGAAAAGCATAAGATCAGACAGTCTCATGGTTAAACTCTTTAGACTCTTTCTTCCAGTCCTGAGAGTACTGGACTTGAGTAGGAAGTCAAATTCTAAGACTAAACCTGGGGCCTAACTTGATTCAAATCATGAAGTGGACCAAATCCTGGCCTTCAACCCATCCCTTTTCCCTTTCCCATGTGGTTCCTGCCTGACCATCTAACACTGACTTGACTCCAACTCAGCTTCCATCCAATCCTAGATAAGGTTCTGATACTATTGTATATGATTCCATGTTCCTTGCCTATTGTGACATTCCAGCACACACAATGTCACCAGTACCTACTAGTATTCACCATGCAAACACGTTTGCTGTTCCAACATTTCCAAAAGTCAATGGCACTACTAGCATATTTGTTCAAGAATGGTTAGAAACGCATCATGAGTTTGACTCTTGGTACACTCGGCAGCACAGGCTAAACCGAGAATCCTTCTCTTCTTCTTCCTTTATCAGGCCATCAGACATGAGGGAGTGTTGGTTGCTACGGTGATGGGGCTCAGAGAGAACCAAAGCATCCAGAGGTGATGGTAACTGAACACATGATTTCCAAGGGTCTTCCTCCTATGTTTCAAGTTCCTACTAAGGAAAATAGACATATTCTCTTTATTTCTGAAACAAAATTCTTCTACCAACAGAGACAGCCTGAGGATCCTCCAGGATCTTTTTGTCCTCTTTTACAGCTGTGTGATTAATGTGATGGCTTTTTTCCCCCCATGGTTAAAACTTAGTAGCTTCACCTGTATCTCATATACAACCATTGTTATCTCATCCTTGCAAATAGCTTTTCTAAATCATTAAGCCAGCAAGAATTTCATTAGTTCTCAGCATTGACATGCAGCTCAAACACCCTGCCCAGTGATTAAGTCTCCCCATATCACTCAGCTGAGTCAATCTAGGCATCTCTCTTCAGTGAGCCTGGTCACAGAATCCAGTGCTTGAGAGGGTAAAGCAAAAAGAAGGAAGAGAGCCTTAGAGCCAATAAATGTCTTTTTGTTTTCTGGCTCAGTTTTCTGTGGCTTCCCCTTCTCTGATGTCTCCTAAGTCCTACACTTGGCACCATGGTCTAGTGACTTGTCTGCCAGACTGTGGCCTGTTTTGAATTGCTTTGAGAAGAGCATGGCCTGCTGCTTTTAAATCAGTTTGTTAGAAGACAAAGCTAACCTACCAGGATGTCTAATGCCCACAGTTATCTGTTTATGCCAATTGACCATCTTCTTGTTATTTGTAATTGGCAATTAGAAAATCATTGCTTATAATTATTCTTGACCGATATCAACTTCAGAGAACTATGGCAACATAGCTGTCCTTGGGGATTCTCAGTAGACAAACCATGTAGATAATTAAATTGAGATCTTTAAAACCTGGGTCAATATTTCCAATTATCTTCACAGTTAGCTTCCAGATGTTTATAATGTGTTTTAGAAGATAGAGTTTGGCTCTGGGTTTTATAGATTCTATTGTACAAGTGAGAAATTGGCAGCCAAGGTGTGTGTTTTCTTAATGTTGCAAATCAATTTTATATGAATGTTAGGAAACATTTTTTCCCCCATTAACATTTGCATCATGCTACAATCTCAGAGGTGAAAGAGACCCAGAAAAGTAATTTTTTCTTTCATTAGTTTTCTCTGGGTGAAGCACACTTAACACATTCTATTTAGGTGAGAATATATTTTGTTGGTGAAAAATCATAGAGCAGGCACTTTAACCACCTATTTTGGTAACACAGGCTGGTTTCTGACATTTATGATTGTTGACTTAATGCATTTCCAAGAAATAAATTGTTTTAGTGGTTTTGAACCGCTTTTTTTTTCTTAGATCCCAAGTACAAATATTCAACCAGTCATCTGTGTTCTCCAAATAAGTAGTTGACTTCTTTATTTTCATTCATTTTTTACCACTTTTCCAGGTTTACTTATGAAATTGCTCCAGTGTTTGTCCTCATGGAGCAAATAACGCTTAAGAAGATGAGAGAGATAGTTGGATGGTCAAATAAAGATGGTGATGGGATATTTTCTCCTGGTAAGTTTCTGTTCTGTTTCCCTGACTCCCCTACAGGTTTGTAGTATGGATCCTTAGACCCTTTTGAGAGTAGTGACCACAGAGTGAGTTCATAGAAGAATAATGACTTTTAAAGACTTTTTTTTGATATCTTTGTCAGGGTGAAGGCTAGCAACAATGCTACCTTCTGTGTGTACTAACCAACAAAGGCTGTGCCTAAACCTGTCCAAACTGAGAAAGACTGTGTCTAAATTATGCTAAATAATTCCAGTTTGTCAACAATGGTTTGATTAAGCTGAGGACAAGTGAATCAAGGTTGTCAATTGACTAATCAATTTCTGCCAAAATAGTGTATCTACTTTGATCTCTAGTTCAAATGATACAATAAGAATTTTTAAAACAAGGACAGGAAGGAAGGTAGGAAGGAGTTTGGAATGGTGTCAGAGATAGTATGATTGTATTCAAGTGGAAATAAACAAGAATTACACTTGTCCAGACAATTCAAGCCAGCCACCAATTTGCCTGTTTAATTGTCAGGTAATTGATGCAAAAGTAATTAGTAAATGCTGGTCAGATGTACCTAGCTACCTGACTTCTCCTTGTGTCTTTTTTAAGTAAACATAAGTTTGGTTTTATTGTAATCAACTTTGAGCTCTCCCAAATGACTTGGTTGGGCTGTTCTTGGAAGGGTATCCAGGCAATATCACCATTTCCTTCAGTAAGCTCCATGATTCTCTCTTTCTCTGCCTTTCTGACTCAGAGAACAAATTAATCTTCGTTCAGCAAATAGATTGAGCAGAGAGGGGAAGCAGGGAAGTTGTCACTCACCTCTCTCTTTACAGCTCTTAATTTCTGTCTAGGCTTCAGGTGGGGCAGGCACTGGAGTACGTAATGCACCTCCAACCAAATTGCCTAGATGGCTTTGGTAAGGAGTGTGATCACCATATTCCCTGGGCAAAGGGTCCAGAGGGAAGCCCTGGCAATAGGGAAGCCATCAAATCCTGTCAGAATATTGTCCTTCCCCCTTTCTGACCTCCCTTGTCTCTTGAGACACTAGCTTAGCCTTTGCTGTTAGTAACGAAGGAGCTGCTACACCACCCAATATGTCTGCTTGCCGATAGGGGGCGCCATATCCAACATGTACAGCATCATGGCAGCGCGATACAAGTTCTTCCCAGAAGTTAAGACAAAGGGCATGGCAGCCGTGCCCAACCTGGTCCTCTTCACCTCAGAACATGTGAGTCGGGTGCTCTTGCTCGTGGACTGTGGTGTTTTCCACGGGACTGTCGAACATCTAACCTCGAGCCTCTGTCTGTTGCAGAGTCACTACTCCATAAAAAAGGCTGGGGCTGCACTTGGCTTTGGAACCGACAATGTGATTTTGATAAAGTGCAATGAAAGGTAGGCAGGGGATGGTGACTATTAGGCTCTTGATGTATGCAATGTGTTCATCTGTTAAATTTGTTTTATTGTGCTTAAGGACTGACTCAGTACAGTGTGCCAAGCTGCTAATGGTCTGTTGAAAAGATCCGATTAAATTACTTTTTGCTGCGGCTGAAGTTGTTTTTTTTTTCACGTGCAGTCTCATTGATTTTTCATTTTCACTTCTCTCCTTTTATAATAATTACAGGGGGAAGATAATTCCAGCTGATTTAGAGGCAAAAATTATCGAAGCCAAGCAAAAGGTATATATACTCTATGGTACATCTGAACTCTGGTGAATACAATTTTTTAAAAATACATTCTCTCTGCTGTAGACAGTAAAAATCTTTGATGGTATAAGGAATTATTTTATTGTGTTTCTAACATTCTATTCTTAGATATTTATTTCCAACTTGTGAGATGATCTGGCTTTAAAGCTGTGTTTATACCATATTGGGGGTTTTTTTTGAAAAATTAAAATTGCGGACATTAAACCTCTTGTCTTATCTTAATTGTGCCACATGATTAGTTTTACGTACTTCAATAAATCCACTACTCAGGCACCACGAAGATACAGCCTATTGTGGTTTTCACTTACTTCTTCTTAGGTATAATCTTATTTTAACAAATATCATTTTAGTTTGGGATTTTGTTTAACCAAGTACTTCCATGCCCTGCCAGGTAGACCATGATACTTTGTTGAATCTGCCTCAGTCAAATCTATTAAACAAAAAAAAATCTCATAGCACAGATGTATCCACAAGGCAGTGCCAGATAGTTGTCAAGCCATTTACTAACTCATTATTTTGGTTACATTCTGTGCCTCCCTCTCTAATTGTAGTTGTTTGCTGGGGTTTTCGTAGGGGAGTGAATGGAAATGTCACTAGAACTGAGCAAAGAGTAGAGGTAGACCTGAGCTTCAATAAAACGTAGGACTCACAGGGGACCCTTCTCCCTCGCCCCATGTGGGAGTCAGTTCTGTGGGACTCTTCCCCCTCCCTACCTGGAAGTCTGTTCTTCAACAAGTCTCCACCTTTGCTAAAAAAAAAAAAAAAAAAAAAAAAAAAAAAAAATGTAGGACTCACAGATTTTCCCCAGTCTTGTCTGACGCCACTTCCTTTTTATTTCTTGTTCACATCAACACATTTTACCATGTCCACTATCAGTGAAACAGTGTATGGACTGGTTTTAAATAGCCACGCAATGCTTCGGTGCTATTATTACATCCGTACACTTAGAATAACACCACTTCTGAACTGTCCAGTGTCCAGATGCTATTCAGAACGACCTGCCTAACACTTTAAACTTGTTATTTCTCTTCCCTGCTTTATTGTTCACCACAGACCTTGTTGCTATCAGACTGTGTATTTTGCTTATTTGGTTTTGTCTGCTCTCTGTCACTGTCCACAAGAACATAAACTCCACGAGGACAAAAATCTTCATCTCCTTTGCTCACTGCGGTGTTTCCTGCTTCTATAACAGGGCTTGGCACAAAAACGTCGCTCAGAAACTATTTGTTGAATAAATGAATGAATGAGTAAATGCACCAATGAAGAACTGCCAGATAGAGTGTCTGATACCACAGCTGATGTGTGAATAAATGTTGCTGCGATTCATCTACCTCCTGCGGAAAGGAGAGAGGTTATAGAGACTAACCAGCCTGTCCCTCTTGCCTTATAGGGATATGTTCCTCTTTATGTCAATGCAACTGCTGGTACGACTGTTTACGGAGCCTTCGATCCGATACAGGAGATTGCAGATCTATGTGAGAAGTATAACCTTTGGCTGCATGTCGATGTAAGTGCTGTCACTCACAGCGTGGCCCAGCCCACGAGGTGGACGCGGTTCTGCTTTGTGATTTGCCTCGGGCTTCTCCCACTGCCCAGCGGGCTCTCTCTCCACACCACATTAGCTCCCCTGCTCTCTGGCTCGGAGCTGGCATTCACCGCCGGACACACCACAGGCCTGTGCATCCTCTGGGGCTCCTCCACTCCCTTATGGCCAGTTGCTATCTCCTGGGATTCATTTTAGGATGTCGTCTCTATCACCTTCCCAAATAGCTTTTGTCTGGACACATAGCTGCAGAGGGAAATATAACTGATTTCAGAGAGGGGGAAAAAACACATAAGATACAATGAAGAAAGTGGACGCTCAGCTAGCTGCATTCAGTCAGCCATCTATGACACACTTTTCTAAAAAAAAAAAAAAAAAAAAAAATTTTAAATGCATATCTGGTACTTGTAGGAAAAAAATAAGGCAGTACAGGGAAGGTGTTATCAGCTAAGAGATGTAGTCCCAAACTTCCCCAGGAACACAAAAGGTACATTTCCCCATACATACTGTGTGTCTTTTTTTTCTTTTTCCTCCCTCTGTTCTCTTATGGATATAACTTCTCACAACCGGACAGTTGGATAATCTGCGGTACTATTGAACAAATGACTGACAAAGGCTGTGTCCCTATTCAATAAATTTACGCGCCAGGGTACCCACAAAATGTCTTGATGTTGCAGAAGCTGTGGCGGGACGTCCCAGCCTGGCTGGGCCCCTGCTCTCTGAGTTTACAGAAGGCCTTAGACTCCCACCATGGGGAGAAGCTGATGGCAGGCGCCAGTCTGTCCCTCGCAGAGCCACCCTGGGGCTCAGAGTGTCTCTGCCCTCCCAGTGTGCTCTAGGCCTTTGGGTCCTGGCACCACAGACCAGGTTACCCGTGTCCCTCACAGCTCCTCTGACTTTCACCTGGAGGAACGTTTGAAGACCTGACAAGTGCTGAATTACAACTGCCACTGATGAAACTGAATCAGTGTGGGTTCCTGTTGTCAGAGAAGCTTATGTGTTTCACCAGTTACTTTCTCCTGTTTTTTGTAGAGGTGTGGAGAGTGGCTGGTTAGGATTCTTAAATGTCACGACTCCCCCTCCCTCTCCTTTCTCTGTCCTCACAGGCTGCCTGGGGCGGTGGGCTGCTCATGTCCAGGAAGCACCGTCATAAGCTCAGTGGCATAGAAAGGTAAGGGCCGGAGTTTGGGCCTCCTCCCGTTCGGGCCATCAGACATGCTATGCCGCTGAGTCTGCTGATGTAACCCAACATCTTGCTTCGATCTGACTAAGCTCAGTTTTGCTCAGTAGAGATTTATTGAGCAATTACGGTGTGCCAGGCACTGGGAGATGGGTTATGATTGATTGCTCAGTCAAATGAGTCCTCGCCTCAATGAGTTTATAATTTAGAGAGAGAGAGACAGTAAACAGTCACAACCCAATGTGATAAGCACAACAGTGAATGTGATTGGTAGGTGCTCAGGTAGGAGAGACAAGAAACCAAGCAGTGGGGAGATTTGGAGGCGAAATGAGAGGTGACAACGGCACATTTCACTTTTCTCTCTCATGAAGCCTACTGCTGCGAGAAGGGTAGGACTCTTGGCTCATCCAACGTACCCTGTTTCCCTGAAAATAAGACAGTGTCTTATATTAATTTTTGCTCCCAAAGATGCGCTAGATCTTATTTTCGGAGGATGTCTTATTTTCAGGGAAACACAGGCATTTATTTTCTTGTTCACCATTCACGTTTGGTGGGTGTGCTCAGCTGAATGTGATTTTGACCTGCTTCCAATGGATTTGATCCCATTGATTCAGCAAATACTTACTGAGCACTTATCATGAGCCAGGAAGACATGGATGCGAATATTTGCTTGCCTGTCTCTAGTCTAGCCATGCATGGCACTTTTCTAAAACATGTGTATCTGCTACATGTAAGAAAACATGGCGCTATCCGGAAGGTGTTATCAACTGAGATATTTACCCTCCCGAAGCTTACGTTCCAGTGGGCTGGATGCTCATAAACAAAGAGATACTTCGTCTGTCTCAGAGGGGAAAAAATAAAAGTTAAACAACAGGGAGGGACAAGGCATGCTGTTTGAGGCAGTGCAGTCAGAGGCCTTTCTGAGGAGGTGACATTTCAGCAGATAAAGGGAGACAGGAAGCAAGGGTACAGAGAAGAGAGGTGAGAAGGGCAGATGCCAAGGCCTGAGGCAGGAATGTTCTTGGCAAGATGGAGGGCCGTCAGAGAGGCTAGTGTGGCTGGAGCAACGGGCCAGGGGAGAGCAGACCCGGCTAGTGCGTGGCCTGGGAGCGGCATCGGGAACACACGGTGGCTGCTCTCACAGAGGTTTTGTTACTTGTGCTGAGCCTCTTCCCTTCTGGGCCAGTTCTGAGGGGCCAGGGCCAGAGTGAGTGGGTCTGACTCTTTGCGGCATAGCTACTTGCCTCTGTAACTTGGAGGATAATATATTCAACACAGAAGAACCAGTCCAACTGCACGTCAGGTTTATCCGGCAATTTTCATTTTCCTTCCTTACGGGTAGGAACATTCTGCATTAGCCTTTTTCTTATCTAACATTTTAAAGCATGTGTGTCTTCTGAAGGAAATTGAATCCATACCATATCTTGTTAGTTTCCATTTGTGGCAGCAAAGAGTCATTTCCTTCAGACCTTTTTTTAGGACACTCAAAACCACTTAATTTGAGGCATTTTATGAGGTCTAAATATAATTTTTAATGACTCAGGGATTGAGAGCTATGAGGAAATGGATTAAATCGACCACCTTTAAAACATGGCTCGACTCGCGATGCATTTCAATGAGATAAGCACTTCGTCGGCTTCCCTTAGAACTTCTCCTAGGTCTCTTTGTCCAAGGTTTTCTTTCTTATCCATGTAGAGTAGGGGTGTCGAACTCAATCAGAGAAGGGGCCAAAATCTAAAATCCAGCCTAAATCGCGGGCCGAATGGTTTACTGAACAGTCATAAACTGTCATTGTGATGGAAACGCAGCGGAGTGCAGTGATGACAGCGCGGTGCGAGCCACATTGCAAGGCCTGGCGGGACGGATTTGGCCCGCGGGCCTTGTGTTTGACACATGTGATGTAGAGCAACAGGACCTCAGGCCTTCCTCTCTTACCTCTGAAACACAGCACACTCGCTGTTGTCACATGTGTAAGCTGTTTTCCCTCTAAGGGACATACGCAAGACGAAGAGGTTAAAAATTCACAGCAGCCGAGACCGGTTTGGCTCAGTGGATAGAGCGTCAGCCTGCGGACTGAAAGGTCCTGGGTTCGATTCCGGTCAAGGGCATGTACCTTGGTTGCAGGCACATCCCCAGTGGGGGATGTGCAGGAGGCAGCTGGTCGATGTTTCTCTCTCATCGATGTTTCTAACTCTATCCCTCTCAATTCCTCTCTGTGGAAAATCAATAAAATATATATATTTTTAAAAAATTCACAGCAAATGCTCGCTCTAGGGAGAGAGAGTTCGAGTACTTCGGAGCCGAGCGCTCCGTCTGGGGAGAACATCCTTCCCATGTGAAAGCACAGAGCCCAGAGGTGGGCCAGGCCACTGGGACGGAGTCTGTAAGCCACCGAAGTGAGTTACCCAAGTTGCAGTCGTCATACAATAAACATATTCCTAGCTGGTGTGCTGCTCACTAACAGACTGAGGCGGTTGCCAGGAGACCGTGCTTGTGAAGCTATCATTGCGGCCTGTACTAGCAATGTCGTGTTCATTTAGCACTTAAACAAAGCTGCTCCATAGTCAGAGTCTAGAGCTGCCTAATTGATCCTTGCTTTTAAGTGTCACTCGACTCCCTACCTCATAAGTAGGTAGGTCAGCATGGCCAGCCCACTTTATAAAGAAGAACCGAAGGTAGGAGCAGCCGAGCCTGAGGCTGGGAGGGAGGCAGGCTGCAGAAGGGTTAGGAGCACTGGCTGTGCAATTCAACTTCCGGGACTTGAATCTTGGCTCCAACACTTCCAAGCTCTGTGCCTTTGGGTGGTGCATTGAACCCATTTGTGCTTTAGTTTCTCCATCTAAAATAGACAGTAAGTCCTACATCATAGGGTTGTTGTGAGAATTAAGTATTCCAGGCACAGTTATTAGCAATATGTATTTATTAACTCATTTTCTTCTTGATTCAACTCTGTGACAAATTCCCCCCCCCCCCCCCCCATTTTACAGATGAGGAAACTGAAGCACACAGGAGTTATGTAACTTTTCCAAACTAGTGAATGTCAGAGCCAGGATTCCGATTCGGACAGTTTGGCTCCGAAGTCCGGAGTTTTGAACCGTGACACCACACTGGCATAATGCCTGCAAAATTCCCACAGCAATAGGACACACAGCAAGTTCTTCAGGGACGTTAGCCATTGTGAGCAGTAGTTGTTTAGAAGAGGGAATCTGCCACTCCGTACCCTGAGACTGCCTGCAGAACAATTGTTCACCTCCAGGCATCGAAAACATGGGCTGCCGAGGCTGGTGTTTTCCTTAAGAGGACGGTCTCTTTTTATTTTATTTTATTTTTTTATTATTTTGTACAGAGAGGAAGGGAGAGAGAGATAGAGCTAGAAATGTCGATGGGAGAGAGTCATCGATCAGCTGCCTCTTGCACACCCTCTACTGGGTATATGCCCGCAACCAAGGCACATGCCCTTAACCGGAATCGAACCCAGGTCCCTTCAGTCCCCAAGCTGACGCTCTATCCATTGAGCCAAACTGGTTTCGGCAAGAGAACGGTCTCTTGCTGGTTCCGGCACCTTCTCAGAGTGTCACATGCTTCTTGCAGGGCCAGCTCGGTGACCTGGAACCCTCACAAGATGATGGGCGTGCTGCTGCAGTGCTCCGCCATCCTCGTCAAGGAGAAGGTCTGTACTCCCTCCAGAGACGAGCTGATGGCCTGCACACCCTTTGTTGAGGTTCAGAATGCACAAGAAGAGAAAAGCATGGGGTCTTGATACAGTACTCAATGACACACTCACAACATGGCTGCCCCATTAGGACCGCCATTGCTGTTCCTCCCTGCCTTCACCTGTTAGTCTTCAGCTAACCTCGTGCCTCCTCCAGGCTCTTGCCTTCCGCTGTCTGTCCTTGTTCGGGGCTCAGGGCCCTGTCAGTGACAGAAACTCTAAGGGCATTATTTCATTTCACATTCCTTCATGTCGATACAAACGAAGTGAGAGCAATTGGAACCTGAGTAAGGGCAACCAAGTGGTCCCTGGAACATTCTTGAGATTCTTAGCATGAATTTGTGGCCCCAAAAGAGCTGAGATAATGATGACCTTGACATATTGCAAATGTCAACTCAGAGGACCGAGGACTGTTGACCAAAAGCCTCTGTAAATGAGTCGGTAGCATGTTCCCTCCCCAAAACATCTAATAACAGCACCCTGCCCTCGAAGGAAAACTCTTGCACGCTGAGGCAACCCAGAGAATCTGTCGCCAGCCTGTAGGAGCCAGAGCCTGCACGGGCACTTTACCCCAGCCCTCATCAGAGGGCCCCTAACCGCACAGCAGATCCTGGAAAAGATTGGAAGACTTTCTAGGGGATGCTTTTGGGGGGAGGAAAGTTCTTCCCAACATGACACTGTCCCACCCACTGCAGGAAGTTTCTTCCCCTGCCCACTGATGCAATAGCACGCCCCAGACTTTGGAACAACCCCAAACACCCACACATTCTTCCAGATGTCCCTAAGAGGGACAGTGGGTCCTTGTGTTGGCATCTGAGACAAAAGATTATTTTCTAATGAGAGTGACAGGGGGAAAGGGACAAAGGTTTTTGCAAGAGTGGTTTTAGAGAAGAACGCGAGAACGAGTGCAGGAGCTCGTCAGGCATTAGGAAGGTTGCATGTGACCCCAAGTCCAGCCACCCGTGCTTCAGAGCCACCCCATCCCTGACCTGTGGATGCGGACTCACGCCTGTCTTGAATTGCATGACAGGGGATACTCCAAGGATGCAACCAGATGTGTGCAGGCTACCTCTTCCAGCCGGACAAGCAATATGATGTCTCCTACGACACCGGGGACAAGGCAATTCAGTGTGGCCGCCACGTGGACATTTTCAAGTTCTGGCTGATGTGGAAAGCAAAGGTAAGAAAAAGGGAATCCAGGAAATAGAGCAGAAATGTAATTTGCACAGGCTGGCAAAAGAGAGGCAAAGTTGTATCCCAGATAACTCTATGTGTTCAATCAATATCTAGATAATTGAGTTAACTGTATTTTCTTTGCGAATCAAGTCACTTTCTTCCTCATGTCAAATTCTCCCTTCCTCCATTCAATCTCCTCAGTTTGAATTAGCATGAAGTTTTGTTTGTTTGTTTTTTATAACTTTCTCTGATAACAACGAAAAATGATGCCAAGATACAGACTTCAACAGCAATCCTTTGGGATGCTGAAGTTATTTAGTGTAGATGTAGAAAGTGATAAAGATAAAATTACTGCATTGATGTGAACAGAACCCTGAATGCCTTTATAAGGCCTCCATTCATGGGGATATATTCAGTGAAGGTATCAAAACAAATGAACAAAACAGAACAATTTTGGGTTGTTGTTTTTTTATTATGGATTTTCAGAGAGGAAGGGATAGGGAGAGGAATAGAAACATCAATGATTAGAGTCATTGATTAGCTGCCTCCTGCATGCCCCCTACTGGGGATGGAGCCCACAACTTGGGTATGTGCCCTTGACCGGAATCAAACCTGGAAACCAACAGGTTTCTATAGGCCAACACTCAATCCAATGAGCCAAACCAGCTAGAGTAAAGCAGAACAGTTTTAAGGTCTGTTTAAATATGGCTTTCCCATTATTTGTACTTGATACACTATTCTGAAAAATACATACTTTATTCCAAGAAATCCTACTGCTAGTTTGAATGCAGGAGATCTGCACTCATCAGCCATTCAGGTTATATTTCTTTGTCTATTAAAAAAAAAAAAAAAAAAAAAAAAGAGCAAACTATTGGAATTTACTCCAAAATATGGGTGTGGAGAGAAGATTACCATTTAACTATTTGTTCAAAGGTGCTTTTATGCAATCAAGTAAAGGCAATTTGTATTTTACATCTGTATACTGTGTCTACAATTTTTATTTATCTACTGTAAATTGACTTTACTAAGTTCTGTGATTTAAGATTGGGTCTACCTAATACCAAAACAAGGCTTTCCAGTGAAATATCTAGTCACCTACTTCCTCTGTAGGAAGAATTTGACAGATTATTAGTTTTTTCCTCTCGCAAAGCCATTGTGTCTTAATATATGAATAGTCTGAATTTGGTGTCTACCACAAAGGAATTATAGGTATTTTATTTTTTATTTTATTTTTTTAAAATATATTTTATTTTTTGATTTTGTACAGAGAGGAAGGGAGAGAGATAGCGAGTTAGAAACATCGATGAGAGAGAGTCATCGATCAGCTGCCTCTTGCACACCCCCTACTGGAGATGTGCCCGCAACCAAGGTACATGCCCTTGACCAGAATCGAACCCGGGACCCTTCAGTCCCCAAGCCGACGCTCTATCCATTGAGCCAAACCGGTTTCGGCGGAATTATATAATAGGTATTTTAAACATACAAATAGCCATAAGCAACAAGAGAAAGAGCCCTCTCCTTTAGAAATATAATAACCACATGTCTCAGTCATTTGCCCATTTATTTTACCTAAACGTAACCCCTTGAGCCATCTGCTGGAAGGTTGGCCCCTGGCGAATCGGTTGCTCAGGGGCCCCGGTGCAGGCTGGCTTCCCCAGTGGAAGGCGGCCTGGCCAGGGTGTGCGCGTAGCGGTGACTGCTGCTTTGCCAGTGTTGGCCTTCACCCAGGCCCATTAGCAATCCACAAGCCAGCCTGCGCATCTGCTCTTGTTAGCACTGACCCACGCCACAGCCTCCACACTGCTGTTATCAATCAGCCATGCTGGCTTTTGAAACTCATGCTCAGCCATTTCGTCAATAGTTGGAGCTATTGCAATCTCAGGGCCTGTACTGAGGCCAATGGCTTCCCATCTGCCTGCCTGCCTGCCTGTCAGCACAAAGGATGATTCTGTGCTGTGGAAGGTAGCGGGAGTGTGGGTCATGTCTGACCAGGACTCACTGCTGGGGAGGGTGGGTCGAAAGCATTGCTTCTCAAAACTATGGTGAAGAGCCAGGTACAACAGAGATGAATTGCTAGAAAAAATGAAATGAAAAATATCCAAAGTACAAATACCCGTTTTTAAAATTAGCTTCAGCAGACGTTAAACTTATTCTGTAACGTTGCTATAAAAGTTTCTGATTGCAAAATCTCAATTTCCGTACTCATTTTATCATGAGCCGGTTACAGTTTATACACTGAGTAGCAGTGTCATAAAGCAAACCAGAAAAGATACTTCGGGTCCAGCTATGAATCACTAGCAGGAACTAGGAGCCCTGTTGAGAATAACTGCCCGGAGACGAGAGAGCCTTCAGAAGAGAGCAGGCACATGTCACCTGAACTGCGAAGATGTGCATAGTCAGATGCTGCTTCCTGTCCATCTCTATGTCCACGTCCAGTAGACAGGACAGCATGGCTTCTCAAATACCCATCACCACTGGAAATACAACCTCTCACCAATAAACTCCATCTTTCCTTTTCTTTTTTAAAACAGGGAACAGTGGGATTTGAAAATCAGATTGACAAATGCTTGGAACTGGCTGAATACCTCTATGCCAAAATTAAAAACAGAGACGAATTTGAAATGGTTTTCAGTGGTGAGGTAAGTTGTCATCATGGACCAGATAGATAGCATTTCCAGAAAACCTGTCGAGGAAAGCTCTTAAAACCATATTTTCTAACATGGCTAAAAGCTGTTTCAGAATTTTCATTCTCAGGCGCTATTCATTTCATTCTCTCTGTGTCCATGAGCTTTCTTTCCAGTAGCATTGGGATGACTTTCCCCCTCGTCAACCTCTGTGCAGACACGAGGTCTTTCCTTGGCAGGTCTGAATCCTTTCTCATAAATTACCTCTCCGTTCTAAGAAGCTTACAAGTTGGGTATAATCTTGATCCCCAAGGCAGGTTCTAAAGCAAAGTTCTGCTTTACATCGATTCGTTATGAGGACAGCAAGCTGCAACCGTGTCTGCCCTGAGTTCATACCTACATGGTATATAACCCAGAGCTTATACCAGGATTGACTGAGTGCCCGCTGTGTGGAAGGAGGTTTGGCTCCTTGTGAATTGGTCACCCCATGTCAAGACCTGAGCTATATTGCAGTGACCAAAATATATGTATGGTTGCTGCCCTAATGGAACTTGCAATTAACTAATGTTTCTATCACTGAATAGGAGCCAGTGTTGAATAAAGAAAAATCCGCTCATACTCCACTATAATATAACGCCACCTACATTCCTCTTAGCCGATTTATTAGGCAGTCTAGACTAGTAGGAGCATCCTGGAGAATCACCAAATGAGGAAGAAAGAGGCCTGACAGCGTGGGGGAGAGGGATCTGAGCAGTTCACATCGACGGTACAGTGCTCATGCCCTTCGCCCAGGGGCCTCACTCTGATCACTGACACTATTTTAAACATTCTGTTAGCAGCTTAAAGACAACTGTGATGTCTCAAGCCAGTCAGAGGCCGGCACAATGATGGCAAACAGCAACTAGGAAGGTCCCCACCAAGGGTCCCCAGGGGTCTGGCAGAAGCCTTTTCTCAGGTTCTCACCATTTTCTGTTTTGTTTGTACGTTTGCTTGTTTGCGAAAATCTCTGCAGCCAGAGCACACCAATGTGTGTTTCTGGTACATCCCACAAAGCCTCCGGAGCATGCCGGACGGCCCTGAGCGACGGGAAAAACTCCACAAGGTACGGCTCCCTAACTCATTCTGAGTGTTGATTCTATATCTAGTTTGCATGTTATTGACACTTGTTGGTATATTTTATTTATATACCAACCATCCAGCCGTTCAACAAATATTCGTCTGTGTGCCAGGCATGATCTTGGGCACTGATTTGTGTAGTTGCCCATAAGAAGTTTTTTTGTTTGTTTTTATTTTTATTTTATTTTATTATCATTGCTCTATGACTGACTTTCAAAATTTCTGAGGGAATGTATGACGGGGTAGACTCGAATGGTCATTAGATCTCAGCCACTGAAGAAACCGAGATATAAAATATTTCTTTGTCTTTATGTCGGTGTAAACACAAAGGGTGAAAAGCAAACTGCTCCTTTATTGCCAACCAAGCAGCTGGCTGCACTGGCAAAGAGAGCGGTGTTAATGTCAGCCTTGAGTTCTGCTTTGTTTCCATCACAAGGTGGCTCCCAAAATCAAGGCCCTGATGATGGAGTCCGGCACTACCATGGTTGGCTACCAGCCACAGGGGGACAAGGCCAACTTCTTCCGGATGGTCATCTCGAACCCGGCCGCCACGCAGTCCGACATCGACTTCCTGATTGAGGAGATAGAACGCCTGGGCCAGGACCTGTAACGCCCGCGGGCCGTGAGGCGGGGATTCCCGCTCCCCTCCAGCACGCCGAAGCAATAGGCCATTTCCCCGAGGGAAAACCTAATATCTTGGATACAGTTAAACCCTTCCTTAAGCTCGTGGTAGTTAGCAGGAAATAATGTTCTTTTTGAAAAAGTTGCACATTAGGAACTATATGTACAGTTATATATATACCTCTATCTATATATATGTACGTATGTACAGCGAGTGGATGTTAGTAATAGGTCACAGCATGTTCCCACCTCAAGACAATTAACTTCACCCGATGGGCCGAACATGCTGCAAACCAGCTCGCCCAACCGCCCCGGCAAAGATGTTCCTCCAGGTGTCGTGCTTGTAGGGACCAAGGGAAATCCTGTTCTCGGGAGGTGACCTTGTTGTCATTGTTTTTCCCACATGAGGTGATGACGGATGAGAAGAAGCACCCCTCGGTGACAAGAGCCAAACCCTCCCCATTAGTATCTAGTTAAGGCAAACAAATAGCAGAGTCTTTGTGACGGGTGTGCTGTTGCTGTATTTTTTAGGACTTGTGCATATCTCTGTTGTCTGACCTTGGGGGCAGAGGAGAAACACATGTCATGATCTAAATGACTGTTCAATTGTAGGTATATGAGATATTTGCTTATTTATATTCAGAGATTTACCATGTTAAAGAGGTGTCTTGTATTTTCTTCCCATTCGTAATGTATCTTATTTATATATGAATGCAGTAAGTTCTGAAAGCTGTTTTATGGTATTTTCGTGCATTTGTGAGCCAAAGAGAAGAGATTAAAGTTGGTGATACTTGTACCTATATAAGAGTGCCCTTACAATGATGTAAGCCTAAGTTTACTGTCTGTAAGAGAATCCTGATACTGTACATAGAGCCGTATATGTGGAAATCCCATCACTTACACAGCATCTGCTCTTATTAGCCCTCTCTGTCTGGCTGTATGTCAGTGTGCCCGATGCTTTTCCAGTAACTGTTGGGTAATAACTAGATCGCCTGTAATTTTGTAGCTGTTCATGACCAATCCCTGTGACTTGCTTATCTCAGACCTAAGGCAGCGTTTCTGAAGACCTTCTGAAGATCTCCGATCACTGGACCAGCCTCACCCTGTTTCTGAGGAAAGGAAATTCACACTGTGCGTTTTAGAGTATGCAAGAAGAATATAAACAAATAAAAATACTCTCCATGGAGAACTGAAACAAAATTTTCTTCCAGTTTGTTTTCATGTACACAGATTTCCAATTACAGTTACTTGCGTCACCATGGCCCATTTGCTGTCCACTAGCTGACTTTAGGTGGTACTCGGTACCCTTATTAAGCTGGGACTCAACCCACTGTCATAGGTTCCCAAGCTCTATTTCTATAAAATCATTATGATAGTAATTTTTTTTTTTTTAATTTGCAGCTTAAGCCTGGAGTGGGGAAAGGCCATCTTTTTCTCGTTTTCCTATTTGCGTCTTGGAATTCCAGTCATTCAGTCACTCAGCAAACATTTCCTCCTCTGTACCAGGCACTGTTCTAGCACACATTTCCCTGCCCGTGGGATCTTACGTCCTTTGGTGTCCTTGAAATCTGAATACCTCTAAGACCATAGAATCACACCTTCCTGCTGCTTATGCTGTACGGTGGTTCCAGTTCACTTCCTCAGGAAATGTGTTTTGATTCTGGCTCATTTGGAAATAGAGTCCACTTTCTTTTTCTTTTTTAATATATATTTTTATTGATTTCAGAGAGGAAGGGGGAGAGAGAGAGAGAGAGAGAGAGAGAGAGAGAGAGAGAGAGAGAGAGAGAGAGAGGTTGAGAGAGGATCATTGATTGGCTGCCTCCTGCACATCCCCTACTAGGGATTGAGTCCAAAACCCCAGGCATGTGCCCTTGACTGGAATGAAACCCAGGACTCTTCAGTCCACAGGCCTACGCTCTATCCTCTGAGCCAGACCAGCTAAGCTAGGGCCCATTATCTGATATTCTATGAAGCTGTATAAGACTATCTCAGACCTCGCTGGTTTGGCTCAGTGGATAGAGAGTCAGCCTTCAGACTGAAGGGTCCCAGGTTTGATTCTGGTCAAGGGCACATGTCCAGGTTGCGGGCTCAAACCCCAGTAGGGGGCGTACAGGAGGCAGCTGATAAATGATTCTTATCAGTGATGTTTCTATTTCTCTCCTCTCTGAAATCAAAAGAAAATAAAAAATACTCATAAAAAAAAAAAAAAGTATCTCACTTGTTTGGGAATACAAGGAGATCCCTAAGTAGTTCATAGAGGGATTGAGTAACAGTCACTTGTAATTAGCATACTGATTGCATATGTAACCGTTTGTACTAAACAAACCAGGCTCTATAGGGAGGTGATCATAAAAAGTCACTTTATTTTTTTCTCACTGTTCTTTCAGATACCCTCTGTAGGTGAATTCTTTTCACACCCCTATTTGAATTCAGACCAATCTCATAGCTTTTCTGGCTTCTCCAGTCATAGAAAGTCTCATTTTAGCAGCTAAATGTCCAGCTCCGTGTAGTAAGCAAATCTCCACATTCTTACACAATATATAGTTTCTCCTCTCCCTTCATCTGGGTCTGTTTTTGACTGCAGTCACAGGTGGCGGGGAGAGCAAGGCTGGTGGCGGGGCAAAGTCAGGTTCTTTCATTTTTCAGCTCATCTCTACTCCCTAGCTACTGTATTTCCTTATCTAGGGCCAGGCCTAGCTGGGAAGGGGTTAAAATAACAAAGGCACAATTTGAGGTAGCTGTTAAATTGTCATCTGGTGTCTGGGTTCGTGGTCCATGATATTTTTTTATAGGATAATTTTTTTTTTTGGGGGGGGGGGAAAGGGGATTTTTTTTATTAGGGTAAAATTAAGATAAAGTAAAAATTTATTCATGTGTAGTGTGTATAGTGTTCTCAGATTTTTTCTCTTTTTATTGAATTTATTGGGGTGACACTGGTTAACAAAATTATATAGGTTTCAGGTGCACAATTCTACAACACATCATCTGTGCACTGCCTTGTGTGTTCACCACCCCATAGAGTCTCTGTCCATCCCCACTGATCCCCTCACACCTCTACCTCTCCCCCCTCCTCCCAGCAATTACTGTTCTCCTTGTCCATGAGATATTTTTTCCACGACACAGTTATCTGGGGAAAATGGGAATTTCTTAAAATTAAGATACAGCCCTAACCGGTTTGGCTCAGTGGATAGAGTGTCAGCCTGCGGACTGAAAGGTCCCAGGTTCGATTCTGGTCAAGGGCATGTGCCTTGGTGGCGGGCACATCCCCAGTGGGAGGTGTGCAGAGGCAGTTGATGGATGTTTTTCTCTCATTGATGTCTCTAGCTCTCTATCCCTCTCTCTTCCTCTCTGTAAAAAATCAATAAAAATAAAAAAAAACATTTTTTTTAATTAAGATACAGTAAAACTCATTTTAGTGTACTGTGTATAGTGTTCTATGGGTTTTGGCAGACCTATTCAGTCATGTAACTACCAACACAATCAAGATTTAGAACAGGTCTTTCACACCCATAAATTCCCGCACATCTCTTTGTATGTAACACGGCTCCCAGTCCCCGATTCCTGGAAACCTCTGTTTTCTGCCCCTCGAATTTTGCTTGTCCCACCATGTATATGAAATCATACCATCCCCGTAGCTTTGGAGTCTAACTTCCTTTACTTAACACAATGCATTTGAAATTCATCACTATTGTTGTCTGTGCCAGCTGGTCATTCCCTGTGTTACTGCCCCGTATTCCATTGTTAGGGCTGCACCACACTTTGTTCATCCATTCTCTAGTACAGGGAAATTTGGATTGTGGGTTTTGGCAAATAAACATTAGTGTGCAGATAGGTTTTCATTCAAGTTGGGTAAATACCTATGTGTAGGACTGCTAAATTGTTTGGTAAGGGTATGTTTATAAGAAACTTTTCCCAAGTGGCTGTATCATTTTGCATTCTCCCTCACAATGTGCATACTTATTTTCCAGTTGCTCTGTATTCTTTGGTAACAGTTGTGTTGCCATTTTTTTTTTTTTTTAGTCATTTGCTTTTGGTATACTTTTATTGAGATATAGTTCATAAACCATATAACCCACCCACTTAAAGTATACAACCTCCTGGCACGTAGTATATTCACAGAGCTATACATCTATTTGCCACAATCAATTGTATTTCATCGCCCCAAAAAGAAACCTCAGCTCCTGGCTGGTTTGACTCAGTAAATAGAGCATCAGCTTGCAGACTGAAGGGTCCTGGGTTCGATTCTTGTCAAAGGGCACATGCCTGGGTTGCCAGCTCTGTTGCCAGTAGGGGGTGGGCAGGAGGCAACCAATTAATGATTCTCTCTCATCATTGGTGTTTCTGTCTCCCTTTCCCTTCCTCTCTGAAATCAATTTAAAAAAATATTTTTAAACATTTTAGAATTAATTCATGTTCCACCAAAAAATATCCTTATTGGAACTTTTTTTTGAAATTTCATTAAATCTGTGGGTTAGTTCAAAGACCACCAGCATATTTTTTTTGTTGTTTTGCTTGTTTATTTGTTTGTTTTTTTGCTGCAAAAAAAAGCTTTATTGTTTTGTTTGGGATGCAGGGGAGAGGGCTCCATGCTGGTTAAGAAAATGGCTAGTATTTTCAGGAAGAGGCTCAGGTAAAAGCCAGGGACACCAGGGGGATTGGGGGAGGGGGCTCTGAAAGGCCTCTGGCTCCAAAGGCTCCTAGTGGTGCTTGTAGGTGAGCCTTTCGAAGAGATACTGCCCAGCCGGGCCTGGGGGCGGCCAGCCTGCGGAGGTGAGCCAGGTGTTGCCCATCTTCTTGATGAGTTTCACCTCCTCACCCAGGAAGTGGTTCTCCAGGAAGTCGCAGACATGAGGGTCCGCACAGGTAGAAGCCAAGGCATGCAGCTCCAAACGGGCCTGGTTCAGGCTCTTCTCCAAGGCCAGGGTGGCTTCCATGGCGTCCTGAGTTTTGGTCCAGTCATCCTGGGCAGGTTTCTGCACGTCCTGGTAGAGAACGCGGCCGCCTCGCTGGTTTTGCAACTTTCACAGATGCTCCTCACCCTCGTGCTTCCTCTCCACCAACTCACAGAAGAAGCGACCCACACCCTCCAGAGTCACATCATCACCGTCGAAACAGTAGCGCAGAGCGAGGTAGGTCTGGGAGGCCCACAGGAGCAGGTTGGCCAGGCAATTGACCACAGCCTCCACCTAGGTCCTAGAGGGAATAATTCTGACGATTTGGGAGCTCATGGTCGTTCAGCAATGAGGCAGTAAGGTAGAAAAAAACAAACCAAGCCAAACCAGTGTGTCTGCTGGTCCCGGAGGTGGTGCTGAAGGTGGTGACGGGAGGCTGGAAGAAGGGCGTCCCTGGGTCTGTTCCTTCTAAACACTGTTGAAGCAACAAACAGATCTGGGACCTCTGAGTGCGCTGCTGCCGAACATCCACGTATTTTTAATATTGAATATAGTAACCATAAGCATAAACTCAAAATAGTTTTGATTCTTTAGTGTTTTCCAAATTGATAAATATAGCATCAATGGATAATGATAGCTTATTTATTCTTTTCTGTTCCTTATATATTTTTTTCTTTTCTTCAATATATTGTACTGGCCAGAATATCAGTACAATGAAGAAATGAAATGTTGGTCACTCACCCTTTCCTATTCCTGATATTAGAGGTAATACTTTCACCAGTTACCACTTAGTCTTATATTTACTTGAGGATTTTTATATATTCATTTTATTGGGTTAAAGTTTCTTTCATTCCTAGTTTGCTAAGAGATTCTATAATAAATGAGAATACTTTTACACAGTTAATGTGGTAAAATTCATAAACTAAGTTTTCCTGTCTTGAGTCAGTTTTTATGAATTTGTACATATTTTTAAGTCTTTAGATTTATTGGCATCAAGTTAAACATACCATCCTCATTTTTTTTAAATAAATTTTTATTGTTCATATTATTACAAATGTCCCCATTGCTCTCCTCCACCAGGTTCCCACCCCACCCTCTGCCCTTTCCCCACCCCCCATTGTCCTCATCCATAGGTGCACAGTTTATGTTCAGTCTCTTCCCACATCCCCATTTCCCCTTTTCCCCGAGAATCGTCAGTTCATTCCCCTTCCATACGTCTGATTCTATTATATTCAACAGTTAATATTGTTCATCAGATTTTTAAAAAAAAATTTTTGGTTTTTAGATTCACTTGTTGATAGTTACGTATTTGTTGTTCATAATTTTTATCTTTATTTACTTTCTCTTATGAAAGAACCCCCTTCAGCAATTTATATAAGTCTGGTTTGGTGGTGATGAACTCCTTTAGCTTTTTTTTATTAATGAAGCTTTTTATCTGGCCTTCGATTCTGAGTGATAGCTTTTCTGAGTAGATTATCTTTGGCTGTAGGTTCTTACTATTCATCACCTTGAATATTTCTTGCCATTCCCATCTGGCCTGCATAATTTCTGTTGAGAAATCAGTAGACAATCGTATAGGTGCTCCTTTATAGGTAACTACCTGCTTTGCTCTTGCTGCTTTTAATATTCTCTCTTTGTCTTTTGCTCTTGGAATTTTAATTATGATTTGTCTTGGTGTGGTCCTCTTTGGATTCCTTTTGTTTGGAGTTCTGTGCACTTCCTGGACTTGTAAGTCTAATTCTTTCACCAGGTGGGAGAAGTTTTCTGTCACTATTTCTTTCAGTATGTTTTCAATATCTTGCTCTCTCTCATCTTCTGGGACCCCCATAATTCTGATGTTGGTTTACTTGAAGTTGTCCCAAAGGTTTCTTACATCATCTTCAATTTTCTAGATTCTCTGGCCTTCTTGCTTCTGCAGAGGAGTGTCTTCTGGCTCTTTATGTTCCAAATCTTTGACATAAAAAAAGATAAATTTTTTGTTATTATTTTTATTTAGATACATCTAAAAACATAATTTTTAAAAAAAAAAACACACATTTTTTTAATTTTAAGACAGACTAAGTAGAGTCTACCGAATCTTGCACATCTTCATCCATTTTCTGCTTTTTGGCCGATGGTTTCATGAAAAACCTGTCCAAAGTCGTTTGTTTTTCTCTTTTCTCCAACATCTGCCGGAAATAACGGACAAGAGTATCGGAGTAAAGATCGTTGATCCTGTTTGCTTCAGCTGAATCCGGATAGTGGGCATTGGTAAACTCCTGAACTGCTTTCCATTTGACCAGGATGTTCTTGATGTCAGCAGTTGGGATTGGTTGATTGTTTGATTGTTGCTCCTCATTATCAGATGACGCTTCCCTTTGAGCATTGTCCTTAATACATTTTTGAAAGTTAATAGAGAACTTTTCTGCTTCTTTCTTGTCAGCACTGCCAGCCTCACCATGCATAGTAACGCTGTGGATTCCACACCTTTTCTTAAATCTAAAAAACCACCCCCTGCTGGCTTTGAATTCTTCTTCATTATCTTGATTGCTGCTACTTCCAGGGACGTTTTTCTTTAGATCGTCATAAATTCTCTTGGCTTTGTGACAGATAATATCTTGGGTTGTTACGTCACCTTTCACCTGCCTGTCCTTAATCCAAATCGCTAATAGCCTCTCCATTTCCTCGTGGATTGAAGACCTATGTTTTTCACGAAATAGTTTTGATACTCCTTTGGCTACTTTGGCTGATTTGATTGCATCCTTATTTGTCAAAATGGTGAAAATGGTGGTCTTGCTGAGGCCAAACTCTTTGACGAGGTCACACTGTTTTACCCCACATTCACTCCTTCTAATTATTTCCTGTTTCATTTCAACAGAAATCACCTTCCTGTTTTTTTTAGAAGCCATGATATAAAAAAAAAAATATTGAGTTTAACTTAAAAGGACGACTGCCGTGATACGTGCGTGATTTAATTCGTAATGAAGAACAATTGCCGCGATACGTGCTTAAGTTAAGCGCAGTGACTAACGACTGCCTGCAGTGCCTGCGCGGAAGGATGCAATACATCGGCAGCGATCGTGGAAGCTCGGGCGAAGCAGTCGTGGAAGCTCGGGCAAAGCGGTCGTGGAAGCTCGGGCGACTTCGTTGTGTGAAACGAAGCTCATTGTATGAATCATGAAATGAAGTTCGTTGTGTGCAGCGTTCGCTGTGCGAGGCGTTCTTTATGCGAGGCACCACTGTAATCCCCAGGGTCCTTCAGTACTTGTTGCAAGCACCTCTGAGAGAAAGGTGCCCTCGATTTTCGCCTGCTACCATACAGTCTAGGCTCTCCCCCAATGAGCCCGGAACTGGGGTTCAGTTCAGTTGCAAGTGGAGTTGGAGGTGGCATTCAGAGCAGTCTGGAGCCCCTGTCTCCTTCCCGCCAGGGCAATTCCGCGGCACAGCCAACCGTCCCTTCTCTGTGTGCAATGTGCGTGCCTCTGGGACCTCCTTTCACCGCTCCCCCTGGGTTCCGCCTTACAGCCCAGCTCCCTCTGTTTGAGCCTGGGTCTCCAGGGTCTGGCCTAGAACTGGGGTTCAGAGCAGTCGGAACTGGGGCCCAGCACAGTCGGAGCTTTTATCTCCTTCCTGCTAGGGAACGCCAGCCAGGCACTCAGCCGCCCCTCCTTTCCGGCTCCGTCCTCTCCGCGCGCCACGTGTCTCTGCACCTTAGGCTTTTACAGCTCCTCCGCTCTTCCTTCTGGTTTTCTCTTTGCTTCTCGTTGTAGAATTTCCAGTCAGTTGACTTTCCTGTAGTTCTGGGTAATGTCCATTTTATATTTTAGTTGTATTTTATTGAAATTGTTGTGTGCGGCTGCAGCTAGATGTTTACCTGTGCAGCCATCTTGGATTCTCCCTCACTATCCTCATTTTTAAAATACCTGTTGCATCTGTACTTATAGTCTCTATATTTTTTCATAATAGTGGTCATTTGTGTCTTTTTTATTGAATAATCTTTTTTTTTAATGCTCACCTGAGGATATGTATTTATTGAATTGAGGGAGGGAGAGAGGGAGAGGGAGAGGGAGAGGGAGAGGGAGAGGGAGAGGGAGAGGGAGAGGGAGAGGGAGAGAGAGAGAGAGAGAGAGAGAGAGAGAGAGAGAGAAGAGAAAAACATTGATTGGTTGCCTCCCATACATGCCCCAACCAGGAATTGAACCTGCAACCTTTTTTGTATGGGATGATGCTCCAACTGACTAAGCCACCTCCTTAGGGCATTCATTGATTAACCTGAGCAGAAAGTTTGTCACTTTCATTAAGCTATTCAGAAAATGAGAGTTTGCCTTGGTCAATACTCCCAATTGTGATTGCTTTTGCCTCATTAATTTCTGCTTCTACATTTATTATTTCCTTTTGTCTACCCATTTTTTAGTCTTTTTTTCCTAACTGCTCATTTTTATATGCTTAGGTCATTAATTTTGAGCTTTTCTTCTTTTCTAATAGAAGCATTTAATGATATACTTGAGCTATATACTACAAGTTTTCACACACAATACTTTATTCAGTTCTAAATATGGTAGATCTGTTGATTCTTTTCCTTGTAGTTTAATTATTGCTTTGTTATTGGATATAAACAAGTTTTAGTTATCACATTTTTCTGGTGATTTAAAACTTTATCATTATGTAGTGACTCCCTATTTTTTTTCCTTCTTGTCTATTTTGTCTGGTATTAATACAATTATGCCACAATTTCTTTAGTTTTTGCCTACTATATCGTTTCTCTTCTTTGAATTATAATATTTCTGAATTCTTGTGTTTTAGGTGTGCCTCATATAGATAGATGGACTTTATCATCTTTTCCATCTGACCATCTTTGTTCTTTAATTGAAGGATTTCACTTGTGATTACTGACATATTTGGATTGAACTCTACCATCATTTTTTTTTTTTCATCTATCAGTTCCTTTTTTCTCCTTTCTTGTGAAAGATTTGAATTAATTTGAGGGTTGTTTCTTGTTGCTGTTATTCTCCAATGTTAACTTAGCAGAGTGTAATTACTCATAACTTATACTCTCAGTCTGTTTTTCATTGCTTAGCCTAAATATATTAATGAATACTTGTTCATTTCAAAAGTTAATAATTTTACTCTCCTCATGAATCGTATTAGAACCTTAGAATACTCTTATTCTGATCCTCTGACTTTTGCTCAGATATACCTATGCTGCTTCATTTGTGCATAATTCCTTCTTACACCTCAGACCTTCCATTTGGGTCATTTTCTTTTTCCTTCATCTGCCTGCGTTTGAACTTTTCCTTATTAAAGTTTATTAATAGCCCCTCTCGGAGAACTGGCTGGCTAACTTTGCTTCTTAGGCATCAATTGTGAGGCTGCTTTGAAAGCACTAGGATTCAGGTGATTTGCTGCCTTGAAGCTGGAAGAGCTAACTATTAGATAAGGCAGACTGTTAAACAGGAAACGCTCCAGTCACATCAAGGGGCTCTGCTCCTAGGCATTATGGGAATTCTGTTATCTCCCACAGATAAAGGAAACCTGATGCATACATTGAATTTACCTGCAAGAATCTCAAAATCCTTTAATCTGGCCAAATGATGATGTAAAACAGTTTAATAAAGGAATCTCACTATATTTAGGGCTCAAGAATGGAATTTTTGCCCTAGCCGCTTTGGTCCAGTGGATAAAGCATCTGCCTATGGACTCAATTCTGGCCAAGGGCACATGCCCAGGTTGCAGGCTTGATCCCCAGAGAGGGCCATGCAGGAGGAAGCAGATCAATGATTCTCTCTCATCATTGATATTTTTATTTCTCTCTCTCCCTCACCCTTCCTCTCTAAAATCAATACAAATATTTTTTTTAAAAAGAATGAAAATTTTTATAATACAAGGTTGCTTTAATATTCCAATAAAACTGATTCAAAACTCCTTATCCTGATTCCCTCAGTCTTCATAATGGACATTTGTATTTTAGGCCTGCCTAGCACCTATTATCTCCTCTTTTTTTAAATATTTATTTTATTGATTTTTTATAGAGAGGAAGGGAAGGGGAAAGAGAGCTAGAAACATCGATGAGAAAGAGAAACATCGACCAGCTGCCTCCTGCACACCCCCTACTGGAGATGTGCCGCAACTGAGGTACATGCCCTTGACAGGAATCAAACCTGGGACCCTTCAGTCCGCAGTACAACGCTCTATCCAGGCGTCTTCAAACTATGGCCCGCGGGCCACATGCGGCCCACAGAGGAGTCTGATCCGGCCCGCCAGGTTTTTTGGGCAGTGAGCGCAGCCGAGGTATTACAGTAGGAATTAGTAGTTCATATAGTCCGGCCCTCCAGCTCTCTGAGGGACCGTGATCTGGCCCCCACTTTAAAAAGTTTGAGGACGCCTGCGAGTCTATCCACTGAGCCAAACCGGTTTCTGCTATTCTTTCTTCTGATCACATCACTCCAATTTTCCTTAAAGAGATTACCCTTTCCTCATTCTTTCCCAGTGTAATTTGGAAAGATGAACCCATCCTCTGATTCCGGAGATGGTCACCTGACTCAGGTATAGCCAATCAGAGTCTTCCATCCCCTGGGCCATAGGAATAGACTCTTAACCCTCAACAGGCTGATGAGATTCCTGAGGTGAGATGGTGAAGCCCTAGACAGTAAGGATCCCATGAGCAAAGCAACGTGTGCGAAGCCTAAGGAATCGTGGCCTTAACAACAGTTGGAACAGGGGCCCATCTTGGAAGACTAGACGATGTTCACCCCAGGATTCTTTATCAGTGGCTGAGCTTGTCTGGAGGGCTATACACTGCAAATAATCAGCACAAATATAGTGACTTAAAGCAACATTGACTTACTTCCTGACAGTTGGGAGGCAGAGCGGCATTTCTTCTGGAGGCTCTGAGGGACACTCGGTTTCCTTGCCAGTTTCGAGAGACTCTCTGAATTAATTAATTCCTTTCCAGTTTCGAGAAACTCTCTGAATTAATTCCTTGGCTCATGGCTGTACTTCACATCTCCATCCTTGACTCCCCTGCCTCCCCCTTTCCATTGCAAGGACCACATGATCACACTGGGCCCACCTAAGTAATCCAGGTAGTCTCCCCATCTTAATGACATCTGCAAACGCTATGTTAACATGTAACATAGGTTCCAGGGGTAAGGACATGGATATGTTTGGGGGCCTATGAGTTAAATGTGCATAGGTGCCAACATGGCCTGACAAGAACCTTGTCTGAGGAAAGAGGTGGTTGATGTGGTCCAGGAACAATGAGTTGGTGTGAACAGGAATCTGCTAAGTTGAGTAGGGAATGTCTTACTGAGATCGGTTTTTGAAGAGGGAGACCTTGGATTATTACTAAGAACTTGCACGGGGAATCTGTGAAGAAGCGAGGGGAGGGGGGGCGGGGAGTGGTAAGAAGAGAAGTCGCTTCACTACAAACAAATTGTTAGACCGCAAGCTGGCAGGACACTGAGTCACACAGCAGAGTGGCCCCATGTGGGGGAGTGTGAGGAACGGAGCCCATGGCTCTGTGGAAACGGCCGTGCCTTCTGGCCGGACCTTACGTGATTGGATTCACTTGGGCTCCAACAAAGACTCTAACGATGATGGCTTCCAAGTGCTTAACTTTTGAGGGCATTTTCCTTAAAAAAAAAAAAAAAAGTGCATTTGAAGGCCTCAGAGGAAGAGAACGGGGTGAAAAGGTCGGAGGTGGCTGCTGCCAGGGCTGCACACGCCTCTGCTCCGGTGCCCGGACGGCGTGGCCCTCGTGCTCCCGGCCCCTGCAGCGGTGGGAACGGAGGAACAGCGGGAGGAGGAGGCTGGGCGAGCTGTTTCAGGGTCTGCCTGTGCTCCTGGCCCTCCAACACTGCGTGCGCGTGCGTGTGTGTGCGTGTGTGTGCGCGTGCGTGCGCGTGCGTGTGCGTGCGTGTGTGTGTGTGTCTCTGTGTGTGCGTGTGTGTGTGTGTGTGTGTGTGTGTTGGGGCGGAGGGGGGGGTGGCATGTGGCAGGAGAAAGGGAAGAGGATGGAGATGTTCTGTTTGTCCCAAAATTGGTGCTTAGGATCCAATTTGGGAGACAGAAAGTGGTAAGTGCCTCACATTCTAAAGAGAACTGGCGATTGGAATGGGGGTGGGAGGGAGGGGTTGAGAACAAATATGTGATATCTTAATCAATAAAGAAATTATTTAAAAATAGTAATAATAAAGAGAACCGGAAACCACAGGGTTGCTCACTTTGTTCACGGCTTCCGGGGACGTGGTGGGCCAGGCCTTTCTAACACCAGCCATGGCCTCAGACCAGCTCTCCAACCCCACTGCCTTCTCAGGAAGGAGGGAAAGGATGGTCAGGGATGTGAGCTGGGGCTCAACACCATGAAGCTTCTAGAGCCGGCAGGCTGAAGGGAGGAGGCACTCCAGAGGAGATGCGAGCCCCTCCATTCTGGGCTTGCCAGAAACCGATCATCCTCCCACTGATAGATGTGGGCAGGAAACCTAAGGCTGGTCAACAGCCTTCATTGCTCTGAAAGGTTGAAACATGGTTAGCTGACGCAGCCTCCACCTGTTTGTCTTACGTAAGTTTCTGTTATTGGAATTGCCTGCCTCACGGCTATGGGTGTATCCCACAGTCTTCATAAAAAGGGATAGCAAGGCCAGAGCGGGTATAGTCCTCCCACTAGAGGTGGGCTCTGCCTGGCCCCCAGTATTCCCAAGTTAATACTTTTCTAGTCTCATTTTTGTGGGGCCTTCCCCTGAACCATGCGGGACGTGGAAGGGGTTCCCACATCGGCTGAGGGTAGAAGGAAGAGGAACACGCAGCTCGGGGCCCTTCCTCCGGCTCCCGTCCCTTGCTTCGCAGGCCCGGTGGGATGGGAACATGGACAGCTTTGAGGAGCTGGGCCAGCTTTTAATAAGCAAGAGGGGCAAGGAAGTTATGGAATCGAAGCTGTTGCAAGGGGTTCCTACACAGCGAGGAAGAGAGGTTCGACTACTGGGACCAGATCCTGGAAGACAGCACAGGTTCATGTTTTACCCCACTGAGTCGGGACTGTTCAAAGCTGTTCACGGTGAATTTACAGTGACGGCAGAGTAAGCGCTGAGGGCAGGGAGGGCAGGGGAGGGGAGGGGAGAGGAGAGAATGACACTTGTGGCTAAACTGAGTTGTGGGCCTCAGAGAATCCAGCTGAGAGGAAGGATTGGAATGAGGGGAGGGTTTCTGGTGCTCAGTGGGCTCCAATTACGACCTAATAGAAAGCAAACGAAACTGGGTAGGCAACTTGAGATCAAGCACTGGCCTCTTGCCTTAGTCTAGTCAGGGGAGTCGGAGAGAAGCCAGAATCCTCCCGGGAGGGAGCAGTAGAAAGGTGCCTTGTTTTACTGTAATGTTCAGGGTTGGAGGGGGGGATGGGAGGGACGACTAAACAGAAAAGAAAACAAAATGCACAAGAACACCTCCTTTGTGCCTTTCTAACAGGGAAGCTTTTATTCTCTCCGCAGGCTGGGTAGGCGCCACCTAGCGGGCAGACAGCCGTCCCACACTCAGCCGGCGCCTGTGGCCCATCCGGGTGGGACAGTCCATCTTTCCCCAGCTTCACCGGCCAAACGAGGGGTGGAAACGCTGGTTTAGCTCCTCGGAGGCTGCTCACCACCTTGCGGGGAGAGGCAGCAGCTCATCCGGGCTGACGGAAAGTGGCCCAGAAGAGCCAGGGAACCCCCAGAGCTGGCGCCGAGGGCCGGAGTCTGGGAGCAGAGGCAGAACAGGGGCGGGCGCCCAGCTCGCTGCTGTCAGCGAGCCAGGAGGGGCTGGATCGGGGCGCCCCATGGGGCGCCTCATGAAGCGGGTTGGGACAAAGCGGGATGGGACGCATCGGTGCTCCAAACAGAGGTCTGGCATTTATTTATTTTTTAAAATATATTTTATTGATTTTTTTTATAGAGGGAGAGAGAGGGATCCAGAGCTAGAAACATCGACCAGCTGCCTCTTGCACAATGCCTACTGGGGATGTGTCCGCAACCAATGTACATACCCTTGACCGGAATCGAACCTGGGACCCTTCAGTCCACAGGCCAACGCTCTAGCCACTGAGCCAAACCGGTATCAGCGAGGTCTGGCATTTCGAAGGTCATGGTGATTCAAACAGTGGCACTCGCCAGCAGAAATATACAGTGCTGAGATTCATTGTAGGCAGGGACCGCCTGTCCCCTGATCCACTTGGCAGGAATCCGGGGCCCGCGGGAATCTGGGAATCAGGAACACTTCAGCCAGTCTGAACTGAGTTTTGTTCACTTGTTTGTTTTATTGAGGTATAATTGACATTTCACATTGTATTCGCTTCAGGTGTACAATAGGATTCAACAACATTTTATATATTGCAAAATAATAGTACGTCTAGTTAACTTAGTTTTTCCTTGGGATGAGAACTTTTAAGATCTTCTCTCTGCAACTTCCAAATATATTAAATACAGTATTGTTAACTATAGTCACCATGCTGTACCATCCCCACTAGTTAGCATTTTATAACGGGGAGTTTATACCTTTTGAGCCACTTTTTAACCATTTTGCCCACCTCCACTCCCAACTCTGGCAACTGCCTAATCTGTTCTCTGTATCTATGAGCTTGGGGTTTTGTTCTTGTTTTTAGAGTCCACATATAAGTAATATCATGCAGAATTTGCTTTCTCTGTCTGATTTACTTCACCTAGCATAATATCCTTAAGGTCCACTCATGTTATCCCAAATGGCAAGATTTCCTTCTTCTTTTATGGCTGTGTGTGTGTGTGTGTGTGTGTGTAATATAAGTAAAAAATCATATATATAGCTTACATTTTCTTCACCCACTTATTCATCAGTGGACATTTAGGTTGCTTCCATGTCTTGGCTATTGTAAATAGTGCTGCAGTGGATATGGGGGTGCATGTATCTTTTCAAATTAGTGTTTTCATTTTCTTTGGATAGTTGCCCAAGAGTGGAATTGCTGAATCATGTGGTAGTTTTATTTTTAATTTTTTGAGGAACTGTTATACTGCTGTCTATAGTGGCTGCACCAGTTTACATTCCTACTGATAGTGCACAGGGTTCCCTTTTCCTCACGGCCTCATCAGCACTTGCTATTGCTTGTCTGTTTATGATAACCATTCTAGCAGATGTGGGATGATATTTCATTGCATTTTTTATTTGCTTTTTTTCTGATAATTAGTGATGTTGGGCATCTTTGTATGCACCTGTTGGCTATTTGTATGTCTTCTTTGGAAAAAGTTCTGTTCAGATCCTGTCCATTTTTAATTGGATTTTGGGATTTTTTTTTCTTACTGTTGTATGAGTTCTTTATATATTTAGATATTAACCCCTTACTAGATATATGATTTACAACTATTTTCTGTCATTCAGGAGGTTGCCTTTTCATTTTGTTGATGGTTTCCTATGCTGTGCAGAAGCTTTTTTGTTTGACCTGGTCCACTTGTTTGTTTTTGCTGCCTCTGCTTTTGGTGTTAAACCCAAACAAATCCTCAACAATGTCAAGGAGCATACCGCCTGAGTTTTCTTCTAGGAGTTTAATGGTTTCAGGTCTTACATTCATATCTTTCATACATTTTGAGTTAATTTTTACGTATGGTATAAGATGGTGATCCAGTTTCACTTGGATTGAGTTGACGGCACTTACAATCAATCCTATATAATAAAAGGCTAGCATGCAAATAGACCGAACTGCAGAACAACCGAACAACCAGCGGAACATGCAGGTGTCGGCGGCATTGGGATGGTGGAGCAGGTGAGCAGGGGTGCTAGACCAAGGTGGGCCGTCAGTCACTGTCATCAGGGTGAGCTTCTGGTGGTTATTGAAAATTAGTCCCGCCTGATGCTTGCACCTGTTTCCAGCACCGGCCCCACTCGCTCTCGCTGGCTGCCAGTGCCGGAGCGACTGCTCATACCTGCTGCTGGCTCCCAGAGCTGGTCCTGATCACTCAGCACCACCAGCGGGGGGCCTGGTTGCCCCTGAGGACTTCTCTACCTTCCCCTGCTCCTGAGGGGCAATCGGGACAGCAGTCACTGCTTGCACCCATTGCTGACACCAGCCCCAATTGTTCTGTGCCATCAGCGGGTGAAAGTAGGGGGGGGGGGCAGTGCCGTCAGCGTGTGGGGGGGGTGGCGGTGGGAGCAGGGCTGCTAGCAGACAGGGGACCTGGGCCTCCCCCACCCCCGGCCTCACAACCCACAGTTCCTTTCAAAGTCATGAACTCGTGCACTTGGCTCCTAGTCCTAAATAACATAGCTGTTCAGTCCTGTTGCAAAGGACTTTGGAGAGTGCTAGGGGCCAGAAATAAAGTAACAGCAAGGCAGTAAGTACAATTGCCTTGCAAGAGGGGGCTTGATATACAGATATTCATCGTATTGGGGTAATGCTAACTGCTGTAACAGAAACTTCTAGGTACTTAACACAAAGAATCGCTTATTTCTCTTTCACATTACAATTAAATGTGATATTTGGGCGCAGCTTTCTACATGGTAACTCTGTATCCCCCTCTTCTACCATAAATTACTCCACCATTCCCCATGGTTTCAGTGTTCTCTTCCATCTGGACAGGGAAGCAAAGGATGGAGAAGTGAGAACCGGTGCTTCTGAAGGACTTTGGTTCACAAATGACACACACAGTTTCACTTATATGCAAGATAAACTAGCAAAGGTAGTCCCAGACTAGACAGCTACTTCCCAAACACAGTTCCATACAGGGAACACAATCTCTCGTGGAAGCCTGCCACCTCTGCCACAGGCATTGAAAGATGGGGCTTCCCCCAGCCAGAAGGACTTGACTCGGTTGGTTGATTGTCATCCTGTGCACCAAAAGGTTGTCAGTTCAATTCCAGGTCAGATACATGCCTGAGTTGCAAATTTGATCTGCAGTATGGAAGGCAGTTAACTAATCCTTCTCTCTCCCTCCCTCTCTCTCTCTCTCTCTCTCTCTCTCTCTCTCTCTCTCTCTCTCTCTCTCTCTCTCTCTCTCTCTCTCTCTCTCCATCCCACTCTCCTTCCCTCCCTCTTGATAAGCATGTGCTCAGATGAGGATTAAGAAAGAAAGAAAGAGCCGAAACTGGTTTGGCTCAATGGATAGAGCATCAGCTTGGGGACTGAAGGGTCCCGGGTTCGATTCCGGTCAAGGGCATGTACCTTGGTTGCGGGCATATCCCCAGTAGGAGGTGTGCAAGAGGCAGCTGATCGATGACTCTCTCTCATCGATGTTTCTAACTCTCTATCTCTCTCCCTTTCTCTCTGTACAAAATCAATAAAATATATATTTGAAAAAGAAAGAAAGAAAGAAAGAAAGAAAGAAAGAAAGAAAGAAAGAAAGAAAGAAAGAAAGACTGGAAAGATCTATTTTTTAATGTGTGTTTTTATATATATTAAATCAATATTTTAATGATTTCAGAGAGGAATGGAAAGGGAGAGAGAGAGAGAGGAACATCAATGATGAGAAAAAGTCACTGATCATATACCTCCTACATCCCCCACCCTGGGAATCAAACCCACAACTGGGCATGTGCCTTGACTGGAAATCGAACCGTGACCTCCTGGTTTATAGGTTGACACTCAACCACTCAGCCATGCCAGCTGGGCCATATCTATCTTTTTCTTGGAACTTTCAACTAGCAAGCACATAAGGAAATTTCTAATTTGTGATGAAGCTATAGCTAAAGGAACATATCAGTTAGGATTGGGTTGAGTTATTGGGGGGTGGATGAAGAGGAATAGCAGCTTTAAGAAATTTGTTTCTATTATGAAGTTTATGTTAAAGTCCAGAAATGAGCAGCTCATGGCCAGTATTGTGGTTCTGCTTCATAGAGTCTTCACCAGACAAGAGAAGGATCCAAGCTTCTTTTGTCTTGTCTTAAAATATATGTCCTTCTGTTCCCAGGGAATGTTTTCCTCCTGGTCTCCAATAATGACTCTGTGTTCAGCCAGCTGTCCATGATCTAACCACAAGAAGGAAGACTGGACAAAGAAAAGGGCAAAGAGCTCATACCGCCTGTCATTTTTCTTGCAAGCTTCCTGGAAGCCACCACATAACACCACATTACATGTTTATAACCTCCTGGCCAAATTTGGGTGCTAGAGAGCCAGGAAATACGGTCTTTATTCTGGTAGTTCCAGGAGTTGACTGGGAGGGGAGAACTGCTCCTTTGTTTTAGGAAGACAGCCTCATGGATAGCCTTGGTTCCAAACAACTAGGCTCCTTGTGGATTAAAGGACTACATGGGAAAGAGTTAAAGATAATTCAGTTGCTTTATATGACAAAAATTTGAATCCTCCTCTCTTGTACAAAAGAGCAAAAATGTGGGAATACAGGAGACAGAGGTGTTGGTGGAGGAACCTGGGTACAATGGCCCTGGTATATAGGTGTCCTGGGTCTGCTGTAACGAAGTCCCACAGCCTGGGTGGCTTAGACAACAAAAATGTATTGTCTCACAACTGAAACTGGTTTGGCTCAGTGGATAGAGCATCGCCTATGGACTGAAAGGTCCCGGGTTCGATTCCAGTCAAGGGCATATACCTTGGTTGCAGTCACATCCCCAGTGGGGGTGTGTGCAAAAGGCAGCTGATCGATATTTCTCTCTCATCGATGTTTCTAACTCTCTCTTCCTCTCTGTAAATAAAATATTTTTTTTTAAAAGAAAATAAAAGAAATGTATTGTCTCACAGTCCTGGAGGCTAGAAGACCAAACTCAAGAACCAACCCCGTTGGCACGGTTGGTTCTTCCTGAGGGCTCTGGGTCAGGATCTGCTCCAGGCCTCTCTCTTCAGCTTGAAGATGCCGAGGAAAATGTCTTTTGTCATTTTCCCTTTATGCAAATGTCCCCTTTTTATAAGGACCTAGGCATATTGGATTAGAGTCCACTTTTGTGTCCTCATTTTAACTTGACTTCCTCTGTAAACATGCTATCTCCAAATTAGGTTGCATGCTAAGGTCCTAGAGATTAGGACTCTAACATTTCTATTTCGAGGATATAATTCAACCTGTAACAAGTAGTGAGGAGAAGAATGGCTGTGAGAAATTCTTTGAGGAGGGATGGCAAAGACCTTTAAGAATAGAAATGTTTAATATTCCATTTCAGTGTTCTGTTCATTTAAGGTGAACATGTCCTTTTAGATGTAAATCCCACTACTACCCAAACCTTCAGTAAAAAATGTTTCTCTCTCACCGACATTTCTAGCTCTCTATCTCTCTCCCTTCCTCTCTGTAAAAAAATCAATAAAATATATATTTAATAAAATAAAAAAAAGTGTGCCCCCTACGAGCCTGGAGGTTAGGGTGGTTTGGAGAATGTGGTTCTGTGTCCGAGGAAGCATTCTTAGCCTGCTTGTCCTGCCCTGCCCACTATTAAAACAAGCCTGGGACATTAAGGCCTGGAAGCATCCCCAGCCACTTCCAGGTAAGGTGTGGGTGGGTAGATGTTCTAACTTCCTTGCCTTGGGACAAGTCTGAGGTTCTTTGCTCATCATCTCCAGATTCCCCAAAGGCACTGAGCTGCAACTGCCCACAGGAGTAGCCCATGCTTTAGTCACTTTCCTTCCCTCTCAGGTCCCCACTCCCTCACTGGTCTTTCCTGGGCTCACTGCCCAAGGAAACTACTTGTGATCAAACTCTAGTTTGAGGGTTTGCTACTAGATGATCCCAAGTGTAAACAATGACCAAAAATCTGAAATCTTAAGTTGGAATACAAGAGTTTTCTTAGGTGAATATACTTAGGAACACAATCCTGATTGTATTTTTTTTTTTTTTTAATTGAAGAGAGAAGGAGAGGGAGAGAAGTGGGGGAGAGATTTGTGGTTCCACTTATTTATGCAATCGCTGTTTAATTCTTGAATGTGCCCTGATGGGAATTGAACCCACAACCCTGGTGTATTGGGCCAATGCTCTACCTAACCAACTGAGCTACCCGGCAAGGATCTAATATTCTTAATTAATGTCTGTTGATGTCTTTGGCAACCCCTGGCCCTAGAAAACAATGCTGTATCAAAATTTCCTGTTTCATTCGTGGGCTTTTAGCATCAGTTCAAAAAGGTGGTAACTAACAAATAATGGTATTTTCAAAGTTTATTTTTATTTCACTCCCTGCTAGCACCTTAAAACGTGTTATTCATTCAGATGAAAATGAGGTATAAAAGTGATTTTTATTAAAATTAACCTTCAATTTAAGTTTTGCTTTATTACACATACCACAAATAACTGTGATTTCCCTGTAAATCGGCGGTATGTATGACATAATTCATAGCTATTCATGCTCTTCCAGTTACATTAAAATTATGACTGGAATTACCACAGAACCTCAATAATCATTACTACGAAATTTGTAGTTTCCTAGATTGGAGAGCTCTGTGGAAGCTGCAAGTAACTAGCCAATTGTTTTTAGAGAGTACAGTAATGACTTATTACTGAGGAGTTGAATGAAGCTCCTTTTAATGCCCTGAACATTACTTGATAATTACACTTGATGCTACCATCTTAAAAAGTGCCAACAGATGAACAGCAAACTAACAGCCCAATAACGTGGGCTAATATTATTGTATTTGCTGTGAAAATTAACGGTCTTCTATTGATTTTTATTTTTTAATAAAATATTTTATTAAATATTATACCTGCCTATACAGGTAAACTCAATTAGATGGACTGCCTTGCCCCATGAATGGCATTCGCAGGACAATAAGTGAAATTAAAGGGAAGATTTCTGAAATTTTGTTTATTGTGTGAAAGTACAATAGGCCGCAGAGAAGACTCGCTAGGCCAGCTCCTCACCTCACTTCACACCTGGTTAGCTCTGTTCAAAGTTCCCTGAATATGAGGCCCAGATCCACCAACAGTTCCTTCCAGTAACCTAATTCTGGACTACAGTGTATTACTACGGCCTACCTCTCAGAAAACAAGGCTCTAACTAACCAACTGAGCTACCCTGCAAGGATCTAATATTCATTTTCTGTGGATGGAAGTCCGTTAAAAGATTCCTTACATTTAAGAACTTGAAAGCAGCATTTCTCCTCTACTTCTCAAACTAGGTGGCCATAGACTTTCCCATTTAAAATATTAAAATATATATTTTAATCAAGGAAACATGTCTCATTTAGAATCAGGCTAACGTGGTTGGGATTCAAAGTTTTGTTTCAGTCCCATTTACCTCCTCTCCTGCCTTTTACTCTTCTCATCTTTAAAAGTTTAGTACAAGTCAGAGCAAAGCTATGCCAGCCTTGTGTTACCTTTCCCAGAGATAATTGCTCTGTGAAATCACCTCTAGGGACTGATTAAAAGATTTTCTCCCCTTGTCAAAGTAACTCAGCCAAGGGGAGATCAACTGGCTTCTGAAATCTGATGCCACAGGCTGCACCTTGTCAGGGTACCTCCCTACAACTGCGGGGAGACTGCCCACCGTCCTGACTTCCCTGCTGGAAGCATGCAAGTCTCTGCCTGGGAACAGCCACAGTGACAGCACGGAGACTAGGTCTTAATGTCCTCGTTCTCTGCAGCAGCTATTCCAAAACAAAAGCTCCTGCTTTTCACTGGTAAGTTGCCTTGGGAACCACTTTAATAACACTACTAAGATTTTTTTTCATGCTCTGTCTTGGCTCCTGTTTCTTTTCTTTTCTTTTTTTTTAAATATATATTTTTATTGATTTCAGAGAGGAAGGGAGAGCGAGAGATAGAAACATCAATGGTGAGAGAAAATAATTGATTGTCTGCTTCCTGCTTTCCCCCCGCTGGGGATGGAGTTCACAACCCAGTAAGTGCCCTCACTTGGAATTTAGTCATTACCTCCTGGTTCCTAAGGTCAGCGCTCAACCACTCAGCCACACCTGCAGGCATTGGCTCCTATTTCTAAGTTTAATAAGACTTATACTAGCTGGCTCATCGAAATAGTCCTCTTATATTTTGATTCAATTGATTAACTGCAACTGAACTCAACCATTTTATTTAATAGTCTCCAAAAGCACGCCAAAAATCTCCGTTAGTCCTTTCGTGGAGCCGTTTTAATGAGCAAGATTTACTATTCTTTCAAAATTCCTGTGATCAAAGATTCATCCACCTTTTAGAAGACTCCAATTGATGGAAATGCCACCTGTAAAAACCTCCAGGCTGTGTGGGATGACATGACGGACTGACAAGATGGATGAAAAGCTGACAGACACGGTTGGGATGCTACTCAGCTTGCCCTCTGGCAGGAAATCTCTTCACCTTCTTCCACAGAGTTGGGCCTCTGACGTGTTTAAAAGTAGAAGTCACCACTGCCTTGCCCAGCGCTGATTGAACCTGAAGGGACCATCAAACCAAATTTGAACCAATCTGATTATCTGGCCCAGGAAATTGGAATTGAGACAGAATTCAGTTGGTCTGTATATGTTTTGCAATCTCAAGAGCAGAGGGGTGGGGAAGGGAGGTGAATGTTACATGTGGACAGGAGAAGCAAGAAGGCCAATCCAGCGAGAAAGGTGAACAGGAGGAGAGAACCAGAGGTAAAAATAGAGTATTCTGACAGCATTCCAGCCCCTGGGCCCAGTCCTAACTGAGGCTCAGCTTCGTTTCTTCCTGCCCTAGTGTTCCATGAACATCACCCCCACCCCACCCCCTGCCCCAACCTCATAACAAAGCCCCTATAACTGCCTCCTCTGCAATGTGGGCTAGACTTAGTATCTCACTTCTAACAAAGAGAAGGGGGTGGTCCTCGCTGGTTTGACTCAGTGGTTCGAGTGTTGGCCTTCGGGCTGTGGGTTCAGTTCCAGTCAAGGGCGCGGACCTCAGTTGCAGGCTCCATCCCTGGCCCTGGTCGGGGCATGTAAGGGAGGCGACCAGTCTGTGTCTCTCTCACATTTACATTTCTCTCTCTCTGCTCCCCTCCCCCCTCTTCGTCTCTCCCCCTCCCTTCCATGTTCTCTAAAGAATTATTGAAAACAATATTACCCAGTGAGGATTAACAAAACAAAAAAATGAAACAAAAACACACAAGAGAATGGGATGGAACTGACAGTGTGACTTTCGAACTCAAGTCATAAGAGGCATTCCAGACACAGACACACACACACACCTTTCTCTGTTACATGTTGCCCACTCACGGGGACTCCAGCAGCCTTGCATTGTGGACACTCAAGCAGCCTGTGGAGAGGCTCAAGTGGAAAGGCGCTGAGGCCTCCCACCACCAAGCAGGTCTTCTCGCCAGCCTTGGCAGTGAGCCATCTTGGAAGTGGACTTTTCAGCCCCCATCAAGCCTTGGCTAACATTTTAACTAAAACCTCATGAGTTTCCTAGTCACAACCTCCCAGCTAAGCTGCTTTCAAATCCTTACCCCACAGACACTGTAAAGATGAGTGTTTTAAGCCACTACGGTTGGGGCTGGTTTGTCACACAGCAGCCTTCATGGCCCCACATGATCTGGACCCCCTTTTAGTCCTCATTTCTGGCCCCCGCTCTCCTTGCTCACTCTATTCTAACATATTTTCCTCCTGATGCCTGTACTCTTCCCATTATCTGAAATCCTCTTCTCCAAAATAATACTTTCTCGTGTTTTAGGCCTCAGCTTAAATGCAAATGCTTCCAAAAGAACCCAGTCTAAAGCCTGTCCTTTACCCACCTCCACTCTTCTCTCACAATATCCTGTTCTTAGTCTTCATAAATTTTACTGTTGTGTGTATATATATTCATACTTGTCTTATAAATATTGTAAATGAAGTGGGCTCTATGGCCAAGGAGTCCTAACTACAATAATAGCTCAACACACCAATAGTGGGCCAGGAGATGCAGACTCTACGTCTGGGTTTCACAGTAAGCGGGGAGCCCTTTGCAAGGTGCTTTCGCTCTTCTAAGAAATCTTTAGGACGGATAGAAGTGGGCCCTTGAGCCCAATGGTTAGGCTGTCAGAGGCCAAACAGTTAAGGGACTGTGGATGAGCAACTCAGAGTCATGGGACCAGCTCTCACAGGCCTCTGCACTGGCTCTCTGTCCTCCCAAAGGTCCAGCAGACCTTGCTTTCCACCCCTTTTCAGAACAGAAGGATTTATCTTAATCCTAGAGTGTTAGAAAGCTCTCACTGTTACTGTACCTGGTGTGGAGTTCCCAATGCCCTTCCTACCTGTGCCAAAGGCTCGTTACTCTCTTGTTCTCTCTGATGCCACAAAAACGCTGTTCTCTTCTCCCTCTCGTCCCAACCCTACCCTGCTTAGGACACACGGCTCCCCTCCTCACCAAGCACCTGACTCTCCACTGTGTTCTCAGGCTCAATCTGGTGCTCAAAACACTGTCCCCCAACTCCTATCTCAGTCTGCAGTTTATCTCTTAGGATGTCTACAGCCTTTGTGACCCGCAACCCAAGGCTCACCCGCAGTAAGTTGACTTTACCTCACCATTAGCCAGGATAGAAAGCAGAGCCTAAGCCTGGGGAGTACACAGAGCAGCTATTTCATGGGCAGAGCCCAGGGCTGATATAGCCACAGCTTTAGCTCATTCATCCTCTCCACAACCCCCCTCTCTCTCCCTCCTGCCCCAGACCATTGGCCTCAGCTTGTCTGTATCTTTGTTTCTATCTGTGCATCAGCTCTCCCCTCTTCCTCCTCTTCCTCCTTTACCTCCTCCTCCTCCTACCTCTCCTCCTCCTCCACCACCTCCTACTCCTCCTCCTCCTTCTCTTCAGTCTCAACCAGCTTCCTCTGCTTACTTGTCTTACACAGGGCCCGCCCCACACTTCATTTCTGTAGGACTGAACACCAGCATAGCCGCAGGTCACTGGGCTTTCCCTCTATATCTCCTAGTTCTAATTCCCACAATAACTTGGGAGAAGTTTTAAACAGCTGTGCCGATCAGGGTAGTAGCCTGCTTTTCCATGGAGTCCCCTGGGCCAGTCTTCCGGAGCTGAAAAGGGCTGGGAACAGGGCCCTCCACAGACTGTGGGCAGGCACTCGTCCAGAAGGGCACAGGGTGGCAGGCCCCTGTATATGCCACACCTCCTCTGAGTTCTATAACTTTGATGTGAGGGTTAATCAACACCCTAAATCTGCTTTATCTACCGTTGGAGTTCAAGACATTTTCTCCAGGAAAATCCTGCTATTGGACAGTATGTTACATGCAATTACATCTTCGAGTCTTATAAAGTGGAGCTTCAGAGACCATCTAGTCCAGGAATAGCAAGCCTGACTCACCTCATGTCGGCTCTGCCCGCCTGCAGTATTTCCTGTTACAAATCACAATGTCCCAGGCAGCCAGAATCTGAACCCAGAGCAGCAGCTCATTGCTCTTTCTGAGGTGACACGGTGGCTCTGAAGGGCCCAAGCACAGGAGTGCTGGGGGGCTGTGTGGCCGAAGCCATTCACTGGCTCTCTGTGATCTTGAAAATGGCCCAGACTAATGGTCAGCAAACTGCGGTTCTCGAGCCACATGCAGTTCTTTGGCCCTTTGAGTGTGGCTCTTCCACAAAATACCACAGCCTGGGCGAATCTATTTTGAAGAAGTGGCGTTAGAAGAAGTTTAAGTTTAAAATATTTGGCTCTCAAAAGAAATTTGAATCATTGTACTGTTGATATTTGGCTCCGTTGACTAATGAGTTTGCCGACCACTGGCCCAAATCATGGCTGGCTGAACAGCTGAAAGAGAACTTCAGAGCGTGAAAAAATGCTCCACCAGTTTTCCTGATAAACCATATTTTCCTATTTGTCAGGTGAAATCCTTTCCAGAAAAAAAAAAATGCTATATTATGAAGAACTCCCTTCTCCAAGGTGTCAATGACATCTTTCATGAGGAAAGCTCCAAGGCAATAAACTAGATGCCATGAACAATTAAGCAAGCCCCACAGACAGGAGAGGACTAACCGGACCAGCCTCCATTCAGCGCAGTTTGGACCAAATGGATAGATCAGCTGAGATCAATAAAAGAAAAAAGTAATTAGAGATTCTTACTCATGTGTGCTGCCCTTGCCATTAAGGTTAGTTCTCGAGGTGACATTGGAAGGCCTCACAAATCCCACTTTGGGATCTTGGGTGGCACTCTGAATTGCTTTCTGCATCTTTACATCTATATAGGGGACAATTAGCCTACATATGGTGGAGCTCTTAGACAGTGCACCCTCCCCTCATCCCTCCACCTCCCTGCGGACCCCCAGCCTCCCGTAGGCTTCCCCCAAGAACTTGGACCAAAATCCAGTAAGATTTAAAATCATTTTCGCAAAGAGCCACCTCAACATCCCTGTACTAGTTAGAGGAATCTTTTCAGTTCAATAACAAAAACACCTTTAGTTACTAATAAGTTGATCTGATAGCGGTATACTTTTCCTGAACTGGTTTCTTGTACTTTTTCCTTGAACTGATCTTTTGTCTTTGCCTTCCAGAAGGTCCTGGGCTAGGGGGGCTCAAGATGTCTGGGTGACTTACCCAGATGGTGAACCCTGCCTGCATTGGTTTGGATCAGGTTGTGCTGTGGGTAACTGAAGGATGCACAACATCTGGGTTAAACTGAGAACAGGTTCTCATCCATGGTTCTCATCCAGGCTGCATCAGAGGGGTGAAAACTATTGATGCGTAAGCCTTAGGCACAGAGATTCTGGGCCCTGAGCATTAGCTTAAAAACAACAACATCCGGTTTGGCTCAGTGGTAGAGCGACGGTCTGCAGACTGAGGGGTCCCAGGTTCGATTCCGGTCAAGGGCATGTACATTGGTTGCAGGCCCATCCCCTGTAGGGGGTGCCAGAGGCAGCTGGTCGATGTTTCTAGCTCTCTATCTCTCTCCCTTCCTCCTCTCTGTAAAATATCAATAAAATATATTTAACAACAACAACAACAAAAATCTCCCAAGACAAAAACAAAACACCTCTGTTCAATGGCTTTAACCCTGGTGGCACATTAGGATGGGGAGGGAGAGGGGGAAGAAGAAGGGGGTGCTTATAGAAGCAATTCCTTGTAGGGCTCCAGCTTGACATTTTAATTCAATTGGTCTGTTGAGAGGCACAGCGATGTAGTTTTAAGCTGTCTCAAGTGATCCTAAGGTGCATCCAGGGTTGAAATCCACTGACCTAGATGCTCTAAATTAGCCTGAGGGACCTGACCTGGAGGAGTTCCAGAGCACAGAAACCACTTGCATAGGAAATCGTTGTACCCCTTTGATCATCTTTAAGAATTGGTCGGGAGAATAGTAGGGCTGGTTTCGGAAAGATAGGCCAATATGATCCCAATTTTCAAAAAGCCTAAAAAAAGAAGGCATTCTCATTGTAGTTCTGGCAATAGGCACTAAGCCCAGGCAGTATTTCTTTTTATTAAAATTATGGTTTATCAGCATGACCAATAGGCGCTTGCCCAGGTTCAGTAAGAAAAAGATGCACCAAACTAACTATATTCCTTATTTCAATAAGGTTGCCTGACTTTAAGGCAAGGAGCATGTGTTTATTAAATTTCAGAAAGAATATGGCAAAGTAGTGTGTATGTGTTAGTGTGTGTGTGTGTGTGTGTGTGTGTGTGTTAAGGTAAGGGAATGAAGACCCATTCTTTTCAACTTTGTGCAGTAAATCCCTGAAGATCTTATACAATACTGAGTCTGAAGGTATAGAGTGGATCTTGAGAATCTGCACTTTAGAAGCTTCAGGTGTTGCACAAGTCCACATGAGACACTGTCAGTTGTAGGGAGCGGTTATGCACATGTGTCAAACACAAGGCCCACGGGCCAAATCCGTCCCGCCAGGCCTTGCAATGTGGCCCGCACCGCGCTGTCATCACTGCACTCCGCTGCGTTTCCATCACAATGACAGTTTATGACTGTTCAGTAAACCATTCGGCCCGCGATTTAGGCTGGATTTTAGATTTTGGCCCCTTCTCTGATTGAGTTCGACACCCCTAGGTTATGGGGTTAAGCCTCGGACTGACCTGCTGGCAAAGTCGCAAACAAGTCCCAGCTTGGAAGGCACAGTCCTCTAAGCATCATTAAGCTTGACCTTGTGACTTCTCCCTAAATGGTTTCTGGGTAGCTAGTGGGCTGTGGGAAGGGCAGCAGGTGCTGCCAAAACAAGTGAAACTTACAAGAACATAGTAAATTACCTTGTTTGTCCCCAACTATAAATAAAGCCTCAGCTTTACAGTCTGAATGTGTTCTGTGGCCTCAGCCAGGCACATAAGATCCACCTATAGACCCAGCTTATTCTCTTGTCTGTCTCTTTCTTCATCCTCCACCGCCCTCCCTCAGGCTCCCCAAACCCTTGGCTGTGCTGGCAAGATACTGTCAGAAACTAGGGCGTGGAGTGCATAATAGTAGGCCAAGGACTGCAACTGCCAAAATAAATAAATAGGTTACAGTAATATTGTTACTTATATAACTATTTGGTTATTGTTTCTTCAAAAGGATTCCATTTTCAGCACTCAGCCAACTAAAGGTATTTCATCTGAAATAGAATGCATAGTCAGAATACTCAATGGCATGGAATCTGACTGGACAAAATGGAACAGTGCTCCCACTGGTATGTTGTTTTCATAGAACCGTGTGACCAGACAGGACCTGGGGAGGACATAAGGATTTGCACAGTGACTTAAGTGGATGCCTTGGGGCCAAAGGAAGTGATGTAAAGCTATTCCCAGCCACGTGGGAATATGTTTTCACAAAAGGCAAACTTATCAAGAGTTTGTACTTAGTAGTGATCGAAATGGTAACACTAGCAATGGCAGTGGAACGTCTACCTGTTTTCACAGTGATGTATAGAATAACATTTTAATGTGAAAATCTCCAGACTATTGACATGAGAGAAATGGAAACTTCCGAATATGACTTGTGGCTGCTATGGCTGACTTGAGAGATTTCAAAATCAGTAAAGTTCCGTCCATCTTCCTTGCCTGCCCCCAAAGATCAATAATTCAGTCGTGGTGCAAAGATCAGTAATTCAGTCATGTGGCTTATCCCAAAGGTATGAGGTAGTGCAATGCGTAAGTCCCTCCTTTCTTTTCACTTGCTACCTTTGTGTGTGTGTGTGTGTGTGTGTGTGTGTGTGTGTGTGTGCATTCGTGAGTCAGTTTTCACATTTCACCCTGGGCGTTACCTGCCAGGCCGGTTTTTCCTTTCTGTGAGTCTTGTTCTGTTAGACCAGAGGCTACATACCAGGCGAGGGGTGAGGATGCCTCAAGGTGCAGATCTACCTGTAACTCTAGCAATCTTCCACATAAATAATAGTCCATGGGAACATGGACCTTTGTTTCAGCAGCTCAGGAGAATTCCTTCTTAGCAGAGAAAACTCATTTGCTGGTGGCAGTGATTCAAGCTGCTAACTTCACAGATCATATTAGCAGAGCCAAATTCTTTCTCCATTATGGAGGTCAGAGGTGAGGCAACTGTGTTTACAGGGCAAAGCACTTTTATGGATACCCTTGGCTTTCTGCTTCCTTCTTTACAACCGATTAACACCCAAGGACCATTTCTTCAGGAAAGAAAAATTCATTTCCTCAGTTTAATTAACTTCGCTGGCTCAGTATTCACCACAGCCTGCCTGAACCCAGACAATGACTTGAGACTTGAGATTCAGGGTTGTGTGGTCAGAATAAGACCTGGACTTAACCCTTGGCTGGCAGGCGTAAGGACTTCTGAATGCTGAGTAGTGTATCCAGTAGACATGATTTTTGGAGAGCCTGAAACTTTTCGCTAGTTTGACATTTTGCCTTGACTTCATGGTCAAAGTGCATTTGTTGACAGCATGGGTTTTATTATTGTTAATTCTAATACACTGTGGAGTACTTCTTTCTGACTCATTCTTTGAACAATTAACAAATAAATGTTTATTGAGATTCCAGAGAGCATGGTGTACTTCCTATGTTTACTAAGTTGCTGTAGATTTAGGTAATCATATGCTTTTTTTTTTTCTCTTTTATTACAGCTCTTCAGTATGACATGGTAGGGGGCAATAAAGTATAATGGTTAAGTGCATGAATGCTGAGCTGAATTGCCTGAGTTCAAACTTAGCTCTGACATTTCGTAGCTGTGTTATCATGGGCAAGTTAATGAACTCTCTGTGCCTCTGTTTCTTCATATGTAAAATCAGGAATAATAACAGTATTGGCTTTTTAAAGTGGAAAATGAATTAGCAATGTAAAACAGAGCAGTGCTTGGGTCCAGAGTAAGCTCTTCTGATGCTCACTCACAGGGAGCATTTATTAAAGAACATCCCTGAGGAAGGATCATCATTTCATTGTAAACTTTTTACAATTAATTGTCCTGTCAACTCTCATTCGTCTATTACCTGTTTTGTGCAAGGCATGGTGGGTGCTGGAACCACAGAGGTGAATCCTACACAAACGCTACTCTGAAATCATTTGGGAATTTTGTGAATGCATCAAGGTTGTGTGATGAGCCGAAACCGGTTTGGCTCAATGGATAGAGCTTCGGCCTGTGGACTGAAAGGTCCCAGGTTCGATTCCAGTCAAGAGCATATACCTTGGTTGTGTGTATATCCCCAATAGGGGGTTGTATAAGAGACAACTGATCGATACTTCTCTCTCATCAATGTTTCTAACTATCCCTCTCTCTTTCTCTCTGTAAAAAATCAATAAAATATATTTTTTTAAAAGGTTGTGTGATTAGTTTATATATGAAGAAGTCACCTACTTACACCAGTCTGGCTGTGACTGAGTCAGGACCCCATCCATCCCAGGGTGATACGAAGTGTCACAGTGCCCTGATACCCAATTCATTATTTCCTTTAAAGCTTTCTGAATGACCTAACCTTGCCAGTGATCTGTGCTCCTAGAAAAAGCACAGGACACAGGAGAGGAAACAATTCCCAGTGACCTTGAAAAAGCACCTTGAAGAAGGTGTTGTCTGTCACTGACTCTAAGATGCACATTCCCCCCCATCTTTTGACTCCTTTCAAGTCGGATGCAGTGAGAAAGTGTTGCCATTGCCCAGGCATGTGAACTGGTCTCAGCCGCTCAGCTGACACTTAACTGAGTTAACGTGCACTGTCCGTACCACAGGGTTTGAAGTGCATCGTCATCAAAATGTCTTCCAAATGATTACATTATGATTTAGATAGAAATGAAGTTACTGTACATACAGAAAGGCACAAAAACAGAGCCCTGCAATATATGATTAAAAAAATTATGCTTACTGCCGAAAACCGGTTTGGCTCAGTGGATAGAGCGTCAATCTGTGGACTAAAAGGTCCCAGGTTCAATTCCGGTCAAGGGCATGTACCTTGGTTGTGGGCACCTCCCCGGTAGGGGGTGTGCAAGAGGCAGCTGGTGGATGTTTCTCTCTCATTGACGTTTCTAGCTCTCTATATCTCTCCCTTCCTCTCTGTGAAAAATCAATAAAATATATATATTTTCTTAAATTATGCTTACTAAGTCTAAAAGAGAGCTTTCATTAAACATAAGATTCTAAGTGCTAAGAAAGCGTGTGTCATAGTATAGTTGGCCATTTTTTCTTGTTTCATAAAATAATGTTTCTTGGTATTTAAAATAATGGTTTATTTTACAATTAAAAGCTTCTTAGATTCAATGAAAATAGTACATTTTAAAGCTTGAGAACTAATTAGAAGCTCCTAAAACACTTTTCACATTTTTTTCCAGCATTCCAAATATTCAATTTTTGGTAGAACCAAATTCTATTTACATTCACATTTGGTTGATTTTTAAACTCATCTCATTGTTAAACCTAATGACATTATCTTGAAAGAAATATGTTATTCTTATAACATAGAATGAAGGTTTTGATGTGCTAGTCAGATGGTTTAAACACGCATTACAATAAACCCATAACTATTAAAGTGGGGAAATATGCTTGAGCATTTATTACCTAAAAGTGTTTTACAACAGAATGCAGACATGTACAGGATCCCTTAGGGGACAAACCCCGCGACCCCCACTCCTCCTTTTAGATGAGGTTTCACCTGCTCAGATCTGTTGTTTCTTCCCAGCCACTGAGCCATTTCCAGACTTCGCTTTCAAAAAATTCACATGGAAATATCCTGCCCAAACTGACTTCTAAGAGAGCTGCACCAACTTAGTGTTTGACTCTCCAGTGCCCATAATTCCCATGCTCATTTCCTTACTAAGGGATGGAAAGTTTGATGCCCTACTTTGGCTGTGACGACTGACCCTCTGAGGTTGCCAGACTTTTCATGAATTCTTACCAACATTTTGACACAATAATTTTGGAACTTGGGTCTAATTTTAGTCTAGGGTAATCATTATCAAAATTGGTACTTGTCCTTCAATCTACCTTCAGTTTGTAAGCCCAGTCATACATCTTCTTTGATTCAATGGAGCATCACTTTCACATATGGCCAGGATTCTTGTTCCAACAAGAGGAAGAAATTCTATCAGCAAGTGACACTTCCCCACTTTGCACTTCCTACTAATTATGGCTTTGTTTTCAAGGTCCTATCACAAAGAGCAGCTCATTGATTTTTATTATTTTTGACATCCATTGGCTCCTATACAGAGTGAAGCTGGCAGGTGCCAGAGGGTTAGAATTGCAGAAATTAATTAACAAAGACTGAAAGCTCTAATTAGCTGATACTGTTGCTATCTTTCTTTTTCTCATTTAACCAGTTCAGAGTGGGTCTAAGACTCTTCAAACTGGAGGCAGGGAAAAAGCAAGAGCTGAATGTTCAAGACACAAGAAATCCAAGTACTAGGCCTTGGGCAAGCGAAGAACACGTGGCTCATTTTCTGTCATTTTCCAACTGTACCACTATCAGGAGTGAACAAATGAATAAGATTTAGAAAACCCATAGATTAGTTGGTTCCCAAATCACTTCCAACTGGTGTCTATATTTAGCTGATTCCAGATAGAAGTTGGCATTTAAAAGCTTGACTGGAATCCCTTTGCATCACAACCATTAAAATTAGATTTCAATGCCCCATGGAAGTCCTCTGCTCTGTGAAGATGTAGCACTTTGCTGATATTCTTTAAACATCAAACCAGATAGAATCTATTATTGTAGATTGCACTATTAAGTCCATATCTGTTCAATTTCTATCCTGGGATAGAAAAGTAGTACTCTCCAACTATTAGTGGCACTATAAGTTGGCGTGATATTTCTCTTTCTTTTTAAAACAATCTTTCCTAAAAGCAAGGTAGCTATAGGCATAAGATGTCATCAAATGCACATACAATTTGACCAAGATTTCTGCAAGTATTTTGTTCAAGGAAATAATAGGAAATGTAGGCAAAAATGTATCAACAAAGAAGTCTATTGTAACATTGACTTACAGTACTGAAATATTAGAAAAACCTAAACATACCAAATACTTTGCTATTATACAACCCACAAAAGTGATGTCAGAATATTTGACATAGGAAAATGGTTACCTTTGAAATTAAAAAACCATGTTCATGTCTCAGAACTATATACTGTTATTCTAATTCTTAATATTTGTGTACACTTATAGCAGTTAAGAGGGGTAGAATTACAGTATATTTTAATTTTCATCCCTGTATGTTTATTTTTCAAATTTTTTACATTGAACAGCTACCACTCTTGTAATCAGAGAAGGTACATTAAAGGCTTTACAAAAGAAAGCAATTCCTTGAGGCATAAAATAATTGTTGAAATTCAAAGTTTATCAAATCAAGCCCTTATTGTTCCTAATAGTTCAGTTAAAAAGAAACTGTGATTTGTTGAGGACTTGCCATATGATCGGCACTGTACTAGGACATTTTGCATATATTACCTCACTTAATCATCACAATAGTCCTGAAAAGTAAATACTATTATTCTTATTCTTATGTGAGAGGATAAAAAACTAAGAGAACTTAAGTAGCTTACGTTATCTTAGTTCAAAAAACTATAAATGACAGAGTCAAAAGGTTAGAATGCAGAATCAGGTCTTATTCATTTGTTCACTCCTTGATTTATTCATATTTATAAAAGCCTAAGCGATGTCTCACCATTTGACCACCAGACTGGTAGCTATGACGCATAATAACCACCAGGGACCAGACACTCTGATCAGTAGCTATGATGCACACTGACCACCAGGGGGAGACGCTCAACACAGGAGCTGCCGAGCTGCGGTGACTTGGCAGCTGCATTTCTCAGGTGTCTTAACAAGCAAGAATTTACAGAAGCCAATTAGCAATCAGGGTTAAAATTTCAATCAGCAGTTTTCATATAAGATGGATGCTTCATAACCTGTTGTTTTTCTCCAGTCAATAATTTTCACTTTCCCATGTCAATAAATGCCTTTTTCCCCCTACTACTCAGTACATAGTCAAATTTTCCCAATTAAGACAAAAATGTCTTTTACATCTAATTTCTCCAAAATTTTTTACATTCCATCTCCTGGTTATGTCGTTCATACAGGTATATCTTTTTCTTTTTTTTTAATCTTTACCCCAGGAGATATTTTGTTGTTGATGATGATGATTTTTAGAGAAAAGGAAAGGAAGAGGGAAAAGAGAGAGAGAAAGAGAGAGATATCCATCAGTTGCCTCTGTATGCACCCTGACCAACCAAGGATCAAACGTAGGTATGTAACCTGACCAGGAATTGAACCCACAACTTTTTGGTGTATAGGAGGTGGCTCCAACCAACTGAACCAGCCAGGCACGGCTCCTTCATATATTTTTAACCCCGTATAGTCCCTTTCTTATTATTCTATTTTTTTTAATTTTTTTTAAAGAATTTTTGTCAGATTATTTGAGCCTAACTGTTGACATATGCCAGGAAGCAGAACCTCAACAAATTGAGATAATGCTCCTGAGAAATGGCAGGTTTACATTTGTATTTATACATTGCAATCAAAGGAAAGGGACATGGGGGGGGGGGGGGGCAATGGTAAGATTTGTACACATGGCCGAAGCCGGTTTGGCTCAGTGGTAGAGCGTCGGTCTGCGGACTGAAGGGTCCCAGGTTCAATTCCGGTCAAGGGCATGTACATTGGTTGCGGGCACATCCCCGGTAGGGGGTGTGCAAGAGGCAACTGGTCGATGTTTCTCTCTCATCGGCGTTTCCCTTTCTTATTATTCTAACTTGATGAAAAGTACTGGCCAGCTGTTCTGAAGAACAGCCCACCTCCTCTCTTTGCCTGGTTGCTTACTTGTGATGTTATTTTACTTGTTGCTCGCTATTCCAGCAAACTAGAAATCTCACTGAAGATGTGATAGAAGCAAGTCAAACATTTTGGGCTAGAATATGTACTTCACCTTGCTTCTCATCAGAATACACCCTTGGTGATGGTCAAATTGACCCCTGGACAGTGGGGGATTTTTACAATGGAGTGGGAAGTGTGAATGCAACTTGGCCACCTTAAAGGAAGAGGAATGGGGAAACCTAGCAGCAGGCAGTGGAATGCAAAGGGCATCCAAGTGTGCTGGTCTTGTTCTCACTATTAGGGAAAGAAAAAAAGAAAAGAAACACACACACACACACACACACACACACACACAAAAGTACTTAAGCTGAAACCAGTTTGGCTCAGTGGATAGAGCGTCGGCCTGCGGACTGGAAGGAAGGTCCCAGGTTCAATTCCAGTCAAGGGCATGTACCTTGGCTGCGGGCACATCCCTGGCAATGGGTATGCAAGCAGCAGCTGATCAATGACTCTCTCTCATCGATGTTTCTAACTCTCTATCCCTCTCTCTTTCTCTTTGTAAAAAAATCAATAAAATACATATATTTTTTTAAAAGTACGTGGGCCCTCCATGGCTCTTGGGGATAGACATTTTACAAATGCACGTTTCCCTTTATACAGCTGAGCTGAGCTGAGCCCACACGGTCCTCATTCTACGGAGAGACACTGTCACCCTCCTCTGTACAACCTGGGAGAAGACGCAGGGGATGGCGAGGAAGCATCGTGCTTGCCTTCACCCCTATTCTTTCTAGCAGCCTTCTTCCTGTCTCCGGCCACAAGAGGAGCTACTGCCTAGCAGCCGTTCTTCCGGGAAAGAACCTTTCGGGAGGTGAATCTTGTCCCATCCGGGGTCCCGTAGCCAGGTTCCCAGGCAGGGCGAACGGTACGTCTGCTCTTTCTCGCGAGCACGAGGAGGCCCCGCCCCGCTCTCCTCCTCCGGCCCCGCCCACTCCACCTGCGCACGCTACGCTCCGACAGTTCCGGGGGGCTCGCGGCAGGTGGCGCTGTCGGCGGCGTCGCTGGGGCCCCGGCTGCCGCGGAGACGATCTCCCGGCGGGCAGTGCGGCCCGGCTCCCCGGCGGCGGCGAGTGCCACGTCCCAAGTGCTGAGCGGAGGAGCGCAGTAGCGGGCGGTTGGCGGGGGGCGGGGAGCAGCGCGGAGCCCGGCCCGGCCACTCGCATCGCCCGCCGCCATGGGCTCTTCGCAGAGCGTCGAGATTCCCGGCGGCGGCACGGAAGGCTACCACGTCCTGCGGGTAAGAGGTCCGACGGCGGCCCGGGAGCGGCGGGCGGGCAGGACCCAGGCGGGCCTTCCCCGAGGCTGGCAGGCCCGGCCTCCCGGCGCAGCGGCGGCCGCGGGCGCTGCGGTGCGGAGGCCGGTGCTGGGCTGCCCTCGCGTCCGCCGGCCCGCGGCCCCGGGCCCGGGTCCCCCCGCCGCGGCGGGAGGTCGGGCCGGAGCGGAGACGGCGTCCGGGCCACTTCGCCGGGGAACAAACTTGGCTGCTTTTCCTCCTCGGCGCGGCGTTCTCGGCCCCCTCCCCCGGAATCCTTAGCGCCCGAAGTTAAGTTAATGGAAGGGCAGGGGGCAAACTCTGCCAAGAGGGGACGGAGGCTGTCTCTGGAGCTTTTCCGGGAAAAGGAAGCCTCGGCGGAGGATGCGACGGCAGGTGTCCCTGCACCTCGGCGCCGCCGCCGGTCCGCAGAGGCCGGGACGGCAGACGGGACGGAGCGAGGAGGGGGTCTGGCGGCCTGAGCGGACTTGAATTTGACAGTCGTTCCCCCCCCTTCCCCCCCCCCCAACCCTCTCTCGTGTCGCTCCGCACCTTCCCAGTCCTCCCCTTCCACACCTCCCGGCCGGGAACTTCCGTTCTGCTCTTCCTGAGCCTGCTCAGGGCGTGGTGGAGATTTAAGGTTCAGAGCCTCAGTGGGGTGAGAGGAAAAGGAGAGAGGGGAACGTTAAAAAAAGAAAAGAAAAAGAAATGTAGGTAAACAAAGGAAAGCACCAGTCACCAGGATGCAGGGAAACACAGCACCTCAGAAGGCGTTAGCTGCACCCCTGCTTGGGGAGAATGCAGCGTGTCCTCCTCTCCTCGTGGAGCTGGTCTGGGAGAAGCATTGAGGGTGGTGGCCTGGGACCCCTGCGTGGGGCAACGTGATCGTCCACAGAGGGGCCCCAGTTGTAGCGACCTTTCGGGGTGCAATAGAGCACCACTAGGTATTGGCTTCTCACGGGCAAGAAAGGGCCTTTTTCACTGAACGTGAGAAAGTGCATTTCCTGGTGCTTCGTCACCTTCGGGCTTACGGCCCATTTTTAGGCAGACACACACCCTCAAAAAGTACCCACATATCTGTGTGACAGGGCTGTGATCAATCACCTTTCTGATCTTACGGGTTATTGTACCCAGTCTCTCCACTGCACTAGAAATCCCTCTTGAAGCCGCACGCTGACTGGAAAAAAAGATTTTCGCAGCAAAAGCAAGAGAATCTATTAATAAATCACATTATCTTCCTTTTCCTTCAGTTAAGCCAACCCCCGCGGACTACAGAGATAGGGGAAATGGGAGAAGTGTCAGATTCCAGATGTGAAGTGCACGTTATTATCTGGTTTGATTTTGAGTTTTCTGCTCTTGGCTGTGTTATTCAGTGACTGATTGTAGCCATGAATCCTTGGGGATTTGTGATTTTTTTTTTTTAATACGTGCAATTAGTAAAGCACAGTGTTAATGAGTTTAAAAGGTCTCCTAGAAAGCTGTACTCATCAAAAGGATTCCAATTCTGTGGCTTATGTTAATAACTTCATTTGCCATAAAACAAATTGAAGTGTATTTTTTTCACATAGGTGCACCTCAGTAAATAGGCACTCATACATATTCTATAGTTCAGATGTTATTAATCTGTGAATCTGATTTTTATTCTTTTATATATATATGTATTTTTTTTTTATTGATTTTTTTACAGAGAGGAAGGGAGAGAGATAGAGAGCTAGAAACGTCCATGAGAGAGAAACATCGACCAGCTGCCTCTTGCACACCCCCTACTGGGGATGTGCCCGCAACCAATGTGCATGCCCCTGACCAGAATGGAACCTGGGACCTTCCAGTCCGCAGACAGACACTCTACCACTGAGCCAAACCGGTTTCAGCTGAATCTGATTTTTAAAAGCACTAGGGACAACCTTTGTTTTCTATCTGCATCTGAAGCAGTGTTGCAAAAGATTAAGTAATTCTTATTTTGTTCGAGTTTTATAAGAGGGAGCTTTAAAATAATAATCATCTAATTTAGGGTAATTTTTTAAAATCCTCACCCAATGACATACTTAGAGAAAAGAATGTAGAAAGAGAGAAGGAGAGAAACATCTATATGAGAGAGAAACTAATCAATTGCTCTCTGTACTTGCTCCAACCACCAGGGATTTAACCCAAAACCTAGGTATGTGCTCTGACCAGGAATCAAACTAGCAACCTTTTGGTGCACAAGACTATGCTCATCCACCTGAGCCACTTAGACCAGGCAGAGAATTTTTTAAATGTTTCTAGTATGTAACTGCTCTGCCCCGGATTCTGTAATTGGTATTCTTATCTTTGTTTTCAAAGTGGCAAGTACTATGTTAAATCCCAACATATAAAAAGATCTTCCTTTCATTTGTTACTACCCATCACGAATTCGTGCATGGGTGGGGACCCTCTAGGTGGCCTTCAGGAATCAGGTGAAACCTGCGTCCAGCGCCACCTGCAGCTCCTACCTGCCGCCCCTGCTCATCCCGGCCCCCTGTGCCTGCCGCAGGCTCGTGCCCAGTCAGGCCCAACACAGAGGCTCTTGTGCCGCTGCAGCAGCAGCATTTGCCAGCCATGAGCCCTGCATCTTATTGCCTCCCAGGGGGCGAGGCCTGCGGGATTCAGCTGAAGCTGGCTCCGACATCCCACCGGGGGTCCTGGATTGGTCCTGGATTGCGAGGGCACAGGCCGGGCCGACCTCGGGAGGCTCCAGGCCGGGTCCGGCCCATCTTGCTCTGTCCCCACTGGCCAGACCCCAGCAGTAAGCTAACCCACCAGTCGGGGCAGCTGCCCCCTGGTGATCAGTGCCCGTCATAGTGAGCGGTTGAGCAGCCTTAGCATATTATTAGGGTATTACGCTTTGGTTGTTCAATTGTTCTGCTGTTTGGTCTATTTGGATATTATCCTTTTATTATGTAGAATTGCCTAAATGTACAGCAGTATATTCCACCACTGGATTACTGAGCTTGTAAACCAGAGTATATATGGCAGGTTAACCCTGCAATAAAATCAGTGTTCAACAAGACCTAGAATGATTAAATTAGAAGTTTCATTAACCAATTCCTGGCCATTTCCTTGTTAGTAATAAAAACTTATATGACTGGATTTTGAAATACTAATTTTAGTGACAGCCACATTCACTGCTGTTTTTATTATTACTTTAAAGCTCCTATAGTTCAGATTGAATTTTACAGTTTTTCCATTTTTCCATAGTCATTGTTAGATTCTTCTTTAAAAAATCTTTAGGGATAACCTTGAAATGTTTCCAAATTTTCTGCTTTGAATAGTGTATTTTCCTTTTTATGTTTTATATTTATATTTATATTTCATGTTTGATCCTATTTTATGACCCACTCCCTGTTCTGGAAGTAACCATCATAAATTATTTATTTATTTATTTATTGTTAATCCTCACCTGAGGATATTTTTTTCCATTGATTTTGTTTGTTTAATACATTTTTATTTCCAAGAGAAGGGGAGAGAGAAATATCAATGACGAGGGAGAATCATTGATTCACTGCTCCCTGTGTGCCCCCTCCCTCTTTGGGGATCTAACCCAAACCTAGAGCACGTGCCTGACCCGGAATGGACCTATCACCTCCTGGTTCAGAGATTGAAGCTCAGCCATACCAGACAAGCTCCATTGCTTTCTAAAGAGAGTGGAAGAGAGGGAGAGAGAAAAAAGGAAAAATCACTATGAGAGAGACACATTGATTCTGCCACATGTGCCTTAGCCAGGACCAAGGTCTGAGATCGAACCTGCAAACCAGATATATGCCCTTGATCAGGAATCAAACCCACAACCACGGAGCAAAACCAGCCAGGGCAATAGATAATTGCTTATGTATTCTTTCAAAAATGTTTGATATACCCTCCTCCCTTTTATTCTTTCTTTCTTTTTTCCTTTTACAACTGTTGGAATCATGTGATAGAGACTGTTACCTTGTACTTCTCATTTGATAACCCACCTGCCTTCTTTCCATAGCAGCACATAGATCTGCCTCTTGTTTCACTTAGCTTCAGAGCAGACTCTTGTACCATATTTTGGTTAAGCAGCACCTTCTGGTGTTGGGCATTTAATTTTTCTATTCTTTTGTTATAAGTACATATCTACAATTTAAGTCCTACCTTTTGATTTCACTTAAAATGTATTTTCCCAAATTATTATATTTTAATATTGTGTAATATATAAACATTGAATAGTATAAAATGAGGCGACAGGTTGTCAGAGTTTTTTATTTTTTTACAGCAAACTTTACTTTCAACATATTTTTAATTTTATGGATTTTTTCTAGGAAGCTGCTATGTAATGATGGGTTTTTATTTCCTTTTAGAATTTTATTTCAGATTGTTTCATATGTTACAAGTTACATCATGGGTTGAGTATGAGGAGAATGTGCTCTTTGGTAGAACATCTATAATAATAAAAGAGTAATGCCAGTATGCCTATGAGACCGATGTCCGGGCGAAGCCTGGGCTGTGAGGGGGGAAAGCCCAGCTCCCAGGTGCCTGCTGGTGGCCGAGGGAAGCTGGTGCCAGCAGCTGTGGGAGAAAGGCCTGCTCCTGCACAGGCTTTGTGCATTGGGCCTCTGGTTGAGAATGATGGTTTAGCAGGGAGGCTGGAACTCTTTTAGTCTACTAAAAATTATTTACTACACTACTGTGTCAAGTCCCAAATTGGGATACTGTGCCCTTTCAGATGTGGAAGAGCTCACTAACTCCAAAAGTTTATCTTTTATAACTGAAGGTTTTAGAGTTTATTTTTATTACATCACATTTCCAAATCTTTTCCTATCGTTTTACGTGTCTAGTTGAAATGAATCCTCATTTGGGTGTTACTTGATTGATTGATTTTTTTAGTCTTATGTAACATCTCTACTATTTTTAAAAACATTACAGAAGTGAGGGTGTTAACATTAAATTGAGAGTTAGAGGAGATGATGGTGTAGACAGAAAGTCTTTCAAAGGGACTTCCCTATCTTTTATGTGTGAGGAAGGAATTGATGGTGCAGTAATAAAGAGAAGACACTTTCCACTGAGCCAGTTTTATGGAAACATCTCCATAGTTAGGAAACTTAAGATAATTCATATACCAGCTAGAAACTTGGGGTAAATATATTTTTGTATATCACCTTATAAAATACCTGGTCTGAAAATGTCCATGTTCTGAAAGTAGCCTTGTAATTTCCTTTGTTACTTTAAGGTAGCAGTTCTGAATTCCCCATTAAATAAACCAGTGCAGTTAAGAGAATGCCACCACCACCTTCCCCTGCCTCCCCCAAATTCTTCTTCCCTTCAGCCCTGCTGTCCCTCTGTCCTTCAAGTCAAGATGTGACCCAAATCTAGTATAAAGTGTTATACTTTTAATCCCAGGAGAAGAGATGGATGTTTCACTGGAAAGTAACCAGTATAGAACTATTAGATCTATACACAGATTCAGGCTAAATCTGGTAAAACTTTCTAATGATTGAGGAACAGAAAGTGAGGTGAGAAAGTCAAAAGCTTAATTCTGCTGCATATACCAAAACGTATCTGTTCTGCTGTTTAGTTTGGGGCTGTTACAAATAGTACTGCTCTGAACATTATACTGTATGTATTGGAGAGCATGTATACCCATTTCTATTGGGCATACTAAAGAGTGGAATTTTTGGTCAGAGGTGTGCATATTTAAATATTAATGGATATTGCCAAGTCGTTGACTAACTTAACATTCCCACCATCAGGTTTCTGATCGTTCCATATCCTTATTAATATCTAGTTTTTTCCATCTTTTTTATTTTGACCATTCTGATAGGTGTATAGTGGTATGGCGCTGTGGTTTTAATTTGCATTTCCTGATGACTATTGAACTTGAGTACATTATCATATTCATTGGCCACTTCAGTATCCTTTTTTGTTTAGAGTCTGCTAAAATGTTTTCTCCATTTTTAGCAGCTTTATTGAGATTTAATTTATATACCATTAAATTCAACATTTTAAAGTATACAGTTCAGTGGTTTTTGTAGTATATTTACAAAGCTGTACTACCATCACTAGTATCTAATTCCAGAACCTTTTTATCACAGAGAAAGAAACTGTCTTCTTATTAGCAGCTACTCTCCCTCCTTCCTACTCTCAGCCTCTGGCAGCCACTAATCAACTTTATTTTTCTATGGATTTGCCTTTTCTGGACATTTAAATGGGATCTTACAATGTATGGTCTTTGTGACTGGCTTCTTTTACTTAGTATAATGTTCTCAAGGCTCATTCATGTTCTATCATCTATCAATACTTGGTTCCTTTTTTTCCCCAAGTTATATTCCATTTTATGGGTATTCCACAATTTGTTTATCTGTTTAGCTGAGGAATATCAGCTGAGTTTCCATTTTCTGGCTCTTATAAATAACACAGCTATTAAATTTGTGTACAAGTTTTACATGGACATGTTTTCATTTCTCTTGGCTATATGGGAGTGAAATTGCTGGGTCATATGATTACTGTGTTTAGCATTTTGAGGAATTGCCAAACTTTTACACAGTGGCTGCACCATTTTACATTTCCACCATCGGTATATGTGGGTTCCAGTTTCTCCACATTATTTATTGTCCATCCTCGTTACTTTTTATTAGCCATTCTTGTAGATATGAAGAAGTATCTCATTGTGATTTTATTGCCTATCTTTCTTAATGATTTACAGTATTCTAAATTTGTTCTGAATATAATTCCTTTTTGAATTTGTATTTTCTACTTGTCATTTGACTTGCAGAAGTTTGTAGTTTTAGTCTAATTTAGCTTATCAATTTTTTTTTAGTTTACATTTAGTACTTTTTTGTGTCCTATTTAAGAAGTCTTCATACTTGAAGATCTCAAAAATATTCTGTGTTTTTCTCTAAAAGTGTTATTGTTTTGCCTTTGATCTTTAGATCCACCGTCCATCTGGAATTGATTTTTTTAAAATATATTTTTATTGATTTTTTACAGAGAGAAAGGGAGAGAGCTAGAGAGCCAGAAACGTCAATGAGAGAAAAACACCAACCAGCTGCCCCCTGCACACCCCCCACCGGGGATGTGCCCGCAACCAATGCACATGCCCTTGACCGGAACCGAACCTGGGACCTTTCAGTCTGCAGACCAACGCTCTACCACTGAGCCAGACCGGTTTTGGCTGGAATTGATTTTTGAGAAACAACATTTAAAAAATAATTTTTCTTCCCTTCCTAGCTGGCTAACATTTTGTGTTTTTTAATGTGTGAGAGATAATTAATACATGGTTAGAATAATAATGTAGTGTCCAGGAATTAGTTAGTTATAAAGATTTATCTTCAGGTGGTGATTGAAAAGTTAGAAAGATGAGCTTCAGATTTTTAGGACTCCTGTCATATGTCAGAGACTTAGCTAAGCATTTCAGTACACTCACTCAGTTGCTACAATTTTCTTGTAAAGTAGATGGCATTATCTCTTACTTGCAGATGAGAAAACTGAAGCCCATAAAGATAAACTTTCCTAAGCTTACACTGCTAATTAGTAGGCAAAACCATTCCTCAAAACCAAGTCAGTCTAGCTCTAAAACTCTGTTATCTTCTCATTGTACATTTTTCCCCCCCAAAAAATATTAATGATTTCAGAGAGGAAGGGACAGGGAGTGACACAGAAACATTAATGATGAAAGAGAATCATTGCCTCCTGCATGCTGCCTACTGAAGATCGAGCCCCCAATCCAGGCATGTGCCCTTAACCAGAATCGAACCTGGGACCTTTTAGTACGCAGGCTGACACTCTATCCACTGAGCCAAACCATCCAGGGCTCACAGTACATTTTCTTTAAATCTTGCAAAATCTTATTTAACTTTCAAATTTAACCTCTTCATCTTAAATTTCTGTGATATTTGGCCCAAAAATAAGTGCTAAGTGGCCTGCATAACCATATGTGTTTATATATGTGTATGTATTTAATTAAGATGGTTTGAAGGAAGCATGATAAATAATCAGATCTCATCTGGGACAATTTGAAGTGGGAATCTGATGTTTGAGAGATTAGATGCCTAAGTGATTCTTATCAATGAATAATATTGCCAGAGAAACTTAACTATGTGGATGTTTCATTTGCTATGTTGTAGATCTTATTTTCCATGCTATGAAAAGTAGGAAATTTCCTGTAAGTGTATTAGGGTCAAGAGAGCATTTCCTAGGGCTCCCTCTGCTGGCTTCTTAGCAGTAATTAAGATACCTAAATACCAGAATTGTGCTTGTACTAATGATATAAATAAATTTGGGAAAGAAATTAATTTCAAGGTCCATTAGAAACAGGAGATTGATGTTTGTAGCAAATGAAAATGAAAAATTAGAGTTAGAGACATTTTATTTATTTTAGAATTCAAAGTTAGTTATTGAATCTTTTTTGAGTTATGGGGAACTGGTATTGAAGACTTTGCGTTTCAAACAAATGGTAGTAAAACTTAATACTTGAAGGATGGCATAAGATTCTGTATGTGAGACCAACTTTCTAAGTTGGTGATGACATTTCAAAAAGCATCGTCTTTAGCCTTTTTTAACTAAAAGATAAACTTTTGGCAGCCTCAGTGGAGAAGTGTGAAATTGATCAGTGGACATGTTAGATTCTAAATAAAATAGAATTACTAGGTAATGGACCTTATTAAGTGAGAAATTTCACTCTGAGGGAGCTTCTAGGGCTTACTGGTATGCTAATGATCTTCACACCTGAAGCGTTTTGCATGTAATTGATAAGATTCTAATAGGCATTTCATACCTGGCAGATCTTTATTTTTTTCCCAGCCAGCTGTGACTTGACCTCACTTTTCTTCTTCTTGTAGATCCAAGCTGCCACCATTTTCCTTTCAGAGTTGCCATTTGAGGAGAAATCTATCTGCCATTTCAGGTTCTAGACATTTTGCTTGACAATATAGGGTGGGACAAAGGGTTTACAGTTGTTCATATGGAAAGTTATACAATTCTCCTATATAATGAAAAACTAATAAGCAAATTGACCAAATAACGGAACAATGTTTGCTATGACGTGCACTGACGGGGGGGGGGGGGGGGGGGGGGGGGGGGGGTAGAGGTTGCAAACGTTCAATAGAGGAGCTGCCCCCTTGTGGTCAGTGTGCTCTCAAGGGGAGCACCACTCAGCCAGAAGCTGGGCTCACGACTGGTGAGTGCAGCAGTGGTGGCGGGAGCCTCTCCCACCTCCACTGCAGGTGGGCCGTAAGGAGTGAGGGGTCCTGGACTGCGAGAGGGCACAGGCTGGGCTGAAGGACCCCCCCCTCCTCCCCCCAGTGCATGAATTTCGTGCACCAGGACTCTAATAATCTATATTAATAAATGGCCCGCCATGACGCTATCATGACCAAAGGAGCAGCAGCTCTCGAGGCAGGGTGCAAGCTAGAGCAGCGGAGGGCAGGGCAGCAAGCTACCAGAGGTTGAGGGCTATGACTGGTGGAGAGCCATGAGCAATGGAGGGCAGGGCACAAAGAGTGACGAGGCCAGCTGAGACAAGAGGAAGCAAGCTACTCATGCGCACTGGGCCTCTAGTCTATACTAATAACCGAGGAATATCAAAATTGTCCAGGTCACTGTCACAGTAACAATAATGACCAACAGGCTGCCTGGGGTGACCAGGCTGGCAGGGGGTGAGTAAGGGATGGACAAACAGCTGGCAACAGGCTGCATGGAGTGACCAGGCCAGTGGGCGGAGGGGGGAGGGCAATTAGGGGCGACCAGGCCGGTGGGTGGGGGCAGTTAGGGATGACTAGGCTGGCAGAGAAGGACATTTGGGGTAACCAGGCCAGCAAGTGGGGGGTGGGGTAGTTGGAGTGACCAGATTGGTAGGGGGGCAGTAAGTCGCAGCCAGGCCGGCGGTGGGGGGGCAATTAGGAGTGACCAGGTTGGCAGGGTGGGGAGTTGGGGGCGACCAGGCCAGCAGGCAGAGGCGGTTAGGGGTGATCAGGCTGGCAGGGGGCGCAGTTGGGGGCGATCAGGTAGGCAGGCAGGTGAGCAGTTAGGAGCCAATGGTCCCAGATTGTGAGAGGGATGTCTAAGGGGTCCCAGATTGGAGAGGGTGCAGGCTGGGCTGAGGGGGATCCTCCCACCCCCACATGAATTTTATGCACTGGGCCTCTAGTTAATTAGGAATAAACTTTGTTTCATATACTCACAACTCTAAACCTACTTTTGCCCCACCCTGTATGTAGACTATAATAGCCCCCATTTAAGAAAACTTGAGTATACAGAAACTAAACAAATACATATTGACTATTTTTATTAAAGGTAATACTTTTAAATCTTTTTGGTAGTTTAACTTAAAAAATTATTAAGTCTCACATTTGCAGGGAAATTTGCATAAAGCAAAATCACAGTTTTACTAAGTTAAACATTGAAGCATCCTTATAATGGACAACTAACTATTCCTTATTGTGATAAATGGGGAAAAAATAGTTTTATTTCTTCAGAGGCAATGATAGTATAATTTGGCTTTAAATAAGGTAATACTAATCCAAGAGGCCAGGTATTAAAAGGACATTCTGGGAACAATCTGTGTTCAATTTTGAAAGCATCAAAATTTGTTACTGTGTAAATTGCTATAGATTTATGCATGGATGAATGTATGTATCTGTTATTTCCTTAGCCTCAGAATTGATTATTAAAACTCTTTAGACTTAGAATAAATCAACCTACAAATCTCAATTCAAACTTTGTTTTCATAGAATAGATTTGACGGTATTTAATAACATTAAAGCAGAATAACAATTCCTTAAAACATTATGAAAATATTATAGAGAGATACAAAGTAGATTATATTAACTTTTTGCTTATTTGCCATATTACCAATAATACCAGCTACCAATTTTATTATTTCAATTTCAGCAAATTTAATAAATTTAATCCATTTCAAAGTTGGGTGCTAAACATTTGAGTTGTTGAGAAGCTAAAAGTCCTAATTTTTCACTTAAAGTCATCTATAAATCTGGCTGCACTCTTTCTGGCAGCCTCCTTATTAGATTAATAGTTGTAAAATGTACTTTTGAATTTCACCTCTACCACCAGCCAGCTATGGCCCATAGATAAGTAACAAAATAGTTTTTTCACCTGTAAAATAAAGGACTTCTGATTTTCTAAACATGTAATTCTGTCCCACACCACCGTGTTGTCTAGCTATACTACCGTATATTATTATCCTCATTTTTCAGACTCCTTTTGGGTTTTTACTTGTATCATTTCTTCAACTTTAGATGTCCTTATCCTCTTGTTCATTTTCACCGTTGAAAGTTCTACCTCCGCCGAGACTGGGTTGGCTCAATGGATAGAGCGTCAGCCTGTGCACTCAAAGGTCCCAGGTTCGATTCCGGTCAAGGGCATGCACCTTGGTTGCGGGCACATCCCCTGTAGGGGGTGTGCAAGAGGCAGCTGGTCGATGATTCTCTCTCATTGATGTTTCTAACTCTCTATCCCTCTCTCTTCCTCTCTGTAAAAAATCAATAAAATGTATTTTTTTAAAAAGAAAGTTCTACCTCCTTTTTAAAGTACAATTCAAACGTTTGTGTGTGTGAAGCTTCTTCAATTGGAATTAATCTTTCTTTTAGAACTTTGTGCCTACATTTAACCCTTACTTTTTTGGTCTTATAGCACAGTTATAAGAAGACTATATGTCCTCTGTCTCCCCTTTCTTTTCTTGCCTATTTCTCCACAGATTATAAATGTTTTGACACCAGCCACATTGATCCTATATTAGTTTTGTAATTGAATTGTTCCTTGCTATGGAATAAATGCTCCCTAAATGTCACTTAGTTGTAATAAATAACTCTCTGTTGTGTCATGTGCTAAATGCTCGGAGGATTGCCCCGAAACCTGCCTCCAAAAATAGAAAGTGGTGGTAAGAGAATCATAGTGAGAAAGCCTCATATAGGAGGTGAACATAAGGAATGGGTAGAATTTAGAAAGCTGCAAGGGTATTTATTTTCTGGATTAGATGAAGAGAAATGAGAGAACTAGTTTGTAGCTATAATTTCTTTAAAATATATTTTATTGATTTTACACAGAGAGAAATTGAGAGGGATAGAGTTAGAAACGTCGATGAGAGAGAAACATCGACCAGCTGCCTCTTGCACACCCTCCACTGGGGATGTGCCCGCAACCAAGGTACGTGCCCTTGACCGGAATCGAACCCGGGACCTTTCAGTCCGCAGGCCGACACTCTATCCACTGAGCCAAACCGGTTTCGGCTGTAGCTATAATTTTTATTGATAAAATTAGTCTAGTTTTACAGAAAGAATGGGTATTAAAAATTTACTTATGATTTTTAATTAAGCTTTGTATTTTTCATATTGGCTTTTTTTTTTTTTTTACAGGTACAAGAAAATTCCCCAGGACATAGAGCGGGACTGGAACCATTCTTTGATTTTATTGTTTCTATTAATGGTTCAAGATTAGTAAGTTCAGCTTTTTGTACCTTTGTGTATAGTATTTTGTATCTTTTAAAAATAGAATTTTTGGTGTTTATTCATTAGTTACAAACAAAGTGTGTTATCAGTTTGTAAAAGTAATTATGTTAGTAAACGTATGAAAATGCCAAATATATAATAAAATACTATACTTGACACGCCAGCAATTATTTTAGGGGGTTAAAAATCACTGGAGACGTTTACTTTAAATGTTAAATATTTAAATTTTTATGCAGAAATAATATTAAAGCATTTGCTTTTTTTAAAGATGTCAAACTTTTGTAGGTAATTGATAAATGACTTTCAACTTGTCAGTTTCTTTGTATATAAGTAATGTTACTAGAACCAGATAGATGTGTTCCAAAAGTGCAGAATTAAAACCACTTTTATGTTGCTTTCAGTTTACCTATAATAAAGCTCTGTAGGAAGGAAATTATATAATTTCAGCAAAGGAAATTCTTACAACAATGGCTACTTGGTTGGCTTATCAACATCTTCTATATAATGGCCTTTTTTCATTTATGACTGTAATGAAATATTTAACACACTGCTTCCATTTTCTTTTTCCTGCCAGTTCCTACTAAATAACTAAACTGTATATTTAGGAGTAGAATTCAAATTAAACTTTAATGCCAGAAAATGTTTTAGATTTTAAAACCAAAGTCATACCAATCCTGTTATGTAATATGACTTCTTATGAAATAATTTGGTGTGTTTTCTTAATCAATAAAGCCCTAGATCACTTCAATCCATGTTAGGTTGCAAATTCCATAATCTGTAGTTAGCTATTAGAAAAAGTCAGAAGTTGTTGCTAACAAGAATTGTTTTTAACTTCTTAACATTCTTTTATTTGGAGGAACATTTGGATGTTAATGAAACCTTCGCCCGTAGAATGCTTTGTGTTCATTAATATTACTCCAATAGACCATAGGATGCTTAAATTAAGACAGTTAACATTGCATTTTTATTTATTAAGAAAAACAATTTTATGTATTCACAGAATAAAGACAATGATACTCTGAAAGATCTACTGAAAGCAAATGTTGAAAAGCCTGTAAAAATGCTTATCTACAGTAGTAAAACACTGGAGCTTCGAGAGACCTCAGTTACACCAAGTAACATGTGGGGTGGCCAGGGCTTGTTGGGAGTGAGCATTCGTTTCTGCAGCTTTGATGGGGCAAATGAAAACGTTTGGCATGTGTTGGTACGTATCACTTGTAAGCTGTTCCTTGCAGTTTAAAAAGAGTGTAGAAAGGTGTTCTACCAGCGGTTATCTCCAGTTTGGTTGAGATTGTAGGGACTTTTATTATTAGGCTATTTTTAGATCTTGAAAATCAGAATTCATTGCTGTTAAAATCTAGGTTATTTTTTTAAATGCATGAGATGAGGAAGAGAAACAAATAATTTATTCATTATGAGAAGAAATGTTAAAGGAAATAGCTACAGAAGTATTTTAAATATTTATTCAAGATTATGTGACATAAGACAATTACAAATGTAGTGGTTTTTAATTGCTCTAAGATTTGGAACGTTACTTTACGTATATTAATTTTGGGGGGTGTTTTTGTGTCACCGTAGGATGTAGAACCAAATTCTCCGGCAGCACGGGCAGGTCTCAGACCTCACAGTGATTATATCATTGGAGCAGATACTGTCATGAATGAGGTAATTCGTGTGTTTATTAAAGAAAATTATATAACCTTCTCTTATTAATGTTTAAGTCCATGAGTATATTTGCCTACTTTGCATTTAGAGTTGAAATTTAGGTCTTTGCCGGTCAAGATCACCCATGCTCGGGAGTTAAACAGAACATCTGGGCGGAGTCTCTTTAGTTTGGCTGTGCGGAGAAGCGCATACCGTACTATGTAGTCGTTCACAGATTTGTGTATGGTATATAAAAATCCTTAATGTACCTCAGGCTAAATGAAATCCTCGTTTTGGTTATTGATTTCATTTTCTCTTCCTAAAAAGAGGTCACAAAATTGGCTCAGCTATTTTAATTCTTTTCCTTGCTTGATGGCTAGAGAACGTATATATTGGTAAATCAAAAATGAGAGAAAAAATAAGGTGCCCAGATAACCAGGTCTTAATCATAGAGAGCAAAGGCAAAATACATAGGATTTGTGTGTAGAAGAGTTTTAACTAAAATTGCTTGACTAGGTCTTGTGAAATTGGACATGTAGTAAATAGGTCATTTATTAAATTAAACCTTGTTTGAATGTCAGTTTTAAGAAATGATTTTGATGTTTGGGGCTAGGCTCACAATCTGTGTCTATGTGTTTTGTTTTTTCCTTACATGAGGTTATTGATTTTAGATATAGAAGGAGAGAGAGAGAGAGAGAGAGAGAGAGGGAGAGAGAGAGAGAGAGAGAGAGAGAGAGAGAAAGAAAGAGAGAGACACATTGATATTGATGTGATAGAGAAACATGAATTGGTTGCCTCCTGTATGTGCCCCGACTAGGGATCAAACCCCCAATCTAGGTATGTGCCCTGACGAAATCAAACCTACAACCTTTTGACTTTTGGGTTCCAACCAACTTAGCCACCCAGCAAGTGTGTTTCTGTTTTTTTAAGTTTATAGGTAATTTTGATATTAGCCAGGTTTGAGACCCACTGTTCAGTAACATAAAAATATTTTTCTCCTGTGATGCTTTTGCAGTCTGAAGATCTGTTCAGCCTTATTGAAACACATGAAACAAAACCATTGAAACTTTATGTGTATAATACAGACACTGATAACTGTCGGGAAGTGATTATTACACCAAATTCTGCATGGGGTGGAGAAGGCAGGTAAGGTCAATTTTAGACTAAATTATAACTGCTTAAAATTAGATGTGTTATAAAAATTGATTGGTTCATGAGCCAAAGCTCAACTACTGAGCCACGCCAGCCAAGCAATAATTCTTTTTTTAAAGTATATATTTAGGAAGACTGGTATATAGACTATAGTCTTTTTTTTTTTTTTTTTTTTTTTTTTTACTGATCTAAGAGCTAATAGCCTTTCTTTGTTTTGTTATTTTAATCAAATAGTTCAGTTTTATATTATTTTCCTAATTCCCCTCTTCAACAATGGGACAATACAGTGTAACTTTATTTAGGTGCTGGGAAGATTTCTTAGACTTTGTGAAAATTGTTGGCTTTCAGAAATAGATAGGCTGATTTCAACCAAGAATTATACAAAATTACAATAACCATAAAACTCAATTTAGAAAGAGCATCAAGCCAAGCAGGTAGGCAGATTTTATAAAATCAGTTTTCTGGACTCTTTATCAAGTCAGTTCCGTAATTTCGGGGGGGGGGGGGGGAGGTGTTGATTTACATTGCTTTTTTTTTTTTTTTTTTTTTTTTTTTTTTACAGAGAGAAAGAGAGAGATAGTTAGAAACACCAATGAGAGAGAATCATCAATCAGCTGCCTCCTGCACACCACTTATGTGCCCGCAACCAAGGTACATGCCCTTGACCAGAATTGAACCTGGGACCCTTCAGTCCACAGACCGTCGCTCTACCACTGAGCCAAACCGGTTTCGGCTACATTGCTTTTTTAAGGTCTTTCAGCTGTTGCTTAAATTGTACAAATTTTTCACTATTTTGAAAGTCCTAAGCCTTTTTTTAATTTGAGGAATTATTAATCACTAGGGGCCCAGTGCACAAATTCATGCACCTTGAAAGGAACTGTGGGCCACTAGGCTGCAGTGGGCATAGGGGCGTCCCAGCGCATTCTCTGTGCCCTTCCTCAGCTCCTCCTGCCATGGACCCCAGCCCCTATCTGCCGGCAGCCCCGCTCCCACCACCACTGCTTCCATGCCTGATGGCGCCGACCCTACTCGCACCTGCTGACAGTGTGGAGTAATTGGGGCCAGCGCCAGCAGCAGGTGTGAGCGGGGCCAGCGCCGTCAGCTGGTGTAAGCAGTGGCTGCTGCCCCAATCACCCTTCATGAGCGGGGAAGTGGAGAAGCCCTCAGCCACCACTCACACCTGCTCATGGCCCCGAGTGATCAGGACTGGCACCAGGTGCTGACAGCGGGTGCAAGCGGTGGGGGACCACGGCGCCCAGGAGCAAAGAATTTTCAGAGGCTTGCTCTAATAACAGCAACTGGCACCCCGCCTTGGTCTGGCACCCCCACTCACCTGCTCCACCATAGCCGATGCCCACCATGTTCCACACTCTGCCGCCTACTGCCGATGCCTGCCATGTTCCATGAGTGGCCCCTGGTGGTCAGTGCATGTCATAGCGACCAGTTGTTTGGTTGTTCTGCTGTTCAGTCTGTTTGCATATTAGCCTTTTATTATATAGGATAGTAATTATTATAGGAAAGCTTAGGGTTTGGAAACTTCCAAGTGTTTTGTAAAAGTTTTGGCATTTGCTGGAAAAAGGACGACTTCGATGATGCAGGCAGAGAAAGCCTCTCTTTGCTCACACTATTACCTTTACCCACACTACCTCAGAGTCTATGTTGCACCAGAATGCTAAGTTGTTGCAATTTGAGAAAATGAGATAGAGGTCTCATTTTAAGAATCTGGTCCACCTGAGGCAATACTTTTTTTTAATATATTTTATTGATTTCTTACAGAGAGGAAGAGAGAGGGATAGACAGTCAGAAACATCTATGAGAGAGAAACATCGATCAGCTGCCTCCTGCACACCCCCCACCGGGGATGTGCCCGCAACCACAGTACATGCCCTTGACCGGAATCAAACCTAGGACCCTTCAGTCCGCAGGCCGACGCTCTATCCATTGAGCCAAACCGGTTTCGGCCTGAGGCAATACTTGATCAAGTTGCCATTGTTCATTGTCCAGGTTTATAATCACAGAAATATGATCTTAAGACATTCAAAGTCGACTAATTTCAGAGGGACTGCCACATACAAACTAAATTTGTAAGGAAGCTGCTGTATCTATTAGAATGGCAAATTTTCAGTTTATAAAGGAAACTAATAGTTTCTCCAGTTAGAACACTTATGTCTGATTAGTACCACAAGATTGCTTGGTGAGCATAGAATCAACATGTAAGGAAGAGGTTCTGCAGATGGGGAAGTCATCACTAGTTCTTTAATTTTTAATTACACTGCTGCATTCCTATTCTTGGTGTCCTCCTTTTCTAGACTCTGGCGATTGTTCCTTTTCTTTGGAAGACATTTTTCCTTTTGACATGACTTAGTGCCATTGATCAGCCATTGCTTTACATAGACCCATACATACCATTTTCCTGAGTCTACTCTCATTTGTTATGTATCTGCTTTTGATTTTTATTCCATCCTCTGAGGCTGACCACATTTCATTCATTATAGCATATTTCTCTTAGTTTCATTCTTAAGTTAGCTTTAAGTTCGCAGGACATCTTGCTGTTGCTTCAAGTGCCTCTATACCTCCACTTAGTTATTTTGATTAATAAGCATCTTGTTTTAAAATGTAGTTACCTCTGAAAGGCTGCCATTGATCATTGTAAATTATTTAATCTTACTCCCTTCAGATTTATCTAAGATCCAGTTCAGTGAGAATTGCAGTTTTGATGGTAAAAGGGAGAAGGAAAAAAGAGAGAAAGAACAAATAATTTTGTAATGTGAAGCATCATTGTGAAATCAGATTTGGATAAGGAAGAGCTAAAGTTGGCCACTGCCTGCTCTCCCATCTTTTGGTGTTGGTAATACACACAGAAATGATAAATGCCTTGGCAGGAGAGAAGCACAGACATATCTGCCTGGCCTACTCAGAAAGTGTCAAGTAGTTTAGGAAATAAAAGCATTCATGATAGAAACAGTTGTAACCTGATTGTGATGGGCCTTAAATACTTTGGTCAGGAATTTGTAAATACTTTGGGCAGTGGGAGGATGATATTATATCAATGGGGGCTCTTTGGTTCCAGACAGTAGAACCCAGCTGTCATTGTTGTAAGCAGACATGACTTTATTGCTGGGGAATCACTCATATAATTAAAGAAACAGTAAAAAATCAGACGTGGGAAGGATAGAACTCAGAACACCTCTAGGAATTTAGAGCAGAAGGACTTTGGCACTTTCATCGGTATTCTACTGAAGAAATGAGCGTCTTTGGTTTTCTGTCACTCCCAAGATTTGTCGCCATGGGCAGGAGAGAGGGATTGGCTTTGGTCATTAGCTACTCCTTGGTTTGGGCAGGAGAGGCCTTCTGATTGACATTCACACCAGTACTGCACACAATAGCAGATAAATCATTCTCCAAAGGGAAGAAGGAAAAATAAATATTGGGAGGCCAACAGACTATGGAAAGAAGCAGTGTAATCATATTATTAAAGAGATGGCCTCTGGTAACAATATTTTGAAATAGAACTATGAGATGTGGAAATGACATCACCATACAGAAGTACTTGGAGCTCTTCTGTGCCAAGACTATGACATTCATTCAGCAAACAATTATTAAGTGCCATGTGTCAGGAACTGCTCAAGGCATTAAACAAAACAAGGTCTCTGCCTTCAAGAACCTTAACATTTTATTAAGGGAGTGTTAGATGGTGATAAATACTTGAAGAAAAATAAAGGAGTAAAGGTAGTGCCCATGGTGGAGAAAAGGGCGGTATTTCATAAGAGAGTGAACAAAGGAACCTCTGATAAATTGACATTATTTAAAAGAATGGGAATGTATTTTTATATTTCAAAACCTCAATGAAATGCAACCTATGACTGATAACAGTAATTTAAAAAAAAAATTTTTTCATAGTCTAGGGTGTGGCATTGGATATGGTTATTTGCATCGAATACCTACACGTCCCTTTGAAGAAGGAAAGAAAATCTCTCTTCCAGGACAGATGACTGGTACACCTATTACTCCTCTTAAAGATGGGTTTACAGAGGTAAGATAACTTTACTACATGATTGTATCATGAAGTTTCCACCAAAATGACTTGAGTGTCGATGTGTGTGGTGGTAGCACTAATTGATGTAGGGAAGATGATGAGTTAGGTATTGACCATGCTGAATTTGAATATCCATTTGGATATCCTACAGGTCTTAAGAACGAAGACAAGGCTAGAGATACAGATTTGGGAATCATCAGGAAAAAGAGGGTAATTTAACCCAATGAGCATTAATAAAAATTGTCAAGGGATTGGCCCCTGACTGAGTCAAGTGCTGGCATTGGAGTCTTGAACGTTTCTAGTATTTAAATGGATGGGCAGAGAAAGGGGACCCAGCAAAGGAAACTCAGGAGAAGCCCAGGGGGAGAACAAAGCTTTAAGAAAAGGGAGATAAAGGGTGAATAATGAATGATAAAGTGATGATAGCTGGTGTTTATTACTTCAAGAAACTTGACTAGGAAAGCTAAGAATGCTAGGTGTGTAGGGACTGTTACAGGATCAAAATGAAACTTCTTAAGGAATAAGAGATATTTGCACAAGATTAAAGCCTTTAAACTGTTTCCTAAGCAAGCCTCACAGAACAATTAACTCTTGTCTACACAACTAATTCAAAACCAAACATCCAAAAAGAAAATGCTACAGTTGTAAAGGAAGGACTGCTACCACTGTCATTTTGGTACACAGTTTAACCAGATTCTAGAGAAGTGAAGAGGAGCTCCCTCCTCAACCCGCCAATGGCTCATGGCCAGAGCCAGCGTAGTTATATGTTCACATCCCCCCCCCCCCCCCCCCCAATATTTGCTATCCCTAACCAGATGAAGCCTCTAGGGCAGTCAGAAGACAGAGGGTGAAATAGCAACTAGGAAAAGGGGCTATTAATGTAAGTTATATTGAAATGTGCTAGAAGGCATTGGAGCTAGCAGAAATAGAGTATTCAGAGGTGAAACCACCTATCCACCCATCTGTATAGAATTCATATAGACTCCCTCATTTTCTCTTGCTTGAAGGTAGAGAGCTGGCTGCCATATTCATTCATTGATGAAAAAAGATAAGGTGTACTTATGACGTGAGGCATCTTGAAACGTCTAAGGAATTTATCATGGTTTTTAGACTCCATCTGATTTCTTCCATGACCAATAAAAGTTTAAAACAAAAACTGGCTGAGAATTCAAAGAAGAAGAAAGCAGTGGTGATATAAGGGTTGAATAAAGTGATTTTTGGATGGTCAACAGGAGAATAGAATCTCCTCCTAGTGTGGAAGTAGCTAGAACAGAGTATGTAACAAGGTATTGCCATGTGTCAAAAGACTGGAAGTGACAGGATGGGAAGGTAGTTTCAGTGCATGGTCCTTGGCATATTCCAGCATTAGGAAGGAGTCTCGGATGGCAGAGCTGCTGGGATAAAATATTTGACATTATATGATCAAAAAATCTGTAGGACTAGTGAGAGTCTATATTTTCTTGTAAATACACTTGAGTAATTTTTTTCTTTCTTCTTTTTTTTTTTGGAAGGTCCAGCTGTCCTCGGTAAATCCCCCATCTTTGTCACCACCAGGAACCACAGAAATTGATCAGGGTCTGTCAGGACTTTCTATTAGCTCAACTGCACCAGCTATCAGTAATGTTCTCAGTACAGGTAACCAGAAAAATGTATTCTGTTTTTCAGTCTACTTTGTTTGACATGATACTCCTTTATGTCTCAGGCTATACAATTTTAAAAAGTCAATGCCAGTATACTTTGAAAACTGTAAATATGCTCTGTATTGACAAGACCTTTCTTAGTACTAAACTTAGTACTAAATCACCATGCATTTGACACACAGCATTTAAACCTTTTCTCAATGTAGTTCTGACTTTGGGCTTCTCTTTTTAAAAAATATATATATATATTTTATTAATTTTTTACACAGAGGAAAGGAAAGGGATAGAGAGTTAGAAACATTGGTCAGCTGCCTTCTGCACACCCTCTACTGGGGATGTGTCTGCAATCAAGGTACATGCCCTAGGCCAGAATCAAACCTGGGACCCTTCAGTCCGCAGGCTGACACACTATCCACTGAACCAAACTAGTTAGAGCTGGGCTTCTATTAATATTGTACAAGTTGTAGAGCCAGGACTCTTAGCTTGAAAATCTGTTTTAATTGCTGTTTACTCAACAGATGTTTGCATATCCCTGAAGTGGTAGACACTGGGGATACAAAAAAGAGCAGGTTGCCATGTATTCCTTTTCTAGGGGCTTAGTCTTGCTCAAAAAACATATGTCTACCTCCTTTATTCCTTCTTCTACCTAATACATATAGTCCCTGTTTGTTTTAGTGTTGTTATTTTTTTAACAGCTTTATCAAGATCTAATTCACATACCAAACAATTTACCCATTTAAAATATACATTTGGGGGGAGGGGTAGTTTATTTGCAGAGTTGTATAATCATCACTTTTGTCAATTTTAGAACATTTTAGTGCACCAAGAGAGATCCTGTACCCATTATCAGTCACTTCCTGTTTTTCCCCAAATCTACTTTCTTTCTATGGATTTGTCTAATGTAGGCCTTTCATATGATAGTAGAGGCCTGGTGCACGAATTCACACCACCCAGGGGAAGAGCTGAGGGAGATTGGCTGGCTGGCTCCACCCCTGATTGGGCTGATTGGCCAGCTGCAGTGCACATCATAGTGACCAGTTGTTCTAGTCGCTTGGCTTTTATATATATAGATATGTGTAGTTTCTAAGATTCCTTCCTGTCATAGCATATATTAAAACTTCATTCCTTTTTTATGGCTAAATATCCCATTCAATGGATGTTCCATGTTTTGTTTATTCATCAGTTGAGGGACTTTTTAAATTATTTCTACTTTTTAGCTACTATTAATAGTATTGCTACGAACATTTGAGTACAAATTTTTATGGAATTGCTTGGTCACATAATATGGTTTTTAACTCAGTATGTTGGGAGATTCTTTCCTTTTTTTTAAATCTTCTGTTTTTTTGTTTTCTTCCTTCATAATACTGTACCTAGAGTATATTATGTACTCAAATATTGAGTGAGTTAATACTGACATGGTTTAGTTTTATTTTCTTAATACTTTTTATTCTTGAGCTTTTTTTTTTTTTAATATGTTTTTATTGATTTCAGAGATGAAGAAAGAGGGGGAGAGTGATAGAAACATCCATGATGAGAGAGAATCCTGCAAGTCCCCCACTGGGGATTGAGCTCACAACCTTGTCATGTGCCCTTGACCGGAACTAAACCTGGAACCATTCAGTTCCCAGGCCGATACTCTAGTCACTGAGCCAAACTGGCTAGGGCTTGAGCTATCTCAAGCTCGGGTCTAGTAATAATTAATGTCATTTTTAAACATTCGTTTAAAATCTTGCTTGGCGTTGACTTGTATTGACATAACCTTCAAACACGTGGTATCTACAGAACGTGTGAAGTGCAATTAACAAGTTTTGCTTGAAAGAGTTTGTGTTTGGTTTGGTTTTTGTTGCAAAACTAGGGCTAAGAAGATGGCAGATGAAGAGCATATTCGGCACTGCATGCTTTACGAGTTCCAATTAGGAAGAAAAGCAAGTGAGGCTGCAAAAAACATCTGTAGTGCTCTTGGTCAAGATGCAGTTAGCGCCAGAAAATGCCAGCATTGGTTTGAGAAATTTCACGAGGGAAATTTTTCGTTAGATGACAAGAGTGGTCGAGGCCGTGTGTCCAATTTTGATCAAGAAGCTCTTCAAGCTCTTTTGGTGCAAAATCTTCAAATTACCCAACAAGAGCTTGCGACAACTTTAAATTGTTCACAAAAAACAATTTCCAATCAATTGCGTGCACTTGGCAAAGTCCAAAAGTTTGGAAAATGGGTTCCTCATGAGTTGACCGACAACAACCGTAATCAAAGAGTCACAATTTGCAGTTCGCTCCTCTCTCGTCAAAACCGTTTGCCGTTTTTAGAGCAAATTGTTACCGGAGATGAACAATGGGTGCTGTATGTTAATTTGAAAAGGCGGCCTCAATGGTTGGACAAAAATGAGGCTCCGCAGCCCACGCCAAAACCTGACTTGCATGCGAAAAAAGTGATGTTGTGTGTTTGGTGGAATTTTAAAGGAATTCTTCATTATGAGCTTTTACCATCTAACCCACATGTGTCAAACACAAGGCCCGCGGGCCAAATCCGTCCCGCCAGGCCTTGCAATGTGGCCCGCACCGCGCTGTCATCACTGCACTCCGCTGCGTTTCCATCACAATGACAGTTTATGACTGTTCAGTAAACCATTCGGCCCGCGATTTAGGCTGGATTTTAGATTTTGGCCCCTTCTCTGATTGAGTTCGACACCCCTAATCTAACCAAACCATTACAAGTGCAGTGTATAGTGCCCAATTGGAAAGGTTAGCCCAAGCTTTAAGAGGAAAAGAACCCGCGCTGATTAATCAGAAGGGCGTAATTCTTCACCACGATAACGCACGACCGCATACTGCAAGAATCACTGCTGAAAAACTGAGCCAGTTGGAATGGGAAGTTCTCCCTCAACCTGCATATTCTCCTGATATTGCCCCTTCCAATTACCATTTGTTTCGTTCTTTGCAAAACTTTCTTCTTGGAAAAAAATTTAATAATGAAGAATGCCTCAAAAATGCATTGACCGAATTTTTTGCATCAAAATCACAAGAATTTTACAACAGAGGGATTAAAATGCTTCCTGAGCATTGGGCACAAGTAGTAGAAAACAACGGCAACTATATTGTTGATTAAATTTTGTTGTATTGTTTAAATAAATTCGATTTTAAAAGTATTAGAAAACGACATTAATTATTACTAGACCTAATAGTTTCATAGTATGAGAAACAATTTTTTGTTTCTTTCTTTGCTTTTATATTTTTTATATATTTTTATTGATTTCGGAGAGGAAAGGAGAGGGAGATAGAGATAGAAACATCAATGATGAGAGAGAATCATTGATCTGCATTCTCCTGCAGGCCCCCTGCTGGGGATCGAGCCCGCAACCCGAGCATGCCCTTTATGGAATCGAACTTGGGATGTCCTCTCCAACCCATAGGATGCTCTATCCACTGAGCCAAACCAGCTAGGCCTGTCTTTGCTTTTAATTATATTGCTGCAAAGTAGCCCAAATAGTAACTAGAAATATACAAATACATGGTTTTTAAAAATGGCCTCTTTGTGGGTTGATAATTTTTAGATTATGAAAGTTTTAGAAAATGAGTATATCATGTTGAAATGGCACTAATCAGTGTGACCTTTCTGGTACACCCCAACACTTCCTGAGCCCCTTCTTTGCTCAGTCTTTTTGCAGAAAACTTACACCATTTTACATAATATCTATTTTATTTATTTAATATTTGTCTTTTCTGGCCTTCATTAGAATGTAAATTTCATAAAGGTCAGGACTCTTATTGTTGTTATGCTGTGAAGAGCCCCCAGGTCTAGAACAATATCTAACATATGATATAATAAGTGCCCCTCAAAAACTTAAGTAAATGAACACACCAACCAACCACCCAACCACCTCTTGGAGAGTCTGATAAAAGCAAAGAATCCTCTTCTGCTTTTGCATGCCTCCAATTTCTGCAGTAAACACATGAATAAATAAATATCTGAAGATGGTTGTTCATACGTTTATGAATAGCACAATTCATTTTTGCTACTGTATTTTAGCAGATCTTTATAAGATTAAGATAAAAACTAGAATCCATGTGCAATATTACTATCGTTTTGACATCAGCAAAACCTCCCGCATAAGTAGGTGAAAAACTTGAGTAGATAATCTTTACTAGGCAGTATTGTAAGAGTTATTTGTATATAAAGAACATAGCCTCCTCAAGCTAGCATAAGTGAAAATGGGAATGTGCTGGACCTCAAAGGAGTGTCAACCTACCGTCAAATGGAAATAGAGAGTCAGGAAGCCAGGCATTCTCTCCATCTCTGGAGGTTCATATGCTCTTTTGTCTCTTTCTAAAGCCAGCCCAGCACTCACTGTTTCATAGGGCAGATGGCTCCCACCCCTCCAGCAGGCCCAGGTCCCCATGGTTTCTTAGTTCAGGAGCCCAAACGGAGACTGACTAGAGTCCTTGCATTTCATTTCCAGATTTGCAAAACAATTTTCTAATCTAACCTACTTAGGTCAAGTGTAAAACTCTCATCCAGTGAGCTTAGCTGGGCTGGCTTTGCTGAGCCTCCTGCCCTCTCGGCCCAGGCTCTCACAGTTTTTGTTAGGGGCCTTGGGCAGAGTAGATAGACCAGCTGTGACACCTAGTGACACAGCCAGAAATTAACTAAATGAAGTCCCACTGACCACGGGGGTAGGGATTGAACACTATCTGAATATGATCTGTTTATTCTTTGTCAACTGAATTAGTTACAAATTTTTAAAAAGATTGTGCTTTTATTTTAGGTGTACCAACAGTACCATTATTGCCACCACAAGTAAACCAGTCCCTCACTTCTATACCATCAATGAATTCAGCTACTACATTACCCGGTAAGCATCAAGAGACTCGAGATGTGTGTAATAAGAGCATTACTAACATTTTACATCTTAAAAAGCACTGAAAAAAATCTTACACCTATGTAGTGACTTTTTATGTCTTTTAATCTCATTTACCTCTGTAACTTTGTGATAAATGAGAACAAGAGGAAATGAGCCAACTTACCGCCCCTTCCCACACCCTTGCAGCTTGAGGCAGATAAGAAATATGTACAGGTTCCATTCTTTAGCACTTCCTTCGTTGGGCTTTCTCATAGTTGTCTGTGTGAATATCCATTGTGTCCTGGGAGAGAGCACTCCTTATCTGCATCTTCGGTAGCTCGAACATTAGATTAGGTTTTGGTTTATTTCTCTTACTGTTCCCAGTGAACACAAGTCCCTTTTCTTGCAAATAATAAGTATTATTTCACTGATCAAATGTATTTGCATTGTGGGAGTCTTTAATTATATGGCTAAAGGTGTTACACAGACATGTTAAGCCATTACTAACCAAGTATGTACACACTCAAACACAGAATAATAAAGCAAGTGTGATAAAATGTTAACATTTGGGGAATTTGAGTGAAAGGTGTATATGGGGATTCTTTTTAATCAACTGCTTTTTGTAACCCTACGTCTGAAATTATTTTAGAATTTGAAGAAAAAAAGTCCAGGGAGACTGTAAACCTCAACCAGCAAAGCAAACTTCCATTCCACTTTACTTCCATTCTTGCTGGATAAATCACTCCTTTCTCCAGACACTTGGGTCTCATCATTCTTGCTCTTGGGTTTAGAAGAATTAGTATTTGTTTTAACCCTTAGCATTTAATCAGTTAAGTATAGAAAGACATTTTGCTTTGCCCGACTGGCATGGTTCAGTGTTTGAGCCTTACTCTATGAATCTGGAGTTCGTGGCACATTCCCAGGTTGCAGGCTCGGAGACAGCCAATCAATAATTCTCTCTCATCATTGATGTTTCTATCTCTCCCTTCCTCTCTGAAATCAATAAAATATATATATTTTTTTTAAAAAAGAATTTTGCTTCAGTGAGATTTTATTATTAACTGGAGGCCCAGCGCATGAATTCATGCACAGGTGGGTCCCTCGGCCTGGCCAGCTATTGGGGGTGTTTGGAGCTGTGGGAGGTTGGATGTGGGAGCTCCTGCATTGAGCATCTGCCCCTGGTAGTCAGTGCGCATCATAGCGACCAGTTGTTCTATTGCTTAGGCTTTTGTATGTAATATGTAGATGTTGTTATGATTCAAAACTGCCACATAGTAAGTGGGCTCCTCCTCACTTTGAAGTGGATAGTATTTTCTTTAACACATAAGGATTGAATGTTTCCCCGGGGGAACTGGTAAACCTTTTGTTCTCACCTTCTCTTCAGGTCTGATGCCTTTACCACCAGGACTGCCTAACCTGCCTGCCCTCCCCAACCTCAACCTCCCGACACCACACGCCATGCCCAGCGTCAGCCTTCCAGAACTCGTGAGCCCAGGTGTGTTGCCCATCTTGCCTCCCTAGGACTCTGCCTAATGAAAAGTTTTATCTAGGAAAAACAATCCTTCATTTTGGGGTTGTTATGCGTTTTTTTTTCTGGAAAGGCAGATCAGTTTAATAAATTCTAGCTGCTCCAAATCAATACTAATCTTATTTTATTTAAAAGAAAAGAGGAAGACGTTATCTTTGTGATTCTCCTCTCATGCACCGAAGAGGCCAATTGTAGAAGTAAAGACAGTGTGTGGTGTCATTGGATGGAAGGGGTGCATTTCGCCCCGTGGAGGGGGATGAACTCCCATGATTCTCCTGTGTTTGGGGCGGCTGCCCTCAGAGGCACCTATCTTGTGTAGCCCAGGCCTGGAAACTTAGACTGTAAAACCATTGCCCTTGCTCAGCTGGTTAGCTTATTTTTTTATAAATACTTGTTATTTAATAGTCTCCATTATTAATAAACGTTTTTATAATAAAAACTGAGAGATTTTAGCTGCAAATGGGTAAGTTATCAGATATTCAGTGTTCATTCTCTTCCTATGCACTGATGAAAATGAAGCAGCAGAGAATATGTCCCAAAGTCTGCTCTTCCAGTTAATGGTTAACCAGGTTCCCTTTGGCTTGGAGCGGGCCACATGGCAGGGCTGACTTCATTCCTGTAACCTCTGATGCTGTTGTCTTACGCTCTCAGTCTTTTCTTCTCTGCCCTATATTCTTGGCTTTTCCCTCTGCCCTTTCCCCAAATTGATATTGGGGGTTTAACCAGCCCTGAACCTGTTGTGCAACCTGCCTTTTCATTGTTTCTTAAAGAAGTAATCCTCTTTTTTTGCCAAGACCGGTTTGGCTCAATGGATAGAGCGTTGGCTTGGGGTCTGAAGGGTCCCGGGTTCGATTCCGGTCAAGGGCATGTACCTTGGTTGCGGGCATATCCCCAGTAGGGGGTGTGCAAGAGGCAGCTGATCGATGACTCTCTCTCATCGATGTTTCTAACTCTGTCTCTCTCTCCCTTCCTCTCTGTACAAAATCAATAAAATATATTAAAAAAAAAAAAAAAGAAGTAATCCTCTTTTCCTTTATTATTATTGATTCCTTATTATTTTTAATCCTCACTGAAGGAAATTTTTTTCTTTTTTTACATATATTTTTTTTCTTTCTTTTTTTTTTATTAAGGTATTATATGTATACATACCTTACCAATTCCCTCCCCCACATTCCCAAACATGCCCTCCCTCTCCAGAGTTTTGTGTCCATTGGTTAGCTTATATGCATGCATACAAGTCCTTCGGTATATATATTTTTATTGATTTCAGAGAGGGAGAGAGAGAAACATCAATGATGAGAGAGAATCATTGATTGGCTGCCTCCTGCATACCGCCTACTGTGGATCGAGCCCACAACCCAGACATGTGCCCTTGATCAGAATCAAACCTGGGACTTTTCAGTCTGCAGGTTGACACTCTATCCATCGAACCAAACCAGCTAGGGCTCTTTTTCCCCCCCATTAATTTTCAGAGCGAGTCAAAGGAGGGGGTGGGGATAGGGGAACAGGAGAGAAACATCCATGTGAGAGAGGCACATCGACTGATTGCCTCCCACACATGCCCCCTCTGGGGGTAAGAAGTGAACCTACAACCAAGGTATGTGCCCTTGACCGGGAATCGAACCCTTGACCCTTCGTTCCAAAAGCTGATGCTCTAGTCACTGAGAAAAACTGGTCAGGGCTGTTGTGCATTTTAAAATCAACACAATAAACCCACTAAGTATAAACAGTCATCCATCAGTCTTGGGGCTTGAGCAGGGACTAGGTATTTAGGATGAAGCTAATGCAGGGGCTTCATGACAAGCCCCTCCTTCCACAGTCTTCCCAGAGGCTGCCTTCTGTGTCTCCTCTTCCTGTTGTCTGTCCAGGCAGCTCTCAGTCAGCTTGCAGCTTTCCTGGGTGAACGGGATTCTCCTGTCCGACACTCAAGTGTGGCTGCAGTGCCTGCTGGAGGGTCTGCTGTCTGTCCCCACGGGAGAATCACTTCTTCCTGAGCTGGACAGGGAGCCTAGGCATAGAGGAGCCAAGAAGCAGGGCCTTTCCTCCCAGCCGGCTGGTCTTAGTGTGAACACTTAGTGTGAACACAGGGAGGGGGAAAGTAGGCTTACAGCTATGAGTACGTGAAACACAGTTTATTTTGTATTATTACTAATTAATTATTGTATTATTTTCCATATGAACAAATGCAAACCTACTTTGCCCCACCTTGTTTAACTCTGTCCTGTCTCCAACTGAGGATAAGCAGAGGTTGTGATTTGTATTGTCTCTCCTCACTTCAGTTTCCTTAATGCGAAATGCAAATAAAAACACTTATGTGACTATGACTACTGCTCTTTTAGTGCTGGGAGGATGTCTGATCTGTGCTGTTTTTGTCCTAGGTTTGCCACCTCTTCCTTCCTTGTCTTCCCAAAACTTACCTGGCATTGCAGCTCTCCCCTTGCCATCTGAGTTCCTTCCGTCATTCCCTTTGGCTCCAGAGGTCTCTTCAGCAGCAGGCTCAGGGGAGCTGCTGTCCTCCCTCCCGCCCACCAGCAGCCCACCCTCTGACCCCGTCGTGACCACTGCAAGAGCAGATGCTGCCTCAGCTCTCACTCTGGACGTGACCCTCCCAGCTTCCACGGCCCCCGTCACTGCCGAGGACAGAGCCAGCGAATCCGCCCTAGCCAGCCAGAAGCCTGTTTCTGCGGTGACGGGTGCAAATGCCTCTGAGTCACCTTAACTTTGAACCATCTTTGGAGTTGGCTCGGTGTGCTTATTTAACCATGGAAACGAATCTGGAAACGCAAACTGTCATTAATTTCATACTAGTTTTTATCATATCTGTAGGCATCCTGTAAATAATTCTAAGGGGAAAACTAAGCAAGAGGTTCTGAGATTGTATCCTGCCAAATCAGGGTGGGTTCATGGGCTGGGGAGGGAAATGTCAGAAAGTGCTTGTATTTTAAAACAACCAAAAAGAATTGTAAGAGGGCTTGCTGCCAGGTTTCCACTGCCATTCTTGGGGTGTGCATCTTTGGGAAAGGTGGCGACAAGGTGTCTACTTTTGTCCCTGTCCCCCTGCTGCTCCTCTGTAAAAAATGAAACATTTTATGCCTACTTCTCACATGCAGCATTTCTCATAGTTTGTAAATCATTTGCGTGAAAGCAGACCAACTCACTAAACGGTGAAAGGAAAAATATTTTACTTTTGGTCTCTGTGAGTCACATCTCTATTAAGGTTTACACCAAAACCCAGCTAAAGATGCTTGATAAAGTTACACAGTGTGCACTAGTAATTGAATATCTTTTTATTCAGCCTATACACAGATCCTTATTTTGAGGTCTCAGAATTACTCGGACAACATTTTGTAACTACTGCTGTTGCTTTATATGTCCACCATGAAATACATTTAAAGAGAAATAAAGGAGGTGTTGGTGTTGCACAGTTTTAAACCAGAAGTTGGCACTTTGTGGCTACTTCAGACATTACAACCATACTAGGAAAGCATAGATACAGCAATAAATGATAGTAATTTGGATTTTCTTCCTGTGAAACATTTAAATTATAGGTCCTACCTGCCATATGTGCACGCATTACTCTCAGTGTCCACACATCTTCAGTATAATTTTTCATGTCTTAACGCTAGTTTTCTCCTAAGTTTTCTAAGAGGTGATAAGTTAAATGGAATTGATTTATTGAATGAAATTAAATGCATATTATATATCTGTTTTTAAATAAGATGAAAGAAGTTCATCTGGATTGACCTGGCACTGGACTGAACATTGCTAAGAGAATAGCACATAGAACTGCAGCTACTCAGCTGGAAACTAGGCCCATCAGCTCCAGCTCAGAGCCTCCAACGGGGGCCAATGCCAGCCAGTTCTTAGCATATGCCCATTTCTGGAGCCAGATTTATATTTAGAATGATTAAAGAAGGCTCCAGCTCTAAGCATAGCATCTTCTGTTTACATTATAAATATTACTAGAATAGTCCTCTCAGTTTAATCCTGTTTTTGGATTAACTGAGAGAACTGTAACAGGTAGGGAAAATGTTCACAAGTATATTTAAACTAGAGACCAATGCACGAAATTTATGCAAAGGGCTCGGCTTTGGCAGTGTTGGCGGCTTGGCCTGGCCCTCGTAGCCCCAGCTTCATCTGGAAGGTCGTTCGGCTGTTTGATCTAATTTGCATATTATACTTTTATTATAGATGATGCAATCATTTACTTTCCAGGACAGGAAAAGTTGAGCAGGTTGTTACTACTTTCTAAAAGATGTTCATATTAAATGCGTGTGTATAAAGCAAGTAAGTAATTTTTTAAAATATATTTTTATTGATTTCAGGGGGGGAGAGAGAAAAACATCAGTGATGAGAGAGAGTCATTGATCGGCGGCCTTTTGCATGCCCCCTACTGCGGATCGAGTCTGCAACCCGGGCATATGCCCTGATGGGGAATTGAACCTTGACCACATGGTTCTTGGGTCAATGTTCAACCACTGAGTCATACTGGCTGGGCAATTTTTAAGATTTACAAAGTGATTTTTTTTTTAACAAGTTTCTCCAATGCAGTGATATTACCTCTTGTGGGATTACAGTTCTCATTTGAAAAGTACAGCATCACTAGACCATCTTCCCAGGAAAATGTCTATAAACACTGAGCTCTGGGGGGAGAGGACTTCTTAGCACTTTCTTGGAAGATAGCCACAGACTTGGCCTAGATTGGCTCATTAGATCTTATTTTAGATACTCTCTTCTTTCAGGAAAACAAAAACCGTTTTGGTGTTTATATACAGCAGCAGGTTCTATACCAGGGGCCAGAAATGTGATATAAAAAATGGTGTCCCTACCAAGAAGCCACTTCCTGCGGCCTTGTTGGGGATCAGTCTCCAGGGCTCTCCAGGGTGAGTGCTCTCACTGGAGAGGAGTTCACCGAGATGCGAATCACAAAGGCAGACTTGCCTTTGAACCCTCTGACCACTCGGCTTGTGCCAAGTGTCACAGAGAGGCACACGGCAGTAATAGGGAGGACATTAGCTTGGAATAGGCTGTCGCCACAACAGTTCTCAGAACAGTAGTGGCTTCAACAAGAACGTTTCTCTCCCTTACTCAGAGAGTTGGAGGTAGACCAGCTGAGGCAGGCCTGGCCCCTGCAATGTAGTTCTACCGGGTGTGCTTTCCATTTCCAAGGTCAGCATACGGACCCAGGAGACAGCTGGAGCCCCAGCTACACCGTTCCCATTCCAACCAGAAGAGAAACTCTGTCCCCCTTTCTTCGGGGGCAATTTGGAACAGTCCCACACGGCCCTTTGGCTCACATCCTTCCGGCCAGTGGGGAGTCACCAGGCCCCTTTTAGCTGAAAAAGAGACTGAGAGGAAGTCTTATCTCACCGTATGCCCAGCCATTGCTGACAAGAGGAGTAACTAATGCAACCTAGGTGCCTGGCTGGGGAGTTGGGGCTTTGTCTTAAAAACAGGAGTCACGAAAGAAAAGAAAAAGCAGGAGTCACTAGAGGAGGATTTCCTTGGGGAAAAGCTCAGATTTGCATTGAGAAAGCCTGCCTAGCGGAGTGCAGGCCCAGGACAGCGGCCTGAAATGAGCAGATGGAGGGAAGAGCGTCAGGGCCAGTGAAAGGCCAGGGAAGTGGTTCTGTTACCCGCTTTGGTAGCTGAGACAACCTGTAATGACTTCCCTTTGGTTTTTGTTCCTGTTTTACTAAACGTGCTTACCTTTGAGGAGCCTCGTTTAGCTCAATGTCTGAAAGTGAAAATGAAATAAAAAGGAGAACGGCCTTCCTCATTTGTGAGACATCAACTAACGTTCGAGGATGGCTCTTCCTTGGCCTGAAGGTGAAGCCTCCCTCTAACTGCTGACTACCCAGCAGGCCTTCCACCGGCTCACAACCCCCTCACTGAGAGTGTGGATCGCTGGGCCGTGGGAGTTGGAAAGGCTTCCCAGGGGATGAGAGCTGCTCATAGGGGCATTCCCTTCCTCGTTGAGCCTGTCCCTTCCCAGGCTGCGATTAGCACAGGCTCGGCACCTCCTCCTCAGTGGTCATTGAGTCCGGCTGCTCTGGAGCTTGGGGAGGTAGGTAAGGCAATAGGAACGTCATTGTCTACTGAGACTCGTACCACTCAGCAAAGCACACATTAGAAGAAGCCCGTTTTACCTCTGACTATCGCTGACAATTCTTTCATTTGCTGTAGGAGGAACAATCTCAGGGTTTGCTAACCAATGCATTCCTTTATAGGCCTCGGGACCACTCCCAGGCTGGCATCACCCTGGGAGCTAGGGAAGGAGGGTGGGGTGTTCACAAGGATGCAGCCAGCAGCCAGTGGCAGGGGCTTGCTGCCAACTGCGGAAGTAAGGCCGGCGCCAGTTTAGCCGTTACAGCGCAGCTGAGGCTGAGAAGTGCAGAAAAAGCTGCTTCTCCAGGGAACTGGCCACTCTCCTTCAGTTTAAATTAAAAAACGAAAAGACCCTCCTTCCGCTGGTGGAGGTGAGCTCCAGGGACTTTGCGTTACCAGCTTTGAGGCTGCACCATATTCCTGGCAATAGAAAGGCCTCTGCTCCTTGGAGGCCACTGGGCCTTGGGATAATTACAGCCAATGCCCACTGCTCAGTGCCCCGTGAGGAGCCAGGCCAGGTCTGTGCAAAGCCCTTTACAAGACAATGTGCCCAGCGAATGAAGTAGCCAACTGGCTTCTCCAGCATGGTTCTTTGATATTCAAGTGTGAATCAATTGCCAACGTTTAGGAGTCAGAAAAGTCCCAAGATCCTGCAACACTGGATTCTCAGTCCACAAGGGAACAAGTGCCATCTTGAGCCTACGCCCTTGAGTCCGTCACAGACCCCACCTGGCCCACTGCTTCCTGCCACCTGCGTAGCCCACAGACAATTGTGTCTGAGGTATGATCCTGGTAGGAGCGGGTGGGAAACCAGGACTTCAGAAACTTGGAGCGGCCAGAACCAGGGAACCCAGGATTAGAAAACAAGATCGTTCCCGGACTTCCTTATTTTAGATCCGTGAGTCTTGGTAGAACAGGCTCTAAGGCAAACAAAGTTTGACGCAGTCGCTTAAACTATAAACCTGGGGAGCAATCGTCGCCTGGACAATGACTGGGACAGTGACTGGAATTTGGGTTTTACCAGCCTCTTCCTAAAGCCAATTCTGGGGCCCCTAGCCCATTAGTTATTTACCTTACCAACCAACTCTGTTGGCATTTATCATCAGTTCTCTTCTAGGGATCAAGGAGCAGGTGATACAAGATTCTGAGTACCTGAAAGGCCTGTCCTCCACTCAATACAGCCTCATCCTAGTAGAGGGAAGTGGCTCACATTTGCCCAGCCTGGCCGGGCTGACCTGGTTTGACACCGGGACTGTCTGCTGAGGTGGTAAGGAAGCATCTCTGAGAAGCACTTGAATTAGAGTGGTTGGGATGGGGCTATGGGAACTTCTTATTTCTTCTCTTATACACCTGAGTATTTTCAGAACTTTTAAACAGGTTTGAATTACTTTTTAGTCAACAAAAACTAGGGTTGTTTCCATGTGGGGACACATGGGAGACTTACAGAGCGAGGGCTGCCCAGCCTGGAGGGGAGTGTGGGCTGGGGATCAGTGGCGCTTACAGGGAGATCGCCTGGTGGTAAAAACAGAGCTCTCTGTCAGTGTCCTAGGCGGGAATTACCACAGATCACAACACAGTGCCAGTCTGTTGTGCCTGAATCACGTCGGCCAGAAATGCCCCCGTGTGGTGCAGACGGCTGTGCGAAGCCGAGGGTCCTGTTGCCTCCAGACATTGCTCAGACCTCCAGGAGGAATGTTCGCCGTCAGGTACACGAAGCGCACGCAGGTCGAACAGGGAGCTGAGTAAAAAGAAGCTGGCCCCTGTGGTAGCGGCCAGGGACCCCGCTCATTGTGAGGTTAATAAAACAGCCATTTACCCACGCTGGTCTCTGTCAAGCTTTTTTCTTTTCTTGAGATGACCAGAAATGAAAAGAGCACGGAACCTTCGACACAATGAAATCCGTTTTTCCAAATTAGTATCTCCATTAGGCATATTGGTCAGTGTAACCTGTGTTCCAGGCGGGGACAGGTGAGGACCCGTTGTGGTAGGGATGGGGAAGAAGGCAGAGAGACAGACACAGGCCCTGGGCAGGCACCGGATCTCATGTTGCTGAATGGTTACGTGGAGGAAATTTTTGCTTTCTAATTTCAATACCTGTGTGTTTAACATGTAGTGAAAAAAACACTTTGGACGAGTATCTTCCTTTACAAATAAACTTCAGTGAGAAAAAGGCGTCAATGTAAAGAAAAGTATTCGTTGACAGCAGGTACCAAGCCCCCAGCTGGGCGAGTTTTCCTGTTAATTCTCTGGGGCATCCCAGCAGGCAGGACCGGTACCTGGGAAGAAACTTCCTCCGGGTCACACAGCGGGAAGCTCTGGGCCAGGAGCCGTTTCCAGGGATGTCTGTCCGCGCTCAGCTTCCAACACTGACTTCCGCCCGGAGACTCCTGTGCTCTCCCAGGCCCTGCGGGTGCAGGGAGCCCTGCAGGCCCGGCTTCCGAGCGGAGCCCGCAGTGCGCGCCACGGCCACCAGGTGGCGCCCCGAGCCCAGGAAAGCCGCGCCCCGTCCAGGCCGCGGGGTCTCCGGGCCGGCCTCGCAGGGCCCCTGGGCGGGGCGGGGGCATCCTGGGAGCACCCTGGAGGTGGCGGCGCTTTTGTTCTCTAGCAAAGGTCTCCGGATTCAGTCCCCTGCTTCCTGCCTCCGCACCTGGAGCTGCGTGGGGGATGCAGAGAGGCCTGGGTCGCTCACAAAAAGACACATCCTCAGCCTGAGGGTTTGTTAAGATAAAGAAGGAAACATCAGGAACCTGATATCTGGTGGGGGAGGTGCAGGGGTCTGGCTTCCACCCTCCCCAGCCCTCACCCTCCCGCCTCTTCCTCCTCTGCAGGTTTCCTGATGGTGAGCCTGGCTGTGATGGCATCGCCTCACCCTGGCCCGGCTCTGCCATCTCCCCTCTTCCATCAGCTCTGCCATCTCCCCTCTCCCATCAGCTCTGCCATCTCCCCTCTCCGATCAGCTCTGCCATCACACCTCTCCGATCAGCTCTGCCATCTCCCCTCTCCCATCAGCTCTGCCATCTCCCCTCTCCGATCAGCTCTGCCATCACACCTCTCCGATCAGCTCTGCCATCTCCCCACTCCGATCAGCTCTGCCATCTCCCCTCTCCCATCAGCTCTGCCATCTCCCCTCTCCGATCAGCTCTGCCATCACACCTCTCCGATCAGCTCTGCCATCTCCCCTCTCCCATCAGCTCTGCCATCTCCCCTCTCCCATCAGCTCTGCCATCTCCCCTCTCCCATCAGCTCTGCCATCTCCCCTCTCCCATCAGCTCTGCCATCTCCCGTCTCCGATCAATGAGGCAGTTATCCCTGAAGTGTCTCTGAATCCAGAGGCATCCACCACACTGCTTCACAATTGGCAACTCGGTAGCCGGGATGAGATAGGGACCGAAGGCCCAGGAGTGGGGCCGCCTCCCCCGAGGAGGCCAGGGAAGGCTCCCCTGGGAGTGATGCCCGGCTGTGAGGGCGGAGAGGCTCCGGGCAGTCAGAGGGCCTCAGAGCCTCGAGGCTGCACCCCGCAGTGTGTCTGGCCCGGATTGCTGGGGAATGCAGAGGGTGGAGTGTGGATCCGTAGCAGTTGCAGCTGGAGGGGGGTTAAAGATCGGGAAAGGCCTTGGATTTGGTGCCAAGGAGCCTCAAACTGGACCATAAAAGGGATTTTTGTTTTGTTTGGGGCAGAGGAGCAAGGAGTGTGCCCTTTACAAAGATCAGTGATTTGAAAATTCTTCCTTTTAGCAAGATAGCCTTTTGAAAATGAAATGGGCGGTACACAGAATTAAAAATCAGACCCAGGTGGAGCTGCTGAAAGGGAGGGGACGTGTGCCTTCCCTGAAGAAGGTGGGGGAAAACTTTAGGATCTCATTAAAAAAAAATGTTGTTCATCATTAATTTCAGAAAGAAAAAGAGAGGGGAAGATAGAAACATCAATGGTGAGAGAGAATCATTGACCAGCTGCCTCCTGCACGCCCCGCACTGGGGATCGATCCCACAGCCCGGGCATGTGCCCCTGACCAGAATCAGAGTTGGGACTGGCCGACACTCTACTCACTGAGCCAAACCAGCCAGGGCTAGGATCCCATTAAAAAAAATATAATAAAATAAATAAATAAAAATTATATATATATATATATATATATATATATATATATATATATATATATATATATATATATATATATAATTGATTTCAGAGAGGAAGGAAGAGGGAGAGATAGAAACACCAATGATGAGAATCATTGATTGGCTGCCTCCTGAACGCCCCCTACTGGGGGTCAAGTCTGCAACCCGGGCATGCGCCCTGACTGGGAATGCACCATGACCTCCTGGTTCATAGGTCGGTGCTCAAGCGCTGAGCCAGGGCCGCTGGGCTGGGATCCCATCTTCTTCCCAAAGCAGCCTCGGCCCAGAGAATGCTGTGGTGCCCAGGCCTCCGGCTTCCCAACCCGCCTCACTGCCCAGCGGCAGGTCCTGCTCTGGCCGTGGCTGAGGAGACCTTCAGTGTCTCCGTCCGGGAGGCCCGGGAGGAGCCCAGAGCCAGGCCCCCAGCCCCTCTCCAGCCGGGCGACCTTTCCCACGGGGGCTGCGGGAAGCAGCCGGTCCCGGTGGCTTTTTACAAAGACCTCGGAGGGCTCCCTCAGTTACCTCATGGATGAAGAAAGGAAAACCCAGCTCGCTGGGGTGGCTCAGTGGCGGAACACTGACCCATGAACCCAGAGGTCACGACCTGTTGGATCCCCAGTCAGGGCACATGCCTGCCTGGGCCGAGGGCTCGGTCCCCAGGAGGGGGCAGGCGGGAGACAGCCCTTGATGTTTCTGTTTCATTGATGTTTCCCTTCCTCTCTCTAAAGTAAATAAAAACAGCCCTAGCCGGGCTGGCTCAGCGGATAGAGCCAACTGATCCTGGGCTCAGTCCAGTCAAGGGCACGTGCCTGAGTTGCAGGCTCCACCCCCAGTAGGACGTGTGCAGGAGGCGGCCAAGTAATGATTCTCTCATCAGTGATGGTTCTCTCTCTCCCTCTCCATTCCTATCTAAAATCAATATAAATATATACGTATATTTTTAAATATATATATATATATATATATATATATATATATATATATATATATATATATATATAATTGATTTTTCACAGAGAGGAAGAGAGAGGGACAGAGAGTTAGAAACATCGATGAGAGAGAATCACCGATCAGCTGCCTCTTGCACACCCCCCACTTGGGATGTGCCCGCAACTAAGGCAGTGTTTCCCAACCTTCTCTCATGATGAGAATCACCTGGTGGAGTTGTTAAAACACAGATTCCTGAATCCCAACTAAGAAGTGCTAAACTAGAATTTTTGAGAACATATAGGTAAAATTGCATACCTAACTTAGTGCTCTGTATATAAAATCTGTCTTAGAGCACTAGTTAAGTATACAATTTTACCTATATGTTCCCAAAAATTCTAGTTTAGCACTTCTTAGTTGGGATTCAGGAATCTGTGTTTTAACAACTCCACCAGGTGATTCTCATCATGAGAGAAGGTTGGGAAACACTGAACTAAGGTACATGCCCTTGCCCGGAATCGAACCCGGGACCTTTCAGTCCGCAGGCCGACGCTCTATTCACTGAGCCAAACTGGTTTCGGCAATAAAAATATATTTTTAAAAATAAAATAAAAACAGCCGGGGGACCGGTTTGGCTCAGTGGATAGAGCATTGGCCTGCGGACTGAAAGGTCCCGGGTTCGATTCCGGGCAAGGGCATGTGCCTTGGTTGCGGGCACATCCCCAGTGGGGGGTGTGCAAGAGGCAGCTGGTCGATGATTCTCTCTCATCGATGTTTCTAACTCTCTGTCCCTCTCTCTTCCTCTCTGTGGAAAATCAATGAAATAAATAATAAAATAAACACCTTTTTTGAGCAGGTGAAATCGTTGTCGGAGCTCCCTCCGGCTCCCCGCTGGGGTGGAGGGCCCGGCTCCAGGTGGAACCGCTGGTGGTTGAGGAGCCGGGGCGGAGGGGGAGCTTCCCGGGGCGCACGGTCACGGCGCAGAGGAGGCCGCTCCTAAGGTGCACCCTCCGGAGGGTAAGTGCCTGCTTTTATCGAACTTCAAAAGCCGGTTCCTTTCTCCCCCACAAGACAGTGCGGCCTCAGGCCTCCTGTGTGGGATAGAGCCCACTCTGAGCGCGGCCACCCCGGGCGGCCTCCTGTGCTCCGGGCCGGGCGCGGCCGCTCGGACCCGGCACCCTCGGCCCCGCGGACCAGCGGAGCGGCTCGGCGGGCGGGGGGCCCGGTGAGACGGGCCACAGGGTGACAGGAGGAGGGAGGCCGGGGACCGACAGCGCCGCCCTCGCGCCTGGCGCCGCGGTCGGCAAACTGCGGCTCCCGAGCCACACGCGGCTCTTTGGCCCTTGAGTTTTTAGCGAAGGCCAGCTTAGGAGGACTGTGATTAAGTTAAAAACAATGTAACGACCTATACAGTTTAAGTTTAAAAAGTTGGCTCTCAAAAGAAATGTCCGTCGTTGTGCTGTGGCTTTTGGCTGGTGACAGCGGCCCGGCCGGCGCTGAGCCATGGGCGCCGGGCCCTGCCTTCCCGGCGCGCAGGCCGCGCCCGGCCCGGAGGAGGCCAGGGCCGGCTGCTGGCCAGAGCCTCGGGGCAGCGGCCGGTGCACAGCGCCGCCCCCGCCCCAGGCCCGGCCCCGGGAGAGCCGTCCCTCACACCTGCTGCTCTGCCTCTGACACCGGGTCAAAGTCTTCCCTTCCCCATCTAACGGGAGCTGTGTGAGTGTGAGTGTGTGTATGTATGAGTGTGTGTGTGTGTGAGTGTGTGTGTGTGTGTGTGAGTGTGTGTGTGTGTGTGTGTGTGTATGTGTGTGAGAGTGTGAGTGTATGTGTGTGTATGTATGAGTGTGTATGTATGAGTGTGTATGTATGTGTGTGTGTGTGTATGTGTGAGTATAAGTGTGAGTGTGTGTGTGTGTGTGTGAGTATGTGTGTGTGTGTGTGTGTGTGTGTGTGTGAGTGTGAGTGTGTGAGTGTGAGTGTGAGTGTGTGTGTGTGTGTGTGTGAGTGTGTGTATGTATGAGTGTGTGTGTGTGTGTGTGAGAGAGAGTGTGAGTGTATGTGTGTGTATGTATGTGTGTGAGAGTGTGAGTGTATGTGTGTGTGTGTATGAGTGTGTATGTATGAGTGTGTGTGTATGTGTGAGTGTAAGTGTGAGTGTGTGTGTGAGTGTGAGTGTGTGTGTGTGAGTGTGTGTGTGTAAGGGGTGAAGGGGAGGGGGTAAGGGTGAGGGGGTGCGGGGAGTGAAGTTAAAAACAATGCTTTTGATGGTTGGTTGGTTGGTTTTCGGTTTTGGATTAGGGGGCTTAGCTCTCTTGCTCAGGAGTAAACAGTTATGGGTAGTAATGGAGTCTAAAGAGAGTCTATTTGATTGGTTTCTCACTTTCAAAAGATGCTGTGTCAGAGATTTATTCTTTTACTTACAACACATTGGGACAATTAAAATTCTCGACACTGAGAAAAAATATAAAACTTGAAATAGCTGGGCATGTCAGAAATTAGCAGCCTCTGGTTTGCCTCAGGAAAACAGAACAGTGTCCGGGAGAACTGCGTTTGGTAAAACATTGGCAGAAGTGTGAGACGAGCCCTGGCCGAGTGGCTCTGCTGGCTGTGACATCGTCCTATGCACCACAGGCTGTGGTTCCGATTCCTCTTCAAGGCACATTCCTAGGTTTCGGGTTCAGTTGAGTATGGGAGTCTGCGGATCCATGTTTCTCTCACATCTATGTCAGTCTTCCTCCCTCTTCTCCCCCCATTTCCCTCTCTCTAAAAAAAATCAAAACATATCCTTGGGCAAGGATTTAAAAAAAGTATTAGGAGAATACTATGGTAGTATCAATAGTATAACCATCTAGGGGTTTAAGAAGTTCATGCATCTAATAAAAATGGCACCAAGTATGTGAGAGCCTTAGTAGAGGATCAGCTGCCTTCAGTATGTCCCCTGCTGGGGATGGAGCCTCAGACCCGGGCATGTGCCCTGGCCTGGATTGGAGCAGGCGTGTATTCTATGCCACACACTCCTCTAGGCTCCTGGTGCATGGATTGATGCTCAACCACTGAGCCACACTGGCTGGCAGCCTATAGATTTTAAAAATCTTTTCCCATTTTGAAAATCATTCTTGATTTACTTGAATTTATTCATAACACAAACCACTTATATTAACTTCTTTTTAAAAAAATATATTTTATTGATTTTTTACAGAGAGGAGGAGCGAGGGATAGAGAGCTAGAAACGTCGATGAGAGAGAAACATGGACCAGCTGCCTCTTGCACACCCTCTACTGGGGATGTGCCCGCAGCCAAAGTACATGCCCTTGACCGGAATCGAACCCGGGACCTTTCAGTCCGCAGACCAATGATCTACCACTGAGCCAAACCGGTTTTGGCTTATATTAACTTCCTGTCTGATTTTCTGAATATTTTTTTTGCCCTTGAAAAAAATAACATCTATAATAATAAAAGTGTAATATGCTAAGTAGACCAGACATCCTTCTGGACGACCTTCCGGACGAAGCCAGGGCTGGGAGGGAAGCCCGGGTCCCGGGGGCCGGAGGGAAGTGGTGCTGGCAGAGGCGGAGGGAAGGCCTACTCCTGCATGAATTTCGTGCTTTGGGCCTCTCGTGAAATATAGCAGACACTTTTGTCTACATTTGCAGTATAAAAGGACCACCGATGGATAATTAAACTAGATAATCCGTTTTCCAGCACCCCTGACGGCATTATTATGTAATTGTCTATATTTGGGGTAAAGTAATTTTTATTGAGATATAATTGACATATAACATTATATTAGTTTCAGGTGTACAACATACTGGTATAATATGTGTATATTGCAAAAGGATCACAATAAGTCTAACATTCGTCATTATACATTATACAAAATGTTTCATTCTAATGATCACTTTTGAGAGAGATACTCTCAGCAACTTTCAAATATGCAATAGAGTTTTAGTAACTACTAGGGCCTAGTGCACGGATTTGTGCACGGGTGGGGTCTGGCCGGCACAGCCCAATCAGGGCGGATCGAGGCTGAGCCTGTCGGAGAAGGAGATGGCAGGAGGTGGGCAGGGCCAGCCATGGGGAGGGGCTGCAGGCGATTGGCCAGCAGGCTCCACCGCTGATTGGGATGGGATGAGGGAGTGCCGATTGGGGGCCAGCAGCCTGGGAGAGGGGCCATGGGGGTTGGCCAGCTGCCTCTTTCCTCTAAAATCAGGGTGGGGGGCTGATCTGGGGTGGGCTAGGTTGGGGAGGGGCTGCAAGAGGTTGGCCAGCTGGCCCCTGCCCCTGTTGGGGTGGGAGGTGATTAGAGGTGGGGCCAGCTCGGGGACGGGCTGCGGGCTGATCAGGGGGTTGGGGGCCCATCAGGGGCAGGTCTGGCTGGGGGGAATGGGGCGTTTGGCCAGCTGGTCCCACCAGTGATCAGGGTGGGAGAGTCAGATCAGGGTGGGAGAGTCAGATCAAGGGTGGGTTGGCGCGGAGGGGGCGGGGAAGAGGAGGGAGGGGCCGTGGGAGGTTGGCCATCTGGCCCCACCCCATGATTGGGGCAGTGGGCATCATAACCACTGGTTGTTCTGGTCATTATGGTGTTATGGTCACTGGCTTTTTATATATATATATATACAGGCAGTCCTTGGGTTTTGTCGAGCATACATTGTTTCATGGTTATGTTGCCATCTCCCATTTATTTATTTTTAAAAAAATTTGTCATTTCAATGTATGTATATATGTGCTTTCTGTTTTTTATTACTTTATCACTTTTAAGTTTTTTTTAGTTTCACTTCATTACTGCTGTGTTTGTGCTCCGTGTGAGTGACTAGATGCTCATGTAGGTGGGTTCCTGCCAGAAACCGAGCATTGTCGCTGGTGGTTAAAAGTGAAAAGGGAACCCAGAAGGCTGGCCAATCTTAATGGCACTGAATGGTCGGAGCTATTAGCTCATTGTTTAGTTGAGACTTTGGTAGTTAAAGCAACCTCCACCTGTTAATCATATGTAAATTCTTGCTGATTTTCTATTTCTGGAATTTCCTGCCTAAAGGATATGGGTGTATTTCATAGCCCCAATAAAAGGGACGGCAAAAGGCCAGAGCAGGGTAGTCCTCTCTCTAGAGGTGGACTCCTGCCTGGCCCCCCATTTTCCCAAATTAACTTTTTCCAGTCTCTTTTCATGTGTGTGCAGCCTTCTCCAGAAACCAGACTCTGAAGTGGAATCCTGAACCATGCGGGTCGTGATAAGGGATCCCACAGGTTCTGACTTATGGCAAAAATCGAGTTATGGCCCTAATTAGTTTGGCCAGTGGATAGAGCGTTGCCTGTGGACTCAAGGGTCCCAGGTTCGATTCTGGTGAAGGGCATGTACTTTAGTTGCGGGCACATCCCCAGTAGGGGGTGTGCAGGAGACAGCTGATTGATGTTTCTCTCATCAATGTTTCTAACTCTCTCTCCCTTCATCTCTGTAAAAAAAATCAATAAAATATATATTTAAAACATCTATTTACATCACGTCGTAGGACTGCATGCTGTTTACATCCCAGGACTTATTTTATGGCTGGACGTGTGTACCTTATGAACCTTCACCCATCCTGCCTGTCCCCCAACCTTCTACCTCCCCCTGCCTCTGGCAACCGCCAATCTGTTCTCTGCAGCCATACCCATTTTATTTGCTGTTTCTTTAAATTCCGCACATCAGTGAGATCATGTGGTAGTAATCTTTCTGTGTCTGATGTACTTCGCTTAGCCTGTGCCCTCAAGTTCCATTGCTGTTTTCACAAATGACAAGATTTCCTTCTTCTTACTGACCAGAATAATATTCCATGTGTATGTGTATGTGTTTGTGTGTGTTATATCACTTTTACCCATTCATCTGTCAAAGGACACTTAGGTCGCTGCCATGCCTTGGCTATCTATAACAGTAAAAGGGTAATATGCTAATTAGACTGGATAGACTGGGCGTCTTTCAGTCGTCCCGTCCTCCTTTCGGACAAAGCCATGGTAGCTGAGGCAGAGGCAGTTAGGGGTGATTAGGCCCGCAGGGGGGCGGTTAGGGGCAATCAGGCAGGCAGGCAAAGGGATTAAGGGTGATCAGGCAGGCAGGCAGAGGCAGTTAGGGGGGATCAGGCAGGCAGGCAGAGGCAGTTAGGGGGGATCAGGCAGGCAGGTTAGGAGCAAACAGTCCTGGACTGTGAGAGGATACAGGCTGGGCTGAGAGACACTCCCCCATGAGGTGCCTGAATTTTGTGCACTGGGCCTCTAGTTATAAATAATGATGCAGTGAACATTGAGATGCATATATCTTTTCAAGTTAATGTTTTCATTTTCTTCAGATAAATGCCCAGAAGTGATCCAGGCCGGGCGGCTCAGTTAGCGAGAGCATCATCTCGTACTTCAAATGGTTGTGGGTTTGACCCCTGGTTGGGAAGGCAACCAATCGATGTTTCTCTCTCATGTTGATGTTGCTCTCACTCTCAAATCCATAACCATCTCCTCAGGTGAGGATTAAAAATAAACCTAGAAGTGGAATTGCTGGATCCTATGATAGTTCTGTTTTTAACTGTTTGAGGAAGCTCCATAGGTACTGCTTTTCACAGTGGCTGCACTAACTTACAATCCCACCGACAGTGCACAAGGGCTCCCTGTCCTCCGTATCCTTGTCAACAGCTGTGTCTTGTCTTTTTGATAGCAGCCATTCTGACAGGTGTGAGGCGATGTGGCTGGCGGTTTTGGTCTCATTTCCATGATTAGTGATGGGCTTCTTTTCCCGAACCTGTTAACTATATGCCTGCCGTGGATGTCTTCTTTGGGGAAGTGGCTACTCAGATCCTCTGCCCTTTTTTAAAAGCGGAATTGTTTGTTGCTATTGAATTACATGAATTATTTAAATATTTTGCATTTTAACCCCTTATCAAACATGTGACTTGTAGATATTTTCTCTCACTTGGAAGATTGTCTTTTTGTTTTGCTGATTCCATTGCTGTGCAGCTTTTTCATCTGACATGGTCTCACTTGTTTATTTTTGCATTTGTTGCCTTTCTTTTGGCATGAAATAAATAAAAATTCTCACCAAGACTGATGTCAAGAAGCTAACTGCCTGCTTCAGGTTTTAAGTTCAAGTCTTTCATTCACGTAAAGTTAATTTTTGGGTATGGAATAAGCGAGTGGTCGTTTTATTCCTTTGCTCAGTTTTCCCAGTACCATTTGTTGAACATACTGTCCTTTCCTCATGGTATAGTTTTGACTTATTTGTCATAAATTAATTGACTATATATGTTTGGGTTTATTTTAGGGCTTTCAATTCTTTCCATTGATCTGTGTATCTTTTTTTTTTTTTTAATATTTTTATTGATTTTAGAGAGGAAGGAAGAGTGAGGGATAGACACATCAGCAATGAAAGAGAATAATTGATCAGCTGCCTCCTGCATTGCCCCTACTGGGGAAAACTAGGCATGTGCCCTTGACTGGAATTGAACCTGGGACCCTTCAGTCTGAAGGCTGGTGCTCTATCCACTGAGCAAAACTGGTTAGGGCAATGTGTCTTTTTTATGCCAATACCATACTGTTTTGATTACTGTAGTTGTAATATAGTTTGAAATCAGGGAACATGATGCCTCCAGCATTGTTCTTCTTTCTTAAGATGGCTTTAGCTATTCTGGATCTTTTGTTCCGTAAGTTTTTAATGATTATTCCTTCTAGTTTTGTGAAAAATGCCACAGGAATTTTGGTAGGGATTATATTGAATCTCTAGATTGCTTTGGGTAGTATAGACATTTTAACAGTATCAGTTCTTCCAACCCATGAGCACGGAATATCTCTCCATATATTTGTGTTTCTTTTCTTTAAAAAAAAAAAAAAATATATATATATATATATATATATTTTTTTTTTAAAATAAAATTTTATTGTTCATATTATTACAAATGTTCCTTTCCCCTCTCCCCCTCCATTGCTCTCCTCCACCAGGTTCCCACCCCACCCTCTGCCCTTTCCCCTCTCCCCATTGTCCGCATCCATAGGTGCACAGTTTATGTTCAGTCTCTTCCCACATCGCCCTCTCCCCTTTTCCCCAAGAACCGTCAGTTCACTCCCCTTCCATACCTCTGATTCTATTATATTCAACAGTTAATATTGTTCATCAGATTTTTTTTTAAATTTCCTTGGTTTTTTAGATTCACTTGTTGATAGTTATGTATTTGTTGTTCATAATTTTTATCTTTATTTACTTTCTCTTCCAAAAGAACCCCCTTCAGCAATTCATATAATTCTGGTTTGGTGGTGATGAACTCCTTTAGCTTTTTTTTATTAGCGAAGCTCTTTATCTGACCTTCGATTCTGAGTGATAGCTTTGCTGGATAGATTATCTTTGGCTGTAGTTCTTACTATTCATCACCTTGAATATTTCTTGCCATTCCCGTCTGGCCTGCATGGTTTTTGTTGAGAAATCAGCTGACAATCATATAGGTGCTCCTTTATAGGTAACTACCTGCTTTGCTCTTGCTGCTTTTAATATTCTCTCTTTGTCTTTTGCTCTTGGAATTTTAATTATGATTTGTCTTGGTATGGTCCTCTTTGGATTCCTTTTGTTTGGAGTTCTGTGCGCTTCCTGGACTTGTAAGTCTAATTCTTTCACCAGGTGGGGGAAATTTTCTGTCACTATTTCTTTCAGTATGTTTTCGATATCTTGTTCTCTCTCATCTTCTGGGACCCCCATAATTCTGATGTTGGTTCGCTTGAAGTTGTCCCAGAGGTTTCTTACATTATCTTCAATTTTCTGGATTCTCTTGTCTTCTTGTTTCTGCGGAGCAGTGTCTTCTGGCTCTTTATGTTCCAAATCTTTGACTTGATTCTTGCGATCTTCCATTCTGTTTTTAGGTCTCTGTATAATATTTTTTATTTCAGACAATGTATTCTTTATTTCTTGTTGATCCCTTATCATTTCTTGTTGATCCCTTATCATTTCTTGTTGATTCCTTATTAATTCTAGTTGATCTCTTTTCATATCTCCATAGGTCTTATCGATCTTTTCTAGGAAACTCTTGAAAAACCTTATAAGTGTAGATTTGAACTCTATATCCAGTCGCTTTTTGTCCTCCATTTCTTTTGTTTGTGATCTATTTCGTTGTCGCATTTCGCAGCTACAGATGGGGCGGGGTTTCAGGGTGGAACCTACAGCCTTGGCTTCCGTCAGCCCCGCCCTATGCGGCTCCTGGGTCTCAGGGTCCTTCAGTACTCCTTGCAAGGGCCTCTGAGAGAAAGGTGCCCTCGATTTTCGCCTGCTACCAAACTGTCTATGCTCTCCCCCAATGAGTCCGGTATTGGGGTTCAGTTCAGTTGGTAGTGGGATTGACGGTGGCGTTCAGAGCAGTCTGGAGCCCCTCTCTCCTTCCCCCCAGGGCAATTCTGTGGCACAGCCAACCGTCCCTTCTCTGTGCGCAATGTGCGCGCCTCCAGGACCTCCTTTCGCTGCTCCCCCGGGGTTCCGCCTTACAGCCCAGCTCCCTCTGTTTGAGCCTGGGTCCCTGGGGTCTGGCCTAGAACTGGGGTTCAGAGCAGTTGGAACTGGGGCCCAGCACAATTGGAGCTTTTATCTCCTTCCCACTAGGGAACGCCAGCCAGGCACTCAGCCAGCCCTCTCCGTGTGGGCCGTGTCTCTGTACCTCAGGCTTTTACAGCTCCTCCACGCTTCCTTCTGGTTTTCTCCTTGCTTCTCGCTGTAGAATTTCCAGTCAGTCGACTTTCCTATAGTTCTGGGTAATGTCCATTTTATATTTTAGTTGTATTTTATTGAAATTGTTGTGTGCGGCTGCGGCTAGGTGTTTACCTGGGCAGCCATCTTGGATTCTCCTAAATATATTTTATTGATTTTTTTTAAAAAAGATTTTTTTATTTTATTGATTTTTTACAGAGAGGAAGAGAGGGATAGAGTTAGAAACATTGAGAGAAAATCATTGACCAGCTGCCTCCCTCACACCCCCCCACTGGGGATGTGCCCACAACCAAGGTATTAATACATGCCTTTGACCTGAATCAAACCTGGGACCTTTCAGTCCACAGGCCAAAGCTCTATCCACTGAGCCAAACTGGTTTCGGCTTTATTGATTTTTTATAGAGAGTAAGAGAGAGGGACAGAGCCAGAAATATCGATGAGAAAGATTGATCAGCTGCCTCCTGCACACCTCCCACTGGGAATGTGCCCACAACCAATGTACGTGCCCTTGACTGGAATCGAACCCGGGACCCCTCAGTCTGCAGGCTGACGCTGTATCCAAACCAGTTTCGGCTCTATTTTTTTTTTTTTTTTAAGGGTTTGAGAATTGGTATTAATTCCTCTTTAAATGCTGTAGAATTCACCAGTCTTGTTTTAGACTTTTGCTTATTAGAAGGTGTTTGTTTACTGATTCTCAGTCTCCCTACTAGTAATTTGTTCAGGTTTTTCTATTTTTTTGCTTCAGTCTTTGTAGGTTGTATGCTCCTAGAAATTTTACCATTCCTTGTAGGTTGTCAAATTTGTTCAGAGTAGTCTCTTGCGAACCTTCGTATTACCATGATATCAGTTATATCTCCTTTCTTACTTTTATTTGGTCCCTCTCATTTTCTGGGTGAGTCTAACTAAAGATTAGTCAATTGTTTATCTTTTCAAAGAACCAGCTCTTACTTTTACCTTTTCTATTGTCTTTTAAATCTCTATTTTATTTCTGCTGTGATCTTTATTTCCTTCCTGGGCTTCATTTGTTTTTGTTTCTTGGGGTGTAAAGTTTTTGATAGTTTTATTTTTTTAATATAATCATTTATTGCTATTTCTGAACATCCCTCTCACAACTGCTTTTGCTACATCCCATTAAGTTTTGGAATGTTGTTTCTGTTATTATTTATCTCAAGGTATTTTCAACTTTTTTTCATTTCTCCTTTGACCCACTAGCTGTTCTGTAGCATGTTGTTTAATCAGTACATATTTGTGAATTTTCTTTCTTTTAATTGATTTTGTTTCATGCATTATGGTCAGAAAAGATGCTTGTTTTTATTTCAATTTTCTTGAATTTCTTGACTTGGTTTGTGGCCTTATATATAATCTATGGAGAATTCCATGTGCACTTGAGGATGTGTTCTGTTGCTTACAGTGTTTTGTACATATCTTATAAACCTATCTGGTTTAATGTAATAAAAAGCTGATTTCCTTATTTCCTGTCTGGATGATCTATTGAAGAGAATGTATAGTAAAGACCCCTATTATATTGTATTGCTATTTCTTCCTTTTAATATTTGCTTTATATATTTAGATGCGCCAATGATGGGGGCATATTTACAAATGTTATTTCTTTTGTTGGGTTGACTCCCTTATTACAATGTAATGTCTTTCTTTGTCTCTTATAATCTTTGCTTTAAAGTCTATTTGTCTGATATGAGTATAGCTATACCAGCAACTCTTGCCATTTGAATAGATTATCTTTTTCCATCTCTTCACTTTTAGTCTGTATGGCCTTACATCTGAAGTCAGTCTCTTGTAGGCCGCATAAACATTTTTTTAAAAAATTGTCTTTTGATTGGAGAATTTAGTCCATTTAATTATTGAAAGACATGTATTTATCTTTTTGTCGTTTTCCATTTTATAGTTTTCTTCTCATTTTTTTGAAAGTTGTCTTTCTTAAAACAATCATAGGTAATTTACATCCCTAGTATTTTAAATGAGGATTTCTAACTAAAAATAATTCTATTAAGTTCTTCCTTGCTTCTATGTAAATTCTTGAAGTTGGTTCACATATATTTACTCAAATCTTTCCCAAACACTAAAGAATTCTGCGTGTGTGTGTGTGAGAATGCTCCAAAAAGGGGGACGGGAGGGAAGGAAATTAAGGAAAGGCAAGTAGAGATGTGTATGTTCTAGGAAAGAACATTGAGATTGACAAATTATATAAATCCTAGAACTGTTGTAGAGTTGCCAGGAACGAGAATCCTAATAATTTAATATAAATTAGCTGATAAAACACTTTTTGAATGCCTTCAGAACATTAAATTTTAGTATATTTATGAGGAAATTCTATCAGGTAACATGTCAGAATTTAGGTGGGATTAGAGAAAGACCTGCAAATATGACTTTAAAGGTATAAAGCTTTGTCACACACAAACAGCAATGTAATTCAATTCTAAAAGTAACAACCTAAAGGACTGGACAGTCTGCATTATAATTAAATAGGTAGTAACATCTGAGGACATTATATTTAGTAACAATGAATAGCAAAACGCACAATATCTTCTTTAAGTTTTTCACTGAATCTCTCCATCACTTTAGCTTCATGTAATGAGGTATTTGTAAAGGTATGTGTTTACATTTTATGTTCCATTTAAACAAAGTTCTTTTTTTAGAAGGGGATGGACAAAAAAATAGTTGTTTTTTTTTAAAAGACAATCCAATATCTACCAATTCTTGATTTAATGAATTATTAGGGTTGTTTCTACACTTATTTCCTCTCAAGGTGTACACACTAAAACTACTTCCCATCAGAGAGATTCTAAAATTATCTCCAAAAACTGCATTTTACCTTGTAACAGTGCTGATTCTTACAGGAAACAGGCCAATAAGAGTCAAAGGAGAGGACCTTGCTGTTGTCTCAGGAATGTAAGTCACACTTTAGTTCTGAGGAGTGAATTCAGGAAACCAGAACAGTTTAAGCTTCAGAAGATATTAGAGCTGAAGATTGCCAGAGTAACTGAAATCACTTGGTGATAGATACCAAGTTCCTTTGTGAAGATAACAGTATTCATATTTACTGGGTTACTGGCGTATAATCTGAAATCTATAGCATTTGTTTGGGAAAGCTTTAGGAGGAAGAGACGGTTTATAAGTTACTCATTTTCTTCCTTTTCTGCATTTTGAGACTAGTAGCCACTTTCATTTGGAAATGATGATAAACAGTGATCTTGAACTATACTACTTATTCAAATCAACCCCATTAGATTTATAGTCACTTAATATCTCACCAAAATTTTAAACTGGGCATTTTCCTTCAATTCATAACTTCAAGTAAGTTACTCTATGAACATAGTACTTTATGATTCAGAATGATGAAAATAACAAAATTAAAGGCACTTAATGTTAACATTTCATTACCATGTCAATATTTCTTATAGGATTTCTATCTTAATCTACGGAGGAGCAGGCACAGCCCTTAGCCACTCCTGATAGTGCTGTTACTCACCCAGAATTCACCTTGATAATGGTTATTAGGTTCACTTTAACAGCATGAACACTCTATACTTGTCTTGAAGTATACTTAAAGAATTTATTAAGCTGATTCTTAAGGAGCCAAGTCAGAGCCAATATTCTAAGTCTTGAAAGCTCCCTTAAAAATGCAATTTTCATAGTCTTTAAATTTTAACTGTCATTGTTTATTACCAGTTTGGCTACATTCTCTACAATTTCAGCAGCATTTAAAGAGACAGTGTGTGTATGTACAATGGAAAAACAAAATGGCTTGCAACATCAGAAATAACAGCCACAGTTTAACTGTACAATATTAAGGAGAATCTGTGGTAAAGTAAGTAGAGCCTCCTTTTTCGCCAACAAAGACAACTTACATGTAAGTATCAGCATTATGAATATAACAATAAAGGAATAATTTTTACAGGAGTAAAATACAACATCCTGAAAAATAATGGTTTATACCATACAAGGCAGTTAGAAAATGTTCACATTTTAACAAATCTGTACAAACCACAAGAAACTTGTTTATGGGACCATCATCCCACCTTGCTGATAAGAACCTTCTAGAAATGTAGAATAACCATGAACAATGTATAAATCTAGTATCTATGTACTCCACAGCCCTAGAACCCAAGGAACTGATTTAGAGAATTCTATATGTCCAACATGGATCATTTTTACATGCCTTGATTGTTAATGAATGCCTGCTTTTAATATGCCTCTAGGATGTACAGTCAATTTGCACCTTTTTAAGGAGGTCATTCGATATATTTTTTTTTTTTTAGCAAAGAAGCAACATCATTTAGCAGCAATTAACGCGCCTTCGAGACTTAAAAAAAATACAATATCCAATTAGAAAAGCCATTATTTTTAAACATTTGTACAAGAATAAGCTGCTGAAACTTGGTAATTGAAATATGACATATGTACAACAATTTACAATAGAACTAGAAGGGAATTTATCATTATCCTGCATAGAACTGGTCTGCATTTGGTTACATACTGTCATTTGTTTTAATGAACAAGGCCTGGCATCAAAACAAAAATGTTACTTCTAACATATTGAAAACACTGGCGATATTACAATTCAGTGAATTCAACTGATTTAAAAATGAGCAGCGCATTTTGTCAAAGGTGTAAAGTATCCAGGAGTAATAGCTCTCCCTTTAACATAATCAGTGGGGAAAAAAAAGGACATGTGATTTCGAGGTACAATGTGGTAAAAGCCAGAACAGGCAAATGACAAAGTCTAACCTTGTCCAAAGATTCTAACTCTCACATTCTCTCTATAAAACACAACTGTCACCGTCATTCAGTTCTTACTTTGGTTTCGGCACATTAACTGCCGAATGCTGAAGAATGTATCCAGGCACTGTAGTTCTTGTGTTAGAAATATTTCTCATTTTTTCCAAATGTTTTTAAATAATGAAAAACTACCCTTCATATTAGACCTCTTTAGTAACAACCAAATGTATTTAAGTATTATAAACGTTATTTACAGTGTTTCCCCAAACAAATCAATCATTTTTCTTCGTCTGAACATGGTATTCTTGTTTCTGTGTAACAGGCAGTCACCCTTCACGTCTCAAGATTATTTATAGTCAGAAGTGTACATTTATTCACCATCCATGATCCTTTCCCATACAAATGACGCCACAAAGAACTTCAGCTCGCGAACAGTTCTCAATCACGTCCTGTGTAAAAAATAAAGGAACAAAAAAACACTCAAATGCTCTTGAACTCAAGTGTGCACCTGGAAGCAATTCAAAGATATCATGCCGATTTTGGAGGAAAGTCAGAACGTAATTATGCTTGAAGCGGGGGGTGTAGGGGATGCTGTCAGCCCAGCCATGTGCAAGTTTCCTGAAGAGTTTGATCTTCTCATGTGCGGGAGGAGGTACGGGTCATTTGCCAGTTGGTGCACATCAAATCGATCTTCTTTTCGGTATGCCAAACAGCGTCGTATAAAGGCCTTAAAAAAAATAAAAAAGTCAGCAGTTAAAATCTTTCCCCTTCTAAATTCCAAAGAATGGACACATTTAAGACAGCTTTTCCATCATTTCAAACTGAAACTTTTACTGTAACATTAAACAGTAACTACTGATTTCTTCCTCCCCTGACCTTTGAAAACCACTGTCTGTCTGATTTATGATTTGGCTATCCTAAATATCTATATGAGTACCTAGAATATAAGTGGAATCACACAATATTTGTCCTTTTGTATTTGGCTTATTTGACTTAGCACAATGTTTAAGTGTTATCCATACTTGCAGCATGCATCAGAATTTTGTCTCTTTTTAAACTGAGTAATATTCAACTGCATGTATATACCACATTCTGTTTATCCATTCACCTGTTGATTGCTATTGGGTTGTTTCCACCTTTTTGCTATTGTGAATGCTGTTTTGAACATTGGTATAAAGATCTATTCAAGTCTCTCCCTTTGCATCTTGTTGATGGTTTCCTCTGCTGTGCAGAAGCGTTGGTATGCACTTGTTTTTGTTGCCTTTGCTTTTGTTGTCAAATCCAAAAATTCCACACCAAGACAGAGGCCAAAAGCTTACCAGCTATATTTTCTTTTAGGAATTTTATGTTTCAGATCTTCACATCTTCTCATCTTCCATCCATTTTGAGTAAATTTTTGCCTATGGTGTGTAAGGGCTCAGTTTTCCTGACATCGTTTATTGAAGAGACTGTCTTTACTCCATTGCATATTTTTGACTCCTGTTCATAAAATAATTGACCATATATGTGTAGGTTTATCTCTGGGCTCTCAGTCCTGTTCCACTGATCGATGTGTCTATTTTTATGCCAGTACCATACTGTTTTGGTTACTACAGTTATATGACAGCAATTAGGGAGCTTGATGCCTCCAGCTTTGTTGTTTATTCTCAAGACTGCTTTGCCTATTCTAGACCTTTTGTGGTTCCACACAAATTTTATAATTGTTTGTTCTAGTTCTGTGAAAAATACAAGTGGAATTTTGGTAAGGATTACATGAATCTGTAGATTGCTTTAGGTAGTACAGACATTTTAACAATCAGTTATTTTTTAAAAATATATTTTATTGATATTTTACAGAGAGGAAGAGAGAGGGATAGAGAGTTAGAAACATCGATGAGAGAGAATCATTGATCAGCTGCCTCTTGAACACCCCCTACTGGGGATGCGCCCGCAACCAAGGTACATGCCTCTGACTGGAATTGAATCCGGGACGTTTCAGTCAGCAGGCCGATGCTCTATCCACTGAGCCAAACCAGTTTCGGCAACAATCAGTTCTTCCAACCCATGAGCATGGAATTTCTTTCCATATATTTGTGTTTCTTTAATTTCTCCCATTAACATCTTACAAGTTTTCAATGTTGGCTAAATTAATTTCTAGGTATTTTACTCTTGTATGCAAATGGGCTTATCTGAATTTCTCTTTCTGATAGTTTGTGTATAGAAATGCAACAGATTTTTTTTTTTAAAATATATTTTATTGATTTTCCACAAAGAGGAAGAGGGATAGAGAGCCAGAAACGCCGATGAGAGAGAATCATCGATCAGCTGCCTCTTGCACACCCCCTACTGGGGATGTGCCCGCAACCCAGGTACATGCCCTTGACTGGAATTGAACCTGGGACCTTTCAGTCCGCAGGCCGACGCTCTATCCACTGAGCCAAACTGGTTTCGGCGAAATGCAACAGATTTTTATATATTGAGTTTATCCTGCAATTTTACTGGATTTGTTGACTAGTTCTGACAGTTTTTTGGTGATGCTTTTAGGGTTTTCAGTATACAGTTGACCCCTGAAAACAAGGGTTTAGGGGTGAAACTCCCAGCAGTCAAAACCCACATGGAACTTATTTGGCCCCTGCATATGCACTTCCAACGATCTGCTGACCCTCATTCAATGTGAACTGTGTGGGCCAGCTGAAATATCTGTGTAAGTGGATTGGTGCAGTTTGAACCTGTGTCGTTAAAGGGTTAACTGTATAATATCATCTGTAAATTATTTCTTCCTTTTTGATTTTGATGCATTTTATTTATATTTTTGCCTAATTGCTCTAGTTAGGACTTCAAATATATTGGATATGGAAAGCTGCATTTATAATTACCAATTCTGCACACTTATTTCTAGAATGTATCTTCTGCTAAAATAACCCTCTCACTATCAGTTTAGTTTGGCCAGAGGGTGTGCTATTTTTAACCGTACTATTTTTTTTTTCCTATTGAGCATAAAGACTTTCTTTAGATGAAGGGGTACTTCACTGATGTTTTTGTTTCATAGGTTAACATTGAGCATCAGCACACTTTTAAAAGCTAAAACTGGAATATAATTACTATCTTTTCCTTTCTCAGACTGGTTTTACATATCCTGTCTTTGAGAAAAGCTTCTTTAAAAAAAACACACAACTAATTATAAGTATACTACCCTGTTTCCCCAAAAATAAGACAGTGTCTTATATTAATTTTTTCTCCCTAAGTTGTGCTAGGTCTTATTTTCAGGGGATGTCTTATCTTTCCACATGCTAGGTCTTATTTTCAGGGGATGTCTTATTTTCGGGAAACACGGTAGTAGCCCTGCGCACGAATCTGTGCACCAGTAGCTCTCCGAGGGGCCTGGTCACTCCGTGCCTGCTGCTCAGAGGCCAATCTGCTGATGGGTGCAGAAAGCTTGCCTTGTCACTATGGTGACGAAGCAAGCATTCCGCCAGGCTGCTCACACTGCCTGCTCTCAGCGGCAGATCCCTGGGCTTGAGGGACTCCAGTGGGGCTGAGAGGACTGGGTGCCGCCATCTTATGGTTATGGGCACTGACATATTTTGTGATGGAGTGATGGTTAATTTGCATATTTCCCCTTTATTAGATAGGATAGTACAAAGTGAATATATCTATGTAACTGGCAATCAGATAATTTTACCAAAACCATCTGAGTCTCTTCCTGCCCTTTTAGGCATGGACTCTGCCTTCTACCCTTTTATCACTATAGTTGAGTTTGCTGTTTTGACCTTTATATAAGTGATATCACAGATTATGTTTTCTTTATCTGGCTTCTTTCTTTCACTCATTATATTTGAGATTCATGCATTTTTTTTTTTTTTTTGCAACAGATAAAACATTCTTAGATAACAATTGGTAATTCTTTCCCTTTCTTATTGCTGACACTAGATGTACCCTATAGCTTGTGATGAAATAAACCATTAATTAGAAAATGATAACACATATAACTTTTTAATATGATCAAACTTCAATTTAAATGGAACAATTTTGCCTGTTTTTTTGTTTTGAAAATCATTAGAAGTAATTTTTTCTCTGAAAACAAATGTAGCTATTCTAACTATACCATGGTTAGCATACTAGTATTTTATCAAGTGTCTTTCTGATACCTTAGGTCTTATCTTTTTAAGTCATTAACAAATAAAAAAAAGTTTCAGATAACACTCCAAAAATGATTAAGATATAGAAAAAAAAATCAAGAGTGATTATGTTGAAGGCAGTTTAAAAGGATGAAAAACTAAGAACAAGGTTAAGAAGTATATGCAGAGTAAATATGCTTAAGATGCTTAAATGAGATCAGTAGAGGTACTTGGCAAAGGTGTGCTCTGTAGGGACAAAAGGTTATGAAACAAGCAAAAAATAATGTGATTTTCCCCTGTTACCAAACGGGTGACTGTGGGACCTATAAAGAGCCAGAGGTGGTAAACGGGACTTCTTTTTGGCAAACTAAATTCACACTATATTCATTCTTGTTACTATTAATAATGTCAATAAGTGGATTCTGCATTGACTAAAGTCATTTAGTTTCTATTCTCACTGATGCTATAGATAAACAGAAGACAAAATTTAGATGCTAACATCAAGTTCTTAAAAAATTTTTTATTTTTGTTTTTTTAAAATCTTTATTGTTCATATTATTACAGATGTTCCTCCCCCCCTCACCCCCCCGTTGCTCCCCTCCACCAGGTTCCCACCCTACCCTCTGCCCTTTCCCCACCCATCATTGTTCCCATCCATAGGTGCACAGTTTATGTTCAGTCTCTTCCCAAATCCCCATCTCCCCTTTTCCCCGAGAATCGTCAGTTCACTCCCCTTCTATACCTCTGATTCTATTATATTCAACAGATAATATTGTTCATCAGATTTTTTAAAAAAAATTTTTTGGTTTTTAGATTTACTTGTTGATAGTTATGTATTTGTTGTTCATAGTTTTTATCTTTATTTACTTTCTCTTCCAAAAGAACCCCCTTCAGCAATTCATATAATTCTGGTTTGGTGATGATGAACTCCTTTAGCTTTTTTTTTATTGGTGAAGCTCTTTATCTGGCCTTCGATTCTGAGTGATAGCTTTGCTGGGTAGATTATTTTTGGCTGTAGATTCTTGCTATTCATCACCTTGAATATTTCTTGCCATTCCCGTCTGGCCTGCATGGTTTTTGTTGAGAAATCAGCTGACAATCATATAGGTGCTCCTTTATAGGTAACTACCTGCTTTGCTCTTGCTGCTTTTAATATTCTCTCTCTGTCTTTTGCTCTTGGAATTTTAATTATGATTTGTCTTAGCATGGTCTTCTTTGGATTCCTTTTGTTTGGAGTTCTGTGCGCTTCCTGGACTTGTAAGTCTAATTCTTTCACCAGGTGGGGGAAGTTTTCTGTCACTATTTCTTTCAGTATGTTTTCGATATCTTGCTCTCTCTCACAATTCTGATGTTGGTTCGCTTGAAGTTGTCCCAGAGTTTTCTTACATTATCTTCAACTTTCTGGATTCTCTTGCCTTCTTGCTTCTACGGAGGAGTGTCTTCTGGCTCTTTATGTTCCAAATCTTTGACTTGATTCTTGCGATCTTCCATTCTGTTTTTAGGACTCTTAGGCTTTTACAGCTCCTCCGCTCTTCCTTCTGGTTTTCTCCTTGCTTCTCATTGTAGAATTTCCAGTCAGTTTACTTTCCTGTAGTTCTGGGTAATGTCCATTTTATATTTTAGTTGTATTTTATTGAAATTGTTGTGTGTGGCTGCGGTTAGGTGTTTACCTGTGCAGCCATCTTGGATCCTCCCAAAGTCTTATTTTTATTGTTGAAAGTATTATATATGTCCCCCATCCCACACCCCTTTACCCTCTTCCACCCAGTCCCTACCCCTTCCGCCTGGCCTTCACCACACTACAGTCTGTGTCCATGGGCTAAGGCATATCCTGTATAATAAACCCTATTATACAAATCGACCAAACGGAACAACCGGTGGAATGACTGGTTGCTATGAGGCGCACTGACCAACAGGAGGCAGATGCTCAACGAAATCTAACCTGGGACCTTTCAGTCCACAGGCCGACACTCTATCCTCTGAGCCAAACCAGTTTCAGCATGGCATTTCTAGTTTTGATTTTTTGAGGTAACTCCACTGTTTTCCATAGTGGCTGTACCAGTCTGCAGTCCCACTCACCATGCATAACTGTCCCCTTTTCTCCACATCCTCACTAGCACTAGTCATTTGTTTAGCCATTTTGACAGGTGTTGAGGTAGTACCTCATTGTCATTTTAATTAAAAAATATATATATATATTTTATTGATTTTTCACAGAGAGGAGGACAGAGGAATAGAGAGTTAGAAACATCGATGAGGAAGAATCATCAATCAGCTGCCTCTTGCACACCTTCCACTGGGGATGTGCCCGCAACCAAGGTACATGCCCTTGACGGGAATCGAACCTGGGACCTCAGTTCTCAGGCTGACGCTCTATCCACTGAGCCAAACCGGCTTTGGCCATTGTCATTTTAATTTGTATCTTTCTGATGATCAGTGATTTTGAGCATTTTTCATTCATCTCTTGGCCATCAGTATGTCCACTTTGTAGAAGTGTCTATTTAGGTCCGTAGCCCATTAATTGGATTGTCTTCCTTTTGTTGAGTTGTATGAGTTCTTTATATATTTTGGAAAATTAACCCCTTATTAGCTGTATTATTGTCAAATATGTTCTCCCATACAGTGGGTTCCCTTTTCATTCAGATGATGGTTTCTTTTGCAGTGCAGCTTTTTAATTTGATGTAGTTCCATTTTTAAAAAAAATTTTCCTTTGTTTTTCTTGCTGTAGAAGACGTATCTGTGAAAAGTCTGAGATTTTGATGCCTATGCTTTTTATTTTTTTTATTTTTTATTTTATTACAGTGGCTTTGTAGTGTAGTTTGATATCTGGTATTGTGATCCTCCAACTCTGTTCTTTTTTCCAAGACTGTTTTGGATATTTGGAGTCTATTTTCTGACTATAGGTTTTTTTTAATCTCCTTGGTTAAGTTTATTTCTAAATATCTTTAAAAAATAACCTGTTTACCAACAAAAAAAATTTATTTTCCCTTTCTGAGAGTTCATTATTGGTGTATTAAAATGCCATCAATTTTTGGATATTGATTTTATAATTGCTACATTTATTAAATTGAATATAATTTTGGTAGAGTCTTTAGGGTTTTCTATGTACAATATCATGTCATCTGCAAATAATTTTACTTCCTCCTCCTCTCTTCTTGTTTGATTACTGTGGCTAGGACTTCTGGTACTATGTTGAATAAGAGTGGTGCAAGCAGACATCCTTGTCCTTTTCCCATTAAGTGTTCTTAAGGGAAACTCTTAGTTTTTGCCCAATGAGTGTGATATTGATCATAGGTTTGTCATATATGGTCTTATGTTGAGGTATGATCCCTCTCTATTCCCACTTTGCTAAGAGTTTTTATCAAAAAAACTCTTATTGATATGATCATGTGATTTTTTTATCCTTTATTTTGTTTATGTAATGTATCACATTGATTGATTTGCAAATACTATACCAGCCTTGCATCCCTGGAATAAATCCCACTTGCTCATGGTGTATGATCTTTTAAATGTATTGCTGGATCTGATTCCCTAATATTTTGTTGAGGATTTTAACATCTATGTTCACCAGGGATATTGGTGTCAAGATCTTTTTAAAAGGAGCCATATTTACCTTACAAAAATACTCATTTTTAAAAATATGAACGGGCAAGTTATCTTTTTAATTGCCAAGCTTCTAAAAGTCATTCAAATGATTTGCAAAAGGCTAATAAAGATGCAATGGATAGGCTAACCCTGTGGTTGGCAAACTGCGACTCCTTGACTGTGGCTCTTCCACGAAATACCAAGGCGAGTCTATTTTGAAGAAGTGGCATTAGAAGAAGTTTAACTTTAAAAAATATGGCTCTCAAAAGAAATTTCAATTGTTGTACTGTTGATATTTGGCTCTGTTGACTAATGAGTTTGCCGACCACTGGACTAACCAATCTAGAGGAAGGCGGGGTGGAGAGAGATCAAAGAATTTATATGCATAACCCATGGACAGACAATAGTGGGGTGGAGGGAGTCAATGGGGAAGAAGAGGACATCTGTAATACTTTTAAAAATATAAATTTAAAATAAGATAACATGATCTATGGGACAGTTACTGGTATTACACAATAACCAGTACAATTACGAAGGCCATTATGACCTTGACCAGGGACATATAGCAGGGCTTATCTACACCTTCTAACAGAAGGTACAGAATGCCTCTTTATGAATTATTCTTATGGCCTAGACCAGTGGTCAGCAAACTGTAGCTCACAAGCTGTGGCTTGCCGCTCCACTGACTGAGTTTGCAACCACTGGCTTAGACTCTTCGTAACAGAAAGAAATGGGAATGTCATGTGTTTGTCTTAGGAATTTAAAAAGAAGACTACAACAGGGAGTCACAGAGAAATAAACTTTGGGATGAGCATAACAAAGCAGGAGTAAAAGTGGGAAAGGCCAGAGGACGAAGGTGGGAAGATATTAAGGACCATCATAGTTTTGCTATTAGAAATATCTATTTCATGATATCACATAGACAGATATGGATTAGTCTATGGCCATACCACCCTGAATGCACCTGATCTCAGAAGCTAAGCCGGGATGGACCTGGTTAGTACTGCCCTGGCTGATGTGGCTCAGTTGATAGGAGTGACATCCTGTATACTGAAAGGTCGTTGGTTTGATTCTGGTCAAGACACATCCCCAGTCGGGGTGCATGCAATTGGCAACTGATAGATGATACATGTTTGTTTTTCTCTTCCCCAAAAATCAATGAAAATTTTGAAGAGATATATATATATATTTTTAGCTTCAGAGACTTCTATGTGTTAAGAAAGCTAAAGAAGAGGTCAGGCTTTCTCAAGAGCTAGGGCAGATAGCATGAGAATTATACTAGGTATAATTCTGGACAAAGGTACTTTTGCTATGTATACAGCCTGATGGGATCGAACCCATAAGCCCTGACAGGAATTGAACCTGGGACCCTCCAGTGCACAAGACAACGCTCCAACCAACAGCCAGGACTCAACATAATACTTTTATTATTTCTTTTTTTTTTCTTTCTTTAAAAAAAAATTTTTTTTATTGATTTTTTACAGAGAGGAAGAGAAGAATAGAGAGTTAGAAACAATGATGAGAGAGAATCATCAATCAGCTCCCTCCTGCACACCCCCTACTGGGGATGTGCCCACAACCAAGGTACATACCCTTGCCCAGAATCGAACCTGGGACCTTTTGGTCTGCAGGCCGACGCTCTATCCATTGAGCCAAACCAGTTTTGGCTTATTATTTCTTATATAGTTGACCCTTGAATAACATGAGGATAAGAGGCATAAACCCCCAGTGCAGTTGAAAATCCACATTATTACTTTTGAGTGAAAGCCTTATCAGTGACTTAGTCAATTAAGACATATTTAGTATGTCTAGACTATACTCTTACTTTAAAAGTTGAGAAAGCATGCACATATATTTTATGTATTCATGACATACCTAAATTTTTCAAAAATTTTAAATATTTCTAGGCTATGTGATTCGTCTGCAAATTTCCAATATATTTATCAAAATGTATTTAAGTGGACCTTTGCAGTTCAAACCCTTATTGTTCAAGGATCAACTATATACCTCCTGGATAGATTTTCCTGTGGTAGTAATTACTTTCTTTTAAGAACAATTTATGATGTGAAATTTACTTCACAAAACTTATTTATATAAATTTATTACCTTGGCTTCAGTGCTTACAACCGGTTTTACAGGGAACTGAACGTCTGTGGCTTTTAATATTGTATTTTCTTGAAGAATGTCTTGTTGAGATTGATTGTGACCAAATGGCTAAAAATAAAATGTTGAGAAATTTATCTCACAAAATTTAAACAGATATTAACAGTGAATACTCAAGATACAAATGATTTGTGTTCTAAAAAAGTCTTGCCCTCAGTTTCATGGAAGTTGGGATACATTTTCATAACATCAAAGTTATAATTAATCCACAACATAGCTGAGACACTGAATAAGCAGAAGAAAATAATGCTACTACAAGTAGGAAATTAAGATAAAAACATAAGAAATTTAAAACTTTATTCTTAATATTTACAAAATGAAGTTTGGCTAGAGAAGAGATGAAGTAGTGGCAGTGCCTTTTTAAAGACCACTGAAAAACACTTTGAGCATAGTACACTAACGTAATCAAAGAGCTCTGGGCCTGGTATTCCTAATTTGCAGTCAATTTCCAGACAAGTTCATTAAACTCTCTTTCCATACTGATGAAGGGATGAAAAGGGCAATAGATAATATCTATAGTTCTGATTTCAAAATAAAGTGGTTCAGGAAATATTAAGACTTAAGTTTGGCGGAATTTCCCTAAGGAAACTATGAAAAGGCCAAACTGTGCATGAAGTGAGGGAGAGAGAATGGAGGATAATGAAAAGTTTTGGCTCCAGTATTCTTTAACAGTAGAGAATATTAACACTCTTAACATACAATTACTTCTTTTCCTTCAGTTAAAAAAAAAAAAAAAAAAAAAAAAAAAAAAAGGTGTGTGTGTGTGTGTGAAAAATGCAGGCCAAGTAAATTGCTGTGAATTAAAATAATTCTGATCCATAGAAATTTTAGCAGAAACAGAGAAGAGCCCTAGCAGGTTTTACTCAATGGTTATAGTGTCAGCCTGTGGACCTAAGGGAATTAGGTCAGGGACACGTGCTTCAATGCAAGCTAAATCCCCACATCAGAACACGTGTGGAGGCAACCCATCGATGTTTTTCTCTTTTCCTCTTCCCGCCCTTCCATTCTCAATGAAAAAATATCCTCACTTAAGGATTAAAAGAAATAGAGAAGAAGCCTGGCTTTCCTTGGAAGGATTTAAATTGACTTTTGACTTTAAGTTAATGAACTTTGTATTTAAAAGGGGAAAATTCCACTTATCTAGTAATACAGTTGAATCTGGTATTCTTTAACTTACCTTTCTACCATAAAGACACTGAAAGAAAATGACTCCAACTGACCACACATCAACCTTGTTGGAAATTTTTGGTGGTTCTTTTCCAACTACAAAACACTCAGGAGGTAAATACCTACAGTTTTTTGGGGAGAAAAGGGTAAGGCTACTATTAACAATCTGTAATTTAAAATCTAAGTGTAAAAATCTCAGAACTAATTTTATCCACACAACACCTGAGGATCTTCATGAGTGAAAATTTCCAATCAAGCTTTTAAGTCCTTGTATCACTTGACCCTAGCGCCAAAACATACAACTTTGAGACAAAGTATGATACACACACACACACACGCCTAAAGTGTACAATAACATATATTATCATTAGAAATTACAATGTTCTAGGCACTTTACCTTCCCCCTCCCCCTCCCCAGGCATGTTACCATTAGCTTTCATTCTCAAGCTCCAAGGGACCTTTTACCTCTAGAACTTGTTTGCTAAGCCCATTTCTTCTAGGAACTACTTTTTCTACTTCTGTTATTTACCCAATCAATGTTCTATTTTGGGTAAGTCTCTAATAATAGAATAAATCCTCTCCCACTGCCCCCCTTCACTAGCACTCAAACTGTAGGCAGTTTTCTTCCTAAAACACACGTCTGACCAGGTGGCTCTTCTGTTTAGAGAACCTCAGCATTACTAACTGCCAAGGAATGTACCTCATATCTCTTGTTTGTAACACAAGATCCATCCTAATCCAGCAGCAACTTAAACTTCCAACATCTGCACTCACTCTTCTTTACCCCTCAAACCGGCTAGGGAAAGCCAATTAACTTGGCTGCCCACACTACTTTTCTGTAACTCATGCTTTTGAATATGACAATATTGAATACCTCCCCTAACCCTCCAATTTACACGGAGAGCACCTTTTCTTCGAGATCCACCCAACCTCCATAAGCCTTTCCGTAATGTAAATATCAGTGTTTTCCAATGGTCTTAGGCTCTACAGTCGCGACTCAAAGGTTGAGAACCGCTAGCAGGATCGTCTCAGACCATCAGAAAACACTGATATTTACATTATGATTCATAACAGTAGCAAAATTACAGTTACAAAGTAGCAACAAAAATAATTTTATGGTTGGGGGGCGAGGGGGTCACCACAACATGAGGAACTGTATTAAAGGTTCACGACATTAGAAAGGTTGAGTACCACTGCTCTACAGAGATGGCTTTTTGCTTATTTCCTGTAATAGTTAAGATGGTATATTTATGTATTGTTTTTTTTTCCATGATAAATTCCTTCTAACGTTATAGAAAACACTCCCCCGTCCCCATTCTCCCCATTCAGAGTTTCTGGGTAAGTTACTAAGTCACCTGCTAATGCTAAGTCTTCCTCTCTCTAGTTTGCTGAGATGAAGACTGACGAATGTGGCCTCCCTCTCAACTCATGGATTCACATCAGTACCCTAAGCACAGTAATCTCAAAGGGACATGAAAAGAAAAACTAAACTCTCATAAAAAGCCTTGTGACTAATCTAGATAATTTTGACGTTTTTAGTGATATATTTACCAGTAAGTGCCTGCCCCTTGGGAAGTTAGGTCCATTCCATCTACACCATAGCTGTCGTCATCCATGATCTTAGACAGACCAAAATCAGTGATTTTGATTTCTCCACAAGCTGTTCCATCCACCAGAAGGATGTTTCCTAGGAGCAAAATAAAAATAGAAGGTTCTTTTAATGATACATAGATGAATAACATCTTTATGACTTACGCTAACGTTTGGGAAGTAAATATAATTTTAAGAAGTAATGTTAAAATATGTACACAGATAATAATTTAATAAAAAAAAGAAATTAAAAAAGAATTTTAAGAAGTGACACGACAAAAACACTTTAAATTCTAAAACTACTCTATTGACATTTACAAACTAAACCAAAAAGTATGTTTTTAGATAAATTAATAAATTGATATTATACTCCTTAGACTTTAAAATTTATTTAGACAATTTTATTAATTACCTGGCTTAAGATCATAATGTATAATAGGGGGTTTGATTTCATTGAGATATCTTAGCGCATTTACAATTTGCATTACAATAGACCTAGCTTCTTTCTCCGACATTAATTTATGTTGCTTCAGATAGAAATCCAAGTCATTGCCTTCACAGTATTCTAATACTGTACAAAACCTAAAATGGAAAAGATAAAAAAATTAGATATAAAATATTATCCAATAATTCAGAATCACAGTGAAGAAATGAAATCATTTATATCACCACCACAGAATAGGGAAAGCAGAAATCTTTAGTTATATTTACTTACGTATCTGTATCCAAGGAGAAATAATCATAGAGTTTAACTATTCTGGGATGATCCAGTTCTTTGTGTATTCTATACTCTCTGCAGGCATGTCTACAAGAAGAGAGAGTATATTAATTCTCCATTACCATTAAATATGTTTTCAATTGATAAAAAAAAAATGAAGTATTATATTTACTTATAGTAATTTTCCTTTTTCTCATCCCTCCAGCTTTTATTAAGCTGATGGATCTTCACAGCAGCATATCTTTGTTCATAAAGGTCAAAAGCCTAGGATTCAAGTAACAAGAGTTAGGACCCAAGACCAAATGAATAGCCGAAGACATTAAAAAAATTTTGGGGATGATTTTCACATAATATGAAATTAGAATATACATTAAAATTCCTTTTTTTTTTTTAACACTACAATTCTTATGTTGATCTTTGCTAAGATTATATACAGTTTAATGACACATGATCAGAAACATGGTGCTAAATCAGAAAAAACTTTAATGTAAGTTTTATAAATGAATCAAAATAAAATAAAGCTCTTTTTTTAAAATATGAACTTGCTTCTCTATCCTGGCAGTAGAACAGCCAGGAAAACAAATGGCTCTAATGCTTTTTTTGTGGGTTGGATAAAGCAAACCTTTTTTCTCTAGCTTCTCCTAGCAACTCCCTACCTTTTTCCTCACTTCTTTGAAAATTAACAAGTTCCTAAACTTTAATTAAATCTTTACCACACCTAACTTCATCTAATACCCAACTAGTCTTCAATTTTCCCTGGTTGTCTAAAAAAACACCATAAAACATTTTTGATACTGTTTTGTTTAAATTACTAGTCTATTTCTTAAGTAACAAATAAAAAATGATTGTATTAAGACTTCAAGTGACTTAAATTTTTTTTTTAACAATAAAAGATTTAATAATTTAGGCTCTGCTGTGATTTATATATAAAGGTGCCCCTTTAAGAAAACACTTAGCTTACATATTCATTAAAAAGGAGGTCCTTAGTCCATATTCTCCCCATCAATTTAATCTAAAAATAAGCAATAGTGGTAAAATGCTTATCACAAAATTATGGAAGCAATAAAGGATGGAATAATAAAAAATATTCATTTTGGAGTCAAGATAACCTTATTAGCTGCAGAACTTTGTACTAAAACCCTCTCTCAGCCTCATTTATTAAGTTTGGGTAATTGAAAGGATTAAATGGGGTTAAACAAAGTATTTAGAAAAGTATGATTCATAGTAAATATCCAATAAATATTAGCTAATTATATTAATTGAAAGTTGGGTTTAGGTGTGACCTCCCTCTGGGGAGCATGCCTGTGTCTTTCCCTTCCTCCTTCTCTTCCCCCTTACGAATGAAATTCTTAGGTGCTAAGGGACCCCACGGGACTTGCAATATATGGGCAGTGGCCAATCCCCTGAACTTGTCCCCAAAGGTCCCCTCTTCTCTGACTTCTTAGTGAGCCAAAGCAGCTCATTTCCCCACATAGTCTCTTGTCTGTTGCTTCTTTTATGATAGGCCCTTCCTCGTTTCCTGTTTCTAGTTTTAATAAACTTCTAAATAAAAATTTTAAAATTCAAAGATTCATGTGAGAAAAAGCAGAGTAGCATAAAGGATAAAATTCAGAGGCAATCATAATAAATGAAAATAGATGAAAGTAAAATTAAGTATACTACTGATAAAAGCTAATGCCAGTGTATGTTGATTATAATAGTTATATATGACACATCTTTCTCCCAAGATTAGATGAACAAAGTACCTTCTCATAAAGTTAATACAGTTATCACTAAGCAACTGATTCAATCTTTCCCACTGTGGTACAGATAAAAGTCTATACAATTTGATTTACAATCTGTTGCTTTGTTTCTCAATGGACCTGGCAACAATAAAAGGGCTTTGTAGAGGCTGGAGTGAGTGGTTAGTATTTAGGTCAGTATTGAAGGTTCAAGTCATTGAGCTACCATCTGCATTTTCTAATTTCTAAAAGAAAATCCCCTTTGGCCCTAAAAACAGTGGCAGTGGCAGAAAGGTGCTGTGATTAGTAGGCTGAGTTACCGTGTTTCCCCGAAAATAAGACATCCTCCGAAAATAAGACCCACTTACAGATTTCCTTCTGAGTGAAATATAAGGCATCCCCCGAAAATAAGCTCCCCCCTAGGCTAAACATGAGAGATTTGGTCCACTGATTCTGAAAGAAATGGAGTCACAAGAAATTCACCAGGAAATTCAGGAATTGGATTGTTATGATGATGTTCTATAAGATGATGACACGATTGTCATTGAATAAATGAGTAAATTCTTGATACTATAGGATTCACAGTTTGTCTGGTTTGTGTTGACAACTACCGTACTATCATACCGTATACAGGTACTAAATTTCCTTTATTTTCATTTAACAATAAATGTGTACCGTATTCTTCTTCATGGAAAAATAAGACATCCCCTGAAAATAAGACCTTTGGGAGCAAAAATTAATATAAGACACTGTCTTATTTCCGGGGAAACAGGGTAGTAGTGTTATGTAACTGTACACTTTTGGATCCAAGGTGAGCTATTATGATCTTTCCTCCATGAGGCCTGTGTAAGCCTACTTCAATCATTACAGTGCATGAGGATGAACTATTGTTAGAATCAAAGACATGGGAATTATAAGAGAGCTCCAGATCACTCCTGATAGGTGAGGCCCATGATTCTTATTACTTGTTCAACTTAACAAAACAAAAAATAGTTACTGGTTGAACCAAGACTAGAATTGAAGTTCTCTGAATTCAAATTCCAAATTTCCCCACAGTCAGAACAATCCAGAATGTTTTTACTAAGCCACGAAGGCACAGTCTTTGTCTCATTAAACAGAGAGGATTTTTAATAATGATCTTACATTTATTAAGCACAAATGTTCTATGTGATTTACCTGTGATAGCTCAATTAATCATAATCCTTCAATGTAGGTACTATTATCATTCCCAGATGAAGACAGTGAGACAGAGGATGATTAAGTAATAAGCCCAAGATTATACCGTTATTTAACAGCAGTCAGAATTAGGATTCAAACCCAGTCAGTCTGGCTTCAGAATCCAACCTCTTACCCACTAACTATACTGACATATAATGAAGCACAGCAAGTATCACAAGGAGCTTATATAATAAAAGGCAGACAAACAAGGACAGCTTCTAAAGGAAGTCTCAGGTGAGAGCATGACCTGCATCTTAACTAGGAGCAAACGGGAAGCCACTGGGGCTTATAAGAGAGTGAGAAAATTGTATTGCATTTTATAAAAAGGCTACTCTAGCTGCAGTTTACATAAGTACACTGGAGAAACTTAATGCCTTTGGGAAGCAACGCAAACAAGAGACAATGTGGCCTTGAACTAATAGAAAGGAAAGGGCCATTGCTGGATTTAGGGGAGTTCGATGACATTAATAACAGTGGGCACCCAGAAACTGGTTACATGCTGAGGAAGGGAAGGGAAAGGTAGAGTGAAGGATGGCTTTTATGTTTTTAACTTGAGGGACTAGGCAGTTGAATAGCAATGCTATGGACTAAAATAGGAAGCAGAGTTGGAAGAAGGGGTTTTGGAGAAAAGAAAAATAACTTCTAATTATTAATAACAAGTGAGTTTGCAGTGCCTGCGGAATCCACGCCAAGTGAAGAGACAAAGTCACATTAACAGATAGGAGCTCAGAAAGAAAGTGTGGGGTATGTACACACATAGACAGACACAGATCTGAGGGTGAAATCAAATAGATAAGTCAGTGAATGGGCAGGAATATAATTGAAAAGGAGAATACAGAATAAGAGACTTAGGAGCTACAATACTTAAAGGTTGAACAGGAGGATACAACATAAAGTAGGAAAAAGTAAGGTATAAAACATTGAAAAACAACAAAAAATCACTAAACATGAGTAAAAGTTTTTACATTTACATAAGCATTTGAAAAACATGGTCATTAAAATAGGTAGGAATTTCTGTAAATTCAGGACATGTAAGATTTCTGAGACACATGTTTAAATATAAGGGTATAATATGACCATAAAGACACTGTATCATATGACTACCTGCCTATCTTGATTCTAATTGCTATTATTTGTATCAAACTGGCTAACAGTACTAGGTAGCAAATACTTGATGGGCTGTGCAGGTGCACAGTCTTTAGACTCTTAACACATTGTGGACGGATCATGAGAATTATCATGATTTCATATCACACAGTGTTTTACAAAGTATCATACTTTAAAAAGATATTAGCTTGTAAGAACATGTAATAAATAACTTCAAAATGCAATGGCTATTTAATTGTAAGGCGTGCCTTTAACATTTATGTACTTTTTTTTTGTTCTTGTTCATTAAGATACAACATAAGCCACCAGACTTGTTGTAATGAGTCAGGACATAAAATCTGCCCTCCCCGCAAGTTATTAACAAACAAAAGACAAGTACTTCTTAACCACATACAGGTATCCCCCACTTTTTGAGAGTTCACATTAGGCCACTTTTCTTTTACAAAAGGCCTACATTTATTTGTACCTTTTTTTGGCTAACTGCAATAAATACAAAGGGGGCTTTTGCTTTTATGAGAAAAAGCAAGAAGTAAAAATAGCTTCCAGTGCTCATTTCTCAGGGTTAGAGGCAATGCACACCCTTGCAGCCAGAGTGGCAGCCCAAGGTCCTCCCCCTGGAACCACACTCAGCATCTCAGTATCAATCCAGCTTTGACCTGTGTTTGTGAGCTTTACTTGGATTTATTTCATGCATTAATTAGCAAATGTATCATAAGCTTTCAGAAAAGCTTAAGAAAGCTCGTAAGAGTGTTGAACTTATCATAAAACTGGATGTAATTAAGTGTATTTGGTATGATTTGGTGGATTATTTATAGGGTCTGGGAATACTTGAAAAAATTTCCATATAAATTAATGGTAACTGCTTCTTTGCTTTATGCTATTTTGACTTCTGAAAGGTTTCACAGGAACACACTACTTGTGCATAGTAGGGGAAACCTGTACTCCTATATTAGTGTGAAGAACAGAAAAAAAAAAAGAAATTACATTACCTTATACACTTCACTAAAGCCACCTCTACCAAGCAGATGAAGTAATAAATATCTTTCATTTAACGTTGGATGATCTTTGAACCTTAAGGGTAGAGGAAAAAAACAGTAACATGAAAACGCATACAAAAAGGTTCTGTCCACAATAAATTATTCTACCCCTAGCTATTTCTTTCTCATTCTACTGCTAATTCCAAATTCTGTTCCATACTTTTCTATCTGCAGGACTATCACCCACCTTAACACCTAGTGTTTTTTTTATAAAGCTTAACATTTATAGCTGAATATTCAGGTTCAATGACCAATTATAGTGCTGTGATAAAGAGCTACCAACTACTGTGTTATCAAGAAATATTATGAAATCCCCTATCTACTCAGCAGGAATTACTTCCCTCAGAAAAAACTTTTATATTTTTTGTTATGGTTAATCAAGACTTTATAGTATTGACATAAGATTAAAAGTAATTATACTTTTAAATTGGCTTTTACCCATAAATTTTACTGTCTTTAAGACTTCCATAAATAAAATTTTATTTCCCAATTAAAAAAGAAAAACTTGTTTAAAAACTTTGGAAAAAAATCACTCACAGACAATACTGCTATTATATATCCACAAACAAGTTTGAACATAGTTTTCAGGTCAGATAATTTTTAATTAGTCTTGTATGATACTATTAGAATTTTCATTTGGCACAATTTAAGTTATTCCATAACTATAATATTTCATTCACCTTATACACTGGAATGATCTGTGTATTTGTGTTACACATACACAAATGATCACAGATAGGCCTTTTTAATTTTAAGCAAGATATTTATATTTCACAGCAGAAATGGTCACTTCCAATGCTGATCCTCTTGTTGGGCCATGACAAGTTTAGGTATAAAAGATGTGCTTCTCTCCTCAACATGATTAAATCCAAGGAATGCTTGGCATAATTTCCATCTTCTTGCTTAATTTCTATCTTCATAAAGTTCCCACCAGTTCATGGGTATTTTCTCTCCATTTTTATAACCAGGGGTTAAGGACACAGACTTATATTTTTCTATTTTCTTCTCAAGTTCTGTATAATAATGCTGGATATGCCGAAACCGGCTTGGCTTAGGGGATAGAGTGTCAGCCTGCGGACTGAAGGGTCCTAGGTTCGATTCTGGTTAAGGGCATGTACCTTGGTTGCAGGCACATCCCCAGTAGGGGGTGTGCAGGAGGCAACTGGTTGATGTTTCTCTCTCATCGATGTTTCTAACTCTCTATCCCTCTTCCTTCCTCTCTGTAAAAAAAAAATCAATAAAATATATATTAAAAAAAATAATGCCGGACATGTGGCTTACTGAAACCCCTTTAGTTGAAAATAATTTCTTCTTCCCTATTAATATTCATTTTGATATTCAGTCAACAAATATTTATTGCATGCCTACTATGTACCAGGGATTTAACAAAAATAAAATTAAGTTCCTTCTCTCATATAGGTTATATTTTAGGGAGAGAAGACAGATAACTGAAATACTGGTTTTATAATTACAGATAGTGAAAAATGTTATAAAAAACAAAGCAAGATAAAAATACCAGGAGAGGGAAGGGAATGGTGTAAGGACTGCTATTTTGGATAGGCTGCCTAGGAATGGCCTCTCATGACCATTTGGAGTGAAATCAAAAGGAAGCCACTCAGATATTTAGAAGATGAACATTTCAGGTGAGAAGGTGGCCAGCACAAAAGCCCTGAGATAGGGATGGGGGCTGGCATGGCTGCAACTTGTGAGGGGAGGATGACAGAGATATGCTGGTGCAGTGCCCACAGACCAGTTTACATAAATAAGGCTTGTTGAGCCATAGGAAGGACTGTGGATCTTTTTTCTAAGTATGACAAGAAGCCCCCAACAAGGAAATATTGTGTTTATGCTCTGCACAGAGGAGAAACACTTTTATCATGTAAAACTGAAGTATAATAATGACTTACTGGGAATTATCTTCATTATTTATCCTTTTGAGCTCTCGAATGTGCAGATTTCTCACTCTTTCCAAACGTTCAAGTTCTGCCTGAATTTCTGCCTCTTCCTGAAAATGAAGAGAGGGGACTATAACAAGCTCAATTTATTTGCTGTATAAAAAAAGATATTTTTACCCATGTGTCAATTTTTTACAGTGACAGGAAGAACAGTTATTATAAAGTACCACTGAGTTAAAAGACCAAAGTGCTCCTTTCAATGCCTGAAAGATGGAAAAGCCTATTTCAAGAAACCATCCTCCACATAAAAATCTATACCTAATGAGATGCCGAGTTTTATTCTGTACAACCAAAAACCTATTTTTATAATGTCTAAACTGAAAACGACTGCAAGGTAGTCTGAAAATGACTTATAACAAAATGAACTGAAAGCTTCATTTCTGGTACATCCAAATTTTAATTTGAGAGGTAATAATTTACTAGCATAAAACAAATGAAGATAACCTATATAATAAAAGGGTAATATGCAAATGGACCCTAACAACGGAAACTGACCACCAGGAGGCAGACACAAGCTGGGCTGACAGCTGCTAGTGCAGCAGTGGTGGTAGGAGCCTCTCCCGTCTTGGCATTGCTAAGGACATCCGACTCAGCTTAAGCCAGCTGCCCTAAGCCATCGGTTGGACACCCCCGAGGGCTCCAGAGGGATGTCTGACTGTAAGCTTAGGCCCGATCCCCCAGGGAGTGGGCATAAGCCGGCAGGTGGACATACCCTGAGGGGTCCCGGACTGCAAGAGGGCACAGGCTGGGCTGAGGGATGCCTGCTAAGTGCACGAATTTTCATGCACTGGTCCTCTAGTTTTACAATAATTAAAAGTGGAAGAAAGGAAAAAGACAGAACCACTGATTATATCTAGAGCTTACAATATTTGGAACACACACATATTGACCACTCTTTGGATAAATCCCACTGCAATCTTAAATAGACTCTAAAACAAACATTTTATGAGTAGCTGATCCTTAGTTATCATCAGAGCAGATTTAGGCCAATTTTAAAGAAATTTATGTCAACATTCATTTAATATAAAAATTTTAATATTTTCATGTTTCAAAATATATAAATTTTTAGAACATGAAAAATAACTCAACACAAAAACAAGTCAACATAATAACCCATTACCTACACACACCTGATTAATCAATATAAACTTGAATATTAAAGAATACATAAGAATATACCAAATTTCAGTGAATTCTAAAAATCCCCAATTTTAAAATATTTTTGAATATATGTTAAGCAAATAAACAAATACAGATTACCTTGGGTGAAGTATACCTACTACTAATATAAACCTATACCACATGGAATAGAGGTTATTTCTGAATACTGTGCTTAAATATTTCATCTATTAACTTCTCTTCTTTTAATGATTTATTTCCTAATATCAAAAAATATCCTTTATCTCTAAAAATAATTCTGAAATTTACTTTGATATAAATATCATTTCATTCCAAAGCAGATAATTAGAAATAGCCTATTTCTAAGGCTTACACTAAAAGGAATGTTCTAAGTATTAAAAAACTAAACATAGATGTTTGTATTTCAGTTGACCCTGAAAGTTACTTTAATTATTCTGAAGTGAAACTCAACCACAACTTGTTATAGATATTTAATGTAGATTAAATAGAAGCTTTCAAAATAAACATAAATGAGGATACACAGTTCTAGAATTTGAGGGAGATTTTTCTAAGATAGATAACTATATAGTAGAGACCTGGTGCATGTAATTCGTGCATGGTGAGTGTGTGTGTGTGTGTACATGACTTCTTTATCCCACCAACGCAGAGCATTGTCTTCTTTCCGAAGCGATTTGGCCTTGAAGTTGATGTTGATGGTTGACCTGGATCAGTCCATGATTCTGTGAATTTAGGATTCTCAAAATAAATCTACTTTTCATCACTAGTCACAATTCAATGCAAAAATGACTTTCTTTCACACCACTGAATCAACATTTTATTGAGGACTTTTCGGTTTTCATTTGTTTTTCGTTCAGTTGATGTGGTACCCATTTTCTTTCCTTTAAAATCTTTCTCATTGCTTATAAACTATTGTAAATTGTTTGCTGAGCAACGTTTAAAGTTTTTGCAAGTTGTTTTTGAGCTTGACACACATCTTCATTCAATAATGCTTATAATAGTTGGTCTTCAAACTTTTTCAGTTGACCTGGACATTCTTTGTCTTTCGCATCAAAATCATCACTTTTAAATGTTTAAACCAGTGTTCACAAGTATTTTGAGATGGAGCATGTTCACCATAAGCTTTTGAAGTATTCAGCAGCACTTTTCTTTAAAATAATGAATTATAACTTCCTGTAAATGCTCTTTTTGTGGCACGAAATTCGACATTTTTAAGTGTAAAAATATCTATGATGTTAACACCACCTTCAGCAAATTTGACATATGAAGTTTTGAAGCTTGTTGTCAATACAACAGTGTGCATATTAAATTGCATATTTATCAACATATGTGTAACTCCATCTATTGAAAAAAATCTGTGTTATTAACTGCTACACCTAGTACACTATAGCTATTTTAACAGGATTTTAAAATAAGCTCTAATATTCTAAATTATATTTAAAAAACCAAGTATACCACAGATCTCGATATTGCCTCATTGTTTGATTAGCCTGCAAAACACACCACTTTCCAAAATTTTTAACTTGAAATTTATATGGAAGGCAAATTTCACAGCAACTTAACTAGAAAGCTTGTCCTTTGCCAGATGTTTAGCATAGAAATGCTTTCTATTTGTAAACAAAGTCTCTTCTGGCAATTTAATATCCTCTTAGCTCATATTTAAAGCCGAAAACAAATTACAGCAAAGTAGAATCTCTGTAAATGCCAGGTTAAAACTGTTAGGTGGATTTGGGGTATTTTTGAGCATTTCCCATAATGGCAATTTTAAAAAGAAAGGTGGGATATATAGGCAATAAGCTATAAATGCTTAGTTATAAAATGCATTTTCACATGTCAAACCGATACATTCCTGAAAAAACTGAATGTACTAGTTTCAACTTCTTTCACAAATCTTGAATATACTAGTATGTTCCATGTCATTTCCCCCGCTGCCCCCAAAACCCGAACAAACAACAAAACTCAATTTGAAGGAGTTGCCTTTCTGTAAAGCCAAGATAAGATAGAAAGTTATTTTGTTGTAATGTTGCCTATAATTGATGACAGTTGCTAAAACAAAATAAATTATGTGTGGTATATTACAAAAATGGTGGAAGCAAAGAAATGCTTATCACTTTGAATAGTCTATTCAACACATAACATTACTTGGTCTAGAAAAACTACGTAGTTCAGAATGAGGTTTCAAAAGTTTAACATTCAAATCATTTAGTAATGGACACTAGTAATCCCTCAAAAGTTAGCATCTCACCCTAACAGGTTTGGCTCAGTGGATAGAGTGTCGGCCTTGGACTCAAGGGTCCCAGGTTAGATTCCGGTCAAAGGCATGTACCTTGGTTGAGGGCACATCCCCAGTAGAGGGTGTGCAAGAGGCAGCTGAATAGATGTTTCTCTCTCATCGATGTTTCTAACTCTCTATCTCTCTCCTTGTAAAAATTAATAAAATATATTTTATTTTATTTTATTTATTTTATTTTTTATTGATTTTGTACAGAGAGGAAGGAGAGAGATAGAAAGCTAGAAACATCGATGAGAGAGAGTCATCGATCAGCTGCCTCTCTTGCACACCCCCTACTGGGGATATGCCCACAACCAAGGTACATGCCCTTGACCAGAATCGAACCCGGGTCCCTTCAGTCCCCAAGCCGACGCTCTATCCATTGAGCCAAACCGGTCTCGGCATAAAATATATTTAAAAAAAAGCATCTCTAGGTCCCAAATTAAGTTTCATTACATAAACTACTTATATCATTCTAAAAGTTTATCACCAGGAAAGTGAAATGTAAAATTAACAAAAGGCACTATTTAAAAGCTAATGGAAATGGTTGTGCAGAAAAGAATTAAAGACCATCTAAACAGATCTAAATTTGTAGAAATCGTATTTGAAACTACTTGTGCATAGTCCTATTTCTGTTGAGTATGATTGTGTAGACTAGGAAGAAAGGACAAAATTATTAAATTCTTGGGGCGGCAGGGTTCTTTCCTAAGTATAAAAATGTTCTCTCCTCTCCCATCTCTAACTGCTCATTGAGCTGGTTATTACAGGAGCTACTATATCTCCCTCAGGTGTGTTTAACTGGCTCAGACAATTATTTTAGAATCTTAACCCTTTGCACTCCGAACCATTCTGGACATTGGCTACCAGCTACTCGACGTTACTTTGCGGCGGACATGTGCACTGAATTAACTCAATTCCCTGTAATCACTAATAAACTGCAATGTCCCCCTGAGAGGGGACAGCGGAGTGCAAAGGGTTAATGTTTTCTTCCCTCTGCACTTCATTTCCTACTTGGAGGAGGGGGGCGCAAGTCACGGTGGGAGTGGTGTTTTATTCTCTCTTTAAATGCATAAATACTTACATTAAAATCCATAACTGGGAATAACTATTAAAATGGACATTGATTCTATCAATTCCCCCATTCTATTTAAAACCAAACAAAATCCTACCTTAGCAATAGCATCTATATATAAAAAGCTGATATGCAAAGTGTCCCCTCGGGAGTTCAACAGGGAGTTGGATTGCTTGCCGGGCTGTGCTGATCACCCGGGGGTGGCGTGGAAGGGAGGGAGGGTTTGGCCAGCAGCCAGAAGGCCCTAATCACTGGCCAGGACTAGGGACCAGACCCCATGCATCAATGTCATGCACTGGGCCTCTTGTAACAATTCAACTAACTGGCGAAGTTTAAATGCTTAGAATATTCAGTACACTTTTGAACAAATTAGTGACTGTATGGGGGTATGTGAAATTCCAGATGTAAACACTAATGGAGTGCTGACACAAACCCTAGCATATACAGGTACAGTGCCTTAGCAGAGTATACTGTAGCCCTTCTCACAGCTTTCTGCTTCCCTTTAACCTTTTTCCCCCTGGATTTTTGTGGATTCCATGTTTGTTTGGTTTTTGTGTGTGTGTGTTTTTTTTTTTTTTCAAAGTATGAGAAGATTTGACACAATAATGGAAAAAGCCCAGTTGTTCAGGCTCTACACATATGCACATAAATGACATGGAGTTATAGTTCTGATTGAGAAGTGGCTAATATGACTTTTAAGATTCTTTCCAAATTTCCATTGCCTATACAACTAGGTAAATTAATACTGAACACTATAGCTTTACTTTGGTAATAGAACATCTACTACCAAATTAAGAAACATTGAGCCTGGAATATGTTTGCAGGTCTATAATGACAGTAGGTTGTAGAATATAAATACTGGGAGTGTTCCTACCTACAGCTAGTTCCATGTTCTCTCGGGACTCCTTTTTCACAGAATACTAATTTTTAAATGGGGAGTATTAGTAAGAACAAAAGTTTAGAACTGCAACACTCTTCTTGGTACTTCTCTTGCCCACACATGCCAAGAAGTCAGGATCCCCAAAACAATCTCCATGGGCTTCACCATGCCTTTTCCTAGTAAAGTGCATTTTATACTTCACTAAAAACTACTGCCTACGCAGTAGCATCTTGTGTTATGTTCTAGAGCACATGTGTCAAACACAAGGCCCGCGGGCCAAATCTGACCCGCCAGGCCTTGCAATGTGGCCTGCACCGCGCTGTCATCACTGCACTCCGCTGCGTTTCCATCACAATGACAGTTTATGACTGTTCAGTAAACCATTCGGCCCGCGATTTAGGCTGGATTTTAGATTTTGGCCCCTTCTCTGATTGAGTTCGACACCCCTATTCTAGAGAAACAATGTACAATGTGGTTGTGGCTTTAACTGACAGAAGAATTCCCAAAAGATTTCTTCTAGTCATGGTCATGAATATAAAGGTGTACAGATGAGCCCCTCTAGCATTATACTATTGTTTATTATTTTCATATACTTATTCAAACCTAAAGTGACCAGAAATGTCACATGTGCAAACTTATCCTTTGTGGTCATAGTAAGGTATGACCACAAAGAATAAGTCAGATGACAATGGTATTCTAGAAAGGAAGACCAAAGGAGATATCAAACTTAACGAATACTTGGTCATTTCACCTAAAATCAATGCCCTGTATTCTCCACTACTCAAAAGGCTTGTAGACAAATCCATTGTCTTCCATTTCAACTAGTTGCATAGTCCACTGTGAAGGAGTGAGAAAAGTGCTGTGTGCTTGTTCTTGACCTGTAAAGATTCATCATGGAAGATATAATACTGATGTTGCTGCTGCCTGTTACTGGTTGTTGCTCTTTGCAGGTGCCAATATCGGTCAGAGAACAGGATGTCAGTGGCAGAGTTGTTGCTATACTGTTATCTCTTCAGAACGAAGGCACAAGGAGAGATGAATGCCACATCGCAAGGAGCAAAGGAGAGAGAGAGAAAGAAATGGTGTCAGGTGGCATGTTGGATGTGATTTTTGTTTTAGTAGAGATTGAGATGACTGCAAATTGTTTATCTGATTCCTTCGGTCTGCAAAGACACATCTGTGTTGGTGCTGATGATTCTTGACTAATCCTGTTTCAATTATAAATTGGTTATGTTTTTCCAAAAAAACTTTTGGCATTTATATTCAGGGCTTACAAATCTCTCCCATTCATATTCTCTCTCTCTCTCTCTCTCTCTCTCTCTCTCTCTCTCTCTCTCAAGCCAATCCCTATGACACTATTCAATAATGTCAAATCTTCTACATGCATTCTCTCCAACTAATCAATGTTTAGAATCTAGATAGACAAAAATAAAAAAATAAAGACTAACACATATCCACATGTTGTTCACATCATAAGTTTGAATAAATAGCAGTGGCAAGACATAGTTACTGGCCCTAATAACTTTCAAAATTCTTATCATTTTGGTGTATTAGAATTGGTAACTTTTAGAGCATCTATTACATGGAAGATGGATTTTTAGGGATAAAAATAACAATTCTTGGAAAGCACACCCAGTAGTTTCTTGAATTCCAGAATAATGTTCTGAAATAGACAAATAACAACCTAGCAGAACTCTTCAAATCATAAAGACAAGTTGCTTTACTATAACTAGAATTTACCAAAGACTGGAATTAAGACAGAATCAATCATAAAAGCTAACTGGTATATGGTTTGTTAGTTTCCTTAAATCCACAGGTTCCAAATGTGGCATAAAAAGGATAGTTAAGCAGCTCTGCCTCAAAGAAACAACTTTTAAAAGATAGGAAATTACTCTTGTTATAACTATAAGTTTTTATTAAGTGGTAACTGGAAAAATCTGAAAATAATTACTAGTAGCACAAAAGCTGTTTTAACAAAAATTTTTAAGGAATGTCTTAGCCAGTATTCTCAGTGGTTAGAGCTCAGAATGAGCCCCAGAGGGTCCCTCAATTATTGGTTAAAGGTAAGAGTCAAAGGTATATGCCTGGGTTGCAGGTTCGTTTTGGCTATAGTCAGGGTGTGCTCAGGGCATGTGGGTGGCAACCAATCAATATATCTTTTTTACACTGATACAATGATGTATCTCTCCCTCCTCCACCCCTCTCCCTTCTACTCCCTCTAAAAATCAGTGGAAAAAATATTCTTGGATGAGGACTAACCAAAAAAAAAAAAAAGAAAAAAAAAGTTTTTAGAAATAATTTGTGTGGTCTCCATATATTTTATTAGATCAATTTTTTTCTGTTATATCCTTAAACTATATAAAAGGTAAAATTATGTTGGAATATGTACACTTTAAAAAAATTGTTTTCTGTTGACCTTTAAAAATAAATTTAGAGTGAAAAGTAATATATCAGCTAATAATAAAACATTCTAGCTAATATAACAATCTCTAATACCCTAGGAAATACCCAAGGAAAGTAATATGTGAAAGAGAGTATATGTGTTTGTGAAAAACTTAACTGCTTTCCTTTATCTGCGATAAAAATGAAATAGCATGTTTCTGGAAGGAAAAAAAAAGCGAACATTCCCACTACTCTGAGATGGGAAGAAAGCTACAAGAGAATGAATTCTGAATACAAAGAATCAACTTGCTGTCCTCTGCAACAAAAAGAATGTAGGATGAAAGCCTCTGTGTATTGCTACTGAAATAGGAGTGAGAAAGGTTCAAGAGAAAAGGTAAGCTTTGCTGGTTACTAGTGATACTAATTTAGACAAAGCATTTACATATCTTGGCATTCAAAAAGTTGACATTAATGGTCACTCTAGAATGGTTAAACTTCCAAGTCTATAAAATGTAATATTATGTAATTTTCCTGAAATGAGAACTTGATTCATGCCTGTATCAGGCACAGTGTGAAATTAAGTCACTCAGTGAGAGAGCAATGATTTCATAAACTGATAATAAGTAACAATAAATTAAAGAATTCTAAATATATTAAAACAAAGGTGATGCTGCACAGTGATTTTCCTAATCTCAGGAGACAAAACTAATATGCCATAAGTAAGATTAAATTTACTATTTGGTGTTAACCAGGAATACCTGCTTATTTCAGCCATAGATTACTTTTAGAGGTTTCTGCTTCACACTCATTCATTATTCTATCACATTAACAGCTTTGAACTTACATTTCTAAACCTTTAGAATAGCATAGAATGTGAACTTTGTGACGTATTCAATGATAAACACACATTTTCGTATTTGCTTACTTATTCAATTATACTTATGAAATGTAATGCACATCATAAATTATTCATTTCAGCACAAAGTCCTTCTATTCTCATATATCCAAATGGCATGAGCTTCCTCAAAGGAGGATGTTTTCTCCTTCTGTGCTAACAAATTTAATCCAATAATTTTGATTTAACTCTAAGTGTTCATTAAAGGAAGAGTGAAAACAAGATTCACTCTGGCTAATGCAAGAGTATGCCGGGCTCCAAATCTAAACTCTAAGCCGACACACCACAAGCGAATTCCCATAGGGTTACATGGATATCAAATATTCACAGATCAGATCCAGCCTATGGTAGAAGCTATATAGTTATAAGCTGAGGTACAGTTGATGTCAGCTTAATAAACCCAGGAACACAGGAAGCTGATAAGAGAGTGATAACATATATTTTCTTATGTCATACTTGCTCTCTGTTAAAAGTGTACAATCAACCTTCTTACCTTCTTTTTAGAAAGCAGAATGATCTATTTTAATTATTTATTTTTCAACTGTGGTTTAGAATGTCAGATAACTTATTTTTAAAATATGTAACTTACGTAACTTAATGCTTATTGTTTTTTAATTATACAATTCAAAAATTAATACCCAGTGGTAAGCAGGGTATTTTTATTTATGTTCTAAGGTGACACTACCTATTCAATTTTGTTCTTTGTATCTATGAACTACTAGCTCCTAACTTTAAAATGGATTCAATTTTTCTCACCCAAAATAGTCTCTTAGAAGAAAATGAGAATTCAAGTCATGAGAGTATGTTCCAGCATTACTAGTTCATTCAATCCCCCAAAATATCCTAGGATGGATGTCAAAGAAAAGCAATGTTTTAAATTGGTTAAGAAGAAGATAAAGTTAGAAATCTAAAACTGCTCAGTAAATCTGAAAAAGTAAAACTGGAAAAAGATTATGGAGGGGAAAGTTATTTAAAAAAGTTAAAAAAAATGGAGAAGTCAAGCAATGGGAAAGAGAATAACATAAAAGTTAGATGAGAAGGCCGAAACCGGTTTGGCTCAGCGGTAGAGCGTCGGTCTGTGGACTGAAAGGTCCAGGGCTCGATTCTGGTCAAGGGCATGTACATTGGTTGTGGGCACATCCCTGGTGGGGGGTGTGCAAGAGGCAGCTGGTCGATGTTTCTCTCTCATCGACGTTTCTAGCTCTCTATCTCTTTCCCTTCCTCTCTGTAAAAAAATAAATAAAATAGATTAAAAAATAAAAATAAAAAATAAAATAAAATGGGCCGACCCTGCTCAATGTTAGCCTCCCTCCCAGGCCCTTCCACCCAGACAGAGTTCTGTGGGAACGGGAACCTCCTTCTTCCCACCTAGCTGCTCCTTTGCCTCTTTCCCTCCCCAGAGGTTGCCTGCTGGCGCTACTATCTGAATGGAATGAGGAAAGCCACAGCCGATTTCCCAGCCAAGAGTGGTAGTGGGAAAATTGCTGCCTCCAATGGAAATCAATTTTAAGGCGGATGGGCAGGTGTGGAAGCCAGATGTATGGGCCACAGCCAGTAGGTCCTGGCACATTTCATCATTTAGCTAATCAAGTCGAAAAGTTTCTGTAAGGGCCAGACCCACGACCTCAGCAACGCACTGATAGGGTCCCTCAGGGATCAGGCTGAACCAGCTCTCCGACATCCTCCAAGGGGTCTTGGATTGCAAAAGGGCGGTTCTCGAATGATGCACCCTGAAATCGGGCTCCCTCCTCTCTGGTTCCAGGTGCTTCACTCAAGAACTGCAGCTGCCAAGTCACCGCAGCTCAGCAGCTCCTGCAATGAGCTTCTACCCCCTAGTGGTCAGTGTGCATCATACCTACTGGTTGGACAGTCGCTTAGGCTTTTATATATATAGATTGTCCCATTATCCTGAAAGGCTGATCAGAAAATAATTGATAAATATTTATATGGGACATCACACACAGGTATCTATGAATTCATTATCAAAAAAGCTTAGGTGAGCACTCAAATTCTTATATTCATGCTATATTACAAAATCCCCTCTTCCTTCTCTAGTCCCATTACAACTCCATCTGTTATAGAGAATAGACTGAAGTTGTCTACTGTATCTCCAAAAGCAGGAGAAACAGTCAATAATTACAATAGAAAAGGATGAAGAACAAAAAACAAAACTCCCAGAATAAATCTACTATTCAAGCAGTTTAGGTGGAGACTTTACTGAGCAGGAGCACAGATATATGACACAGTAAAAGAACACTCATGCAAAGTTTCTAGATATACACTTACTTTACTTACTTATCATCCATCCATCCATCCATCCATCCATCCATCCATCCATCCATCTATCTATCTATCGTCCTCATAGTCACTGCCCACTGACAGGAAGCCTAGAAGCAGGTCCTACTTCTGCAAAACATATCGGAACATGACACATACCCTATTATAACCTTTTTCTGTTCCCTGTAATTAAATGGCATGGGTATGAAGCATGTTGATGGCATTGCAAAAAACCCCCCCAGCATATCGTGAATAGTAGCTGCTACCAGGATGGGTTTCTCTGTCCTATTTCACTCTATCCTAGAGAGATGATTTCCGAGATACTATCTTCAATTAGCTCACTAATTCAATTTCAACTATTATTCAGCCTATTAAAGAACTTTCAGTAATCTATGCCCTGGCAGGGTAGTTCAGACAATTGGAGCATTGTCCCGTACAACAAAAGGTTGGGGTTCAATCACCTGTTGGGATACATAAGGGAGGCAACTGATAGATGTTTCTCTCTCACACCAATGTTTCTCTGTCTCTAAAATTAATGAAAGACAAAACACATATCCTTGGGTGAGGATAAAAAAACATTTCAAAAAAACAAAACAAACAAACAAACAAACAAACATTTCATTAACCTGACAAGCAAAAACATAATTTAAAAAGCTGGGTTAATTTTACATCTATCAGTAAAATTGAGGGGAGAAACTTACTGTATTATGTTTTTATTAAAATGGTTTGAACCAAAATATAAACTGAAAAACAATGAAGTGATTTGCAGCATGTCAGTTTATAAACAAGTAAAATAGTACTTAAAGAAATGTTAAGACTGGAAGTCTGGGAGAAACCAAGATGGCAGCATAGGGTAGACACCTGAATGCAGCCTACCACAACAAATTTGAATTTAGAACTGGAAAACAGTTGCCCTGAAGCACCAGACAGCTAGCTGAGAGGAGGCTCTGCCATCTGGGAAGGAGAGAGAAGGCACACTGAACCTCAGGAACTGTGAAGATGCAGAGAACTGTGTGCGAAAAGGCACTGGCTTACTCCCAGTGCGTGAAGAGGGAGGGCCGGACCAAGATTGCTGCTGGCTTACTCCCGGAGCGCGGAGAGGGTGGCTGGCTTTCTTGTTCAAGAGGAAAACAGAATCACCCTATTGCTCTGATAGACGGCCCCAGTCAGGGAGAGGCCAGACGGTCAGGCAGTGAGCAGAGATCTCTCCTAGGCGTGTGAAGCCAGAGGCCATTACTGTGGGACTTGGGGAGGAACCAACCGGAAAACAAAGCTTGTCTGTACCAACCCGAGACTCCACCCCATCCAAGCTAAGCACAAAAGCTCTCCCAGAGGCTGGCTTTCTCTAAGGAGGGACTGGCCGGAATCCAAAGCTTGTCTGCGCCTTTACCAAAGAGGTCTGCGAGCCTGCAACCAATCTCCCGAAACTCACTGCAAACAGGACTTTTCTAAGGTGAGACTGACAGGGAACCAAAGATTGTCTGCGCTACCCCGAGACCCCACCCCATCCAAGCGGAGTACAGAAGCCCTCCTAACTGAGACATTGCTGATCCTCACAGCCAATTGGCTTGGAGATCAATGCTTCCCAGTGATACCAACAATAAGCAAGGTTTAACAACAAGACTGCACACACAACCCACAAAGGGCTACACCAAGACTGTCCACCGCAGGTAACTGGGAAGGCTGTGCTACTGGGCTCTACCAGAACACCCAGCACACAAAGCTATTCCATCAAATCAGGGAAACAATTAAAATGCAGACAAGAGGCAGGACACAAAGGAAGGAGATGGAGGAAAAGAAAAGATTGGACATTGAGTTCAAAACTAGTTATAAGGTTATTCAAGAATATCCTAAAAAAAAAGGCCAATAAAATAAATGAGACCTATGAGGATATGAAAAGGGAGCAACTAGAAATAATAAGGGTTCAACTAGAAATGAAGAAAACATTGTCTGAAATAAAAAATATTACAGAGTCCTAAAAACAGACTGGAAGATTACAAGAATAAAGACAAAGATTTAGAACACAAAGAGCCAGAGGACACTCTTCCATAGAAGCAAGAAGATAAGAGAATCCAGAAAGTTGAAGACAGTGTAAGAAACCTCTGGGACAATTTCAAGCGAACCAACATCAGAATTATGGGGATCCCAGAAGAAGAGAGAGAGCAAGATACTGAAATAATACTGGAAGAAATAGTGACAGAAAACTTCCCCCACCTGGGGAAAGGAAATAGACTTACAAGTCCAGGAAGCGCACAGAACTCCAAACAAAAGGAATCCAAAGAGGACCACACCAAGACACATCATAATTAAAATTCCAAGAACAAAAGACAAAGAGAATATTAAAAGCAGCAAGAGAAAAGCAGGTAGTGACCTATAAAGGAGCACCCATAAGATTGTCAGCTGATTTCTCAACAGAAACCATGCAGGCCAGACGGGAATGGCAAGAAATATTCAAGGTGATGAATAGCAAGAACCTACAGCCAAAAATACTCTACCCAGCAAAGCTATCACTCAGAATCAAAGGCCAGATAAAGAGCTTCTCAAATAAAAAAAAGCTAAAAGAGTTCATCACCGCCAAACCAGAATTACATGAATTGCTGAAGGGGGTTATTTAGGAAGAGGAAGAAGATAAAGATAAAAATTATGATCAACAAATACGTAGCTATCAACAAGCAAATCTCAAAACCAAGGGAATTAAAAAATCTGATGAACAATATTAACTGGTGAATATAATAAAATCAGAGGTATGGAAGGGGAGTGGACTGACAATTCTCGGGAAAAGGGGAATGGGGGTGCGGGAAGAGTCTGAACAAAAACTGCACCTATGGATGAGGACAATGGGATGGGGAAAGGGCAGAGGGTAAGGTGGGAACCTGGTGGAGGGGAGCAATTGAGGAGGGAGGGGGGGGGAAAGAGGAACACATTTGTAATAAACTGAACAATAAAAATTTATTTAAAAAAAAAAAAAAAGACTGGAAGTCTGGCCAGGAAATCACTACTTCATCACATGAACAGCATCTCAATGTTTGTAAGTTGATACAAGGTAATGGAATATTATTTTAATATACTCAATATAAACAAGCAAATGTAATGCTGCCTTTTTTTTTTTTTTTTGTCTAAAAGTTTTAATTTGGAGACTTGCTCTTCTTAAGATTTGATTTCTTTAATAAGAAATGTATAACACAACTCTTCACAACTTCTGGTAACAAACAAAATACAACAGATGTTTCACATACCTTTTTGAGATGTCCTAGTCTAAGTTTGAAAATTTCTTCCTGTTCATGATATTCTGCCAAAGTTAACCTGTCAAAAATAAAATACATTCTAGATATTAAGAATAATACTTATTATTTCTTATTAACAACCAGCTATATAAAGTTAATCCAATGGAAGTAACAAAACGTTGACAACTTTCAACCCAAAATATATAAGGTAAATGTCCTTTTATTCTTCAGAATATATACATGTACAGATAGAACAATGAATTAATGTAAATGTGGAAATTAATGAAAAGTAAACCAAATATAAACAGATACAGAACAGACTGACAACTGTCAGAGGGGCTTAGTGAAAATGGTGAAGGGATTACAGAAAAACAACTCATAGACACAGACAACATCATTATGGAGAATACTAGAGGGAAAGTGGGGTGGGAGGAGAAAGAAGAGGGCAAAGCGGGGATAAATGGTGATGGAAGGAGACCTGATTTGGGGTGGTGAATACAGTATAGCACACAGATGATGTATTATAGAATTGTACCCCTGGAATCTATATAATTTCACTAGTGGCCCAGTGCATGAAATTCGTGCACGGAGGGGGGATTCCCTCAGCCTAGCCTGCACTCTCTCCAATCGGACACCCCTCTCACAATCTGGGACCACTGGCTCCTAACCACTCACCTACCTGCCTGCCTGATTGCCCCTAACTGCCCTCCCCTGCCAGCCTGATCTCGCCCCCAACTGCTCTCTCCTGCCAGGCCTGATCACCACTAACCGCCTCTGCTTGGCTGATCGCCCTCAACTGTTCTCCCCTGCAGGCCTGTGGTTCTGATTGGTCAGTTTCTATGCCAGTCAGTGTCACTGGGCCTATCTCTGGGCCTGATCAGCAGCCCCCAATGGCCAGGAGAGAAACAGGTGTGACTGCTGGCAAAGCCCAAAGAAAGAGAGGCAATGGCTGATCAACAGCTGCCACGGAGGCTGCAGATCAGACCCTGCCTCTTTCTCTGGACCTGATCTGAAGCCCCTTCAGCAGTCAGTGCTGGGTCACAGGCAACCCAGCACAGACTGCAGGACTGACTTCCAGTATTTGGTCAAGCCTTCAGTCAGTTGTTACAGAACCTGGATTTTTAAATATTAGTATTAACCAATGTCACCCCCTAAAATGCAATAAAATTAAAAACACTACTGAAGTCATAGACTAGTTTTTTTCTTGCTGTTTTTATTAATATGTGAGATGAGAGATAAGAGAACAAATTTTCAAAAATAAGGAATCAGGACTTAATGGCTTAAGAAATTCTCATCCTACCCAAAGTGTGAATTACACTAAAATTGAGGTTCACTGTCAGAAAAGCTTCTCTTAAAAAAAGAAAAGATTGTGTAGCTGGACAATCTTTTGCTAAAATCCAAGAGAGTCCAGAATATTCAGTCACATAGTATTTAACAAGATGAAGACTGGTGTGTGTCTCACTGGTGTGTGTGACACACTCCCCTCAGCCTTCTCAGCAGAAGTCAAAAATAGTGATGGGATTATTTAGAAAAGAACTGTGGAAGATCCTTTTGTCTAAATGAACGACGAATCATTACTTCATACATAGGAGATCTACAAGATTCTTAAGAATCTTTATATAGCAGAAACAGTAACAGTTTGGATTTAAAAGGTCAGAAAATATAATATGAAAGTCTGTCACATCCCCCAAATTCTATAAGTAAGAAGCAGGCTAATAAAGCTACTCAGCTAAAAATATATAATAACTTCATGGGAGACTCAGAATTGTCAAAATTTCGGATCCAGAAGGCAGAGCCACAAGCCACAAATAATTATTAGCATACCTTGAAACCAAATCCAGTTTGAGTTTGTCTGATGAATTTGAGCCTGCTTGGGATCAAAGACTCCTTTATTTTTTTGTTTGAGCTAGATACTGTCCTCATCACTGTATTTTGAAACAAGCCTGTTTCTTGAGGCTCACAGATTAAGAGGAATTTTGTCTCTGGGTGAATTATACACAGAGACTCACTCATACCAGATTTAGACAATGAGATTTATACTGTTTGAGCTGAAGAGATATAGATGAGATTTTAGATGTTGAGTTAATGCTGTATTGTGGGTGGTTTTTGGGTTTGTTGGGATAGGATGAATAGATGAATATATTTTTCACGTGGGAAAGATGTGAATCTTGGATCAGAGGGAAGACTATGGTAGATAGAATAATGGCTTCTCAAAGATGCTAAATGCCAAACCATGGAACTTGTGAATGTTACCTTACATAGCAAAGGATTAAATGGAATTAATGGTTGCTAATTAGCTGACCCTAAAATAAGGTGATTATCCTGGATAATAGAGCTATGAGTAAACAAAGCAAAGAAAAAATTTTTATCTGAAAGAAACTGGAAAAAAGCAAAGTAGAGGTAACATCTGAACTTGGTTACAAAGGAAAAGAAAGAAGCCAGGAAGATGAAACAGCAGGTATAGGGCCACATTCTCAAAAACATAGTATGTAGAGATGCAACCAAAAAGAAAAATGAATACATACTGCAGATTAAGAAAGTTACCTAACTACTGGCCGAGACCGGTTTGGCTCAATGGATAGAGCGTCGGCTTGGGGGACTGAAGGGTCCCGGGTTCGATTCCGGTCAAAGGCATGTACCTTGGTTGCGGGCATATCCCCAGTAGGGGGTGTGCAAGAGGCAGCTGATCGATGACTCTCTCTCATCGATGTTTCTAACTCTCTATCTCTCTCCATTCCTCTCTGTACAAAATCAATAAAATATATTTAAAAAAAAAAAAAAAAAAAAAAGAGAAAGTTACCTAACTACTGATATTTTGCTAAGAGTTTAAATTACAGATCTATGTTGAATATTATCTAATGTTTCTTATTTTGGCATCTGTTAAGATGATTATATAATCTTTATTTTTATGTGGAAAACTACATTGATATCCCTCATGTTAAACCAACCTTGCATACCTACTGTGGTAAAATAAATCCAACTTGGTCTTGACAGATTACCATTTTAATATATTTTAGGTTGCTAATTAAGACTTTTGCATTTACTTAAAAAAATAAATAAAGTGTTTTTGTTTTTTTTTTAAACTAATTTTAGAGAGAGAGGAATGAAGAGGGAAAGAAACATGGATCAGCTGCCTCCTGCAAGCCTCATATTGGGGACTGAACACACACTTGTACAATGACCAGGAATCAAACCAATAGCCTTTTGGTGCACAGGACAATATTCAACTAACTGAGCCACACTAGACAGGGCTTGCATTTACTTCTATAAGTGAAATCAGTCTATAACATTACTTCCTTGTGCAGACTTGGTTGATTTTGACACCAAGATTTTGTTGGGCTAATAAAAGAGATTATTTTTGCTGTTCTTCAAAAATGTTATTAAAATACTGACACTATTTCTTCATTAAATGGGTAGTAGGCTACATAGATAAAGTCATCTGTACTCGGAGTTTTCTTTGATTGATGATTTTAATTATAGATTCAATGTCTTTAATAGTTATAGAACTATTTAAAGTTTATTTCTCCTAATGTCAATTTTAAGTTGTATTTTTCTAGAAATGTAACCATTTCAAATTTAACCCATTTATATGTTTGTCTTTAAATATCTTTAGACAATGTAGAATATTCCTTTTTTATTCATGATAATGATTATCTCCTCTCTTTTTAAATTTCATTAGTGTGGTTTTTTTTTAACCAACATTCCTTTTATGGGATTGATTCTCTATATCATATGTCTGTTTACTGTTATTATGTTTCTCTTTTTCCTTCTTGGTCTAATTCTGCTACTCACTTCCTACCTAAAATAGATGCTTAGTATATAAAATTTTAGGTTTTTTTCTCCTATATGTGTATACAAGGCTATAAATATAAATATCCCTGTAGATACTGTTTCAGATTTATCTCACAAATTTTGCTATGTAGCACTTTCACTACCATTCATCTAAAAATATTTTCTCATTTCCATTTAGACTTTTCCACAATCCTTTTTGTTATTGACTTTTAGCTGAATTCTATTGTTGTCACAGTTGTCGGCCTAGGGTTCAGGGTCAGGTAAGGGTTAGGGTTAGGGCTAGGTTTAGGGTCAGGGTTCAAGTTAAGGTTATGGTGTATTAACATTTGGAATTCACAATGAATGAGCTTTAATCACTGGACAAATGTGAATGTAACACTGAGAATTCATTCTAATCCTTTAAGTTTCACCCATGAGTCTACCAAACATATAAGGACAAAACAATTCATCTTATTCAAACTCAACACTTTGAAATTTGTTGAGACTTTCTTTGTGATCTAGCATGGGCGATTTTTATATAAGAACATATTTAAAAAGAACATATATTCTGCAGAGGTTAGGGGACGTGTCCATTAGGTTAACTTTATTAATCCCACTGAAATTTTCTAGAACCATAATGTTTGTTGTTTTGCATAATTTTATTTTTATCTACATGTCTATACTAAGAAATGTGTGTGTTGACATCTATCCCATTATGATATGCGGATCTGTCAATATCTTCTTCAAATACTATCAATTTTTAATTTATCTTAAGTCCATATTATGTACATACGAATTTAGAATTACTGTATGTTCCTAGTGATTTGAACCTTTTATAATGACAAAATAAGCACTTTATTTCTTATGAATACATAAATAAAAATCAAAACAATTCAAAATATACATATTTTAGAATATGTATGGCTGTGCCCAGTTCCTTCAGCCTCACCCGGGTGACAGGCGTGCGGCCCAGCTGGGCCCGCCCCCAAGCAGGTCCAGCCACTCCACACACCTGCCGCCCCAGTCCCCCAGTCCCCTTAGCCCCTCGAGGCACAAGCAAGCCTCAGGACTGGCCACGGCTTGCGCTGCCACCAGTGGCAGCAGCAGAGATGTGATGAAGCACCACCTTCCCCTGACTGCTGGGTCTTCTCACTCCCCTGAGGGCTCCCGGAAAATACATTCGTATTTTCCGGCGTATAAGACGACTTTTGAAACGAAAAAAGTCAACTGAAAATCGGGGGCAAAAGGCCAAAATTGCCAAAAAGTTACCTGCAGATCTTGATGGCAAAGTCAGTCTTTTCTTTGAAGTGGGGGGTAGTCTAATACAGCAAATATAGGCCTAAACCTAGGTTTTAACTGTAAAATTAGGGGTCGTCTTATACGCCAGAAAATATGGTATTTAACATGTAAAATACTTTTAAAATCCTCACTAGAGAATTTTTTAAAATTGATTTAAGGAATAGCTTTTTTTTAAAAAAATATATTTTTTATTGATTTTATATAGAGAGGAAGGAAGAGAGATAGAGAGTTAGAAACATCGATGAGAGAGAATCATCAATCAGCTGCCTCCTGCACACCACTTACTGGGGATGTGCCCGCAACCAAGGTACATGCCCTTGACCGGAATCAAACCTGGGACCCTTCAGTCCCCAAGCCGACGCTCTATCCACTGAGCCAAACCGGTCCCGGCAGCGCTAGCTCTTTTAGCTCAGTGGATAGAGCGTTGCCTGCAGACTGAAGGGCCCTGGGTTTGATTCTGGTCAAGGGCACAAGCCCGGGTTGTAGGCTTGATCCCCAGTAGGGGGAGTGCAGAAGGCAGCCAGATCAATGATTCTCTTTAATCACTGATAGTTCTATATATCTTTCTCTATCCCTTCCTCTTTGAAATCAATAAAAAATATATATATTTTAAAAAACTGATTTGAGAGAGATGGTGAAACATCCACTTAAGATGTTTGTGCCCTGACCGGTAACTGAACTCTCAACTTTTTTTGGTATATGGGACAATGCTCCAACCAAGCCACCCAGTCAGGGCTGAAGTCCAAATCTTCATTAAAATATATTAATAATGTACAATTAATGCAAGAAACACTTAAGATATTAACTATAGACTAGAGGCATGGTGCATGAAAATTCACGCTCTGGGGGGGAGGCCCTCAGCTCGGCCTGCCCCATCTCACAGTCCGGGAGCCCTCAGGGGAGTGAGAAGACCCAGCAATCAGGGGAAGGTGATGCTTCATCACATCTCTGCTGCTGCCACTGATGGCAGCACAAGCCTTGGCCAGTCCTGAGCGGCTAGGCAACTGCCATCCAAGGCTTGCTTGTGCCTCGAGGGGCTAAGGGGCCTGGGGGACTTGGGCGGCAGGTGTGTGGAGTGGCTGGACCTGCTTGGGGGCGGGCCCAGCTGGGCCATACGCCTGTCACCCGGGTGGGGCTGAAGGAACTGGGCACAGCCATCTTTGAGGGCGTAACAGTCAATTAGCATATTCCCTAACCTTACTGTCTGTGGGTGCTGCCATCTTTGTGAGGGTGTGATAGTCAATTAGCATATCCCCTCTTTATTAGATAGGATAATATTAGCTATGTGAAATATATAATAAAACATTGAAACAACTACCTTAAAAACTTAACTGAATCTTGCTGATAGCTGAAACTTAGTTAAGAGCCAGGAATGATGCAATTATTTTACATACATTACCACATATTATCTTTTAACACTACAATGTAGATACTTTCATAAGTGAGGAAAGGCAGGCTCTAAAAGGTAAAACAGCTAACCAAAAATAACCTGAAAGAGGCAAGGTTGGACTCTACATTTGTCTGACTATAGGGCTTAAAGTTCTAACCAGTACATAGCAGTAACTTCATTTTCTAAGTTAATTTCTTCATAGAAAAATCATTAAAGATTCATGATCTCTATTCTAATTATATTAGATATTCTGTACACAAGGCAAAGCCTGCTTCCCAGTGAACAATGATTCAAAAACAGTTTTTAGAAGACAGTTGCAGAGTATGGCTGCTAAAATTGAACTATAATATACGTGAATAAAGTGCTTTGTGGTTTCCCCCCTATTTAAATCTGCTTCTGCATAAGAATGTAATCAAATTGCTATGTAGTATCACTTAATTTGCCACTCCAAGAACACATAGCAGCATAACTTCAGGGTTAGTTCTAAGTCAACATATGTATTGTAATAAAATGGGATGGAAATGAGACAAGTCTATGATTATTAAACTACAGTTACAGCTCTTACTATCTTGGAGGTAAGCAGGAAGCTAAACACCTGTAACAAACTAGAAAAAAATGGTCTATTGAATAAAAGAAAATGAAAATCAAATGCTTATGGATTGTAATTTAGTATTTATCTACCACTTTACATAGTATGTCAGGAACTGGGCTAGATATTAAGACTATGTATAAAGATAAAATAGTGACATAAATGTTACAATATAGGCAGGAATGTACAAAAGGCCATGGGCACCTGACTTGATGGGGAGGGGGAAAACTAGGAAGAAAAAAGATTATGGAGAGCTTTCTATTGAAATTGGTATCTGAGCCAAGTGTTTAAGGATGAATAGGGAAAGAGGTGAAGAAGGGCAAGGACCAGATGCATAAAGCACGGAAAGCAGAGTCCATTTAGAGAACTGGAAGAGTTTTAACATAGGATATACAGGGCAGATGCTGGGGAACAGGATAGAGAGAGAAATAAGAAGGCCTATAGAGGGTTTTCATGAGCGTGAATTTTATCTTGACATGTAAGAAAACAGTAACTGAGGCTAGAGAGGTCAGAAAGTGTCAGATCAAAAGTATTTTAAAAGCTATCTTAATATCATTCAAACAACAGAGAGCTATGTTAGGGTTCTAAAGAAAAGAACAAAAGGCTCATAATTCTATCTGGAGAAAAATGATTGTTTACAACTGAAAATGGATTGGAGGACAAGATCAAAGTTGAAAGGGGGATGTGTGTGTAAAAAAAACCCCCAAATAAGAGATGGCAATAACTTGAGTTAGAATGGTATCAGTGGGGACTTACATAAATGGGTACATTTAAGCTATAGAAGAACAACTTGGTGTCTATTAGGGTGAAGTTAAAGCTAACATACACTTTCTTCTATATAATTGCTCACCTACCCATCGACTCTTTTTAAACAACAAATTTATAAAAAGTAAATCATTTGCTAAAGTAAAAAAGATAGCCAAATGTTTTAATTATAATTTACATAGCTCCCCAAATTAGGAAAGATTTGAAGAAGGAAGTAATTTTGAGATGGACTTGGAAAGATAAGATTATAAATACCTATTTATTAGTGGGAAGTGATAAAAATCTTGATCTAAAATGTTAAGGGTGACAACCAAAATTCTAGCATGTGGCATTGAGAGGATGGCAGAACCATTTACTAATAGAGAGAACACAGAAAAAGGCAAGGTGTGTGTGTGTGTGTGTGTGTGTGTGTGTGTGTGTGTGTATGCGCGCGCGCACGCACGCGGTTGGGGAGAGAGAGAATGAAATAGGAAGATGTATGATGGCATAAAACAGATCCATAAAAAAACACTTATTTTACAAACTGGTAGAGAAAATGATGTCCAGTCCATAACAGAGACCAAGAAGACAAAGCCAAGTAAGTTAAATGAAAATTAGGAGAACAAGGTATTTCAAACACTAAGACAATAAAAGTCTTTTAAGAAAAAGTTAAGATGCAACTATATTCAATGCTGCCAAGTTAAAGATTCAAATGTCTATTGCACTTACCATCAAGGAGATAGTTTATAATCTTTAAAAAATTTTCAGTTAAAGGAGAAATATTGAGGCAGAAGAGGTGAAAATATAAAGATGATAAAACATGAAGACCAGGGGGATTTATAATTGAGGGGGAGGTTTTTGTTTTATAAAAAAGAGAAAACAGAGTTGAACATGTAAGATAATGAAGATATTGATAGAAGACGTCCTTGATATAGGAAATGGGATTCAAAGCATAGATAAAACATTATCTTTCAAGAAAGGAGAAAAAGAATACACCCCTCCAAAAAAATCAAACTGTGTGTATGTGTGTGTGTGTATGTATTTTGGAAATTGTAGAATAGAAAAATAAGTTTAGATACATCTATACAGTATTATTCCCCTCTTATCCATAGAGGATATGTTCCAAGACTTCCAGTGGATGCCAATCCATGATTAGTACTGACCCTTGTGCATACTATGTTTTTCCTATACATACATACCAATGATAGTTTAATTTATAAATTAGACACAGCAAGAAATAAAACAATTATAATATACAGTAATAATTATGTGAATGTGCTCTCTCAAAATGCCTTACTGTACTCACATTTTCACTTAAAGGAAGCACTTTAGGCTTTTCTTTGGCATATCAGAATTGCCAGCATCACTACTCTTATGGTTTGGGGCATTAAGTAAAGTAAGGAAGGGTTACTTAAACACAAGTACCACAATAGTCGATCCGATAACCAAGATAGCTAGTAAGTGACTAATAAGCAGGCAGTGGATAGAGTGTGGACACACTGGACAAAGGGATGATGCATATTCAGGTGGGACAGAGTGGGATGGTCTGAGATTGTAGTACAGTACTCAGAATGGCACGCAATTTAAAACTTATAATTTATTTCTGGAATTTTCCATTTAATATTTTAGAATCTAAAATTTAGATCATGGTTGACCATAGGTAACTAAAATTGAGAAAAGCAAAATGCAGATAAGGGAGGATTATTATATATCACCATTTTAACAATGGTGTTCTCTGTGGGATCAGATCATGATCTATACTGTTTTATTATGTTCTTCCATATTTCAAAAGTATCTACTATAATCACGTAACAATTTTTAAAAAATGTCATTATCCCTTGAATTATAAAGAGTTATGCAGCACTAAAGCAAAAAATTTAGAAAACAATGTATTGCTTCCACAGATTGAGAAAATGTATGGCAGCTATATATTATTTAAGTTAACATTCTCTTAGAAAAAAGAACATGAATAACTGACCCACTCAGGCATGAAGAAGGAATTCCAGTCTCTTAGCTACCTAAGTCTCCATTTTTTTTTAAAAGAGGATTAATAAATCTCCACTTACAAAAGTAAAATTCAGGTATTTGGGGCTTATTATTAATTTAAAGGTAAGTTTTCAATACTGCCTTTCTTCCTGGCTAAAATTACTATTACTACTTAAGTATTAGTTTAATTCTAAATAACATCCATTACTAACATTCATACTCACTGGCTACAATTTTAAAAAAGGAAAATTAAAAATGGGAGACTTACAATTGTGGTAAATTTGGTCTAACAAAGGGATCGTTTTCTGCGCCATTGACTGCTTTATTTTTCCTCTGTTTTGGTTCAGAGTTGGTAGAGGGTGCCTGAGAATTATTAGCTGTGGGAGGTTTGCGTTTGGCTAGAAGTTTCCTTTGCCTTTCAATATCTTCCCTTTGCTGATTCACCCATTCCTGTTGCCTGTATAAAATAAATGGAAAAAAAAAACCATATTAATGTTCCATTACTTTCCACAGTTGAAAAATGAAAATATATTAATAAACATAAAAGGTCACAAGACAGATTTTTAACTTTTTGATCCCTCTCTTGTGAATCAACTGGTACTCACTGTTTATCTGATACATCCATTTCTAAATGGGGTATCCATCTGTTAAGCCCCCTAGATTAGGCAAAGATGAGTTGCTGTATATATTCTCATGATATCTATCTACTCCTTTCTAGCAAATATATCCTATATAATAAAGAAGTAATATGTAAATTGACCATCACACCCTCGCACAAGATGGCCACCCCCATGTGGACACAAGATAGCTGCCCCATGTGGCCACAAGATGCTGCTCCCATATCATAAGATGACTGCCACAAGATGGCTAGCAGGGGAGGGCAGGTATGGGTGACCAGGCTGGTAGGGGAGGGCAGTTGGGGATGACCAGGCCTGCAGGGAAGAGAGGACAGTTGGGGATGACCGGGCCAGCAGGGGAGGGCAGTTAGGGATGGCTGGGCAAGCAGGGGAGGGCAGTTGAGGGACCAGGTAGGCAAGGGAGTGAAATTAGGCATCAATTAGGCTGACAGGGGAGCAGTTAGGGGACTATCAGGCTGGCAGGCAGAAGTAGTTAGGGACAATCTGGCAGGTAAGCAGGTGAGTGGTTCCTTTGTAATCCAGCAATCCTGGATTATGAGAGGGATCCTAAATTGGAGAGGGTGCAGGCTGGGCTAAGGAACACCCCCCAGTGCACAAATTTTGTGCACCGGGTCTCTTGTTCCTATAGATACTTGATCAGAATCATCTGGTTGGACTACTTCATGGGAGCAGACACTATATCTATTTTATATCTTATTAGAGGCCAGGTGCACAAATTCATGTACAGATGGGGTTCCTCAGCCTGGCCTGCATCCTCTTACAATCCAGGACCCCTCAGGGGATGTCCGACTGGCAGTTTAGGCCTTAAACTGACAGTCGGACATCCCTCTCTCAATCTGGGACCTATGGCTCCTAACTGCTGACCTGCCTGCCTGATCGCCCCTAACCACTCATCTGCCTGCCTGATGGCCCCTAATCGCCTCTGCCTTGGCCCTTGCCCCAGAGGCTTTGTCAGGAAGGATGTCCGGAAGGTTGTTGGGCTGTCTGGTCTAATTAGCATATTACACTTCTATTATTATAATAAAGCCTTTGAGTTTGACATGCTTGACCTAGGTAGAAGAGGTGAGAAAATCTCAAGAGTAGACTTTAATCCAGTTTTCAATTGAAAGTACAATTAAATCATTTCAACTTATGGAAAGTAAAAAATTATTGTAATGAATAGATAGCTAATACTTGATTAATTAGGAATGACCATATAATTTAGAGCCTATTAATTTAATATTACTTATTTTTTATTTCTCTTCTCATTCTCCAAATACTTTGGGTTATATCACTGGTACACACTGGTAAACAGATTGATATAAAATGTGCATATGTGCCCTGTCCGGTAGCTCAGTTGATTACAGCATCATCCCTGATATGCTAAGGTTGCAGGCTCAAACCCTAGTCAGGGCTCATATAAGAATCTACCAATTGCCTGGCAGGTGTGGCTCAGTGGTTGAGCATTAACCTATGAACCAGGAGGTCAGAGTTAATTCCACATGAGGGCATATGCCTGGCTTGTGGGCTCCATCCTCAGTGTGGGGTATGCAGGAGGCAGCAGATCAATGATTCTCTCTCATCATTTATGTTTCTATCTCCATCTCCCTTCCTCTCTGAAAATAATACAAATTATTTAAAAGAGAAAAAAAAAAAAAAACTAAGCAGAAAAATCCCACATATAGATATAAATCTTCCAATAAAAATTAAATTTTCAACAATTTTACTTCTAAATTATCCATAAAGATAGGTCAGTTTGTATTTCAGAAAGTCATTTAGAATAATACATCATAGTAGATGAATTATATATAGATGAGTGCTACATACATCATAAAACTTATACAGATGAATGCTAACTAGTCAAGAAGTCTGCTAAAGCTAAATTTATCTGTTTCATGTTCCTTTCAAATGTACTAAATTTATTATCTCAAAGAGTAGTAAGAATAGATGTAGAACAAAATTCCAAATCTATAATCACTGAAAGTAATGAAAACATAAAGGAATACTAAATTTTTTAAAATACAAGAATGACTAACTTCACAAGATTCTGAAATGCAAAACCATCTGTCCATTGTTCAGTAAATGAAGCACCATGTCTAACTGTTGTGAAGTGTCCAAGGCGTAATCTGTCTTGCATACTCTTCTCCCGGCTTGACAGTTTTTCTTGGTTACTCTGAAAAAAGGAGGAAAAATCAGTGCTCAATGATATTCATTTAAATTTTAAAAGCATACAAGGCAAAGGGTGCTAGTAAAAGGGAAGGGAAATTTTATCAAAATTTTGATTTACCTTTTCAATAAGTAATTTCTTGCTCATTGATATGCACTTATTTAGTCGTTCTTTGTATTTTTCAAGTAATTTTTGTTGTTCATCTATTTGCCGTCTGAGATCACAGTTAGCCTACAAGAATAAGGAGAAAAATGGAAAAGATCTACAATTTGTATTTACGATACACTCTGGAATATTTTTAATGCTTTGAATAAATTAAATAAAGAGAAAGGATTAGTAAGATTATACACTTGAATATGATAATAAAATCTTTTGAAAAACACCTGCTTACCGTGGGGTAGTTCTATTAAATGCTGCTTGATTGTGTAATGGAAAGTAAATGTTCATACTCCATGGGTTCAAATCCACTCTTTAAGTTATCTGAATCTTAGTTCAGTTGTCTTGTTTATTTTTAAAATAGGGGCAATACCATCTAACTAACTTAGTTAAAAATAATTGAAATATAGTATATCAAGTATCTAACACTTAAAAATGAATGATTCTTTTCCATTTATGTAATTAATAAACAATTTTGTTCCTTCAATTTGTGGATGACACTGTTGATGTCTATTTAATAGCTAAACTTTCCCACCACTTTTCTTGACAAAAATATACCAAGTTTTGTTGACTTTGCAGACAGCCACATGTTCAGGGAAGAGACCTCTCTCTAAACTCAGGAGATGAGTCTGGTTAGTCTAGTATAGTGACCAGAAAATAACAGGAGGGCTTGTTAGAACACAGATTATTGGGACCCATCCCCAGAGTTTCTGAATCAGTAGACTTGAGGTATGATCTGAAAATTTATTTCTAATAAGTTCATCCGTAAAGCTGATGTTTCTGATCTGAGGATAATACGTGGAGAACCATAGGTGTAGGCCAATCATGGTGAAAGGCAAAAGAAAGTGCCATGTTAAATAAAAAAAATGCTAGCAGATGAGATACTTTCTGAGGAACATAAATGGAATTTGGCACCAATAGTTCCTCAGCATTGCATCAGGAGCAATTCAAACAAAACCCCAACAAATTGTTTGTGTAACTTGAAAAACTGATTTTACATTTCTCTAAGACTGCAAAGGGCCAAATATACCCAAAACGAAGAGGATATTTGTTCAACTACATATCAAGAAAACTAAGGTAATTATGATAGCCCAAATGTATTTTCTCCTTCCTTAATAATGACAAACCAATATTTTATTCTGGATTGATATGTGCCTAGCTGAAAGACAGATTTCCTAGTTTCCTTGCAGCTAAGGAAAGAAATATCCAAGAAGATTGTACACAGAATTGTTGCTTGCTTGCTTCCTTCCTTCCTTCCTGTTATTCTCTTTCTCTTCCTATTAACTGCTCAGAAACACATATATCATAACTGTGACTCCGAATAAATATTTTGTACCTCCATATGACTCTCAAAATAGAAAGCATACAGTAAGGATGAGAGCATAAAAACCGAAAGAGTTAAAATCCCCTATGTCACCACGGAGCCATCACAACCAGGCTGTCCACTTTTGTTCTTCTCTCAAAAAAGTAACACTGTATCTCATTTAATGTATTGTTTTTGTTCTCTGTCACTAAAAGCCAAAGACAACAAAAAAGATGTGAAACCAGCATAGGAACACACAAATAGAACACAGAACATAGCAGAGAACACAGAAATAGATCCTCCTATATATGGAAACTAGATTATACAATGGAGCTGATGGTAAAGAGGGAACTTATATTATAATTAAATGAGCTGGACAACTGGTTATATATAGAAATTAAAATGAAACCTTCTTCACACCATACCCAAAAATGAGTTCCAGTGAGATTAACAATTTATATTAAAAAACCAGGCTATAAAACTTTTAAGCCGAAACCAGTTTGGCTCAATGGATAGAGCGTTGGTCTGAAAACTGAAGGGTCCCAGGTTCGATTTCGGTCAAGGGCATGTACATTGGTTGCAGGCACATCCCCATTAGAAGTAGGAGGCAGCTGATTGATGTTTCTCTCCTATCAGATATTTCTAACTCTTTATCTCTGTCCCTTCCTCTCTGTGAAAAATCAATAAAATATATTTAAATAATAAAAAAATAAAACTTTAAAAATATAATATAGGACATCTTTATAAGCTTAAGGAAAAAAATCTGTTGCTATACCTTTTCTAATAATTTACAATAAAACACAATCTATTAAAAATACATACTTAATCAGACAAAAATTTTAAATGCATCAGAAGTAGCATGAAGAAATGAACAGACAACTCACACATTTGGAAAAAATCAATATATAGAGGTGGGCAAAAGCAGGTTTATAGTTGTTCTATGAAAATAATAATTAATAAATACAACTATAAAACTTTTTTTGTCCCATCCTGTATATTGAGTGTCAGGACAAAAAACTGACATCAATTAAAAACAAAAACAAAAGACTACCTAATAAGATAATAAGCCTTGCCAAGACTGGTTTGGCTCAGTGGATAGAGCATCAGCCTGCAGACTGAAGGGTCCCAGGTTCGATTCCAGTCAAGGGCATGTACCGTAGTTACAGGTACATCCCCAGTGGGAGGTGTGCAGGAAGCAGCTGATCGATGTCTCTCTCTCATTAATGTTTCTAACTCTCTATCCCTCTCCTTTCTTCTCTGTAAAAAAACAATATATTAAAAAAAAAAAAAGATAATAAGCCAAAAACCATGATCAGTTATTTCCCAGAAGAAACTCAAATGGCTAATAAATGTTTTTAAAGATGCTCAAAAAATAGATAAGGAATATATCTAATTAAAGACATCTTATTACATTCATCAAATTGGTCAACAATTTAAAAAAATTAAATCTGATTATAACAAGATTTGGCAATGATAATGAGCAATGAGATTATTTTTTGCCCACCACTAATGGGATCCAACCACTTAAGAAAAACTTGACATTATAAAGCAAAGTTGAGAACATGCATGCTCAGTACTTAACATATACCATAAGAGAAATCATCCCATATTTGCCCTAGAAGACATGTACAAGAATGTTCTGAGGAGTTCATATTAGCAAAAAATAGAAACTAAATGTCCACCAAGAGCAGAAAAAATAAATTATGTTATCCTATATAATAAAAGCCTAATATGCAAATTGACTGAATGACAGAACGACTGGTCGCTATGATGCACACTGACCACCAGAAGGTAGATGCTCAACGCAGGCCCCAGACCAGCCAAGGAGGGTGCCAGTGGGGGATTCTCTAATCGCCACAGATTGGGCTGATCACCAGCCAGGCCTAGAAACCCTACCCGTGCATGATTTTCATACATCGGGCCTTTAGTATTAATATAATGCCTCACTATATAGTAAAATGAATAAACTATATTACAATCACACATACTATACTGTTTGGTGAAAACAAGCAGAATAAACGGGTACATACAGTGCAATTTTGTTTATATAAAGTTCAAAAACAAACTGAAATAATGTTAAGAATGTTTAAATATCTATAACAAAGTATAATATGCAAATAGACCAAATGGCCAAACATTGGAATGACTGTCCGGACAACCACACTATGATACCCACTGGTGCCAGGCCAGCTAAAGTGAGTTCAATGCAATTGGTTGGGGGCCCTGCCATTCCTCATGATCACTTCAAAGAGGGAGGCCCAGGCCACCTACCAGTGGGCTATGGTGGGGGGGTGGGCGTTGAAGTGGGTGGGCGGGCTTCTCTCTAGGAGGGCAATCCATCCATCGCAGAGCCCTGGTCGGGTGGGCAGGGTCTCGCCCTCTGCTGAGTGATCAATCACAGGGTTCCCCGACTGTGAGAGGGAGTAGGCTGGGCTGAGGGACATCCTCCACCCCACCCAACATTTGTGCACTGGGCCCCTAGTATGTAATAAAACCATGAAAGGCATAATACAAAACTCAGAATGTGGTTGATGGTAAAGGGATGTGACAGTGAATGTGGCAAGGTCAGGAAAGTTATTGATCATTATGGTAGAATCATGGATATTGATTTTATTGAGTTTATACACCAGTGGTTCTCAAAGCTGGCTTAAATCAGACTCATCCAGAGGAACTTTTAACAAAACTACCAATGTACAAACCCTACATCACATTAATTTAATCAGAACTCCTCAGGGTAGAGTTCTGGCATTAGTACTTTTATCAAGTGCGTAGCCCCTTCCTTTCCATCATTCAGTGATTTTACTGAGCAGCAATGGGCGAGACCACTGCTTTATACTTCACTCACATTATAAGTACACTTTTTGATGTGTTTTTCAATAAAGTTTCCATTAAAAATCTCGCAGGATGGTAGCAATAACTTCATGATGTAAAATTGCAAACGTTGGATTATAACAAAATCAATTAACTTTAACATGAAATGGGTTATCTCTGTCTTCTGGTAGTTGATTAAAAAAACTTTATTAACTTCCTTCTATTTTTTATCGGGTCTAGTAATAATTAATGTTGTTTTTAAACATTCGTTTAAAATCTTGCTTGGCGTTGACTTGTATTGACATAACCTTCAAACACGTGGTATCTACAGAACGTGTGAAGTGCAATTAACAAGTTTTGCTTGAAAAAGTTTGTGTTTGGTTTGGTTTTTGTTGCAAAACTAGGGCTAAGAAGATGGCAGATGAAGAGCATGCTTTACGAGTTCCGATTAGGAAGAAAAGCAAGTGAGGCTGCAAAAAACATCTGTAGTGCTCTTGGTCAAGATGCAGTTAGCGCCAGAAAATGCCAGCATTGGTTTGAGAAATTTCACGAGGGAAATTTTTCGTTAGATGACAAGAGTGGTCGAGGCCGTGTGTCCAATTTTGATCAAGAAGCTCTTCAAGCTCTTTTGGTGCAAAATCCTCAAATTACCCAACAAGAGCTTGAGACAACTTTAAATTGTTCACAGAAAACAATTTCCAATCAATTGCGTGCACTTGGCAAAGTCCAAAAGTTTGGAAAATGGGTTCCTCATGAGTTGACCAACAACAACCGTAATCAAAGAGTCACAATTTGCAGTTCGCTCCTCTCTCGTCAAAACCGTTTGCCGTTTTTAGAGCAAATTGTTACCGGAGATGAAGAATGGGTGCTGTATGTTAATTTGAAAAGGCGGCCTCAATGGTTGGACAAAAATGAGGCTCCGCAGCCCACGCCAAAACCTGACTTGCATGCGAAAAAAGTGATGTTGTGTGTTTGGTGGAATTTTAAAGGAATTCTTCATTATGAACTTTTACCATCTAACCAAACCATTACAAGTGCAGTGTATAGTGCCCAATTGGAAAGGTTAGCCCAAGCTTTAAGAGAAAAAGAACCCGTGCTGATTAATCGGAAGGGCGTAATTCTTCACCACGATAACGCACGACCGCATACTGCAAGAATCACTGCTGAAAAACTGCGCCAGTTGGAATGGGAAGTTCTCCCTCAACCTGCATATTCTCCTGATATTGCCCCTTCCGATTACCATTTGTTTCGTTCTTTGCAAAACTTTCTTCTTGGAAAAAAATTTAATAATGAAGAATGCCTCAAAAATGCATTGACCGAATTTTTTGCATCAAAATCACAAGAATTTTACAACAGAGGGATTAAAATGCTTCCTGAGCGTTGGGCACAAGTAGTAGAAAACAATGGCAACTATATTGTTGATTAAATTTTGTTGTATTGTTTAAATAAATTCGATTTAAAAAAAAGTATTAGAAAACGACATTATTACTAGACCTAATAAAAAAAAATTTTTTTATTGATTTTTTTACAGAGAGGAAGGGAGAGGGATAGAGAGTTAGAAACATCGATCAGCTGCCTCTCCTGCACACCCCCTACTGGGGACATGCCCGCAACCAAGGTACATGCCCTTCACTAGAATCGAACCTGGGACCTTTCAGTCCGCAGGCCAACGCTCTATCCACTGAGCCAAACCGGTTTCAACTTCCTTCTATTTCTTCAACTGTTTCTCAATTAGCATTTTAAAAAACGAATAAAATAATTTTCACTTTAAAGTTGACATTTACAATCAAGTACTTATACAACCAGAAAAGGCTTCCCCCCACCCCAGCTATAGAATTTTTTTTGATAAAAATTAAGTATTTTCTCAACAGTTTTACTATTGCCAATCAGCCTCCCCCCCACCCCATCCCCTTCCATAACTTACTACTTACCCTGAGCAAGTCATCTATACGACCTTCTTTCTTTTCCAGGTCCTGGTTTTTATTACTTTCTAATGCTGCTAATTTCAGCATTGTGAGATCAGTCTAAATGAAAGAGAACTATTTAATTATCTCCATTATATATATATATCATTGCATGTAAACATTAGATTTTACTGATTCTAAAAAGCAAAGATTTGATTTTATGTGTGAATGTAAAGGGTATTCCAAAAAGTATTGAGTGCAGTTTTAAGTTTTAGTCAGAAGTACAAGCGCTATAAACTTACAAAGAAACATCTAAAGATTAGTTATTTAAAAGTTTAGAATACTGATATGTTCATCATTAAAATTCAATATAACCATTGCTTTATGCTATCAACTCTAAATTTTGAACATGGCAAAAACTTTCATGAGCTGTTCACTGACTGAAAGCAATGTACTTATTATCATAGCCTAGAGAGAACCCAAAAGTTCTGATGCATATACAACAGTTTAGCCATCACCTAACAGAAAAAGTCTCATGGCAAAAAATTGGGCAACTGGGAGGTCAACCCTTGGTCTGAGACAGCGTCATTCAGAAACTGCCATATGTAAAAAGTTGAAATGAAATAGTTTTCAAAATTAATAAAACTAAATAAGTGTAAAAGGTATCCAATTAATTCAATTTTCAAATGATTTTTCTAAGTGTGCAGTATACATAATATACATAGACACCCAAAATGAATGGCTTAAATGCCCATTTATAATAAATATAACAGCTTCATGAAGACACTGATAACTTGTATGTTAAGTTAAAAAAGAATCAGCAAACAGAATTGACAAATCATGGTGGTTCTGTTTCTTTAATTTGTTTAAAACATCTATATATTTATAAAATAATAAAAGACAAAATGATAGTAAATTGGTTATTTCAGTTTCTTATCCCTTATAAGTTGTCTTTTTGTTTAGTAATAAGCTTTCTTGATGCAAAATTTAACTTTATGACTATGTCCAAAACAAAGAGAAGACATTTGAGTTGTTTGTACAAAATTGGTCTCTTGTTTCTTAGAAATCATACCAATAAATCTCAATAACTATTTACCTGAGTAATTTTAAAGGATAACTGCTTTGGTTGTACAATAGGGTGGTCCCCAAAAGCTACTGCAATAGGAGAAGGGCTATTAGGTCGAACCTTAAAAGAATAAAAAATAAATCAAAATTTTACATCAGCAAGAAAAAAAATAGGCTTCTGTTTAGCAACAACTACTTAACATTTCCCTCCTCCCCTTTTTTAAATCCTCACCTGAGATATGTTTATTGATTTGAGAGAGGGGGGGGTATGATGAAAGGAGAGAGAGAAACATCGGTCAGTTGACTGACTGAGGATAGAATCCACCACTTACATATATGCCCTGACTAGGAATAGAACCTGCAACCTTTTGGTATATGGGATGATGTTCCAACCAACTAAGCCACCCAGACAAGGCAACATTTCTTAAGTTTTTGTTAGGATAATAAATTTAATTTAAAAATAACTGACTTTGAAATTTTTAATCATCCTTTAGTCAATAAACATTTATTGAGTACCTCCCTCACATAAGGCCCAGTGAAAGATAACTATATATTCCCTGCCCTCAAGTTTACATTCTTGTGTCACAGAGGAAATTGTAATGCTTTTAGTCAGTTAAATAAAATAAAGCATCATGTTAAAAACGTTAACATTATTGTGTTTTAAAAATAAAACTGAAAAAGATCTTAATACAGAACTCTTAGTATTAGAGATAATAATGCATGCCAAAATATACCGTTTCCCCGAAAATAAGACAGTGTCTTATATTAATTTTTTTCTCCCAAAGTAGCGCTAGGTCTTATTTTCGGAGGATGTCTTATTTTCGGGGAAACATGGTAGTATAAGATCAATCTACTGATGAGTTTTGTGGCTTATCTAGTCACTAGTTTTAAAACACATTCATTGGAAGATTACATCACTGTATCAATACTAACACAACTCTTATTTATTGTTGAGTATTATGCTTTACTTTGTGTATGACAAAATTATGTGCCCCAAGGTACAAAATGATTAAGGAACAACTCAGTATATGTCTAGAGACAAGGACCAGTAGGGCACAGTGTAAGAACAATCAAGGTACTTAAATAAGAGATACTCTAATTTTCAAAAATCTTTAATTCATCTTTAAATTACTTAAAGCTAATATAGTTTTTCTGGTTAGCCATTGAACTTCCACATAATCAAAGTAAAGAAAAAAATGAAATCTGATGTATAAAACAATGTAGATAAAAGAACTAGGTTTTTTGGGTTTTTTTTTGTGTGTTTTTTTTTGTTTTAATAGAGGATTTATTTATTTATTTTTAATATATTTTATTGATTTTTTTTTTGCCCCCTTCCCTCCCTCCCAAACACACTCTCCCTCCCCAAGGAACTAGGTTTTAAAATGTTAGGAATAGCCGAAACCGGTTTGGCTCAGTGGTAGACTGAAAGGTCCCAGGTTTGATTCTGGTCGGAGGCATGTACATTGGTTGCGGGCACATCCTTGGTAGGGGTGTGCAAGAGTCAGCTGGTCGATGTTTCTCTCTCATCGACGTTTCTAGCTCTCTATCTCTCTCCCTTCCTCTCTGTAAAAAATCAATAAAATATATTAAAAACAAAACAAAACAAAACAAAACAAAAAAAACATAAAAAATGTTAGGAATAAAACAAGAAGTTATTAATTTTCAGATCCAATACTGAACTCAGGTCCTATACTAAACTAAATAATCCAAGGCTGATGGCTACCTATCTTTTTCTTAAAGATACTCAGAAAGGAATTATGTGATCATTTCAGTGGTTGAGAAATATAATTCATAAGAAAGTTAAAAGTTAGAAATGATTTACTTGATATAGACTGATTTTATAAGAGTATTCATATTAGTCTCATAGACTCAACAGCCTTCTTTTATAGAAACATTACTTCTTGGATACATTTAGTTCAGAAAAACTGTAACTTAAGAATCTCACTTTCAGAAGTAAAGTTCTAATAACACCAAATTACTAAAAAGGACTCAATTCACCTCACAGAATGATTTTAAAAAGATAAATAATATATAGAAAGACAATTTATATATATAAAAGGCTAAGTGACCGGCTGACCATCTGGTACATATGATGCGCACTGACCACACCAAGGGGCAGATGCTCAACACAAGAGCTGCTGAGCTGCAGAGTTGACAGAAGCGGTTCTTGGATAATGCACCCCGGAACCAGAGAGGAGGGAGCCTGATTCCTCACAGGGCCATACGATTCCACATTTGGCGGGGGGTTTGTTGCTGGGACACTGTTGACCCCAAATCTAGTTTACTGCCAAGCTGCGGTGACTTGGCAGTAGTGGTTCTTGGGTTAATTTACCAGTTGCCCACTGCACGAAACTGTGCAGTGGGCCACTGGTAAATTATAACAGTTACTCAGTATACATAACTTCCCAGACATAGGACGGTGCACATAAATACTTACAGATGAGGAAGGAGTGGAATGTGAGTGTGAATTCTGAGGAGAACGGATTGCAGGAGGGATGCCTCTTACTGGACTTGAGCCATTCCCACCTTGGTACTGAGCAAAAAAAGAAAACATCACTATTAAAACAGGTTTAGATAAATGTTATTTTGGACATAGCATTAAGAATTTAAATATATCTATGTTATTTACATCAAACAGTCATTTAAATAGGTCAAGAAAAAGCAAAACTAGTATTATTCACAGCTAAGTCCTAAAAGACTAAAGAGAGAATACTGATCATAAGAACATGACAAGACTATGTCTTGTACAGACCTTTATTTCTTGAACATTCTTACTGTATATAACTTGTTGTGGCAGACTCAAAGACAAATTCCCCCAACATAATAAACATACCTTATTTTCCTTCAAATTTTACTATAAAATTAAAGTCTAAAACTCAACCATAACTTTTATGTTGTAGCAATAGCATTGACACAATGATGTTATAACATGTTTGTTGAAAAGAGTATAATCCCTAATCCGAAAAATGTTAACATGTTTACATGTAGATGTTTGTGTACATAACCATTTAAAACAGAATCATTATTCTCAAGATGTTAAATATCTGAATGTGCTTAGCACTTTATAAAGGTATTCTACAGACTAAGTCCCTTCCTTTTAACAGCATAAAATCTAACAAAAATAGATCCTTTCTTACACGCATGACATGTATTACAGTGCATGACTTAGCTACACAGGAAGGGAAGCTGCCTTTTTTTCTCATTTGGAAAGAAAATGTCTTGTTATTGGCTTCCTCTCAGGATATTTAGTTTTTATTTATTTATTTTAAAAAAATATATATATTTTATTGATTTTGTACAGAAAGGAAGGGAGAGCGATAGAGAGCTAGGAACATCGATGAGAGAGAGTTATTGATCAGCTGCCTCTTGCACACCCTCTACTGGGGATGTGCCCGCAACCAAGGTACATGCCCTTGACTGGAATCGAACCCGGGTCCCTTCAGTCCCCAAGCCGACGCTCTATCCATTGAGCCAAAGCGGTTTTGGCCTCCTCTCAGGGTATTTAGCATGAGCAGGAGAGATGGGGACTTCCTAGTGTGTTCATCAAACAACTTCTTGCAACCTAAGAACTTTGTGTATCCTATTTCAATCTATAATATCCAGCACATAATAGGCATTCAAGAGACTTGAAATTGTATTTGAATTGATCCCACCTTTGGCAAAGATTCTTAATGATATTAACAGTGAGAGACTAAAGAGCATTAGCTATCTCGTGATCAACTACAGTTTTACCTTAGATTCTGTAAACCCAAAAAACAATGGAAAGTAGAAAAAAATGTTTTTAACTAGCAAATTATTTTCTTATTCTCAAGTAAATATATTTTTCAGCTGAATAGATAATGTTTGCTGTTTTAATAATCATATTGTTTTGTAATGTGAAACTGGTAGCCAAAGATGTTTCTGTGTAGAAGCAAGGGTATATTGCAGGACTAAGAATCTAAATTTACCACTGTTTATTATTTACAGGGACTCTTAGACTGACATTATTTAATCTCCATCCATAGGGCTCAAATAGTGCTGTGGTGTAGTAAATTCTGTATTGACAATAGAAAGAATTCTGAACTGGAGGATGTTAGACTTTAAGTTCTAAATGCTCTTCCATTTAGAATTTGTCATTAGGTAGGCTACTTTAGATTTCTGGTCCTCAGTTTCCTCATCTATAAATAACTATTTTGCAGATCTCTCAAGTTGTTACAAGCAAAGATATGAGAAAGTACTTTGAAAATTATGATGTGCCATCCCAATACAGAAGTAAATTTTAATGTTCCTAGAAAGACAGGACATCACATAGACTGAAGCTTTCTTTGCTCTAATCAAATAGATAATAAAAAGTTGCCTTGTGCTTCAAAGAAATTATCTTAGCCCATACCAGATTTATATGAAGAACTAAAAGAGATGAATGTTTATACTTATATGCATAGTACATGACACAGAGGATAAGGGGATGAAGACATGGGGAGGAGGGAAAGGAGTGAAGGGGGAGAAATACTATCAACAATAAAAAAATATATTTAAAAAACAAACAAAAAATCCCCACCAGAGATGTTCCTCAATGACTTACTTCAAAATAGTCGCTAATTTTGTGGCTACGTCCCCCAATACTTTTACCTAAAATATAAAAGTAAAAAATTTTATAGATTTAAAGTCAGTCATTAATATTACTTAAAGTCCTCTAATTTCATTAAAGCAAATCAATTTTTTTAAACTAAGAGGCAGCTGTATAATTGACAAACCTATAATAATAAAAAAAGTTGGTTAACACAAACCATAATAAACTGGCAATAACATGCTTTAATATGAATGCTATTTCTAAAAATGTTTTCATTCTCTAAAAAGTATTTCTAAATTTATAGGCTTTTTAATAAAGTACATTTTAAATATTGTACCGTATATGACCACATATTGATACAGTGATCTAAATAATTATAGATCACAATTCTTTAATTAAAAGTTTTGCTCTAAAATGGACTCAGTTTTATAAAAACTGAATTTGGAAGCCCTTAAGAAATATGGTATTTATAGAAACTTTTTTGAATGGGAGTCAACCAACCTTCATTGGAACTATAGAAAATACATGATTTCTTCAAGTTACAAACAAAAAAATGTACCACAGAGTCAAAAGTTTTAAATAACAAAAACATATAGCTTTGTCAATTCAACACTAACTTATATTCATCTATTTTATTCAACAAATATTTCTTGAGTGGTTATTATATGCCAGGCATTACTGAGGTGAATAAATAATACAGTTAAAGTTCAACAACCTTAAATTTGTACTTGGAACAAGGTAGGGCACTATTTTTTAAACTAAATAAGAATTCAGAACTATAAATGTTACCCAGAAATTTGTGAACAATAATTTTGTACAGGTTAATTTAAAGTTCAGAGAAGACTATAAAGGTTTTATACCAAAGGAATGTCCTTTCAACAGCTCTCCTGGGTTCTGAAGAAGTACTATTGATATTTTTAAATGAACATTGAGACATTTTGGGTTACCTAACCACAAACTATTTGCTCACTGAACCCAAATTTTGTTCTGTTAACATTCCTTCTCCTACTAGTACATAGCACATGTAACTAATACCGCCTCAATTCCTAGTTCTCCTTCTGGTAAGAAATCTAATTTTGTTCAGCTATCATCCCTTTTCCATAAAGCCTGCATTTCTGATGGGAACTTTAATTCATTTTCAATTTTAGAGATGGGTCTGATTTTTTTTTTTCCAGGGCAATAATACCTTTGCTGGACATAAGTGGTGTTGGAATGGACACATGTCCCAATTCTTGTCTATAGGAATGCAGGAGAGGTTTGCTTTAGAATTAAAGAAGTTCATTCCAAAGAATGAGAAGAAACCCTAAAGTAAGCCAGCCTTTTTCTTTTTGTCTTAGTGTTAGCCTCTTTGGGTTCATTTTGTTTGGGGAGTCTGCGTTTCCTGGGCTTGTGCATCTATTTCCTTCAACTGGTTAGGAAAGTTTTCTGTCATTATTTCTTCAAACAAGTTTCAATTCCTTGCTCTATACCCCTCTTTGGTACCACTCTGATGCAAATGTTTGTACAGAAGCCCCTTAATCCAGCCCCTTTCATAAAGCAAATATGAGTGGGGAAACTGACATGAGCAAATCCAATTAAAATTGGTAACCAGCCTAAGACCAAAAGAAAATCAGACAATCTGCATACGGCAGGCCACAAAGAAAAAAAAGTTGGTTCTTAAAGACATATGTTGAATTAACCAACCCAGAAATCCTTCCCTATTTTGAGACCCGTTTTTACCGAGTTTTTAAATCTGAAGTTGAAACTATCATAATTAATTTTTACACTATATATAAAGCTCCAAGCACATTAACCCAAACTTGGGGAACTACATTAATACCAAAAAGGAGCTCAGGAAACAGATTAACATACAAAGTACCACAAACCTAGAGAAAGGTGCTGCAATGACTTAACTCCTTCCTTTTGGAAAGACAACTGCTACACAGACATACTTTGGTGCCAAGTGCCATTTATAAGTCACAAGATTATTGCTCTAGATCTTAAAGAATAATCATGTAATATATGTATAAAATCACTATTATATAAGTTTTAAGAGCCCACTTTATTACATTTAATATAGAGGGCCAAATTAAATGATAATACTATTTTGTTATCCATTATAAAAATTCTAAAGTCTAACGAAAACAATTTTCTTATCTCATATCACAAAAGGTAGGTATGCAAAAAGGATAAAGAACATATCTGAAAAGAAAAAGATGGTGCTTTAATAAATTTCTTAATTACTTTTATATAGTTTTTTTTAATAAAAGGAATGAGTAAGTGTGGATATTTGTTTTAAAATGAGATCTCAAGTTCTTATTCAATACCATAAATCATGTAAAAAGAGAAAAATGAAAGGTGCTAAGGTAGTGCTTGCCAGGTGCTTAACGCTTAGCATTAGCAGATCTTCTTTGGCCCAAGGCCTTTTAGGTTTCCAGAGCGAGAGGTGTCAATCAACTGAATTAGGTAAGTGAGCCAAAAAAGGGAGAAATGTTAAAAAGCCTAAACAGTAACCACACACTATTTATGGTACAAAAAGATTCCAATTTCATGTTATTATTTCTTATGCAAAGTACATAAAGTACATTCCTAAACTATTATTAAATGCAGAAATTACACAGCAGTCATAAAAAAATCACAAAAAATAAAGTTACTTATTTAACAATTACATTATTAACTAATTAAAAATCAGAATAACTGTAAATGCCTATTTAGCTCTGAAGGAAGATTTTACTTCACTTACCCTGACTACTTTCATTCTGATTTTCTGCTTTTCTCTTTCTTCCTCTGGATGATTCCGATTGTTTCTTCTCTGGTGTCTACAGAAAGCAAAGTTTACAGTTTTAAATCACAGTTTTAACATACAAAATTATTATAGTCAGTACAAAAATCATTTTTAAAGTAAAATACCGAGTGGGGCAAAAGTAGGTTTACATGTTCATATGGAAAATACAATAATTAATAAATAACAACACAGGAATAAATTCTTGTATACTCATAACTGTAAACCTACTTTTGCCTAGGCTTATTTTTTGTTCTGCTCAATGGTACTCACACAATGTAAATGTGCACATATATACAATTATTTTTAAAAAACAAAACAAAATTTCCTACTTTGTACATTTTAAAAATTCAAAGTATACTAGCATAGAACATCTTGTAGACATTATTTGAAATTCACATTTACAGAATGTGACTTGTGGCAAATGAAAAATCTAAGCATAATTAACCTTTAAAAATGCCCTTTAAATTCTTAACTGGTGAGGGCAAAACAAACAACAAAACCTATGTTTTTCCTATTCATACATAGTTTGTACATAAAAGCAAGCTTGAATAAGAAAAAAAAAACACACGCAGAACCCAAACTTTGCTTTTAACTATCCTACTAAAAGAACCATTCACCTAAGTGCCTAACAATCATTATCGCACATTATGCTTGGCCAGTAATGGATCAGTGTTGAGCACTGACCTATGAACCAGGAAGTCACAGTTTCATTCCCAGTCGAGGCCAGTGCCAGGGTTGTGGGCTCAACCCCCAGTGTGAGGTATGCAGGATGCAGCCAATCAATGATTCTCAATACTGAGATATTGTTTCCATCTCTATCTCTCTCCCTTTCCCTTCCTCTCTGAAGTAAATATATATAAAATCATACATTATGCTATAGATCAAGAGTCAGCAAACTATAGCATACAGGCCAAATCTGGCTGAATACTTTTTTTTTTTTAATAGAGTCCATAATTTAAGCATAGCTTTTACATTCTTATATGACTGAAAAATTTAAAAACAAAAAGAAAATTTTGATAAGAAATTTAAATTTCAGTATCCATAAATAAAGTTTTATTGGAACACAACCACACTCATTCATTTATGTATTTTGTATGGTTGCTTTTTATATTACAACATCAAAGTTGAGTAGTTCCAACCTAGACCATAAGGCCCACAAAGCCTGAAATAGCTGGCCCTTTACAGAAAAAGTAAGCAGACCCCTGCCCTACATGATGGCTTGTTTTCAAATTACAGATTTGTTCTTTTAACTGAGAACAAGTCCTTTCATCAGGCTAAAATAACAAGTAATTTTTGTAGAGTCTAACAGACCGTTGTGCTTCGATAAAATGAAAACCAAGAACAATGGCACAAGGCAATGGCACCGGGCCCTCGCATTCTAGAAGCTGGGCAAATATGTCTAGTTCCAGAACAAAGAATATTTGAGTGAATGATACATCAAAACAAATAAATCTCTAAAGGCAATGCAGTTCCCAAACAAAGAAGGGGCTTAATCTTTATCTGATATTTCTGAGTAGTTCTATGGTATATTATACCGTAGTAGTAGTAGTAGTAGTAGTATGTAATAGTAGTTATTACATAGTATGACTGACAATACATAATCTAGCTCATATTGAGCATCTATGGGTCCTTTAAGTATTATTTGGAGAATTTTAAGTTCTTTCACCTCCATTTTGTCAATAAGACAACAGATTCAGAGAGGCTGAAGTCAACTGTACAAGCCTTTGAATTCTTTAAAGACAGGAGTCATACCCTCTCCCCATGTCACTGCTCCCACCCACGTGCCTGGCACATAATTATTACTTGATAAATGCATGAATATTAAATAACTTACTCAAGGTAACCAGGATTCAAATCCAATTCTGTATATTTCCAATGTCTAAATGCATTATTTTCTCTGTGTGACATGCTATATGCCCTACATCAAAAACTGAATGAATCAACTATGCAAAAATATTTCAAAATTTTATTAAATTCAAAAGTAAAATTCATTGTCAGTAATCTGCAAATGTTTTAAAATCACAAATGAGAGAACTTAAAGAAACCCATCATAACTGGCAATTTACTCAGGAGGTAGACTGATGAACCAGCAATTTAGGGTAAACAGTTCTTAGTTTAGTTTCACTGTCAAAATTTAAAACAAAAACAAAAACAAACAAACAAAAAACACACACCACAAACATAAAAAAAACCCCTCAAACTTGCCCTGGCCAGTGTGGTTCAGTGGTTGGAGTGTTGGTCCATGAACTGAAGGGTCTCGGATCTGACTCCCAGTCAAGGGTCTGGACCTCAGTTGCAGGTTCCCCAGCTGTGGTAGGGGCACATGCAGGAGGCAACCAATCAATGTGTCTCTCTCACATTGGTGTTTTCTCTATCTCTCTATTCCCTCCCTTCTACTTTCTCTTTAGAAATCGATGGGGGAAAAATCCTTGGATAAGGATTAAAAAAAAAAAAAAAAAAAAAAAGGTATAAAAAATAAGGAGATTCCAAAATGGTGGCAGAGTGAGATGATGCTACACTGACATGCTCCCAGGACCAAACTGGAATCATAACTAAAATACAGAAAAACCATCCCTAATAAACCAACTGAAGATTATCCGGAGAGAACCCAGATAAAGAAGTACGGAATGTGGAGACTCATAGAGACTGGTAGGAAGTGCGGAGGTGGGAAAGGGCTGGCAGGACTCCCGCACACAGCAGCTGAAGTTGCGAAGTTCCGGAGAGATATCTCAGCTGTGGGGGTTCCCACTGTGAACTCTAGGGTCTAAACCCCAGGATTCCCAGCCTAGAGCGCAAATACCGAGAAAGGTGTTCACATAACATCTGGTTGTGAAAAGCAACAGGGTTGCTGTCTGCCAGGGAGAGACAGCTGGATATATAGGCACTTTCTTAGAGGGAGAATGCACACAATCAATAGATTCAATGCAGTCCCTATTAAAATACCAATGGCATATGTCACAGATCCAGGACAAATACTCCAAAAATATTTATGGAATGAAAAAAGTCCCCGAATAGCTGCAGACAGCAATCTTGAGAAAGAAGAACAAAGTTGGCAGGATCACAATACCAGATATCAAGTTATACTACAAAGCCACTATAATCAAAACAGCCTGGTATTGGCACAAGAACAGATATATAGATAAATGGAATAGAACAAATACCCCAGAAATCAAACCAAGCCATTATGCTCAATTAATATTTACCAAAGAAGGCAAGAGCATACAATGGAGTAAGGACAGTCTATACCATAAATGGTATTGGGAAAATTGGACACATGCAAAACAATGAAACTAGATCACTACTAGTAACTTATACCATACACAAGAATAAACTAAAAATGGATAAAAAGACTTAAATGTAAGTCATGAAACCATAAAAATCCTAGAAGAAACCACAGGCAGCAAAATCTCAGACATCTCGCATAGCAATACATTTACAGATACATCTTCTAGGGCAACGGGAACAAAAGAGAAAATAAACAAATGGAACATCAAAATTAAAAGCTTCTGCACAGCAAAACCATCAACAAAACAAGAAAGCCCACTGCATGGAAGAACATAATTGCCAATGATACATCTGAAAAAGGGTTAATATCCAATATATATAAGGAACTCATACAAGCTAACAAAAGAAAGATAAACAACCCAATTAAAAAAATGGGCAAAAAACCTAAATAGATACTCCTCCAGAGTGGACATACATATGGCCAAGAGACATATGAAAAAAATGCTCAAAGTCACTGATCATCAGAGAGATACAAATTACAACGACAAAGAGGTATCACCTCACACCTATCAGAATAGTTATCATCAACAGTCAACAAATAACAAGTGCTGGCAAGGATGTAGAGAAAAGGGAACCTAGTACACTGCTGGTATGAATGCAAACTGGTGCAGTCATTATGGAAAACAGTATGGAGTTTCCTAAAAAAATTAAATATGGAACTGCCATTTGACCCAGTGATCCCACTTCTAGGAATATATCCTAAGAAACCAGAAACACCAATCAGAAAAAATGTATGCACCCCTTTGTTCATAGCAGTACAATTTACAATAGCTAAGATTTGGAAACAGCCCAAGTGCCCATCAGAATATGAGTATTTAAAAAAGCTGGGGGACATTTATACCATGGAATACTATGCAGCAATAAAGAAGGATCTTTTACCCTTTGAGACAGTATGAAGGTACCTGAAGAGTATTATGCTAAACAAAATAAGCCAATCAGAGAAAGACAAGTAGCATATGATATCACTCATATAGGTTATCTAATGAACAAAATAAAATGTTGAACAAAACAAATCCTGAGATTGTCAAATACTGGAGGGAAGGCAGGGGTGTGGTGGGTGGGAAGAGATCAACCAAAGAACCTATATGCATATATGTGCAGCCCATGGACACAGGCAATAGGGTGCTGGAGACCTGGGGTAGAGGCAGGCTGTAAGGGGTCAATAGGAGAAAAAAGGGGACATATGTAATACTTTCAACAATAAAGATTTATAAAGTAAAATAAAAAGTTCAAATTTAAATAATAACCAATGTTCTATTTTCCTCAGAATAAAAGTATCACCACATTTTAAAATACTTCACTGAATATATACTTCAAGATATTTAAAGTATTATTTTTAAAGACACATAGAGTGCTCACTTCATCAGCACACATACTAAAACTGGAATGATATAGAGATTAGCATGATATGGCCCCTGTACAAGGATGACATGCACATTTGTGAAGCATTCCACATATTTTAAATCATAGGAGTACAATGTACAGCACAGGGAATATAGTCAATAATATTGTAGTAATTATGTATAGTGACAGATAGTTATTAAACTTGTAGAGATCACTTTTTAAGTCAAACAAATGTCTGATCACTGTTACACACCTGAAATTAATATAAAATTGTTTATTAATTTAAAAATAATGAAAAGAGACAGATTTTTTGGTAAAAACTTTCTCCAAGGCTGTTTCCCTAAATTTAAAATTTTCTGAAATAGAGAAGTAGGACAGTCCCTTGGGGAAAATGTCATTTTGATTAAAAATAAGATGAAAACATAAAAATACCCAAATGCTTAATGATTACAGTAAGGAAAAAAGGACAACAGGTTTACCTCCTTTAAACCAGAGAAAATTTTGAGACAGAAGGGGAAGAAAATTAATTTTAAGATTAATGTGGGTTAAGAAGCTGGAAATAGGTAATGAAAAACTGAAAAGTTGAACGAAGTAAAAGATGAAAAAGGGAAACCTAGAAGATACCTAAATTATTTATAATAGCTTATAAAGTAAATGTTTCCTTTACAAAGACAGCATTTTGTCCCTTTCCATAAACTTTAATCTTTTTCACCCATGTCTTAATAGGACTACCTGATATTAACCTTTAACTTCACTCTCACCTCATAGAGTATTTTAGAATTGTTCTGTCAGCTCATATGGACCGTAACTTCCTAACTACCAGGGGCCTTTAAAGAAGCATAGACTAAAAAATCAAACTCTGGGTCCCTTTTTTACCATAACTGTCAGCATGTCATTTAACTCTAGACTTGATTTTCTCATCAATTTTAAATGTTGATAATACAGGCCACAAGAGCCCATTGTGAGTACAAAATGAGAAACTTACCACAAACATACCTAGTACAGCATCTGGAACAGAGTGTATAGTCTTTATATTAAAAAAAAAAAAAAAAAAAAAAAAATCTACCCTCAAGTTTTAAAAACTACCTAACTTGCCCAGCCGCATGGCTCAGTGGTTGAGGGTTGACCTAACAAACCAGGAGGTCATGATTCAATTCCCAGTCAGGGCACATGCCTGGGGTTGTGGTCTCAACCCCCAGTCAGGGGTGCGCAGGAGGCAGAATCAATGATTCTCTCTCATCACTGATGTTTCTCTGTTTTCCTCTCAGAAATCAATCCTATCTAATAAAGAAGGAATATGCAAATAGACCATCATGCTGTCACAAAGGTGGCTGTGCCCACAATGGTGGCAGGGATTCCGTAATACAAGATGGCTGCGTCCAAAGCAGAGGTTGGGATCCCATAACACAAGATGGCTGCACTCACAGAGAAGACCGGGTTTCCGTAACGAGCCTTTACGAGCAATCAGCAGGGACCTGAGGCTGCCTCCCACCTGGCGAAGCTTTACAAGGGCCCTCAGGCCACGCCCTCCTGCCCCAGCGCCAGGCCAGGGGACCCCAGGCCATGATCCCCGCCTGGCGGAGCTTGACGGGGGACCTCAGGGTGCACCCCCTACCTGGCAGAGCTTGGTGCGGGACCTCAGGTCATGTCCCCTGCCCCAGCAACAGGCCAGGGGACCTGAGGCCACGCCCCCTGCCCCAGGACCAAGCCAGAGAACCTCAGGCTGTGCCCCCACCTGACAGGGCTTGATGGGGGACCTGAGGCTGTGGCCCCCACCCAAAGGGGCTTGAGGGGGGTGGGGCCAGATGGGTTTAGAGCTAGCCCAATAGGGGTGGGGCCAGCCGTGTCTGTGTCTTGCACAATTTCTGGGCGGGGACTTGACTCTAGAGGAAGATTTTCATATACATTTACTAATTTTCTTTCATCTCTGACACTTCTATTATTGAGAAAGGGCAAATAGCAATATTAAAATATTTCCCCTCATTAATTCCCTTTTAACGTGCACAAATTTCATGCACTGGGTCACTAGTAAAAATATATTAAAAAATAAAAATCAAACTACCTAACTTTCCATCCTCACAGTCTGACCTCTCAATATTCTCTCTAGACCAATTTTAATTTGCATTCACATATATTTAAAAGGAGCATATGTACTAAGTCTTCAATATTGATGAAATGAAATATTGTTTGCCATTTTTTTATTCACTTAGCATAACAATTTCTCGGCATTTTCCCTTTCTGACTTTCCCTTTAAGGCTTTAGTTGTCAAACAGTACAAACTATAAAATTAAAATATGTTTTCCTCTTTTTATATATCTTGTAAGTTCTTTTCAAATCATATAATCAGAATAAAACAGCCATACAGAGTAACTGCTGTGGGGAAAAGAAATTTTCAAGGTAACTTATTCTGGAAATGTTGGCATGTTGAGTGGTTATAATAGTAACATTCAGAACAGTGATTTCATAACTTCTTGCCCATTGTAACACTTGTGATAGAGTAACATGATCCTTGTATAGTATCCCTATAGGCATTTCCTTGAACTCAAATCCCTAGCGGGCATTATACAATTACTAGAGGCCCAGTGCCTGAGAATTGTGCACTTGGTGGGGGAGGAGGGGAAGAGTGGTCCCTCAGCTGGGCCTGCACCCTCTCGCAGTCTGGGAGCTCTCGGGGGATGTACAACTGAAGGCTTAGGCCTGCTCCCCGCGGAGAGGCGAGCGAGGCTAGGCCATCAGTCAGACATTCTTAGCACTGCCATGGAGGTGGAAGAGGCTCCCACCAATGCCACTATGCTGGCCACGGCTTCTGGCTGAGCAGTGTCCCCCCCGTGGGAGAGTACTTACCACCAGGGGGCAGTTCTGCATTGAGCGTCTGACCTCTGGTGGTCAGTGCCCGTCATAGCAACCAGTTATTCTGCTATTCGGTCGATTTGCATAATAGTCTTTTATTATATAGGATTATTATATAGGATTTCTTTGGGATAGAAACTCTGAAGTATAAATGCTTTGTCACAGAATATTCACATTTAAAATTTTAAAAATATTGTCAAAGTGCACATTCTAAGGCAATATTAATCTATACTTATACTAATACTGTGTATGATTACCCTACCAATTGATCTAAGCTCTACCTGACATGTTTTAAAAAGGCATTTCATTGCTGTTTTCTCTATGGCAAAACTATATTTGTAATAAGAAAAAAAGGAGGTTATTTTATTTTTTGAAAATAAATAAAATATCTTTTATCTACTAGCATTGATTCTCAATGTTGAGTATACAACTAAAGCATTTATAAAACTCTAAGTTCATATTGGAGTACCCATTACAAATTCAATCATTTCTGGAAAGAGACCACAGGAATCCTTATTTTTAAAAACCTCCTAAAGTGATGCTGATGTATCATCAGGATTAGCAATAGTCTACCTACATATATAATGTCATGCATTTACTGTATATTCCACTTTAGAGAATCTCTAAAATTAAGAAGTTATTCTTTACATAATCTTCTATTAAGAATTAAAAACCAAAAATTATGACATATAGCAGAAAACTCATTAGGATATAAGAAGAGCAATTGACTGTCATGGTTACTCATTATTTTAGAAAATGAGAATTGGTCTTTTAAGAAATTAGTAAAATAGTCACTATGTTCTGCTGACATAAAAATACATCTAATATATATATTTTTAAAATATATTTTTATTAATTTTTTACAGAGAGGAAGGGATTGAGATAAGAGAGCTAGAAACGTCAATGAGAGAGGAACACCGATGAGAGAGGAACACCGACCAGCTGCCTCTTGCACACCCCCCACCGGGGATGTGCCCGCAACCAACATACATGCCCTTGACCGGAATCAAACCTGGGACCTTTCAGTCTGCAGATCGAAGCTCTACCACTGAGCCAAACCGGTTTCAGCTACATCTAATATTTTTAAAACTTTACTGCAGTGTAAGATATTGAAACCAAATTGTCAAGCAATATCAGCTTGTGTTGAATGCCCTTAAAAATCAGTCTAAAAGCACTATTTATCAGATAAAACATTTGTGAAGCCCTTTAGTCCAGGCATATCTTAGATTGACAAATCTGATGATACCACAAATCACCTTAAATCTATGTATTTCAAAAAAAAAAATTCCATTTCTTCAAAAGATTAACTATAACTAGGGTCATTTATCTAACTAATAAGGTAGTTATACACTATCTTAGTTATGCAGAAAGAGTGTAGCACATTGGTTGAGAATATCACTCTGAAATAAAAGATGATTTGGAATTAGAATTTTGACTCTGTTAACTTATTATCTGTGGGCAAATTAATTCTCTGGGCTGTTTCCATTCTTAAAGATGTTAAACTTAGAGTTGTAATCTACCTCCACAGGCAATGTGTTAAAACTGTGTTTTCTCTCCTTCATTCATGATTCTCCAAGAGGAGATCTGCCCAGACCCCCAGAGGATATTAGGGAATATCTAGAGACATTTTTGATTACCACAACTGTGGGCTACAGATATCTAATGCATCAGTCAGAGATGCTGCTAAACGACCTACATCACTCAGGGCAACCCCAACCCAAGAATTGCCTGGTTTCAGATGTCAGTAACATTACAGTTTAGAAACCTTGTTTTGATGAATATATAAGAATCATTTGTAGTTGACTCAAAACTGCCATGCTAAAACTAAAGTGATGTTAAATACTTACCACCTACTATAATTGAGCACTATACAAAGTTCCACTTTAAAGTATGTCTTCAATCTCTTTTAAAATTTATTTTTAATTAAAAATTCCTCACCTGAAGATGTTTATTGACGAGAGAGAGAGAGAGAGAGAGAGAGAGAGAGAGAGAGAGATATCTCAACTGGTTGCCTCTTGAACACGCCCCAACCAAGGACCAAACCAGCAACCTAGGTATGTGCCTGACTGGGAATTGAACCCACTACCTTTTAGTATATGGGACAACACTCCCATACTGAGCCATACTGGCCAGGGAAGTAGGTCTTCATTATTAAAATGACGTGGGCATTATTTCCTTCTAATCTTCTTTTCATCAATCAGTATAGAACTTTCTTGCTCTAAAAACAACCCACCATCCACATTAAGTACACTTTTATAAAGTGAAACATTTAGCAGCTATATATCTGCTTGATAAATAAATGACTTAATAAATTATGATTTCAAGATTTTTAAGAAACTGAAAGATTATCTAGACAGAGTATATCAGAATTTCTAAGCAGGGATCCTTATACTCTGAAAAAGCTTCCCAGATGATTCTGACACACAGTCTTCCACCTTTATAAAAGCAGCTACAGAGCCAATCCAAGACCTACATCTGGTTTCCAGTTGACTTTTCCTTCCAGGAGACTAAGGACATGTATAGACGACCAGGATAGATGTCCTTCCTTTGCTGTGAACCCTATCACCTAACATACTTCAGGGTAGTACACTCTAACTTATAGCTAAATATAGTTCCTATAAGCGCATGTCCTTTAATGTATAATAGTAGGATCAAATAGTTTTTTTTAATAAAAAAAAATTTACAAAACAATTCCAGGATTTTTACAAGGACTTTTAAATTTATAAAATTGATTATTAATTGTTAATAAGGGAGAAAAAAAATTTATTACTCCACTGAGATAAGGCATTTATTAGTGTTACAAAATAGGCAATTTTAGATGCACACAGAGTACTCTCCTTCAAGACAACACTGATATTGTACATTGTATATAGCAACATGTTATATACAATGTCAGTATAACAAATGACATAATAATAATAGTAAGATTTATGGTTTGGCCCACCTAGCACATAAGAAGTGAGAAAATACTACCAGCAGAAATATAAGTAAAAGAGAAAACAGCAAATAGAACACCACAAAGATCATTTCTCAGGCTAAAACATTTTAAAAAATAATGTAAGTAGCAGAATGCAAATTATATTTCTTAAAAAATGACTAGATGTCTAACAATCTTGAGAAGCTGAACATATTTAAACAGAATAAGGTAATTTATTCAGGTGGAATAGGCATAAAAATGTAATCTTCAGTGATACTTAGACTATACATCATCCCAAGTTTTCCTATTTCTTATTGGGTGCTCAGACTAAGACATTAAAAAAAAGATTTGCCCAGATTTTAACAAGTATACACACACACACACACACACACACACACACACACTCACAAGTAAAATTTTAATGGAAAAAAAAAATCAATCTAAAATCTAAAATTTAAGGCCAGTATTACCTCTATTATCATAACTTCCAATCAACCCTGGGTACCTAACAGTGTTCACTAAGAAAACATTCAAATTAAATACTGTTAAGGGGAGGAAAAGGAAAAAGCAGAGATGGGTATGAATATAAAAACAAGCTTAAAACAGAAAATGCTCGTATCACTCTCCAAATCTGGCCAATCTACTAAGAAGACAACCCTATTTAATTAGTTTGCACAAGTTTGTGTAACTTTAAAAGACCTTCTTCAAAAAAGAAAAATTTACATTTACAAACTTATTAAATAACTCTATACACAATACTGGTTCTAGAAATGGAAATAATGCCTTCCTAAAGCCAGGTGTATTAGTAAGTTAGTTTTAGGTCTAACTAATTTCCCTAATGTTTTTACTTTCTGCTTCCTCTAAAACACGCACATATGAAATCAAACACAATGTGACCTATAAAAAGTCTTTAAATAAAAGCATTAATGTTTCAAAGTATCTTCAATATTACAACTTTAACTCAAATAAGGGGGGGGAAAGGTTAAGTTCCAAGACTACTTCCAAAAACTTAATTTAAAGATAAAGCTAATCAGATCTTCTTTGATAAAATGGCCTCCATTTATCATAAAGAAGTAAATTAAGACAATCAAGGCATAATATCTATATTCTTTCATTACAATTATTAAAATGCCAAAAGTAGATTTAAGTTTAAATGTTTTGATGCAACAAATGTCCCAGTTTCTGCATATCTATAACTTAAAAATATCCTTAATCCTAAATAAGTCAAAAGTATCTGAATCAAAAATAAATAGTAATTCAATGCCAATATGCTAAGAAGGGAGTCATAGAGGTTTAAAGAACTGATAATTATCCGGAAGGAAGGGAAAAGAGATAGAATATATTTTAAATTGATCAAATGTGATTCAAGTTAAACAGACATTTATAGAAGACTAGAGACCTGGTGCACAAAAATTTGTGCACTGGGGGGTAGTGGGTCTCTCTTAACCTAGCCTGCATGCTCTCAGAATCTGGGACCCCTCGGGTAGGGTCCAGTCCCATCGCAGCATGGCTCTGGTTCCCTGGGCCTGTGGGCTGAGGGTGGGGTGTGGGGGTGGGGAAGGAAGGGACCAAGAGGCCAGTCTGATCGCAGCATGGCTGTGGCTGGGGGAGGAACAAGATTCCCAGATCACAGCATGGCTCTGATTCCCCAGAGCCTGCAGGCAGTGGGAAGGAGGGGGGGGGAGGACGACCCAGAGGCCAGTCCAATGGCAGCATTGCTGTTTCCACAGCTCCCTCCTGCTGCCACGCCGCGGGCAGCCGGGACCCAGGACTGACTTCTGCTGCGCTGGCCAGGACGTTTAGGTCGTGACGGACTCTGGCTCTTTATATATTAGGATAAGTATTAAAGATTAAATTGAGACAAAAATAGAGTAATTTGATATGTGTCTGCTTTACAAATATTATTTTGTAGTATACTGTATGCAAACACACATCCAAAAATAGACTTAAATGTGCTTCTTCAACATTATTAAAGATGATATAACTCAATGATATTTATATTCAGTCTTATATTCAGTCACAAATATCCCACCTTGGTAAGAAAATAAAGCACAGAAATATATCCTAGAACACTGCAAAGGAGAGGTAGGTTGGAGGAATGGTTTTGGTATTAATATTCATTATAAATTCCAAATAAGCTATAAGATATCTAATTTTAGCACTTGGGGTAAGGTGGAGACGGAACAACAATTGTACAGAATTTCAAGAAAATAGAAGTCTTTTGTGTTTAGACAGGAAGGGTAGGTGGGTCCTGAAAGAACTGCAGATGGTGGATGAAGACAGGTCTAAAATTTGGAAAACATTGATAAGCAAGAAACATGGGCTCCTTCTCTTAGCCTCATAAAATAATGTGGACTTTTAGCCAGCAGATAAATCACACAGACCATGTTTCTAACTCTTTCAGGCATTCTAAAACATTTAAAAGGATGAGTGACCCTTTCTCTTTAAACTCCCTTCTCTGTCCCTCCCATAAAATCTGTATCATTCTTCTCACACCCACAGCCCATTCCTAATTCTTTCCTTCGGCTGATAATCTCTTTTTTCGCTGTGAAGTAAGAGAAAGGTAATTAGTTTGGAAATTCATTCATCAAAAGAAAGGCTGTTCCTTGTCATTTCTGCCTACAACTAACCCTGCCCACCAAGGTCTGGATCTCACCATTCATACCACCCTGAGGAAAAGGTATGGAGTTTTGGTTCTACTTTCTCTTTTTTCTTTGGCACTTTCCTTGACCCATCATAGCCCTGCTGTGATCCTTTCCTTAGCACATAATATGGCAAGCCTGTTAAGACTCAATATTGTCTCTTCTCCTTTACAGTAAAAATTCTGCCAAGAGCTGTCAGTGTTTGCTGTCACTATTTCCTCATTTTCCAATGCTTCCTTAACTATAATCTGGAATCTTGCTCCCATTAATCTACTGGAACTAAGCCTAAGTGACAAATTTTTAGTCACTTTTTACCCTTATATCTTGTGACTTCTGTGACATTTAATTCTACTCATTCTTCTTCTTCTCTTTCTTCTCTCTTTCTTCCTACTACTCTGTTTCCCCGAAAATAAGACAGTGTCTTATATTAATTTTTGCTTCCAAAGATGCACTAGGTCTTATTTTCAGGGGATGTCTTATTTTCCCATGAAGAAGAATACGGTACACATTTATTGTTAAATGAAAATAAAGGAAATTTATTACCTGTATACGGTACGGTAGTACGGTAGTTGTCAACACAAACCAGACAAATTGTGAATCCTACAGTATCAGGAATTTACTCATTTATTCAGTGACAATCATGTCATTATCTTCTGGAACACCATCATAACAATCCAATTCCTGGATTTCCTGGTAAATTTCTTGTGACTCCATTTCTTTCAGAATCAATGGACAAAATCTCTCATGTTTAGCCTGGGGGGGGGGGGGGGGCTTATTTTCAGGAGATGCCTTATATTTCACTCAGAAGGAAACCTGTAAGTAGGTCTTATTTTAGGAGGATGTCTTATTTTCGGGGAAACACGGTATCTGCCTCCTTTCTCCATTGTGTAACTGTAGGTAACATTTCCTACAGTTCTAGGGGTGTCGAACTCAATCAGAGAAGGGGCCAAAATCTAAAATCCAGCCTAAATCGCGGGCCGAATGGTTTACTGAACAGTCATAAACTGTCATTGTGATGGAAACGCAGCGGAGTGCAGTGATGACAGCCCGGTGCGGGCCACATTGCAAGGCCTGGCGGGACGGATTTGGCCCGCGGGCCTTGTGTTTGACACATGTGACACAAACTATCAGGATGAGTTCATCTACAAAAGCAGGTTTTAAACTTTTGGATCTCAGGCTCCTCTACACACTATTAAAAGCTATGGAAGACCCCAAAGAGCTTATATTTATGTGGTTTATAACTATCAATATTTACCATTTTAGAATTTAAAACTGAAAAGCTTTTAAACTCGAGAATACACAAGTACAGAATCTATAAATTGTCAGTGATGGCATCATATATATAATACAGCCTCTGAAAATTTTCACTGTGAGCTCAGGAGAAAATTCAAGTTTTACAAAGCCAAATATGTCTTAGCACTGTTATAAAAACTATCCTTGTGGGTCCCCTGAAAGTCTCAGGGACCCCCAGGAATCCTGAGACCACCCAATCATTTCAACCTATGTAGAAACTCCTACCGGTAAGTCTTTCTCTTTAGCCTGACCCTTTCCTTCCTGAGTTATCACCTGAAGTTATGTATCTTTAAAAAAATCCTAGGCTTGCAGAAACCGGTTTGGCTCAATGGAAAGAGCGTCGGCTTAGGGACTGAAGTGTCCTGGGTTCAATTCCGGTCAAGGGCATGTACCTTGGTTGCGGCATATCCCAAGCAGGGGGTGTGCAAGAGGCAGCTGATCGATGGTTCTCTCTCATCGATGTTTCTAACTCTCTATCTCTCTCCCTTCCTCTCTGTACAAAATCAATAAAATATATTTTTAAAAATCCTAGGCTCTTCTCTTTCCTTCTTTACCCTCATTCAATAGTCATCAAACTACTGATTCTACTTTTAAAATCTAGTGGAATTTGAGAAGTTGTTAGATAAATGCAAACCCCCACTCCAGATCTATAGAAATAAGAACATTTGGTAATTCACTTGCACATTAACTTCTGAGAGGCATTGCCTGGATGGTGATAGCATCAATAACCAAAAGTGAGAGCATCTGAAGGAGAAGAATGTCCAAAAGGCAAACTTAAGAACACTGAATTAGAACTCCTCCCACTTGAAGTTTTCCTCCTAATATTAAGCCATGGAGGTTTGGAGTTTTGTAAACGCAAAGTATTCAAACTGAGGTTTTGCTTCCTTCCAATCCTATTCCCTTCACATTGCCACCTGGAGAGGGCTTCTCCATCTCTAATTTGTCTTTTTCCTCCCCGCTTCAAGGGCTCTCCGTCACCCAGATAAAAACCTAAATTCCTTCTTATGAAATAAATGGCCTTTCACACCCTGACCCCTGCCTATCTTTCTCCCTTCTTGAACATCCTCTCTATACTAGAAGTTTGCAAACCAACTGAGTCACCTCTGCAGCATGGTACTTTTCTAAGCTCCTCAGGGGATCTAAAGTCCAGCTAGAATTGAGAATCACTGCCCTATGCCATGAACAAAACTATCTGCCAAACTTCTATGCAAAAGCATGGAAATCTCTCTTCCTGTCTTCTCACACTTTGCCTTTAACCTCTGGAATGAATTCACAGCCTTTCCTAACAACTATCATCTCTTCTTTGAAGGAAGATCTCTCTTCTCTTTCCTCCCCTCCTCTTCCTTGCAGGCAGGTGGGATTAAGGGTTTCTTACTCTTTGACCCTGTAGCACCTTGTGCTTACATCTATTACAGCAGCCCACAATGTTTATAAAACAAACTGTCATCTTGTGAAGGCAGAGACAATACACTATTCATTTTATATTCTCTGTGCTTAGCGCAGAGGTTAGAAGATAACAGATAAGTAATAAATGTTTAATGAAAATACAGTAAATTTTTGGAGCCTTTGAATAGACCTTGATTTACTAGTATGTATAATACAGCAACACCTTCCTTACTACCTGACGATTTCATTAACTAAAGAGAAAATTTGCCCTAACTGGTTTGGCTCAGTGGATAGAGCATCGGCCTGTGGACTCAAGGGTCCCAGATTTGATTCCAGTCAAAGGACATGTATCTTGATTGCGGACACATCCCCAGTAGGACGTGTGCAGGAGGCAGCTGATCGATGTTTCTCTCTCATCTGATGTTTCTAATTCTTTATTCCTCCCCCTTCCTCTCTGTAAAAAATCAATTATATATATATATACACATATACATATATATATGTGTGTGAGTGTGTGTGTGTGTGTGTGTGTGTGTGTGTGTGTATTTAAAAAGGGAAAACCTTTTATGGTCTATAATTCTACATTTAGAAATAAAAGGCAAATTTATATATGAAATGATTCATATTATTAACTGAAATGAAAATTTTCAGTTGAAGTAGATTCAATCACCCTAAGAGTAAATGTTAGCTGTTTTTCAGTTTTAATTGTAAAAGGATAGAAGAAAACAGGAGGTTTGCAAGTATCTGAAGAGAGTAGGGAAAACTAAGAGTCTTGATAAATATTAAAAGGGATTCAACAGATAATGTCTAATTAATGAAATAGAAATGGGAGGTGGAAAGGTTGGGTAGCCAAAGTAGAGTCCTTCCTGTCTGGCCATGAGGGAAGGAGATGGGGGTGGAGAGGGCCAGAGGTCTTCAGCCTGCTGTCTGCCCCATGCCAAGTCTCTACAGTGGAGTCTCTTGGTCGAAACCCTACCCACTCATATGAAGATCACAGCTGCCCTTTCTTTTAGGGGAGAGGCCTGCAGAGGGAGCCCATGCAAAATGTTCCATTTTTAAAAATTAAATCTGATTGAATCTGTACTTTTATCATTAAAAAGTAATAAATAAATTTTTAGCACTATTTGTTCATAAAAACAAAAACTATTACTTGGAAATGAATTACCAAAAGAATAAATAACATCAGAAGACAATGGAATATTACATAAACTCTACTACTGTACTAGGAAAAAAAGCACTTCTGCAATTTAATGTTTACTCCTAACAACTTAACTTAATGTCCTATGAATATCTGTATCTTGATTTATATGAAATTTTACCCAAGGGAATTCATTAAGGTATGTATTATAGAAACAAAACCTGGCAATCATTTTCCAGATATGTAGCTTCTTACAATGGAAAGACAAAAACAAAAAAAATTTTTTTTTGCTTCTTTAAGTCTTAAGGAAAATGTATAAATCTGCAGTCATTTCTAAAATATTGCGCCACCTAACTTAATCATTAATTTTCTAAAACTTCCAGATATGGAACACAGAACAGCAAAAGTCAAGAGGTAAGATTTTCTATTGCTGTCCTTACTGTCAAAATTTCTATATAAATAAAGCTCAGTATATCCAATGTTGAACCAAATTCTATTTCACTGCAAATGTCATGATGGTCTTTAAAAAACAGTAACAAATCAATATTTTAAATTAAAAATATAGACAAAAGTGATCCTTGGAATTCTTTAAAGAGCGGTATTTTCTTATAACTGCTTTTTGAAGGAATTAAATACTTCATCTATAAAGAACATAGAAATATTATTTTTTTTTTTAGGTGATCTAACTTTTTACTATGTTTTGCTATTTAAAAAATAAAGACGTCCAGATTTGGTGAATAGAAAAGGAAAATATCTAAAATCATTTTATTGCTCTTTATAAGATAAAAGCCTTTGAAAGAGGAGGCATGTGAGATTACTAAATAGACCAAAATCTGGAAATGTCAAGAAAAATTTCAAAGTCTAGGACATATAAAATGAAAACATTCTTGATATAATTTTTGAAAAACTACTTTTGTCTAGATCTAAACCTACTATTTTTAAAGGCTCAGTATAAGTGTGTTAATGTTAAAAAAAAAAAAAAAAAAAAAAGCTGAACTGTGACAATCTGGTCCTACAGGGGCTACTAACGCTTACCTCAAGGGAACCTACTGCAGATAAAGTCCCGTCACTTGCACAGTCCTTTCAGCTGCCTGCCAGTTGTCTCTGTGGAAGGGAAAGCCTGATGAGTGAGAGCCCTATGCCACACTCCTTTGGAGTGTCAGGGTGCCTGCACAGAACTGTCTACCTAGAGATCCCTAGATGCTTTCCTTAATACAGGGTTTAAAAGAGGCCACCTTTGGTACTGTCTTTCCATTGAACACCAACACTGAATAGCTAAGGTTTCTGAGTGTTAACATCTTTTTGGTATTATCAAGGTGATATATCTACACTAACCCAAATAGAAAAAAGACTAAAATGGATCATATAGAAATAAGTTAACACTGACAGGGAAAACATACACACAGACACACTCACAAATATACTGAAAAGTAAGTAACAGTATTCTGTAATCTGAGAAGAGACAGTATTTATTATAGGCTATATTCACAAAAACTGAAGTTGCAGCATCAACAAGTAAATGCTAAAATTCAAAGCAATTCCTATCTATACATTTTTAAAAGATGCCCTCAGGTATATCATGCTTAATGTGAACATGGATCAAAATGACTACTTACAAAATCCAATGTATTTTCTTAGTGGGGCCAGTAAGTGGGTGGTAGGAGAGGACATTTTTCAGATATTTTTAAGTAAGAAAAGGGAAAACCAAGAGCATGAAATTCCAAAAGAAATTTTAAAAAGAGGAAAAAAGCCCTTATATCTGCATCTTAGAAAGTAAATAAACCTTTACGCAAAGCCAAACTAAGAGGAAAGTATAATAAGAAATAGAAAACGGTGAAGCAATGAATTTGAAAAACCACCTTCAACTCCTAAAGTTAGGAACGGCTAATAACTATCTTCTATTAAGCACAACTATACCACAAGTTCAGCTCCATAAACAAAGAAACTATATTTTCTTTCTAATGACAAATACAGTCTTCAGTCTGAATGCTGTGCTTCATAAGGTAGAATAAAATGCTCCTACAAAAATTTAAAAAGCATTAATAGTAACATATTTAAAATGAAGTTACTTACCTCTGATTCTTTGTCACTTAAAGATCCCAAGCTTCCAAAACTGTGATTTGAGCTTTCATTATTTGTTGAAGCCTGTTAAGAGATTTTTAAAAGGGTAAAACTTAGGAGTAATTTTAAATGAAACAAATTACACAAATATATCTTCATAAATTAAAATAAAGTATGATTCCTTTAAATAAGGACGTCAAATTAAGTAAATATAAGAAATGTCAACCTGTTAACACTATAAATATCTTGGAAAGTATTACCAAATCAATAAAGTTCTGCTGTATTTTAAGGACAGACTCATTACTTGAGTTTTTAGAATACCAAATTCAGGAGGCAAAGGAAATGGGCTATTGTTAGATAACAAGATCCCTAAAACTACTATTCAATAAATAAAATCTAATGCTTCCTTAAGTATTATTTGTGTTCCTTCTCTTCACAATCTTAGCAAATTCCATCATATCCCTTCCATAACCATTTGCTTCTTTTCATATTAACAAACTAGACAATCTTTGGTTTGTTTTGGCTTAGTGTTTTAAGAATTTTTATTTTATTTTATCGTTTTGACCATTCTAATTGCTTCACAAGAATTTCCACATTTCCTTTACAATATTTTAAATTGTGACAAACAGAAATAAGTTATTATTTTGCAGGATGATGTTTGCTATGTTTCCATTATGCTTATTGTTCTGTGGACTTTTTTGGACCAACAATACATTAAATCAATGTCTTCCAGAAATAATTATAGACCAGGGGATGACAGGCATGCCAAAGATGACGCATGAATAAACTTCATGTGGAAGCAGGTCAACTGGTATCCTTATTTCCCTTCAAATTGTAAGAGTAGCCGTTAATTCTACCATTAAAGGCTGCAAGTTTGACCACCATTCAACTCCTTTCAAAACTGGCGACTCTGAGCTATTGCATACATGTTTAGTACTATGAAGGAACTATAAAGCCCATTTTCAACACAAACACATGCAAATCAATTAAGATTCAAACACTATTTAAAGGAAGTTAAAATCTAATTAGAGCAAGATAATCAAACTTTAAACAAAGAACACCGTAAACAACAATTAAGAAGTGATAAATTATAAAGATTCAGGGACAATGTTTTTCATTATCCCTACAGCTCCACATAAAAATACCTTATACACCCCAAACTCACACATAACATTTACAACAAAACTGGGTGACTAGAAATCTCCCCAAAATAGCAAATGGGAACAGATTACCAACAACCAAAGCACCTGCATGGTATGAGAAGAAGCAAAAGGAAATAGGGTGTTGAACAGATTTGACAACAGAGACTCCCAAAACAGCAAATGCAACTGACCAGTAAGTCAATTTGAGTACAGAAGCTATATCTGGAAGGGTTTCTGCCCTTTCCAGTAGTGACTAAGTACAAGGAGTCCATGGTGATGTCTCTGAAGTTAAAGCAACTTAGGCCCTATGAACTCCTGAAACTAATCCCTCACTAAGGATGTCACAATAAGTATAAACTACTGGGTGTGGAAATAAAACTAAACCCAACAGATACGATGAAAATACAGAAAAAAGAATATAAACATAACAAGTGGGGAAGGAAGCAAAGCCTACAAATCTCAGAAATTACTTTTGAAGAGTACCCAAACACAACAGCAGAGGGAGCTCTATAAGAAAAGCCATTCTAAACAAACAAACAAAAAAAGGTAAGCATCAGAAAATGATGTAGGTCAGCCCATAATTATATAAGAAAAAAGACAGTAAGATATAGACTACTGTCCTGATAATAAAAGTGTACCAGAAACATACACATTTCACAAAATAGGCAAAAACTGTAACCTAATATTTCGAAATGAGCTAAAAGATATTACTAAAATGACTCAAGACATGAAAGAACATAAATCAGATTTCAAAAAAACTCAGAAATAAGGTAACAGAACTTATTATGCATCGGAAATTGGGAAAAAATGGGTTCAATAATGAAGAGTAAGTCTAAATGAAACCAAGAGAAAATAAATACAACAGATAATGATTTAAGAGAACTAGGAGGTAAAAAGTAGGAACACTTCTGAAATCAAAAGAAATGAAGAGATAAAAAGAATGAGAAAGCAACAACAATTTAAGCAACAAAGATCCAACATTCAGGTAATAGAAGGCTTTAAAGAGCACCACGAGAAGAAAACAAATAGTAGAAACTGTAGTTCAGGAAATCCTCCTTGAAAAATTGAAACTACCGCCTGAAAGAACACAATATGCACCTCAGAATGTTTGATTTTTCAAAGGCAGCACTTTATGCCAGAAGAAAATGAAGTAATACATTAAGATATCCAAGTAAATGTGAATAAGGTGTTCTATATCCAGTAAAATTGATTTTTATTATATAAAAGGCATTCTTATAAAAATGCCAGAAATCAGAGCATTTCAAAAGAATCCAGAGACAACTTCACACCACCAAAATGAAGATTCACCATAAAAACTGATACAATCAATATTATTACTTACTGATAAAGGTTAAATAAAAAATACACGGACAAAACTATAAAATTTAATAGCTAATGCATGCAAAGTTATTAATTGTACAATATTTAAAAATTGGAGGATGGAATTTTATGAGCACAAGTGAAAAAACTTTGAATTGTTTCCAGTAACCACTTTGGCCACTGTGATAATACAAGTATAGATGCTTTGAAATTGCTGTGTGTATAGGGAAAAAGTAAATAGTTATGTGATATTCTATCATATGGTTTACATCCTTGAAAACTACAATTCCTTTTTAAAAAAATATGTTATTGAATTTTTTTTTTTTACAGAGAGGAAGGGAGAGGGATAGAAAGTTAGAAACATCAATGGGAGAAAAATATCGATCAGCTGCTTCCTGTATACCACCCCCCGCTGGGGATATGCCCGCAAACAAGGTGCATGCCCTTGACCAGAACTGAACCTGGAGCCCTTCAGTCATCAGGCTGACACTCTATCCACTGAGCCAAACCAGTCAGGGCAAGAACTACAATTTTTTTTTTTTTAATACTATAATTTTTAAAAAATATATATTTTATTGATTTTTTACAGAGAGAAAGAGAGGAATAGAGAGTTAGAAACATCGATGAGAAAGAATCATCGATCAGCTGCCTCTTGCACACCCCCTACCGGTACATGCCCGCAACCAAGGTGCATGCCCTTGATTGGAATCAAACCTGGGACCTTTCAGTCCACAGGCCGACGCTCTATCCACTGAGCCAAACCGGTTTTGGCATACAATTCTTGATATAGAAGTAAAATGATGCGATAGAAATAAAAACCTTGTAGTTCTGATTTGAATTGGAAGTATCAATATAAATTCATGAGATATTTTTAACTTTTAAAACATATATTTTGAAATACAGATTCTGCCACAGGGAGGAACAGAATACCTCTTATCAGACCAATGTTCCCTTGAATAACCATAAATTCTGGAAAAATATATAAAACACAACTACCTGAAAGCATGTGAGCAACCAAAAGTAGACAGAATCTGGGTAGGAGACATTTGGAAGAAGGGAATAGAAGGTGGGTTTCCTGCACTTACAGTTTTTGCTTCAAGGCCCCTAGTGTGAGCTGCAGAGCAGCTGAAATTTGGATCATCACAGGAAATCCTACTGGCTTCAAAAACCAGGGTTAAACTACTACAGCAGCTAGAAAAAGTAGCAGATTCTGCATATTATTTCTATCCATGTCTCTAGCTGGTCACTTATCTATGTAAGAGTGGAACAGACTCTAAGCAGTCCAGATAAGGCTAAAACAACTGAACATAGATGTTAGCTGCCATCCCCTATAGGGAGACATAGCTTAGATTTCAGTCGAGCCAAGTTAATTCTTTCCTAATACAAATAATATCACCCCAAAAAAATTAATACTCAACAGAACACTAAACCAAATCCCAAAGTCACTCTAATGTATCATTCACAGTGTGCATGATATAAACAAAATTTCTAAACTTACGAAGAAACAAGAAAATGTGACCCATACTTAAATATATTCTCTAAAATTTAAAAAAAAATCACTGGATAGGCTTGACATCAGAATGGAGAAGAAAGTACTGAAAACCAAAGGAAGAGAGAAAAATTATTGAAAAGCAGTTGCTGGAAACTATACATGTATTTGGGATCACAGAAGTAAAGAAAAAGGCACAGAAAAAGTATTTGAAGAATAGCCAGAAAAATCCCAAAATTTGGTGGAAGGTATAAATTTAAAGATTCAAAAAGGTCACAGATAACTCTAAGCAGAATTAATACAAAGAAAATCATACTTATTAATCTTCTCAAAGAACCAACTTTGTTGCATTAATTTTTCTATTATATTTTTGTTTTCTACTATAGGATCCTCCCCCCAAAAAAGGTATACACACTTTGAATAATTAATTCCAATGGGTTAAACTTGAAAAGAAAGAAACATCAATTGAGCTATCAAAAAAAAGGGGGTAGCCCTGGCTGGTATGTTGCAGTGGTGCAGGCGTCTTCAAACTGCGGCCCGCAGAGGAGTCTGATCCGGCCCGCCAGGTTTTTTGGGCAGTGAGCGCAGCCGAGGTGTTACAGTAGGAATTAGTAGTTCATATAGTCCGGCCCTCCAGCTCTCTGAGGGACCGTGATCTGGCCCCCACTTTAAAAAGTTTGAGGACCCCTGGTAGAGGGTCAGCCAAGCACTGAAGGGTCAAGGGCATATACCTGGTTGCAGTTTCTATCTCAACCCCATTAGGGTGTGTGTAGGAGGCAACTGATCAATGTGTCTCTCTCACATTAATGTTTCTCTCTCTCTCACCCCATGCCCCTTCCAATCTCTCTGAAAACCTATGGAAAAAATATCCTGGGTGAGGATTAACAAACCATTTTTTTGAAAAGTGTGCATATAATCTTTGGGGGGACACTATTTTGTTTAATTCTGCTCTAATTTTAATAATTCCTTCCTTCTACTGACTGGGGCCTCATTTGTTCTTCTAGTTCTTTTAGGTGAATCATTAGGTTGTCTATTTGAGATTTTTCTTGTTTCTTGAGATAGGCCTGTAATGATATAAATTTCCATTTTGTTACCACTTTTGCTGCATCCCAAAAGTTTTTTTTTATTTTTATTTTATTAAAAATTTATTTTATTGATTTTTTACAGAGAGGAAGGGAGAGAGATAGAGAGCTAGAAACGTCGATGAGAGAGAAACATCGACCAGCTGCCTCTTGCACACCCCCTACCGGGGATGTGCCCGCAACCAAGGTATATGCCCTTGACCGGAATCAAACCTGGGACCTTTCAGTACCACTGAGCCAAACCGGTTTCAGCTGCATCCCAAAAGTTTTAATATGATACTGTCATTCTCATTTTTCTCTTTGTATCTTTTGACATTTTTAAAACTTCTTTGACCCCATCAAATAATGAGCCTGTTTTTCCTGCTTTATTTTTTGCAGATAACTTCCAATTTCAAAAAATTGAGTTTGGAGAATATATAGTATACATATCACTTTTCTTAAATTTGTTGAGGCTAGTTCTGTGTCCCAACGTATGGTCTATCCTTAGAAGGGAACATGTGCAATAGAGAATAATATATAATCTGATCTCTGGGATGAATGGCTCTGTAAATGCTGATTATATCCTTTTGGTCTAAAATGTGACCTTTAAGGCCTTACTGATTTTCGGTCTGAATGATCTAGCTATATTTGTCAATGGGGTATTTAGGTCCTCCACTATAATTGTGTCTCTCTCAGTTTCTCCCTTTAGTTCTGTGTAGTTGCTTTATATATTTTAATGCTGATAAGTGTTACATCTTCTTAATGTATTATTATTATATTATTATAAAGTATCGAATTCTACTTCTTAACTTTAAAAAAAATTTTATTCAATGATGAGAGAGATCATATACCCTGATTGGGAATTGAACTGTGACCTCCTCCTGTAGTAAGATTTCTGGTCAACACTCAACCACTGAGCTATACCTGTCAGACTGGGTTTTGTTTTTCATCCAATCACTACTCTACTTTTTATTGGTGAGTTCAGCCCATTTACATGTAGGGTGATTATTGCTGTATGAGGATTTCCTATAGCCATTTTTCTATTTGTTTCTCATAGCTCTGTGTTTTCATTGTTCCTTTTCCCTTGTGTTTCCAACTGTTATTTTAGTTTGGTGGTATTCTATGATTTTTTTTCCTTTGTTTCCCCCTTTTTTGTCGTGTATCTCAATTCTAGATTTTTTTTGTGTGTGTGGTTACCTCTAGGGTTTATGTAAAAGAAAGTTCCATACCCAGGTAATATTACAGGCAAACTACTGAAAACCAAAGATACAGAAAAAAATCTTAGTACAATGAGATATCATCGCCTTATACCTTTCAGAGTGGCTGTTATATATACACTGAGTGGCCAGATTATTATGATCTCTGAATGCATAATAATCTGGCCACTCAGGGTGTGTGTGTGTGTGTGTGTGTGTGTGTGTGTGTGTGTGTATATACATATATACACACACACACACACACACACACACACACACACACATATATATATATATATATATATATATATATATGGATATATATAAAAGGCCCAGTGCATGAATTCTGCATGGGTGGTGTCTGGCCAGACTGGCCAGCCTGGCCAGGGGGAGGGACATGGGTGGTTGGCTGGCCTGCCTGCTGGTCGACCTCCTGGTTGAGGGGACAATTTGCATATTAGCCTTTTATTATATAAGATATACACTGAGTGGCCAGATTATTATGTAACCAGAGATGATAATAATCTGGCCACTCAGTACACACACACACACACACACACACCCCAAAAAACCCAACACAAACAAAAAAAAAAAACACCCAACACAAAAAAACAAGGAATAACAAATACTGACAAGGATTAGAGAAAAGGAAACCTTTGTGCACTGTTAGTGGGATTATAAATTAGGGCAGCTATTAGGAAAAGCAGTAAGGAGGTTCCTAAAAATATTAAAACTAGGACTACCACATGACCCAGCAATTCCACTTCTGGGTATTTATCCGAAGAAGACAAAAACACTAACTTGAAAAGATATGTGCATCCCTGTATTCATTATTTACAATAACCAAGACATGAAAGCAATCTATACCCATGAATGGGTAGAGAAAATATGATGTGATACACATACACACACACACACACCATGGAATGTTATTCAGACATTGAAAAGAAAAAAATCTTGTTCTCTGTGACATGAATGTACCTTGAGAGCATTATGCTTAGTGAAATACATCAGACAGAGAAAGACAAAAAGACTGCATGAGTTCACTTACATGTAGAATCCAAAACCAAAACTGAACTTATAGATACAGAGAATAAATTGGTGATTGCCAGAGTTAGGAGGTGGGGGATGGAAAAGGGGTCAAAGGATATAAACTTCCAGTTATGGGGATATAATGTACAGGCATGGTGACTATCCTACCAAATAAAAGAGTAATATGCAAGTTGATCATCACTCCAAGGCACAAGATGGCCGCCCCAAAGAAACAATAAATGTGGACACATTTCATGTACTTGAATGGGACAAGCTAAACTTATAAAAATTCAATACTCCCCAAATTAATCTGTAAATTCAATGCATCCATGATAAAAATTCCAATTTAAATAGTTTAAGAAAAAAGATACAAAGAAGCTATCATAGAAAAAGAATCTCCTAATGCTAACAAGCAAAGGAAGAGATGCTCAATTTTATGAAGAAATGAAGATCCATAAACTAAATCAACTTTACAAAAGATTGTGTGTGTGTGTGTTTGTGTGTGTGTGTGTGTAATGTGATATTAGTACTAGAAAACAGACCACTGGAACATTAGAGAAATTTCAGAGACAGGTTGGTATATATACATAGCAACTTAATATATAATAAAGTTGACATCACAAATCAGCGGAAAAATACAAATGATTTAAGAAGCATCCTATATAATAAAAGCCTAATATGCAAATTGTTTGACCAGGAGTTCAACTGCTTGCTATGATGTGCACTGACCACCAGGGAGCGGCACGGAACATGGCAGGCGTCAGCGATGCGGTGCTGGCAGTGGGCAGCAGTGAAGGTGCTGCCGGCCCGGATGGGTCCCGGCAAGAACAGGACTGTGGCAGGATGGTAGACCAGGTGAGTGGGCAGCGCCAGACCAAGGTGGGTGTGAGCAGGGGCCTGATCACTCCGCCAATTGCCCCGCAGACGGCGACCAGTGGCAGCAGCAAAGGGCAGTGCTCCCTGCCCTTCCACACCAGACACTTGCGCTTCAATTGCGGGCCAGGCCTAGGGATCGCATCCATGTATTGTACAAATGTGGTGCACTGGGCCTCTAGTTACTGATAAAACTGGTTCACTACATGGAAAAAAATAAAACTGGATCCCTATCAATATTATATAAAAGGTGAGGCCTAAATGGACTAAAGAGCAAATATTTCAGTAAAACTATAAAAGTATTAGAAGAAACAGTAGAATATCTTTGGGGAGCAGGGTTGGGGAAGAAGTATTTAACTTTTAGAATATCATCAGGATCCACTGGACCCAACTTTAGTTTTTGAGCTTCTTCATCAAACAGTTCTAACTATTTGTAAAGATTGCTATTTTAAAACTTTCATTCTTTTTTAGAGATCATCCAAAGAATAAAAATAAAATTTATTTTGAATAGAATAAAATGCTCAAATTAACTGGTGATATAAGGAAAACAATGAGACATTATTTCGTATCTATAATTCTACCAAGAACTATGAACCTGAATGATGCTGGTGAATATGAGATGTGGGTTTATCAAAACACTCATGCACTCCACACTGCTGAAAGTGCAGACTGCTTTTGTACAATGTTCTGAATAGCAGTCTTGTACTATTTATCCACCTAAGTCTACACATAGCTTATGTCCTAGCAGTTCTGCTCTTGGGAATATATCCTAAATAATTACTCACAAAGCTCCAAAAGAGAACATGTACAAGAAATTCACTGCAGTGTGAGGCAGTGGGGAGTTGAAGACAACAACCTGATGTCTATCAGTGAAAAGCAAACAGATACACTATTGAGTTTTTTGCAGTAGTCAGAAGCAGTGGACTAATGTACAGATAGGAATATGTATAATAGGGACAAGAGAGAAACAGAGGGCAAGAAAGATAAAAATTATGTAATGGGAGAAAGACACTCCTTTTTACCCGTAAGCCTACTATGCTATATCTTATAGAATAATCCTATCTAATAAAAGAGTAATATGCAAATTGACCATACCTTCACTACACCCACAAGCCATGCCCACCAGCCAATCAGGAGCGGTATGCAAATTAACCCCAATCAGGATGGCTGCGGCCACAGAGAGCAGGAGGGAAGCTTGGATTTCCCAGGCAATGGAGGAAGCCAAGCTTTCCATACACCCTGGCAGGCCAAGGCTCCGCTTAAGGTTACAAAGTTTCAATGATAGAATCCCAACAGAAATGGCGGCAGCGGCGGAGCTGGAGAGGAGGCGAGGAGGCGATGGAGGAAAGGATGGAGGAAATGGCTTTCCGCAGCCCTGGCCTGCCTTGGCCTCTGATTAAGGCTACAAAGTTTCAATGATAGAAGCTAAATAAATTCCAAGAGAAATAGCTGTGGCCACAGAGTGAGCAGGAGGCTTGGCTCCGATCCAGGCTACAAAGTTTCAATTGTAGAAGATAAATTTCAGATACTAGAGCTTGCAAACCACCACAGTCCCCTTGCCCAGGCTGCACCATGCCCCAAGGGAACCCCCACCCTTAATCGGGACACCCTTCAGGGCAAACCAGCTGGCCCCCACCCATGCACCAGGGTGACCAGGCATGCAGGGGGCGGGCAGTTGGGGGCAAACAGACTGGGAGGGGAGCAGTTAGGCATCAATCAGATTGGCAGGGGAGTGGTTAGTGGTAATCAGGCTGGCAGGCAGAAGCAGTTAGGGGGTACCAGACAGGCAAGCATGTGAGCGGTTGGGAGCCAGCCATCCTAGATTGTGAGAGGGATGTCCGACTGGGCCTAAACAGACAGTTGGACATCCCTTGAGGGGTCCCAAATTGGAGAGGGTGCAGACTGAGCTGAGTGACAACTCCTGCCCCTCGTGCACAAATTTTGTGCACTGGGCCTCTAATCCTATATAATAAAAAGGTAATATGCACATTGACCATCACTCCAACACACCAAATGGCCGCCCCATATGGTCAAAGTTGGTAGCCCCCATGGGGACACAAGATGGCCTCCAAAAGATGACCAGCAGGGGAGGGAAGTTGTGGGTGATCAGGCCATCAGGGGAGGGCAGTTGGGGGCAACCAGGCCTGCACAGGAGGGCAGTTAGGAGTGACCAAGTTGGCATGGCAGGGCAGTAATCGGGCTGGCAGAGGAGCAGTTAGGCATCGATCAGGTAGGCAGGGGAGTGGCTAGGGGGTGATCAGGCTGGCAGGGGAGTGGTTAGGGACAATCAGGCAGGCAGGCAGCCAAGCAGTTGGGAGCCAGCAATCCACTGGGATGGGGCCTAAATGGACAGTTGGACATCCTTCTAGGGATCCCAGATTGGAGAGGGTGCTGGCTGTGCTGAGAGACATCCCTTCCCCTGTGCACAAATTTCATGCACTGGACCAACCTCTAGTTATACCATAATGCCCCTGGAATACGTTATGCTATATTATAAATCTGTTCATAAACACTGAATTTTTTTCTATACATTACAAAAATTATAGTAAGGAACTAGAGGCCCATATTCATGCATGGGTAGGGTCCTTAGGCCTGGCCAGCAATCAGGACCAATCAAGGTCTTCCTTCCCTCTGCTGCTGGCTGCCAGTGGGACCTTCCTTCATTCCATGTTGCCCCCTGATAGTCAGTGCTCGTCATAATGAGAGGTTGACTTCCTGGTCTATCAAACTCCGAAGGGGATAATTTGCATATTAGCCTTTTATTATATAGGATATTTTTCTGTTAAGCATAAAATATATTTTAGACCACTTAATACAAGGAAAGATTGTCAAATGCAGATTATAATTTCACTCACTTTAGCTCCAACACTGCAACTCCCAGTGCTCCCAGTGCTCCCAGTTGCTACTCCTGTAAATCTAGCTTCCAATAATTCTTGCCTTCTTGGATCCAGACTATGGAGCTCATCCATTGCACCTAATAAGAAAATAAAATACACACACAATATATACATATATCTTTAAGTATAAACACAAAATACATATGTGTTTAGTTGATATGTCACTAAACTTAATGAATTCTACAAAGAGACGAAAGAGACCTTATAATGTCCACTGTCATTTATTAAAACAATCTACAGTGGATTTCAAACATTTCTAATTGCAATCCACATTACGAAATATATTTTCCACCTAACCCAGTATACAGATACATACACACATATAAAAAATTCCACAAATACTTCTTACTACAGTGTGCATCAATATTTTTTAGTCTATTCCAGTCTATTAAAAGGAAAAAAAACAACTGGCTGTGAGCTATTAAATTGATTTCATGAAACTTTTGTATAGTTGATAGTTTTGAATATTTTCTATCAGGTAGATGAAAAATACACATAAACAGATCAGTACGATAACATCTGTTATTAAACAAGAGATGAAGAAGAGAAATTAACACGCTCATATAATTGCTCCTAAGTAGACCAAGGCATCACAAATTTTACCTAAAGTTCAATTAAACTCTTAAAAAATTATTTTATCCATACTTGCTAATTCTCTGCTGACATAAATGAGTGGTTCTCAAAGGGAGCAAGAAGGGTATTATTACCCGAATCCAGAATCACATGTGGAATATTTTCAAATGATACTATGGTCCTTCCACATACCCTGACAATCCTCTCTAAATATTAATAATTATTCCTATAAACCTTATTTAAAGTTCCCTTCATTCCTTTCTTCTTCATTTGGGCAGGTAACTAGATGGACAATGACCATGCTCCCACATTTATTTGCTTCCCTATATCTGAATATCTTCCCGGTACACTTCTTTTTCCATCTCAAATAGGTAACTGACTTAAAAAGGTTCAAGCCTTCAATTTTTGCTTTTTATTCCATTCCTTCTTTATATCCAAGCATGTGTCTGAATCCCAACTCGTGCATCTTTTCCCTCTTTGCCTCTTTAGGCCTTCATTTATATGTCTTAAAAAACACACACACAAAAACCACGAAACACTTGCTTGCCCTGCCAATGTGGCTCAGTGGTTGAGCGCTGACCTATGAACAGGAGGTCACCATTCAATTCCGGGCAGGGCACATGCTTGGGTTGTGGGCTCAATCTCCAGTAGGGGGTGTGCAAGAGGCAGCTGATAGATGATTCTCATCACTGATAATTCTTTCTTTCCCTCCTCCCTTCCCTTATTTAATATATATATTAAATAAAAACACACAAAAAAAACTACTTTCTTTTGAATTCCATGCTATAGAATTAATAAGAATTAATATAATTCTTTTCGTAAGTTGGTGATTTATAACCATAACCACTTTAGGTCTCTGGAATCTGATTTCTAATATAAGTATACTTCTGACAAAGTACTTTCACATAGTGGCAATGCTTCCATTTTTTTCTTATCCTGCTGTTATATCAGAAATTGTGTACTATTCCTTTTTGGGGGGGGGGGGCGGGAGCAGGGGAAGGGAGGATGATAAAACAAACAAAACAAAAAAACACCTCTCAATCCTTGGTTTTTAAAATACACAGTTCTAGTTTTCAGAATTCAACCAAATCTTTTCTGCTTCTCTGCTTGGTCTCTGTTAGCTATGAACATTCTCAAGGGCCAATTCAGGGCAGTCTGCTCTCTTCATATCCCCTCGTATTTTAAACTGATGATTCTCAAATAAAACACCTATTATATGACAAGTTAGTCAAGTCTTAAAGTTGGCACTGGAAATAAAGCAGTAGTAAGACAGACTAACCTCAACTCATAGAGCTTACAACTCAGAGATTTTGATATCAATTCTACCCTGCCACAGGATTATTTTGAAAACATTAAATTACATTTAAAAAATAATTACAGTAATATAGTCACTATAAATATTCTTGCACAATTACTTTTGTAAACAAATGTTTCATTTTAATACCAATGAGTAGGATGTTGTATATGAACTATATAAGAAACTGCTAAAAGTCTCCAAAGTGGTTATACTATTTTACACTCCTATGTGATCACCAATATTTGATGTTGACTTTTAAAAATCTTTATTTTAGCAGTGTGAAGTGCTACTCAGCTTTGACTTTGATTTGCATTTCCCTGATTACTAATGACATTAGTACCTTTTCGTGATCTTATTGGCAATTTGTATATATCTTCATTGTTGATATTAAGAATATTGTCAAGTCCTCTGCCCAATTTTTTATTATTTTGTTATTTACATGTGGGAATTACTTATGTATTCTAGTTATAAGTCACTGTCAGATTATTAATAGTTAAGTAGATAAACAATTTCTCTAAGTCTCTAATATTTTTCCATTTTCTTTATGCTGTTTTGACAAGAAGTGTATTATTTTGGTGAAATAAAGATTATCTAATTTTTTATTTTGATTATTATTTTTCTATTCTAAGAAAATTTTGCATGACCCAAAGTAAAAAAATAGCATCTTTATTATAAGTTTTGTTTTTCTGTTGAGGTCCACAATTCATCCTAAATTAACATTTGTATATGGTATGAGGTTAAGGATTTTTCCCCATGTATTTTTCCTATTTTATTACCATCATTCATTAAAAAACAAATAAAAACAAAACAAAATTCTACTATACAATAGTCTTTGGTGATTCTGTCAAGTCAAAAATAATAACAAATATATATATATATATATATATATATATATATATATATATATATATAAACAAATAAATATATATATACACACACACACACACACATATATATATCTATCTATATATATATATCTATATATATATATATATATGTTGCTAGTATGAAGACAGACATATAAACCAATGGAATAAAATAGAGAGCCCAGAAATAAACCCTCAAATATATGATCAAATGACTTTCAACAAGTGTGTAAAGACCATTCAATGGGAAAAGAATAGTCAACAAATTTTATTGGGAAAACTGGATATCCACTTACAAAAATATTAAGTTGGACCCTTATCTTAACACCATATATAAAAATTAACTCAAGCTCTGCCTGGTTTGGCTCAGTGGATAGAGCACTGACCAGAGGACTGAAGGGTTCCAGGTTCGGTTCCGATCAAGGGCACATATCGGGTCTAGTAATAATTAATGTCGTTTTTAAACATTCGTTTAAAATCTTGCTTGGCGTTAACTTGTATTGACATAACCTTCAAACACGTGGTATCTACAGAACGTGTGAAGTGCAATTAACAAGTTTTGCTTGAAAAAGTTTGTGTTTGGTTTGGTTTTTGTTGCAAAACTAGGGCTAAGAAGATGGCAGATGAAGAGCATATTCGGCACTGCATGCTTTACGAGTTCCAATTAGGAAGAAAAGCAAGTGAGGCTGCAAAAAACATCTGTAGTGCTCTTGGTCAAGATGCAGTTAGCGCCAGAAAATGCCAGCGTTGGTTTGAGAAATTTCACGAGGGAAATTTTTCGTTACATGACAAGAGTGGTCGAGGCCGTGTGTCCAATTTTGATCAAGAAGCTCTTCAAGCTCTTTTGGTGCAAAATCCTCAAATTACCCAACAAGAGCTTGAGACAACTTTAAATTGTTCACAGAAAACAATTTCCAATCAATTGCGTGCACTTGGCAAAGTCCAAAAGTTTGGAAAATGGGTTCCTCATGAGTTGACCGACAACAACCGTAATCAAAGAGTCACAATTTGCAGTTCGCTCCTCTCCCATCAAAACCGTTTGCCGTTTTTAGAGCAAATTGTTACCGGAGATGAACAATGGGTGCTGTATGTTAATTTGAAAAGGCGGCCTCAATGGTTGGACAAAAATGAGGCTCCGCAGCCCACGCCAAAACCTGACTTGCATGAGAAAAAAGTGATGTTGTGTGTTTGGTGGAATTTTAAAGGAATTCTTCATTATGAACTTTTACCATCTAACCAAACCATTACAAGTGCAGTGTATAGTGCCCAATTGGAAAGGTTAGCCCAAGCTTTAAGAGAAAAAGAACCCACGCTGATTAATCGGAAGGGCGTAATTCTTCACCACGATAACGCACGACCGCATACTGCAAGAATCACTGCTGAAAAACTGCGCCAGTTGGAATGGGAAGTTCTCCCTCAACCTGCATATTCTCCTGATATTGCCCCTTCCGATTACCATTTGTTTCGTTCTTTGCAAAACTTTCTTCTTGGAAAAAAATTTAATAATGAAGAATGCCTCCAAAGTGCATTGACCGAATTTTTTGCATCAAAATCACAAGAATTTTACAACAGAGGGATTAAAATGCTTCCTGAGCATTGGGCACAAGTAGTAGAAAACAATGGCAACTATATTGTTGATTAAATTTTGTTGTATTGTTTAAATAAATTCTATTTTTAAAAAAAGTATTAGAAAACAACATTAATTATTACTAAACCTAATACCTTGGTTGCAGGCTGGTTTCCCAGCCTTGGCTGGGTGTGTGTTGGAGGCAACCAATCAATGTGTCTCTTTCACACGTTTCTCTCTGTGTGTCTCTCCCTCTCCTCTCTACTCTGTCTAAAAATTAATGGAAATTTAAATAATTTCCATTCAGGTGAGGATTAACCATGCAAATTGACCATATAGATGTAATATGCAAATTGATCATCACTCCAGCAGGCAATAAAAGAAAAAATAGGTAAGTTGGACTTCATAAAAATTAGAAACTTCTGTGCATCCAACACCACCAAGAAAGCAAAAAAGCAACCCAAAATATGGGTGAAAATATCTGCAAACCAATTATAAAGGAATGATATCCAGAATGTATAAAAAAATCCTACAACTCAAGAAAAATAAAACCTAGTTTTAAAATGGGCAAAGGACCAACACACACAGACATTTTTCCAAAAAAGATATGCAACTGACCAATGAACACATAAAAGGAGGCTCAATATCATTAATCATTAGGGCAATGCATATCAATACTACAATAAGATACCACTTAACAACCATTAGGATGGGTGTTAGCTAGGATGTGGGGAAATTTGCACCCGTGTAAACTGCTGGAATGTAAACTGGTGCAGTCACATGAAAAATTGTATGGCAGCTCCTCAAAAAATAAAACCTAGAATTACCATATGACTTTTTATACTCAAAGTCCACTTATGAGTATAAATCTAGAAGTGAAAGCAAGGACTAGAATAGGTATTTGTACATCTCATGTTGATAACAGCATTATTCACAATAGCCAAAAAGGTGAAAGCAACTTAATTGTCCACAATGGATAAATATAGATAAAATGTGGTATATACACAAAATGGAATATTATCCAGTGTTTAAAAATGAAGGAAATTTTGAAACAGGTTGCAACACAGATAACTTTGAAGTTAGTAGTCTAAGTGAAATAAGCCAGACAAATAAGTACTGTCTGACTCCACTTATATGAATATAAGGTTCCTAGAGTACTCCAATTCACAGAGACTAAAAGTACAATGATGGCTAACAGAGACTGAGGGGCATGGTGGAATGGAAAGTTAGTGTTTAATGGATAGTTTCAGTTGGGAAAGACAGAAGTTTTGGAGATAGATGTTGGTAATGGTAGTACAACCGGACCATACATCTAAAATTAGTTAACATGGTAGATTTTGTATTATGTATATTTTACCACATTCTTAAAAATAATTTTTGAGAGAAAAAAAATTGGACTTCATAAAAATTTTAACTCTGCTAGTTCAAAAGACGTGGTTATAAAAATTAAAACAGAAACAAGAGACTGGGAAAGCAATGTTTGCAAAATATATATGTGCTACATTGCTATATACTATGTCCACTCCTTGGCTTGGTAATTGATTGATGGTCCACTGAAATTTAGTAGAGAAGATGAGGACATCTCATCAATCCTTATTTTGACCTGGATCAGCTCATAATGTAGTATTTTATTTCCCATCGTTTTTATCTTAGATGTATAGCTTCCTCTAGGACTTCCGTCTCCCCCATGAGGTCCCAGGCAAAAAAGAAGAAGAAAAAAACAAAGCACAGTGTTTCTAACTGAAAACTCTTACTAGGGTTTCCAATCTCACTTTAGTCCTTAAAACCTTCTAACAGTTTTTAATGAAATTTTAAAGAGGCAATATATGCAAGATTCCCTAGTATAACCCCTAGCATATAATAGATGCTTAACAAGTATTAGTGTTCCTGTCTCAAAAACTTTAACTTTGAATATACTAAAGTCTGCTTCTCTAAATGTAGTCCCATCTTGTTATCACTCAGATGCTTATAAGGAATACAAAATTGTGGGTCCCACCTCAGGCCTATCAAATGAGAATCTGCATTTTAACCACATCCTCATGTAATTACTATGTGCATTCATGTTAGAGAAGCACAAACTTTTTTGTAAAGGACCAGATCATACCGTATTTTCCGGCGTATGAGACGACTTTTGAACCGAAAAAAAGTCAACTGAAAATCGGGGTTGTCTTATACTCCAAGTATATCCCGAAAAATGTCTCGATATGCCGCTAAACGAATTTTCCAACTCGATCCCGCACCAATCACTGCAAGGCTGCTCAGACCGCCTCTCTAACTCAGCCAATCCACGCAGGCTTTTTATGCATGCAAATTATACATGTACCCGAAGCTACACTGTGTTCTAGTAAAAAGCCTGCTCAGATTGGCCAGAGTCAGAGAGGCGGTCTATTAAAAAAAAAGAACTGGTGTTGCCTCGGAAGTGGAGTTAGTCTTATACAGCGAATATAGGCCTAAACCTATGTTTTAACTGTAAAATTAGGGGTCGTCTTATACGCCGGAAAATACGGTATGATATTTTAGTCTTTTTCAGGCAATAGGCAAAATCACACAGGTGCTATTATAACAAGAGAAAAGTTTTTAATGAAAAAAAAGCAAGATATAATAATAGCCGAGTATGATCTATAATAATAAAAGCATAATATGCTTAGACCAGATGTCCTTCCGGGAAGAAGCTGGGGCTGCAGCCCCGGGATGGAGATAGCCGCTGTGGCTGTGACGGAGGGATCTAGGCAGCCGTGGCTGCGAAGGCCTACTCTTACATGAAATTCCATGCATCGGGCCTCTAGTACTTTATAATATGTAAGTCTGCTAATTAAAAGAATGAAATTTGGGGGAGGGGGATTACATTTCACTTAATAAAGCTTCCTGTCATCAAAACCTATTGTACATACTCATCTTTGTTAATGCTGATCAGATTTTATGTATTTATCTTTGAAAATGTCTTTTCTGACAGATAGGTACTGTCAAATACTGGTATCAGTCCACAAGCACATGATTTTAATTAAGCATACTCATTACTTCAAAGGCAGTTACAGAAGTCTATTAGATTCTTTTGATATCTGCCTTTCAATATATCATTACATTGCAGATTAATCACTTCCAATTGCAAGTTAGATAGAAGTTCCTCAAGTGCACAATTAAATGGGGAGTTTGAAATATGTAAACTTGTTGCATTTTTCAATGTCTGGAAAAATGATGCTGGAACTGTAGTTAGAGGCTGAAAAAATATATTCATGAAAATTCATGTGGGAATGAAGATCTCACTTTGACAGCATGAGAAATGTATAAAGCAGCTTGATGTCACTTGTGATTCAAACATCAGTTGCCACTAAAATTACTTTACTGCAGCTAAATTTTGCACGTAAGCACTATTCTGCCATATAATTTTAGGCTAAATTCATACAAAACATTTTCCAGTCTACAGATAAAAGTTCCAAAGCCAATTCATATTTGATAATAGTGGTTGGAGTCCATCTTGTTAAGAAAAATTTCAATCTCAGCCCTTAGCTCAAATGATTGCAATAATATTTTACCTGCTAAGCCAGATAGGATATTCAGCTTGTAAAAGAAATTCATGGAGTTGATACTAGTTAAGTCCATGAGAGCAAATGAAAATCACCACTGACAATACTGATTCAATACATGATAAATTCAAATATTTCCTGCAAAGTATGTGCTGATGAACAAATAATACAATGAATAACCACAGGCTTTGAACATCTTTTTACGAGCTTTGTGAACTTGTCCAAATAAACCCTTTTCTGTTTCACACATATTTTTACCATCGTTGTAGTATGTACATCTTAGGCAGATTCCATTTCAGATAGTACTTAGTGTTTTCTCAACTTGAAAATATTCTCACCTGTAGTTGTTCTACACATACTATTCACAGAGGCTGTGTTTTTTTCCCATATCAAACTTAGTATTAACACTTTGAATAAACAATAATTGAGTAGTATCAGTAACATCTTTCAACTCATCAAGAGCCAAGAAAAATCACTATCACTTGTCTTGTTTTTTAACTGACTTCAAATATGACCTCTTAAATCAATGATTCTTGATTAAATGATTTAAAAAGTTAATAGTCTAGCCTTGCAGTATGGCTCAGTTAGTTGGGTGTCATCCTCTGGACCAGGATGTTGCTGGTTCAGTTACCAGTCAGGACACGTGCCAGTGGGGGGTGTACAGAAAGCAGCCAACTAATGTTGCATTCTTACACAGTTGTTTTCCTTTCTCTCAATCTCGTCCCCTCTTAATAAACTATTTTTTAAAAAGTTAATAGTCTAAAACAAGTTTATTTTCTCTGGACATATTTTTTGTTGTTGCAATCAAACAGATTTTAATTCACTAAATGGCTTTCCTTGCTTGGCTAACAAATGAGCCACTCAGAAACTTATTTTGATGGCAACCTCATTTTTTATGTTTATTTTTATGAGCTTATGCTATGATGAGATATGCCTTTTTAAGTTGACTGTTACTTTAAGAAAATTGAGAGTAGAAAATACTGCTTAATGAAGTAATGTCAACTTAGAAAGTATTCTATCACAGCTACAGTATCACTGCATAATAAGGACAATGTTATGCTTATATAATTCAATAACAAAATAACATTCCCCTATGCCTTAAAAGCATGTCATTCAGAGTCCATTTCTTTTCTTGTTTTGACATAATGGATATGCACTGGTATAAAATAAATACTGCAGACTAGCAATACACACAACACTCAAAACACTATCAAGTTTTAACAGCAGCAATGAAATTTGTAGTGAACTAAAAGCAGTACAAAGTGATGAGAATGCCATACAGGGTTACTGTCACAACTGCTCAGCTCCATCATTATAATGCAAAAGCAGCTATGTTCCAATGAAACTTTACTTATGAGCATTAAAATTTGAATTTCACATGTCACAAAGTATTATTCTTCTTTCAATTTTTAACCATCCAAAAATAAGTAGTGTGCTGACTCCTTTCATAGCAAACACATTTCAAAATTTTTAATCTTTTATGGAATCAAATTGTCATTTGACACCAAAACTTAGTCCTCAATTATAAGAGGTAAGATTTTCTGAAGGATATGTAATTTCACCATAATCCGTTAAACTGTTACATAACAAATGTTTATACTTTTGACAAAGAAATTATAAAGGCAATATAAAGACCATACATGCCATCCTTAAAGAATAACCCATCTCAAAACCATCTGCTTCTTAATTATGCTAGTATACCACTACTCTTACTAAACTGCTCCCTAAAAGGTACTGTAAACCCAAAACTTCATAAATATGTAAAACAGGAGATGTCACTACTCAAATTAGAGGTCAATCACATCCTGTTCTATGAAGAAACATTTTAGGGAAACAACATAAATGAAGGACATAATTTGACCCATGACAACAGTTTATCACGTTCCCTTTTAATAAACATTTTCTCTCTCCTCATACACTCAAAAAGTCACTAATAAATGTTGTTATAATAGTGTGGCATCCAAAGGTGGCATGTATTTGGACATATTAGTTCTGATTAGTCAAAATTACTACATAGTTACTAGAGGCCCGGTGCATGAAATTCATGCATAGGGTGCAGGGAGATGTCTCAGTCTGGCCTGCACCCTCTCCCAATCCTGGACCTTTCATAGGGATCCCTGCGGGACTGGGCCTAATCCGTCAGTCAGTCATCCCTCTCACAATCAGGGACCACTGGCTCCTAACTGCTCTCCTGCTTGCCTAATTACCCCAACCACTCTGCCTGCCTGATTGCCCCTTACCACTTGCCTGTCTGCCTAGTTGCCCCTAGCCACCTCTGCCTCGGCGACTTGGTCCAGAAGGACATCTGGAATGATGTCTGGAAGGTTGTTCGGCTGTCTGGTCTAAATTAACATATTATGCTTTTATTATTATAGATACTACCTTTATATGATAAATTTTTCATTATATCACATTTTAATTATCTTCCTTGATAGAGTCAAAACAAAATATCTAGAAAGCATGCGCTAAAAAGGATTATACCAGTTACCAATCAAAAAGTAATAGAAATGAGTTTGTTCACTAATATCTTTCTAACAGTAGATTCAACTGCTGGTAAGTCATCACCTCATTATTTTTTAATTTAAAACTTCCTAAAGTCTGAAAATACTTTAATTCATTCCAGTTTTTCAATGTACTTTTCATATTACAACTAATAAACTGACTTATACAAAACAGTTAGGGTCTTTCTTCTATTAATACTTCTCATATTATGTCTGACAAGAGAAAACTGATTATAAAAACACACACACAGAAATACTAGGATAAAGTTAGAAATTATTTCAACAAAAATATTCTATTTAAATAATTCCTTTTTGTAAGATTTTTAATGCACTTGAAAGTATGCAAAAAGATTTCAAGAAGTTTACACTGTTTAACACTCTAGAATTACTCCTGATTCTTGCCTTTAAACATTCATTTTAACATGATTAATAAATGAAACATACCTATTTTCATGTCCACTATTTTGTATAATGTATTTAGTGAATGTAAGTAAAATTTTTGTTGACTACATTCCATTCCATCGTTTATTCCACATTGATATTCTATTTAAATAGTATTCTAATTTTTAGCATAAAAGAACATGTTAAATAAGCTACCACAAAAGCAGCCCAATATCTCTATTTTCCAATAACCTGTCTTTTCCACGAATCTAATGAAAATACCTCCTACATTTTCCCCTAATGATTTAAAAATAAACATTTGGAAATTTAATCCATTTAGAATTGTACATATCTAGAATTTTTTTTTCCCAAAGGAAAATGTCATACAATTTCTCATAAATTCAACCTATCTCTCTGGTCCTATATCACTATTTCAGAGCCATCTATCTATGCATACATACAAACATATATATATTGCAATATATACATAAATATACTCATACACATACACATCAAATATTTCACCTACAATAACTGAAGAGAGTAAGCATAGAAAGCTAGGTTCCTAAATCTAGTCTATACATTCAGCTACATAAGTCTGTGGTAAAAAGAAGAGAAGTCTGATCTAGAATCATTCCATATCAGATTGATTACCTGACTTTATCGTTAAGATGGTCATTTTAAACACTTTTGTTGTAACCCTTACAGCAAAGAATTCAGACATACTAAGACCAAAGTATTCATATAAGTAAATAGAGCTTGCATCAGAGTAAAGAAAGAGTTTAGATTTTGCTTCTCTACCATATACTGTCATCACCTTAGAGAGTACTTTAATTTTAATCTTATTCTATAAATAAAAAATAATGCCTGACAGCTAATTTTGCTTTTATCAAAACTAAATATATACAAATAGGTAAGGTGTGTAAGCATGGCCAAGTTCCTTAATCTCTTCATGTCTCAGCTTCCTTATATACAAAACAAAGATAATAAAAGTACAAACCTTACAGTTGTTAGATTAAGTTTTTATAAAGAGTTTTGAACTAAATCAGTTACAATAAGTGTGAATATGTACTGTATGTATGCTAAAATACAAGTGCCCAGCAAACACTGGCATATTAATTAATATGTTACATTATATAAGTTTTCTTCCAGCTTTCCACAGGATGTTAGAAAGAAGCTGCTGGTAGATAAAACAGCATATACTTTAATGCCTAATTTCTATGTGTTTTTAATTGATTTTTTTTTTTTTTTTTTTTTTTTTTTGAGAGAAAGAGAGAGGAACATCATCAATTAGCTATTCCCTACTGAGGATAAAGTCTGAAAACTCAGGCATGTGTCCTGACCAGGAACCGGACTGGTAACTTCTTAGTTCCTGGGTCAATGCTCAATCACTGAGACACACCGGCCAAGCCTATTTCTTTATGTTAATGTAGTAGTAATGTAACACGTCTTCCTCTAGCTTCAGGCATAGAATTAACTTTGCTATTTTAAAAATCAATCAATCTGTCTGTATATATACACCCACGTATACATATGTATATATTCAGAGGCACACATACATATGTGTTTTTTAACTAGGTTATTTTTCTATTTAACATATAGTTCTCATTTTATTTTTAAATATATTTTTATTAATTTCAGAGAGGAAGGGACAAGGAGAGAGAGATAGAAACATCAATGATAAGAGAGAATCCCTGATCAGCTGCCTCTTGCATGCCCCTTAATGGGATCAAGCCCACAACCTGGGCAATTGCCCCCATTGGAATCAAACCTGGGACCCCTCAGTCCGCAGGCTGACACTATCCACTGAGCCAAACCAGTTAGGACTATAGTTCTCATTTTAACTATAATAAATTAAGACACTGAGAGGTAAAATTGTATTGTCCTCTATTAGAACTTATATCCACTCAACCAAGCATCTTTGCCCCAAAAGAATAGTCCTAAAGAAAAATGTGTGGGGTGGGCGTAGGTAGGAGAGAAGTGAAAAAGCATTACTTTAACATGTAAGAAGAAATGTTCTCCAGGAAAGCTTCAAAACAGTAACTTAGTTTAAACCTGACCTAATGCTCTACCCAATTTGGCTCAGTGGAGAGAGTGTTGACCCTTAGACTAAAGGGTCCCAGGTTCGATTTTGGTCAAGGGCACGTACTTCAGTTGGTTGCAGACTTGATCCTGGCACTGGTCAGGGCATGTGTAATAAGACAACCAGTGTGCCTCTCTCACATTGACGTTCTCTTTCTCCCTCTACCTTCCACTTTCTCTAAAAATCAATGGAAAGATATCTTCTGGTAAGGATTAGTAACAAAAAACAACAAAAAACACCCAACCTAGTAATTACCACCTTCTCAATAAAAAGTCAACTGGTATCCTGTCCCTAACAAAAGCACTAAGCACTTAAGAATCTTTTATAGTTTCATGCCTTTCCTCATTGTTAATATAATACATGCTTGTTGAAATAAATAATACAAAAATACAAAAGTGAAAAATCCCCAATACTCTATCTCCCAAATTCCACTCCTCTGAGGTATACCATTTAGACCTTAAAAAGAACAGTGATGACTTACTGCTCCACAATATTCCTTCATCATCGATTCTCTGTCTAAATATTGTAGTTCAGTGTGAAAGAAGGGTACAGAATAATCTTTATTTGTTATGGTCCTTAATAGTCCATCTGCAGCAGGGAAGTAAATCTCTGACCAGAAAGAAAGCTGCACGTACTGTATGTAAGAAGTCCAAGATAAGCATTATGTACCTACTAAAATACTACCTAAAACAATGTATTATAATAAACAAGGAATAAATATTCAAATATTTATAGTGACATCAACATAAGTATTATTTCATCAACATCATCTCTATCATATCTTCAACGAGACTCCTAAAACCTATTTCTGTGGACATTTATTGGAGTTATATCACTTTAGGGTTAAGAGCATGAACTCGGATACCAGATTGAGTTCAAATCCCAGATCTGCCTCTTAATGACTTCCTCATCCATAAAATCCTGGTAATAACAGAGCCTAAAAGGATTCTTATGTGAATTAAATGAGAATAATACTTGTAAGCCCATGGCAGGTTCCTGAATTGTATAGCCTTTACAATTTTTATACTTACTAGTATTGAGTCCCAAGAAAATAAGCAACTGCCCAGAACTGTATGCCAAGTAGTATTGTTTAAATAAATTCGATTTAAAAAAGTATTAGAAAACGACATTATTACTAGACCTAATAATTACAGTTAACACATGCTGACTGGTTAATATGCCACAAATTTCTTACTTAATGCTCACAATCTTGTGAAACAGTTACTATTTATTATCCCATCCTACAATCAAGAAAATCTATAGATGAGGCACTGAAGTTACTATACAGTAAGTTGCAAAACCCAAACTGGAACCCAAGTCTAACAAACATGTGCTTGTAATTATTACTTACATTTTGTTATGTCACACTAACCTCCTAATGTTTTAACATAAGGTATCAATATCCAAAAATTAAGTACAATGCTGTCAACTAGGTCAGAGTAGGGAGACACTGGGAGGCAAGAGGAGTAGGGGCTGCCAGTCATTATCCTTCTGGTTGTTGTTTAAAACTATAATTAAAAATTTTAAATAGAGTAAGAAATGCCCAGAGAAATTATAAGAAAGCATTTGGTAATTTAGATTGGACACATGTTCAGTATGAGGTTTGCAACTCTTTGGTTAAGTTCAAGGCACTGTGTTAATAATATTTAAGCCCAAGAATTCCTAAGGTGAGTTAACCTGTAGGTGAAAAAAATACATGTCTGTTTCATTCACTGATGGTATATGAGTTGAGTACAATCCTTCAAACAATAACCTGGCCACATTTATCAAAAGCCCTAAAATTGTTTTATACTTTTGGCCTTGCAAATTCCATCACTGGGAGTTGACTTAAAACTAACAACAAACTTTTACTCAAAGATATTAATTATGCCCTGGCCAGTGTGGCTTAGTGATTAGAGCACCAAATGGTCGAGGGTTTCAATTCCTGGTCCAAGGGCACATACCTGGGTGCAGGTTAGATCTCAGCCTTCGAGGGTGAATGCTGGAGGCAACCAACATCAATGTTTCTCTCTCTGCCCCCCCGTCCCCCCACCCCTGCTTCCCTTCCACTTTCTAAAGATCAATGGAAAAAATAGCATGGGGTAAGGATTAACAACAACAAAAGATATTCATTATATCACTGCCTACAACAGACAAAAAGTTAAAAAATATTTTTTAATAAATAACCAACTACCTATAGAAGTAATTGTTTTTGTTCAACAGGACCCCTTTACTGAAGAAAACTACCACTCACCCAATCTGTCAATGATAGCTTTCTGCGGGCTCCTGAACTCACTCTGACAGCCATAATGGCTACCTTGCCATACACACTTCATCACCCAAGTCCCAATGACTGGTTAAGGAATTGACAATTAGAATACATTAGCATCAACCTAGAATAGACATATGGGCATTAGAAGAGAGGTTAAACTTTCAAGTGTAATTGCTAAGCTAAAAAGTATGTGTCTAGAACTCTAGAAGCAAGAGACTAGAAGAACCCAAAAATGGAGACAAACAGGCTCAGTGAAATTATTTGAGATCTTGGAGCTAAAGCTGTTTCTAAAGCCATTTCATTATCCTCTTCCATACAAACATATCTCAGTTATGTAAACCACTAAATTACTCTCTTAATTTACTGAAGCTTGTATTAAGTTTTTATCACAAATAAGCAAAAGAATCATGACTAACACACTACCTAAAGAAAAATTTACTTAGTTAACTAAGTAAATTACAGTACATCCATTCAGTGGAATAACATTGACAGAATAAACAGTAACTGTTATTTAAGATGTACTCAGGTGCCTAGTCTGAATCCTGGCTCTGCTACATACTCTCTCTGTGTCCTTAAATGTGTTACCAAATCTCCATTAGAATGTATTTCATGATTGCTAGAAGTAAATGAGCTACTATTTACAAAGTGCCTTGAACCCGATCTAACATTAATAAGTACATGTATTTTTTTTAAAAATGAAGTAAATTTTAAAAGTAACAAAGTTGACTAAACCATATTACAATGATGTTTTTAAAAACCTGTGAACAGAAAAAGGAAAAGCTATATTTTTTAAAGAAGCAAGCATGCACATAGTTTGCAAAAAAAAAACAACAAAAAAAAAAACACACACACAAAACACAAACCACAACAACAAACAAAACAACACAAAAAACCATGCCCCAGGTATCATGAGACAAGATGGACTAATTGACTTCACACAAATCCCTATGACCTTCCCCAGTGGCACTATATTCATCTAAAATATAAAAGCACATACACAGTTAACTAAGGAATCATGAAATTAGACAATGTAACACATTTAACAATACCAGCACTACTAGGTTTAAGATTAAGAATGTAAACCTAGAAGTTTGTCATTCTCCACAGATAAGGCACAAATTTATGAGTACAACCACTTCTTGATAATCCGTATAAATGAAGAACAAATATTACAAGTCACCCCCCTCAAACCCCTCGCAGTTGGCTTTTTACTGCATCTTTATAGCAGTGTTTTTCAACCTTTTTTGGGCAAAGGCACACTTGTTTCATGAAAAAAATCACGAGGCACACCACCATTAGAAAATGTTAAAAAATTTAACTCTGTGCCTATATTGACTATATATAAAGTAATTCTCTTGAATAGGAATCAAATAAACACAAAGAAAGTATTTTAACAAAATAGTGAAAAATTATAAAATTCTTGTCTTGTCTGCACCTACGGTTGAAAAACGCTGCTTTATAGAATACTAGAGGCCCATTGCACAATATTCGTGCAAGAATAGGCCCCTGGCGTCACTCCCAGGACCCAGCAAGTCCCTGCTCCCCTGCCGCCTGAGAGCCAGCACGTCCCAGAACCCTGGCCGTCTGGGAGCCAGGACATCCCCGCTCCTCAGCCGCCCAGAATTGGCAAGTCCCGGCTACCCAGCCGCCTGAGAGCAGGCATGTCCCCTTTCCTCAGCCACCCAGAACCAGCAAGTCCCCATTCCCTGCTCAGGGCCGCCCAGAGCTGGCACATCCTCACTTCTGTCTGAAGCACCACCACTCGAATAGCTCCCTCTGCCACCCCCCTTCCTCTCATAGCAGGCTATACTCTGCTCTGCATATGCAAGTTAACCACCATCTTTGTTTGGATAATTTGCATACTCACTCTGATTGGCTAAGGGCATAGTGAAGGTATGGTCAATTAGCATTTTCCTCTTTTATTAGGTAAGATGAGAGGCCCAGTGCACGAAATTCATGCACTCAGGAGTCCCTTAGCCTAGCCTGCACCCTCTCGCAGTCGGGAGCCCTGGGGGATGTCCTACTGCTGCAGGCAGGAGAGGCTCCTGCCACTGTGCTTGCCAGCCTGTGAGCCCAGCTTCTGGCTGAGCAGTGCTCTCCCTGTAAAAGCACACTGACCACCAGGGGACAGCTCCTGTATTGATTGTATGCCCCCTGGTGGTCAGTGCATGTCATAGTGACTGGTCATTCCCCTGTTAGGACACTTTGCATATTAGCCTTTTATTATACAGGATAATCATTTTTACTTAAATATAGGTATAGCACTGTGGTCAGCAAACTGCAGCTCGCGAGCCACATGTGGCTCTTTGGCCCCTTGAGTGTGGCTTTTACACAAAATACTATGCATGGCCTGGGTAAGTTTATTTTGAATAAGTGGCATTAAAAGAGGTTTAAGTTTAAAAAATTCGGCTCTCAAAAGAAATTTCAATTGTTGTACTGTTGATATTTGGCTCTGTTGATTGATGAGTTTGCCAAGCACTGGTATAGCATCTTGAAATTCACATTTCAGACCTAATATTGAAACCACTCTGAGATGTTTCACATCTACCTACCACCTATATCAGCTCCTCTATATACCTTTCTACACTATGCCTTGAATTCCTATCAACCCCTTCAAAATATGATTCTCATTATATTTACTAAATAATACATGTCACTAGGGCCTTGTTTTGTGTGCAATGAAGTAATTAAAACTAAATGTTTTTTAAAAAATACTACTTATAGATGAGTTTATAGATTGAGCTTCAAGCCTCCTTTTCCTGCCCATACTGAACAGAGAGAGTCAAATATAGCAACTAAAGTATCTCAATTTTGTCCAGAGCCTTGTTCACCAGATTATAGTCTCCACAATAAGTAGACTATTCCTGTATGGACACTGGAAAATTCTTATTCAAATTCTAATGTTTACTATGGCTGTAGTGGGCTTATAAGGCCAAAATACAGGGTGTCCCAAAAACATGTATACACACTTTAACAGCAGGTAGCTCAATTGATGTTTCTCTCTTTTCAGCCAGACTAAGTTTTATACAAAGAAAATTCACCCAAAAATGTTACTGGAAGTTTGAAAATGCAGGTGAAATACAAACATTGTTTTTATAATAATTCAAAATAATTTATACATTTTTACGAAGACACGCTTTTTAACAGCATTAAATCACATAATTTATCACTCCTTTTCAGGCTTAACTGATGTGAAATAACGGTAAAGCTTAGACTAAGAAAATGTATTTATAAGACTTTTAATGGGGATACATAAAAGATAAAGCTTATGGCACAAAACTGGCACACAAACACCGAACAAAATAATTCTTGACACTTGGGATTCCAGAGCTTTGTGTTATCAACAGTGCTGGACCAGTAGAGTCATCAGTTTAAAAACAGGCATGGACATAAATAAATAAATAATTTCTGTAGATTTTTTAAATTCTGAAAATGAACTGTATTGTAATAAATATTGACTTTATAATAATTCAAAGTGTGCATACATTTTTGGGGGACACCCTATATAACATAAAATGACGTTCAAATTTAGATTAAACAAGAAAATAGGATCTTTCATTAGTATACCTCTAACATTTTCCATGAAAATACTAAACATATCTGAATATATGAAATATAAGTAAGATTTGCACAGCTGGTACAAGTTTCTAAATTGAGTTGTTTGGTTTGGGATTTTAATGTGTGATTTTTTAATCTTATCTTCACACATGTATAAAACTCATGTAAAACAAATTTAGCCCTGGCTGGTTTGGCTCAGTGGATAGAACGTTGCTGGCCTGCAGACCAAAGGGTCCCAGGTTCGATTCCAGTCAAGGGCGCATGCCAGGGATTGCAGGCTCGATCCCCAGTGAGGGACATGCAGGAGGCAGCCAATCAATGATTCTCATCATTGATGTTCCTATCTCTCTCTCCCTTCCTCTCTGAAATCAGTAAAAATACACTTTAAAAAAACACACACAACAAATTTAACAAAAGTTTAGAGGTAAACTGAATGAGCCTAAAAGACTGGTTAATAAATTAAGTTTGCTAAGGAAAAACAATACGATATTAGTCAAAAATAAATTTCTATATGTTAGGCAATATATCCTATTAGCTAAAATGCAGACTTGGTTCATATCTGAGCACTAACATTTATTTACTACACTGTGTCACTCGGGGCAAGCTTCTTCACATTTCTGTGCTTCAGTTTCCTCATCTGTAAAATAAGAATAACTGTATATATCTCACAGTGTTATGAGAATTAAATAGTATGTGCAAACAATAAATCTCAGCTATTATTGTTGCTGTTATCCATATCTCTTTAAAATATAATGGATATGATACTAACTAAAATAAGCATCTTCCTGAGTTAATTATTCAATTGTTTGACTAAATAAGTACATTTTAAGATATATATACACATACACACACACAAATATATATACATATACATACATATACATATACATATATATAAAAGTAATATCATTCCATTTTAAAGAAAACTTAACAGTCTTTAACAAAGTTTTTGTTGGATGCCAATATATAGGACATCCTATCTAATATACACTGAGAATATAGAAATGAACAAAACACAATCTCTGAATCCAAGACCTTTCTGTCTAACAGGCAACACAACTAAAACTATAATCAAAAGGAGCATCTTGGAGGTGCTATGAAATAATCCTATAGGACACAAAGGAACCGAGGCTCCTAACTCAGGGGGGCAAAAACTCTAAAAGTAGTTTCTGAGGTGCAATCACCACAATTCATTTCAGAGCACTACGCTGTTGTTTACATAATTTATTTAGTTTTTAATGTAGTCAAATTAGTGTTTTAGAATGTGATCATTAAAAAAAACATAATCACCCATCACATTACTTACTATGCTCCTAAACTTAAAAATTTTTTGGTAATAATGAAGATGATTATCTTAAAAAACCAAATAATAACCCTGAAAAGGTAACACTGCTTCTTCAAAAACATTTCTTTCACCTGTATACAAACTTTTCTCGTTAATTATTTTGGAATTAACGTCAAAAGAATAACATTTTTTCAGCTGCTTTGAGAGCTTTGAACCCAAACACATCATTTCACAGAAGAAAAGAAGCTGCAAAGTACAACAGAAAAAGTACTAAGTTGAGAGAGTCAAACAATTGAATTTTAGTCCCAACTCTCTTACAGTAAAAGCCTAAACAAATTAAGTTTCCTCATCTGTAAAATGAGAAGTTTGGATTCTCTTGCTTCCAAGGATCCTTTCATTTCTATAATTCTCACTTTATGAAACTGAAGCAGAGATAAGCAACTTGCCCAAGGTTACACAGTTAACGGCAAAGTAGAGACTACACTTGAATTCCAACTACAATCAATGATGCACTTTCTCATATGTACCACACTTCTTCTACTTTAGAACACTATTCCTCTAAATTATTCTGAGATTTAAAAAAAAATTATTAACAAGGATGAAAGAGTTTATAAAATTAAATGACTTATTCCTATTTCTTCTATAGAAAATAAGCTTTAAACTGAAATGGAACAAGGACAAGTCTCCAGCTGTGTGTCATTTATCACACTTATTAAGTTGACTTCAAGAAAGCTATGGGAATTTATGCTTAACTTCCTACCTCCTACAATCTAACCTTTCATTCCAACTCACAGAAGAGATTATGTCCCATAAAAAATTAACATGTGAATTGTTGTCCTGGCCTGGTGGCTCAGTTAGTGAGAGCGTCCCATACACCAAAAAGGTTGTGGTTTATTGTAGGACAACAGATCTCCGCCCACCCACCCCCACCCCCGTCCAGCCGGCCCTCCCCCTCTCTCCCTCCCTCCCTCCCTCCCTCCTCTCTCTCATCAATAAATATATGTTCAGTGAGGATTTAAACAAAGAGTGAATTGTTATAAGTAATGATAAATACTACATATATTATCTACAATTAAGGCGTCTTCAAACTACGGCCCGCGGGCCACATGCGGCCCGCAGAGGAGTCTGATCCGGCCCGCCAGGTTTTTTGGGCAGTGAGCGCAGCCGAGGTGTTACAGTAGGAATTAGTTCATATAGTCCGGCCCTCCAGCTCTCTGAGGGACCGTGATCTGGCCCCCACTTTAAAAAGTTTGAGGACGCCTGATACATATTAAAAGCCTAAGTGACTGTTAGGCAGAATGACCGGAACAACCAGTTGCTATGATGCACACTGACCACCAGGTGCAGACATTCAATGCAGGAGCTGCCCCCTGGTGGTCAGTGTGCTCCCACAGGGGGAGTGGCAGCTCAGCAGAAGCCTCCTGGCTGGCAAGCGCAGAGGTGATGATGGGAGCCTCTCCCGCCTCTGTGGTAGCCTTAAGGAGCAACAAAGTGGTAAGGAGCAAGCAGATGGGCAGTAAGGAGCAAGGGATCCCGGACTGCAAGAGGGTGCTGGCTGGGCTGAGGGACCCTTCCTCCCCTCACAAGTGCACAAATTTTGTGCACCAAGCCTCTAGTTCTCTGAGAATTAAAATTATTTTATTTATGTCTTTAATACACATTTTTTAAACTCAAGAAATCAATTTAGCCGAAACCGGTTTGGCTCAATGGATAGAGCGTCGGCTTGGGGACTGAAAGGTCCCGGGTTCGATTCCGGTCAAGGGCATGTACCTTGGTTGCGGGCATATCCCCAGTAGGGGGTGTGCAAGAGGCGGCTGATCGATGACTCTCTCTCATCGATGTTTCTAACTATCTCTCTCCCTTCCTCTCTGTACAAAAATCAATAAAATATATTAAAAAAAGAAAAAAAAGGAAATCAATTTAAATACTTTTCCTTCATATGTCCTCTTTTCAGACTCTCTAACTTTAAAACTGTTGGAACATTACTTCTGCAATCATATAAACAATCCTATATAATAAAGCGGTAACATGCAAATTGACCCTCACATCCTTGCACAAGATGGCCACAGCCATGTGGTCAAATATGGCCAGCAGGGGAGGGTAGTTGTGGACGATCAGACTAGCCGGGGAGGGCAGTTAGGGGTGACCGGCCGGCAGGGGAGGGTAATTGGGGGCAACAAGGCCTTAAGAAGAGGGCAGTTAGGGGTAACCAGGAGGCAGGGGAGGGCACTTAGGGGTGACTGGAATGGCAGCAGAGGGCAGTTGGGGGCAAATGGGCCGGCAGGGGAGCAGTTAGGCATGAATCAGGTTAAATCGGCAGTCGGACATCCCCTGAGGGGGGTCTCAGATTGGAGAGGCTGCAGGCTGGGCTGAGGAAAACACCGCCCCCCCCAGTACACAAATTTTGTGCACCAGGTCTCTAGTTACAAATAAAAGACTATATAGACTATTGATAAGTTTCTATCAAAATTGAAAATTAGCCCCCAACAGTATGCTAAAGTTCTGTGCCCAAATGCTATTAAACTGTATTATAAGCAGTATCTGATTCCCTAAAATGTCTTCAAAGCTTATTATATTTCACAGGGAACTCAGAGAGATTTCAGGAAGACTGATAGTGCTGATTCCAGAAATACAGGAAAAATCTCAGAGGAAAGCACAATAAAAATGCAAAATAGTAATAAAGTCAACAATAGCTTCATACTACTGACTTAGGAGATATTCAAAAACATTCATGGATAGATAAGTACAGTTTAACTATATTTAGGGATTTTCAAAGAATCATAGAATGCTTACATTTTTTAATTGGATGGGACATTAAGTAACTTAATCCAATAGCACCCAAAATAAGAATCTACATAATTTATACCTGCCTCCCCCTAAAATGTCCCCATAGACTGCTGTAAATTCTTTTAGCTAAATACTTCAAGAGGCAGTTCTTTCCACTGTTGTATAAGTCTAGCTGCTATACAGTCTGACATTCTTGACAAAAAATTATACTGAATTCAATATATGCCTTCTGAACTTCCATCTGCTGGTCTATCTTCTAAAATAACAGAATAGCCGGGCTGGCATGGCTCAGTGGTTAAGTGCTGACCTATGAACTAGGAGGTCAATGGCTCAATTCCTGGTCAGGGCACATGCCTGGGTTGTGGGCTTGATCCTCAGTCAAGGGCAGCTGATCAATGATTCTCTATTGATGCTCTCACTTCCTTTCTGAAATATATGTATTTTTAAAAATAAAATAAAAGAACAAATATTCCCTTTTCTATTTGTGTTTGAAATACTGAATGAAAACTAGCTTATTTCCCACCCTTTACGTAAACTCTTCTTTAGGCTAACTGTATAGTTCACAGATTTCTTGTGGGCCCTACAGACATTTCTGAAATACAATGTAACCATTGCCACTTGTCAAATTTTGGTATAACAGTAAAAATGAATATATACAACTCCTCAAAAAGCTATTAAAATACCTACTTTTTCCAACTACCGTATTTTTCGGACCATAAGAGGCACTTTTTCCCCCCCAGAAGTGGGGGGGGGAAAGTCCCTGCGTCTTATGGTCCAAATATAGCCTACACATATACTTTAAAAAAAAAGTTTTTTTACTTGCCCGGCTCTGTGTGGTCTCTGTGTGCTTGCCCGGCTCTAAAATGGTTCTAAATGCTGCTGTTTACTTTACAGGGTTGATTACATGTGTTTATGACTGTGATGTTGGGTTTTAATGCACATAAAATATTTTAGGACACTATTTGTTTCAGAATCTTTTTTTCTTCATTTCCCTTCTCTAAAAACTGGTGCGTCTTATGGTCCGGAGCGTCTTGTGGTCCGAAAAATACGGTATATACCTATGTGAAACTGGATTATCTTCACATACCACAACAATCACAACAAACTTGAAAGCAGAAGTAAAATCCAGCTATCTTCCAGTAGGCCGGAAATTAAATGATTTGTAAAACTATAGAACTAGAGGCCCAGTGCACAACATTTACGCACTGGAAGGGTCCCTCCCTGTGGCAGGCCCTGCCCACTGTCGAATTCCCAACCGACCTCCCGGTTGAGGGGACAATTTGCATACTACGATTTTATTACATAAGGATGCCACTAGTTTCACTAAAGTTTTTGTTTTAAAAGAGTTATTCTAAGTTTTAAAAATTGTTAACGTTATTTTTATATAAATTAATATTTTGTGATTTCATTTCTAATAGAGTAAATATCAATAGACACAACCCATATAAACAAATCTCTTTGGAGTCCTCAATAATTTTTGAGAGTAAAGAAGTACTGAGATGCCCTAAGTGGTTAGCAAACTCATTAGTCAACAGAGCCAAATATCAACAGTACAACAATTGAAATTTCTTTTGAGAGCCAAATTTTTTTTAACTTAAACTTCTTCTAATGCCACTTCTTCAAAATAGACTCGCCCAGGCCATGGTATTTTGCGTAAGAGCAACACTCAAGGGGCCAAAGAGCCACATGTGGCTCGCGAGCCACAGGTTGCCGACCATGGCCCTAACCAGTTTGGCTCGGTGGATAGAGCATTGGCCTGCAGACTGAAGGAAGGGTCCCAGGTTTGATTCTGGTCAAGAGCATGTACCTTGGTTGCAGGCACATCCCCATTAGAAGGTGTGTAGGAGGCAGCTGATTGATGTTTCTCTCCTATCAGATATTTCTTACTCTCTATCTCTGTCCCTTCCGCTCTGTTAAAAAAAAAAAAAAAAAAAAAAGAAAAAAAGAAAGAAAGAAAGAAAGAAATAGTACTTAGACCAAATAGCCTAAAGCAAGCCTACTTTCTCAGGGGCAGATCCCCAAACCTCTAAATATCCTAAGTTTTCTATATCTCTCCTCTAATACATAAATGTGCCTCTGAAACTGTCTCCATCTTTTTTCTTTAAATATATTTTATTGATATTTTACAGAGAGGAAGAGAGAGGGAAAGAGAGTTAGAAACATCAGTGAGAGAGAATCATCGATCAGCTGCCTCTTGCAAACTCCCTACTGGGGATGTGCCCGCAACCAAGGTATATGCCCTTGACCAGAATCGAACCTGGGACCTTTCAGTCCGCAGGCCAACGCTCTATCCACTGAGCCAAACCAGTTTCGGCCTGTCTCCATCTTCATACCTGGGAATTTATATATGCAATTCCTGTTGATATTAGTGAAACATGAGACTACAACTTCAGGATAAATATAAAGCCCTAGAGAGGATTAACACCAATTTAACTTGCATGCTAGTTGGTAAAAAAGAAATATACCTACCTATAGCACATCCATGAGCTAGAATCCTTAAATACACAACCCTATCATCTTTCAGCTAGTGACTTCAAGAAATTAAAGAGCCATGTGGTACACCTTTACTTTTAACATCTCCCTACAGATATTATTACTGTCATCTGGAATCAAATACATTAATTCTTCTAGTTAAGTGATGCAGTCTGTAAATATGTAAACAGAAAGCAACAGTTTAATTATGCTGTGGTATCTTTTTAACCAAACTATTTTCACTATTTACATAAAACTAAAGCAATCTATTCATATCTGGTAAGATGGAACAAAAAATATAACTCTTTTTATAATTATTAATTTGACTCTTAGCAATAATCCATTCAAAAGTACCTACTTACTGATATGCAAACAAAAACAAAAACCAGCTGCTCATCTAGCCATTATGACACTAAGTTTTGAGACTTCAACAAAGTAAAACTGACCTTTACTAGAAAATGTACTTAAATTATTAATTTCCCACCTCCTTAATCACACAATTATTAAAAGATTAAACAGAACAGAGATCACAGGTTTAAGATCCAACATGAAATCATTAACTACAGAACTTCAAGATTGATTAAAAAAAAAAAAAAAAAAAAAAAAGACAGGATTTTGGGATTCTCAAGGACAAAAAATCTACACTGTATTACACAAATTTCTAAATTCTAATAAATTCTTAAGTCTTATAATACAGAGCATTAAAAACAATCAGCTTATAATCTTTAGGTTTCAAATATATCAAAACTTCAAAATAATTTTTACAACTACTTACATCTTTACATCTTTAAAAATAGCTCATTTTCAAAGTAAATATTCACATGTGCATCTCTTTTAAGTTTTTTAAATTTCATATTATAAATTACATTAAATTGGCTCGATTTTTCAAGAAATAAGGTTTGTCCTCTCCTCAGATATACATTCAAGTTCCATTTATAGTAATTTTTACCAGCAGTCACCAGAAGTCAAAAGTTCTCTCAATTAACATTAATGTAAACAACATACTAAAAGTATACCTGGGAAAGATGCTAAACACTTGTTAAAAACTGAAATCCAACTCAATAGAAAACATCTCCATCTTGAAACCTGTATCTTAATATGTGCAATTTCTGTTAGCATTAAGTGAAAGCTCAGACTTTAGCTTCAAGATGAATATATAATCTTAGGAGGAATAACATAGTTTTAACTCACATGTCATTTGGTAAAAAAGAAATACCACTGTGACCATACAGTTACTTCAGGTGAAGTATAACTTTAACAAAAACATGTCCTGTTATTTCATTAATTATAGAGAGACTCACTAGTTTGTTACATAAAAATATGATAATCTAAACCACTGGGAAAATCCTGGTTATTCGGAAGTTCAAACTAAATTATTCCAACCCTCAAGATTTTCAAACATCAGGAAAAGTGCAGAATAATAGAGAAGTTTTTGAAACTAAAGTTGAAGCAACCTCAAAAACCCACAACCTCGATTTTGCAGCCCCCAAATTACTAATACTGATAACAGGTGTTACAGATAAACAATTCAACACTGTATCCTAAGTATCTAATACAGCACCTAGCTTACAAAAATGATTCAACAAATATCTGAGAAATGAATGACCACATGAAAAAAGGTAAAGTCTTTAAAAAAAAAAAAAGTCTTTCCCAAGACCATAATTTATGATCACTCATTACACCATCATTCATAACATTATCGGTAAGCATCTTAATGAAACTACAGACAAAAGTAAAAGCAGAAAGAACCAACTGCTCTATTTACAAAATAGATTTTAAAATATTCATTTACAAATTTTCAAATGCAAAAAAAAAAAATCGTAAGTACTGAATCTGAACTAGTCAATAAATACATTTTATCTTCTAATAATCAGAACTCAGTGTTGGGGGTGAAATGGAAAGAGGAAAATGTCTGTCAATGTATTCAGCATGTTTAATGGATGCCATAAATCAAACCTTACCATGAATTTTCTAGAGCAAATTCATGCCAATCTTTGAGCCTATTGTCACTTTCACACATGCTCGCAGGAGCAAAATGACAAAGAATGCTCTGCCAGAACCGGTGGATTCAGGGCACAAAACACTTAACAATTGTCAAGGCTTTTAGTAAAAAACTGAAAATATTTTCTCAATAAATCAATCCCACCGATTCCTACGTAAATCAAAGCTCTAGGTTTCTTTAAATGATTCATTAGACTATTGGACTGCCAGACGGTTGTTTGGGGGGTGTGTGTGTGTGTGTGTGTGTGTGTGGTTGTGTGTGTTTCAAAGGTGGCTACAATCTCCTTGTGTGACACAACTGGGAATGAACAACCCATTTCCCAACTGCCGGTGAGTACCGGCTCAACGTTTTCCAGACAAAAGAGCCTCAAACGCGATTCCATGCACCTTTATTGCTTTCCCCCATAAATGCGTGTCCTTCCAATTTCATTCTATGTGGGGTTATACTTAAAGTTAAATTACAGCAAGTTGAAATTTCAGGCAAAAGACACGCTAGTGTCTTACGAGCTGGGTAACTTCTACATCTGGCGGCAGCACACTTGCATGCAAGAAGCCAAAAACTTAAGAAAACAATTGTAACCGATCGGGTTGCGCGTTGCAGTAACCTTTACGCAGATATTATTTCCCACAAAACCCGCGACCCTGTCAAGAGCAGCACAGCCTACTTGCAGCAACGAGATAACGTGCAAACCATCGGGAGGTGATGGCGAAGGAAAAGTTGCAACCATCCGAAGGGGTGGTGTTCAAAGCCTATGCTCCCCCCCACACACACACAGACGTCTCTCCTTTCAATGGCTCCGGGGAGCCAGGCAAGGGATCAAAGTCGGCTTTGATAATGCCAGCGGCGCTCCTCGGAGAGGGCAGAGACCCTGCCAACGAGGGCCATCCTCCGGGTCCGAGGAGCAGCAGCAGCGGCAGAGCCGGGCGCGGGGACCGCCTCTAGGGGAGGAGTGCGCGAGGGAAGGGGAGGGGGCTCGGGGATGAATGCTTCCTCGGGAGGGAAAACCCACCAGAGACCGGAGGCCAGGAGGTTAAGAGGACTGAGTGTTACCAGCAAATGGAGCAGAAAGGGGCTCGCGTCCGGGGTGGGTGGAGGCTCCCCACCCTGGAGGGCTGGCTCCGAAGAAGCCCGGGCGAGCGTGTGCGCCGCGCCGCGCCCCGTCCCCTCCAGCCCGGCGCACAGCCCCTCGCCCGGCTCCTCCGCCACCCGCGAACCACCACCACCACCACCACCACCCACCGCCCGCGCTCCACCTCCCTCCCCGGAGCCCGCGGCCGGCCTCGCGGCCACCTCGCCACCATCCCCCACCCCGGGGTCGAGGGGAGGAGAGCGGGGGGCGCGGGAGGGGAGGCCCCGGAGCGGGCGCGGGCGCCGCGGCACTCACCTTCCCTGGGCCTCCCGGATGGCGGCGTGTGATTCAGCAGGGACCTGGCCGCCGCCGCCGCCGCCGAGCCCGGGGTTGGAGACGTGGAGAGCTGGGACCAAGATGGCGGCCCCTCCAAACTTCCACTGCTACTTTGGACACTCATCAAGCTACTTTCTGGGAACCCGGCTCCCCTCCTGCGACGGCGGCGGCGGCAGCGGCGGCAACGGCACCGGCAGCACCCGCCTCCGTCATGGCGGGGGCCGCGCTGAGGGCGAGCGGGAGGAGAGCGAGGGCAGGGAGGGGAGAGGCGGCGAGGGGATGGGGGAAGGAAGCCGCGGAGGGGGGAGGTGGAGAGGGAAGAGGTGAGGGGAGGAGAGGGGACGGGGAGGAGGAGGAGGGAAGGGGGGAGAGGCGAGGGAGCTGGCGGGCGCGCCGGGGAAGAGGCGGAGGGAGAGAGCGCGGCGGTGGCGGCGGCGGAGGCGTCGAGGGGGCGTCCGCCGGGGCCGGCGTCGGAGTCGGAGCGCGGGCTGCTCGGGGCGCGGAGACTTCCGCCGGCGGAACCTGCCGGCACCTCTGCAGTGCGGCGGCCCCCGGCGGCGCCCGGGCGGCGGCGGCGGCGGCGGGCTGTGGGTGGCGGCTGAGGCGGCGGGGCAACCTCTGCATCAGTTACAGGCGGCGGCGGCGGCAGCGGCGTCACGCGCCGCCTGTGCAAACACTATCGCGAGGCTCCTGCGCCTCCGGTAGCGGCGGCGGCGGCCGCGGGAGCGGGCGTGGGGGAGGGACGTGCCAGGGGGGGGGGGCGGCGTGGGGAGGGAGGGAGCGCGCGAGGGGAGCGATGCGGGCGCCCCTGGCGCACCCGCGGCGCGGGAGCCCCGGGCCGGCGGCCTCCCGGGCGCCGGGCCACCTCCCCGCGCCGGCCGGAGGGAGGCGCGCCCCGCACGCTCCCCGCCGCGCCGGCCCGGCTCCCGCTGCCACCTGACTCCGCCGCCGCCGCCGCCGCGGCAGCGCGCCTGCAGCCGACCCACACCCTGCCCCTGCCCTGCCCGGGAGCTGCTGCCGCTCCTCTCGCCGGGCGGGCGGCTGTCAGAGGGCGACGTGATCCTTTCTCAAAATGGAACTGAAAAGTTGCGAGTTGCTTCTTTCCTACCCATCTGTACTGTGCAAAAAAAAATAAACCACGAATAAAACATGCGTCTCCCCTTCTGCAGAACGGGAGTCCTTACCGAAAAAGAAAAAAAAAAGAAAAAAAAGCTTAAGAAAAGTGTGGAAATAAAAATAAAAACTTTTGTTTTCTGAAATAGAATGTTTTCCGGCGTGGTGCACCATAGGTGTGGTATAGCACTTGTTTTAAAGCAATAAATGGAAAATCTGAATAGACGAATTTGATCGCTGAATTCACATATTTAAGGGAACTGCCCAATGTTCATCTTGTAGAAAAGGGCATGGTTTCTAGAAAGTTCCGGCTCGTTTCCAGTGCCGCTGCTGAGTCCCGACTACAAAACCCCGAGGCAAAAATAACAGCATTTGCTTGCTTTTATACAGTGTAGCTTTCTGCACACCCACGTACGTCCAAGACACACCAGAGCCTGGGCATCTTGTACATAAAAGAGCAGTCTTAATTGATCAGGAAAAATACAACAAGGTTATTGCTCTCTTGAAAAAAACCAACTTGAAGAGAACAAAAAGATAATGCTGTAAAGCAACTGTAAAGGCATGAGGAAATGGCAAGATTACAGGGGGCAGGGGCGGGGGGAGGTGGACAAAAGTGTCATTTCTTATTTTTATGACTTTGCATTTCTCACAGTAATGTTCTGTTCAGATAAACTATCATACTAGAATAGAACCTTGGTTGTCACGTGTCTGCAGAAGTCATTTTAGTTTTCTTAGGCTTCAGATTCTTCAGCGAGTTTCCAGTCTTCTGTTTTTCAAACTTACTAGGTAGGTCTCACAAATTAAATTTTAGGGGGATTTAATTGACATACCTAAGCTGCACGAATTTAAAATGTACAATTTGATGAGTTTTGTCATCTACACACTCCTGAAACTATTTCTATAATCAAGCTAATGAGTGTATCCATCAGCCTTCAAAGTTTCCTATACCATTTTTTAAAAAAATATAGTTTTATTGATTTCAGAGAGGAAGGGAGAGAGAGAAACATAAGTGATGAGAATCATTGATCAGCTGCCTCCTGCACACCCCCCACTGGGGATCGAGCCCACAACCCGGGCATGTGCCCTTGACTGGAATAGATCTTGGGACTCCACAGGCCAAAGCTGTATCCACAGAGCCAAACCAGCTAGGGCCCCATACTCTCGTAAGGATCCCCTTCCACTCCACTCCCATTCCCAAGTCACCAGAGGTCTGTTTTCTGTCACTTAGATTAGTTTGCATTTTCTAGAATTTTAGATAAGTGGAATCATACAATTTATACTCTTTTACTCAACATAATTATTTTGAGATTCATCTACATTGCTGTATTTATCAATAATTCATTTCTTTTTATTGCTGAGTATCCCATTGTGTGAATATACCACACTTTACTTACGCATTCACCTGTTGATGGACATTTGTGTTGTTTCCACTTTTTTGACTATTACATGCTTTCTCTTGAGTACATCCGTAGAACCTTACCATTAGATTTTTTGTTTTTTACCCAAGTAATACTTACATTAGAAGGGGAAATAGTTTCTATAACAACATGTAGGTAAATGTATGTAAATATACTCTTTCTGTATTTTAAGACTTAGCTTAGTCAGCTGATTGCGGTGAAAAGATCACAGACAGGAAGGAAGTTAAGAGATCTGGGTATTAGTCTCCGCAGGTCACAATCCTGGGTTCAAAACAGAAGTAAAGAAGTTTTAGGTGTTCCCTAAGACTCCTAGCAATTCCAAGATCTAAACAAAGCTCCGCTCCTCTCACCAAAGACGCGTGGTAGGTGTTCTTCCTCCCAACTCGCCCCAGAGCCTCTGGTTACCTTTATACAAATCTGGGTTATTTTGTAATGCAGACGGACTCCTTTTATTTTAAGTGGTAACTAGAGGATCACAGCATATACTTAATCCAATTACTTTAGCTATACTTTTGTTATGAATGCTGCTGAGGAAGGACAATTAAATGATTGATTCTGGCTTTCTTGTAGCTTAAGATAAAGATAGTCAACACTAACTTACTTATAAAAAGGCTACTGCCAGCAACAGGGAAGTAATTAAATAATCATGTGTGGCTTAGCCTGAAAATGAAATGTCATGCCATCATTTAAAATCATGTCTTCAAAGAAAACTGAAAAAGATAAAATTTTCACACAATAGTAAATGAAAAAAAAAATGGGTATGATCCCAATTTGTAAGTATGCATAACAAATGACTACATGAATGCAAATCAAAAAGTTAATAATGGCTCTTTGTGAATTGCCAAATCAACTCATTATTCTTTCTTCCTGTATGCTTTAAAAGTTTTTGTACAATGAATCTTGTATTTTTCTTTTTAAGACTTTTTTTTTATTGATTTTTTAAATTATTATTATTTTGGAGAGAGAGAGGAAGGGAGAGGGAGAAAAAATTGATAGGCTGCCTTCTGCATGTTCCCTACGGGGGATCCAGCCCAAAAACCCAGAATCAAACCTGCAACCTTTCAGTGCACAGATGACACCCAACCAAGTCACGCCAGCTAGGCAAGTCCTGAATTTCTTAAGTAAATTTAAGTTTTAAAAGGGCCTGAACACAAATTGTGTGAATTCGTAATTTTATAAAATGATTAATGAAAATTGAAGTGGTAAGTAGAGGCTCCCCCACACTGTGCACATTTAAAAAACACTTGTTAGAGTGATAGCTTGCACAATGGGAAAAGATACAGAAAAGTCAGGAGAGCTCTGATTCTGAAAGTACGGAACCCTTGCCACTCTGTGATGAAGGAGAAATCTCAAGAAAAGATGATTGGAAAGGGGTTGTGGCAAGCTTTCTTGGGGGGAACTATTCCCAGAAAGAAAGTCAGCATGAAAACACGAGTGAACTGAGCAAGTGAAAGGAGAGAGAGTGCAGTAAACCTGCCTCGAAAGAACTGAGGAGAGGAAAGTGTCCGTTCTTTCTGTGAATCGAGTGCTCCACGATGACAGGGACTCGGGCCCTAGTACAGTGTGGCAGAAACTGAGGGCTCTGTCAACGTTTGTGGAATGAATGAATGAATGAATGAATGATGAGGATTACTGAGCTAAGATGCAGGTGAGGGACAATGCAGAAGAGGTCTTCAAGTATAGAAGGTCATATGCAAAAGAGGAGCTATGAGCCCTGATCTGTAGATAAATCATCATAATTTACAACTATGTTTATTAGGCTCTTTTCTATTTATATACCTTGGTAGAAACATTTACCAAGCACCCAATATTATAAATATAACAGATGTCTTTTTTACCTCTTAGCATTTGATTCCTTCTACATTTAAGGAAATAATGCCTAAGCCCCTTCCCCATAAACCAGCCAGAAATGAGCCCAGAGACTGGATGAAGTGTCCTTTCTACATCCTCCCCCATACCGTGGAATGCTGGAGCCAGTCCATACTGCCCAGAGAGCAGTTTGTGTACATTTCTCCCAACTCAGTTCAATGATGTCACAGTGGTAGTTTAAAACTGGCCATAATAAGTGTTATTTATGGCTCCAAAGTCAACAAAAGCTACAAATCCAGGCTTCCTCACCAGCACACCACTGTTCCCATAGACAAAGATCATTACCTTATTAATCTCCACTTCATCTTGGCTAAACCTGAGGAGAGCAAGGACCTGTCTATCATGTTTTCAGTTGTATTCCCAACATCTAGCTCCTGCCTGTAAACAGTCAGAGCCAAATACATGTTTGTTGAACCAATCAATTAACCACATAGCTAGTTAGTAAGCACTTGAGGCCCCTGAGCTAACCTGCAGGTAAATAACTGGGTAGGCCACTCTAGCAGAGGAAGAAAGAACCAAACACTCTACCCCCTCACTCTGATGCTTCATTGCCCAAGATTTGTGAGTTGGTAAAGTTTATTGACCTTGTTAGACTTGCCAGATGAAATAGAAATTTTTCATGGATCACACTTATACTAAAAAAATTACCCTATCTGTTGTTTATGTGAAATTCAAATTTAATGGATTATCCTATATTTTTATTTGCTAAACCTGGCAATCCCAGCCTTTCAAACTAAGCAAAAATTAATTAATTAGGTACTTTACTACTTGGTAAAGTTGAAGATATTATGACTTGGCAATTTCATTCTAAATATGTTCTGAAGGAATTCTCATTGTGTCAGGAGACAAGAACAAGTATATTCATATCCACTGCAGCCCGAAATGAAACCATCCAAAAATCCATGCACAAGAAAATGAATAAATAGAATTATGTATATTTACATGGATACCATGCAACAATTAAAATGCTCATAAGCATAATGTTAATTTAAAAGAAAACATTAAAGAAGGGTGACATCAGTTGGTTCCATTTAAAAACATTCAAAACTAGCCCTAGCCGATTTGGCTCAGTGGATAGAGCTAGTCCCACAGACTGAAAAGTCTTGGGTTCGATTCTGTTCAAGGGTATATACCTCTGTTGCAGGCTCAATCCATGGCTCTGGTTGGGGTGCATGTGGGAGGCAATCAACTGATGTGTCTCTCTCACATCAATGTTTCTCTCTCTCTGACTTTCCCCACCCTTCCACTCTCTCTAAAAATCAATGGGAAAATATCCTCGGGTGAGAATTAATAATCAATCAACCAATAAATAAAGTGCTAAGTGTAAAAAAAAAATCAATTGTGTTTTCTCATACATGAAAAGAACAACCCAAAGAGGAAAATAACAAAAACAACTTTAAAAAACACACTCAAAACTAAATAATAAATTATTTGAGAATATAAACATGGCAAAGCTAGAAAAATAAGGGAATGAGAAGCCAAAGTCAGAGTGGGCACTTCCATCAGGGAAAAGAGGGATGTGACCATGGAGGACCCACAGGGGCTACAAGAGCATCAGCAAACACACTACTTGTTAAGTGGGATGGGGACATGTTTGTCTTCTGTTTCTTTAACCTATAGGAATATATTAGATCTACTCTTACATACGTGTGATATTACCTTACAAATGTTTAGGAAATGAAGAGTTCTGGGCCTTTTTATTAGAGTAAACGAAGGTGCCTACCTTGTTGTCTTTGCCTGGATTTACTCCCAGATTTGATTTTCTTCTCTGTTCACATGTATATGCACACATAGATGCTATCAAGATGCTCACCCTACCAACATAACGTGTCACCTCAATAGTTTACTTTAAATATGTTTTTATTGATTTTAGAGAGAGAAGGAAGCAAGTGAGAAGGAGAAACATCTATGAGAGAGAACCATAAATAGGCTGCCTTCTGCATGCCCCTACTGGCAACCCAGGCATGTGCCCTGACTGGGAATTTAACCAGTGACCTATAGGTGCATGAAATGATGTTCAACCAACTGAACCACATGGGCCAGGCCATCTCAATAGGTGTTTTTGTTTGTTTGTTTTGTGTTTTTTGTTGTTGTTGTTTTGTGTGTGTATGTTAAGTAAATGCTTAGACAACTGATTTCATTGTATTGGATTATGAAGAATTCTCATCTCACTGAGTTTGTTTTACTTGCCCTGTCCAATTCACAAAGCTGTTGCTTGAAGATTTAGGTTTCCAAATCCCTGTAGAGATAGTTCCAGAGTTTTGTGCATAGCAGGCTAGGTTACATTTCATCTGTTCTCTTTCAATGGAAATGGTTTCCTTCAGGTTTATCAACTCATTTGGAGGGTATGGGTGTGTGTGTGTGTGTGAGGTGGGGTGCCTTGTTTTGTATATAACAAAAACTGGAATTACTAGATTCTCAAAACTGATTCATTTTGCCTGAGGTTAAAAAATTATAATTAACTTTAGGACAATATTACCTCTTCCAAAGTGCACTAGAAGCTGTCCTCCAGGACATGAGTGTTACAAAATGTTTACAAAACAAAGTACAGCAAGCAAACAGTGCTCATATAGCAGATTTAAAATCAACAACATATCTCTTAACAAAGCAACCTACTTAGAAAAGTGATTTAAAAAACATAAAAACCAATTGTAATCTAGTGTTCTACTTCACTCATCCTAAATTTTACCGATGTAATCAAACAAAAAATGTAAATTCATCACATCATAGAGGAGAACAGAAATTCCCAAAACCTTACGCTGGACATTATTTTTGCAACAGGATTTTTTAGGCAAAGAAATTGAAGTTTCTTTTCATAAAAATAAATATCAAACATCCTTGGTTTTGGACAATATCTTTCCAACTGCCTAGTTTAAAGACTTACAAAAGTATTTAAGATAATGTTAAGTGCTAAAATGTCTTAGATACATAGCAAAAATAAGTAGAGATATATGTAACTTCATATATATATTTAAAAACTTGGAAACAATACAAAAATGTCAGATATTGATGAGAATTTCTTCCTCTTTTCCCCCCCAAAATAAGTCAAAATGTCACCATGAAACCAGAGGGGAGTCTCTGAGATGCAAATAATCATCTGTTTCTCACTGCAGGTGCTGGTTAGAAGTGTGAGGTCAGTTCGTGAAAGTTCATCATACTGTACACTTAGCAATAAAATGCTAAAAAATATTTTTTTAGAAAAAAAAAGGAACTGGCATTTGTGATTCTAAATATTTATATACTGGTACAAATATTTAAAGAGAAATAAATTTGTTATTTTATAAAAAAGTGAGAAAAGATTTTTTTTAAAGGAAAATGTTAATATAAGGGGCAATCAATGGTGGTTTCTTAAGAGAAGAAGTGAAGAAAACAGTTTCTTAAGATTTAGAATGAAATTTCTAAAATTGCCACTATGAGAAAGTCAAGTGTTTATCTACTTAACTATTGTTCCTTTTGGGCACTTAGTCAAGAAAGTTGTTTAAGGATGGTTTCTAACTGATATATCCATCGGTTCTGAAAATAGTTATGAACTGATAAACATTTATTTCAGGAACCCTTGTAGACAGAGCACTCACCTTGGGTAAAGAAATTTGATTTGCCAGGTGCTATGGGAGTGCAGAGGTGAGTCAGACGTGGAGCTTAGAGGTGGTGAGCAAAGAATAATCAGGCAAATGACTACCATAAAAAGTAGAAAATGATCCACTCTAGATGTGAAGTATAGACAAATGGGAGAATGTAGAGGCATGGGAGGTCACATTTGAGGCTCCCTAAATGAGGAGTAATTTTAGCTGGGCTTGAAGTGCGTCAAAAAGTGATCTAGCCCTGGCCAATGTGCCTCAGTTCATTGGCGTGTCGTCCCATGCACAGAAAGGTGGCAGGTTTGATTCCTGATCAGGATACAAACTTAGATTGCAGGTTTGATCCACAGTTTGGCGCATGTGCCAGAGGCAACAAATAGCTGTTTCTTTCTCTTGCATCAATATTTCTCTCTGTTTCTCACCTTTTCCCTTCCTCTCACTCTAAAATCAATTAAAAAAAAAAGAAAGAAAGAAAGAAAGAAAAGGAAAGAAAGTGATCTAGATTATTATTACCTTTTCAAGATTCAAAACTTGGATCTGGGTCTAATCCATACACACTAACTTAAGGCTCTCTCTCTCTCATATATATATATATATATATAAGGTGCTATGGGAGTGCTATGGGAGTGCAGGTGCTATGGGAGTGCAGAGGTGAGTCTTCCATTGGTATGATTCCCAGGAATCTCACATGTAATGGTGACTCTTAAATCTGTAGCTCCAGCCCACACATGTATCCTGAGCTCCAGAATACTCAATGTCTTCCTCTTCTATTTGTTATCTTGTGTAGAAAGGTGGCCAGGGAGGAGAACAAAAATAGGAAGTCAATTATCCAAATCAGGGATCTGAGAGTCATTCTTATTTTTGCCCACTCCTCACTCTCCATACCCTCATCACTTACCATTCTCTAAATCCACACTGTCTCCTAAAACAAAGAACCCTTTTAATCCATCCATCCATCCATCCATCCATCCATCCATCCATCCATCTATCCATCTTCTGCCATTGTCTCTATCATTTCCCACCTAAATTATTGCAAATTAGTGTTCCTGCTTTCACTTTCAGCCCCCTTCTGTTCAGCGGCTGAGGTTATATTTGTTATTCCAAATCTGAACATGCTTTTCCATGTTAAAATTAATCTGTGGTTCCATGGCTATTCATAAGTGACTAGAACATTTTCACATTTTCTAGCACAGCTTATTGGATTCTCTTTTAATCTTTTTTTATCTTGTCACCTGCCCGTCTTTCCAGTTTTTTGCCTGGTTACTCCCTCGTGGGAATCCCACACTGCAGCCACACCAAAGTTATTACAGTGGCCAAACAGGTTTCACTACCCATGCCTTCTTCCAGCTCAGAATTCCCTTTTTTCCCCCTGGCCTGTCATCCAAGACTCAGCGCAAGCCTTTCCTTGACTGAGAAACCTTCCGGGACCACATTTTTACATGACTGTGATCATGAGTTACACCCAATTTTCCATTTGTTTTTATCACTCACATTACAAACATGAGTAATTTTCTAGTTTGCTAAGGTGCTCTTCATAATTATCATTTAACATGCAATATTAAGCTCTCAATCTTCTCTGATCCCACAGCATACTCTATATCACCTTTATTACATCACTTATCACTGGCTTTTTAATTTTTTTTAAGTGCTCATCTCCCCGATTAGGTCCTGAATTACTTAAGAGCAGAAATATTTTCTTGTACTTATTTCCACTAGTATGTCGCTAGCACAGAGCCTGTTAAAGAGTAGGACTTCACTAAATGAAAGTGAATGAATGACTAAGTAATGGTGCTTGTGTCAGCACAAAAGAAAATATTGTAGTATGGGTAATATTTTTCTCCCTTTCTCTCAATTGTCCAAACTTTCCATGGCTATTTATTCATTTAGCGTCATCATGTTAACAAAAAGAGGGGAGAGGGGATTTAAAAGACAATTTTCAGTCATATGATATTGCCTTCATATTTTAAATTATTTTTTTATTTATTGAACATCTTACTACTCCCAATTTTGCTTGATATGAATATATACAATGAAGAAGATAGGAAGGGAATTTGCTATCTCCTGTTCTGTTTGTAACATACATCATTAACAGTTAATGCTTAGTCCTTATCTTACTAGCTCTTCCAACAGTCTTGGCTCAGCTGACTGCTCCCTCTTCCTTGAACGTCCGTCTTTATTTGGCCTTCTGGACACTATCCTGGTTTCCCTCCTACCTTTATGACTTCTTTTGATGTGTCCTGTTGCCAGACCTACTGACTCCTCTTCTGAGCCACTAAATATTGGAGCCCACCAAGATTCGGGTTTTTTTTGTTGTTTTTGTTTGTTTGTTTTTGTTTTTGTTTTTGTTTTTGTTTTTTTAAGGAAGCAAGGTCCTTCCCTCCCCTCTCCTCTTACAATCAACTACCCAGTCCCATTTCACCCTGGTTCTTAAGCCTGGCTACACATTAGAATCACCTGAGACGCTTTTATTTTTTATTTTTTAATATATTTTATTGATTTTTTTACAGAGAGGAGGAGAGAGGGATAGAGAGCTAGAAATGTCGATGAGAGGGAAACATCAACCAGCTGCCACTTGCACACCCCCTACTGGGGATGTGCCCGCAACCAATGTACATGTCCTTGACCGGAATCGAGCCTGGGACCTTTCAGTACGCAGACCGATGCTCTACCACTGAGCCAAATAGGTTTCAGCAACCTGAGACGCTTTTAAAATGAAATCCCAAATCCAGGCCCCTCTTGTACCAGAGCCTCTGGGTGCAGAGCCAGGATTTCATAGTGATTCTAACGTGGAGCCAGTGTCGAGGACCACATTGGGTAGGTTTAAATACCATCTCCATGCAGAGTACCACAATAATTTAGTCAACATCTATCATCTCATATATTTTACCAAAAAGAAAAGGGAAAAAAAGAAAGAAAAGTTTTTTTCCTTGTGATGAGAACTTTTATGGTCTACTCTCTTAGCGGCTTTCATATCTAATATATACCATACCAAGATAGCAGGGTCAACAGTCATCATGTTGTACACTAATCCCCAGTACTTATTTATCTTATAACTCAAAGTATGTACCGTTTTAAAGACTATATTTTATTAATTTCTACAGAGACCAAGGGGCAGGGACAGAGAGCCAGAAACATGAGATGATGAGATGAAAAATCAGCTGCCTCCTGCAACTCCCCCATACCCCCAGTGGGGAGGTGCCCGCAACCAAGGCACATGCCCTTGACCAGAACCAAACCCAGGACCCTTCAGTCTTCAGGCCTACGCTCTATCCACTAAGCCAAACCAGTTAGGGCCAAAGTATGTACCTTTTGATGTCATTCGTCCAATTTCCCTAGTCCCTACTCCCCAGCAATAATCAATGTATTTCAGACTGTATAAATTATGGTAGTAACACTTAGTAAATAGCATGATGGGCTGAGGGCTTTGGATAAACATATAAATAATTAAAATAAATGTTAGTATACCTGAGCCAAAAAAAATAACATATCATGGTGACCATCTACACAGAGGTCAGATTGCATTGGTGTGACAAGGGCAGAAAGCCCTGGGTCATGCCTCAAACACTGTTGTGGGGTCCCTGGCATGCAGAACTCTATACATCTTGAAGGTAGAGGGGTAGTCACTGGGATGAGAAAGCCAAATTTGAAACAGAACTAGTCATCAAAGAAAAGCAGGCATCAAAGATACTAGACAAAAGTTTGTCCAGAACCTGTCTCTTCTCAACTAACAAAGTGATGCAAATACAGCAGTTTTTAGGCTCAGAGTCATTGTTGAATGAGGTCCCCCAAAAGACCTGGGAGCATATCCTATCAAGGATGTAGTGAATTTTTCCAAACGAAAATATTTTTATACTAATAACATCAATGTTATACCAGCAAGCATTCTTAATGCTTACCATATGCCAGGCACTGTCTAATTTGATCCTAACAATAAATTCAATGAAATAAGTACTCTTGCTATCCTTATGTTACAAACGAGAAAGCGGAGGCTTAGAGAGATTAGGGAATTTGTTCAAAGCCATGCAGGCCTTAAGGAAAGAAAACAGAATTGGAATCTAGGTCTGCTGGAAGCCAAAGTCCATGCCTTCAACTGCTCTGCACACTACCTTTTATTTGCAGCTGGCCCTCTATACATGTGGGTTCTGTATCTGCAGATTCAAACTCAGATGGACAATATGAAAAAACAAAAACAAAAACAAAAACAAAGAAAAAAGCCACATTGTTGCTGACCTGTGCTATATAGGTAAGCCTACAATGGTTGTGTCTGCAATGAACATGTACAGACTTTCCCCCCTGTCATTATTCCATAAACAACACAGTATAAACATTATTCACATAACATTTGCATTGTATTAGGTACTCTAAGTAATCTACAGATGATTTAAAATATGTTGATGTATTAGGTACTCTAAGAAATCTATAGATAATTTAAAGTATGCTGTTGTGTGTAGGTTATGTGTGAATACATCATTTTATATAAGGGACTTACGCACCTATGGATGTTGGTGTCTGTGGGGACCCTGGAACCAATCTCTGCAAGATACCGAGGGATCACTATATCTCTGTCTCCACAGACGATGCTTTTTTATTCCTGGATGGAATGTCATAGAGCTTTAGATTGCAGATTAGAACTGAAGGGAAGTGTGCTCCTCAGCTTCTCACCCTTTTGTACACTTTTTTTTTTTTTCCATACTTCTTCTTTGACTGTGAATATAAAGGAAACAGGCTTGAGTTCAGACATACCTGTGACAGTAGTAACAAAAGCTACGGAACAGGCAGAATGGCGGCAGAAAGATTACTCCAAGACTGACCATCAAAGTCACCCAGACATATTTAAGCAAAGGAGTAGCTAAAATGGATTGAGAATCAGTCGGCTTTATAAGGAAAACTAGAGAGAAGCTTGAGATTTTACTTGTCCAAATAGAGTCAAACAAAGCTGCTCTAATGTATGTTGCTTTATTCTTTTTGTTAAATATTTTATAGGTTTATTAAATTGAAAAAATATAAGTGTGAGGTTAGGTATTGTACCACTTTCCTGGTTGGGGTAGCAATTTAACTTAACATTGTCAAAACAGTCTTACTTTAAAATATACTATATATATATATATATCAGAGAGAAAGAGAGAGGGGGAGAGAGAAATAGAAATATCAATGATAAGAGAGAATCATTGATTGGCTGCCTCCTACACTCCCCACATTGTGAATTGAGCTCCCAACCTGGGCATATGCCCTAACTGGGAGTCAAACTGTAACCTCCTGGTTCATAGGTAAACGCTCAACCACTAAGCCACACTGGCTGGCCAAAACAGTCTTAATTTTGGAGTATTATGGCCTTTTACACTGATGACTATTAAATTTTGTATATATTTTTTATTGTATTGGGTAATTCAGTGAATTTTCAATCAATGCTGCAATTTCTTATTTTATTTTTTGCAGCAAAAGCTTTATTGTTTCCATTTGGTCCAGTGCATGGTAGTGGGCTTCCTGGCGGTTAAAAGAATGACTAGTCTTTTCGGGGAAGAGGCTTAGGCAAAAGCCAGACACCTGGGGAATGCAGAGGGGCCCCTCAAAGGCCTCTTGGCTCCAAAGGCTCCTAGTGGTGCTTGAAGGTGAACCTTTTGAAGAGATACTAGCCCAGCCCAGCCTGGGGCCTGACACCCTACGGAGGTGAGTCAGGTGTCACCCATCTTCTTTATGCGTTTCACCTCCTCACCCAGGAAGTGGTCCTTCAGGAAGTCATGGAACTGAGTGATGGAAGAGAAAATGCTGTCACCTGTACAACATGACAGATGGGGGAATAATGTTCAGGAGGAAATTTGCCCCAGTGAGGCCAATGCTTAGAATATAAGCTTCATTCCAGGGAAGGTCTTGGAATGGGTAGGCATGGATAAAAGGGGTACTTACAGGAGGGTCTGTGCAGGCAGACTCCAGGGCCTGCAGCTCCAAAATGGCCTGGTTCAGTTCCTCTCCAGGGCCCTGCAGCTTCCATGGTGTCCTGAGCTTTGCCCCACTCCTCTTGGGGAGGCTTTTACTCAGAGGACAGACAAGGCTCAGCATTGGCCCACATAACCCGCAAAGGACAAAAACAACATCCTCCAACAGTTGCGGGGGTGAAGGGCCTAGTCTAAGAGTCGTCTATTATCCCCCATCTCCTACAACTACATGTCCCAGACCACTCTGCGGTCTCAGAACTGGCTGCACCTCCATTTCTGGCCACAATGAAGAACCCAATGTTGTCATTTTGAGTGACTCTTTCCAATTTTGGTTCTGACTCTTTCAGTAGCTTGCACCTGCTCTACTTACAGCTTTTTATAGCCTCATCTAATGATGGATTTGAAGACTATCCTAATATTTATTGTTACACCAGAATGGGTCTTAGAGTCCGTATAAGAAGATATGAAATAGCAATTACCAACTGTATAGGGAAATTAGCAATGCTACTGTGATGACAAGCACAGTAGTTGTGGTGTGACCTATTTATTGATTTCTTTAATAACCTTCATAGTTGTAATGAGTCATCCCTGTTTCTTAATCTAAATTATAGGGAACCCTTTCATTCCCAAACCAAATGAATATACATGACAACATTTTTTCTTTTTCTTTCTCACTGTCAGTAGAAAGACTTGATTTCTAACAGTTAGGAGACTCATACCCGTGTGAGTTGGAATCCTGGCTCAGAGGAAGGAAAGATTAGAGAAGGTGTGGATTCCTCCACTGACCTCAACTTGTCCTCTAGACATTTTTTAGAGGCTTTGAAACATGATCAGGCTCTTTGTTGCTGTGAGTCAAATATTTAAGAACCTAGTTTCTTTCAATGCTTTTATATTTTAAAAAAAGAAAAGAGAGAAAAGCAGAATAGGAAGTAATTTTTGGTTTGATAATCAAGCAGGTTGTATTTGCCTTATACATCACTTTTATTATTCACAAATAAGGAATTTTTAAAGGAGCCATTAAAGAACAGTCATTTGAGAAGGCAGGAGAGGACATCCTTTTAGGTCCCAGTGCTGACAGATAGTGTCTGTCGTAGAAATTCAGATGCTTGGCTAATGAGAAAGAAAGCCTCATCACATTATTAGTTGTTTTATGCACATTAATATCTTTCTTCTTGAGTATAGATCATTGAAATCATAGATTAGCACACAGTCGTGCTGCAAACTAAGGAGAAGAATGGTTTTCTCCCATGATTCCTGGAAACAGAGGAGGAACTGTCTGAGCTGAGAAGATTACAGCATGTTTTAACTTGTAGCTTCAGTGTCACACAGGGTTTTTCTACAGTGCTCGAAATGTATGACTGTTATTCACAGGAAGATTTGAAACCATATTTCCAGTCATGCAAATTCTGCAGATGAGTCACTTGACATACCAGGAGTATGTGGGCAAAAAAACAATGGTAAGAGGAAGTATTTTTTTAAAATATATATTTTATTGACTTTTTACATAGAGGAAGAAAGAGGGATAGAGAGTTAGAAACATCAATGAGAGAGACACATCGACCAGCTGCCTCTTGCATACCCACTACTGGGGATGTGCCCGCAACCAAGGTACTTGCCCTTGACCGGAATAGAACCTGGGACTTTTCACTCCACAGGCCGACACTCTATCCACTGAGCCAAACCGGTTTTGGCAGGAAGTATTTTTTTTACTTTAACACAAAATTCAAAGGTAGAGAAGATGCCCCTTATGAGATATAAGACTTAACAAAAATGCTGAAAAGTTCAGAGATAATTAACTCTGAAAATGATGATCAAGGAGTTATATTTAGATAAAGGAAATGATCCATTCTGCAAGAAAGTTTGAGCACAACAAAGTTCCTTTTGGATTATGAACAAAGACAGTAAAAGTCTGCATTTGTTCTGATCTTTCAACAGAAGTGGGAAGAATTAATATCTCATTAAAGAAAACAGTAGTTCAAACAAAATATGATGTTTCTTTTATGAAATGGAATAAAACATCAAAGTTGGTGGTGTAGAACTCTAACATTATCAAGACCCCAAAGTTGTCAGACTCACAAGTGGAAGCAATGTTGACTTGATTCCTGACTTCAATTAGGATGATCATATAAAGATTCTGAAATATTAGTGTGTGTCTGAAAAAGCCAAGGTGATTGTAGTGGTGTGACCGATTTGAACCAATGCTTAAACTCAAGTGCTCTAATATTTTGGCGTGTCTTCAGAGCTGCCCCTCCATAATGTTAACATCCTCAAGGTTCTAAATCCTCACCTCTCCACGTCTCTGTAATCTGTCAGCTGCCTCTGGCTTCACTTCTTACCTTATTCAGCCAGATCCCACAATTCATCCCTTCAATCCCACTCTTGCCAAGACAATTAAATTCCTTAGTCCTTTGAAAGGTCAGTTACTAAATCCACTCTGAATCAAGCCAACCACCAGCTTCTCTCATATATGAACACCTGGAGAGCAAAAAATCACCAAACTATCAAAAATTAATGTTAGTAATGGATATCTCCAGGGAGAGGGCTAAATTTCACTCTCTGTACTAATAAATATAGAAGAGATTATGGAATTAGGAAATCCCTTTGGCAATAAGAGAAGTAGTACTTCAGGAAAGAGGTATCAATGGATGAAAGGGAATGAGGAACAGAATTTACATGATCTCGAGTATTTCCTTCAAATACTAATTATAAAAGGATGGAAGAGTAATTTTTCAGTCAAAATCTGGCAGATACCATCTATTGACATAAGAAACATCCAAACTATAGTGGATTTTTATAAGGATTTGTTTGAGCCCAACTGATGGCAATTGTCAGGAAGCAAGATCTCAAAAGCTCCAGAGAATGACAGTTTGCAGTTTCTTTATGCATGTGGAACTGAGAAGGGAGTCTAAGGAAGATTACATGAGGGTGAGAGAAAGCAATGTGGTGATTGGGTGGCAGGATGGTTAACAGGATTGTATGCTTTTTATAGGTGGTTCTGCTTCGGAGGGGTATGCCAAAGAGGATTACTCCGGCATTTCAAAGGTATGGTACCCAGGATGCACAACAACAATAATGGACAGGCCTTGCTTAGTACCGTTTTCTAAAGAAGTTATAGGCATGATTACCCACCATGACCTGCACAGTTAGGAATTTATAATCACAGGCTACTTCCAGGAGAACCCCTCTTTCATCCACAGATCTTAAATCCATAAGTAGTTTATTCTTTGTTTATGGTAGAAGGTAAGAATCTAAATCACATTTTTCACCTGTGATAGTTTGAATAATGATCTGGCAGAGGTATCTACACCCTAAACCCCCAGAACACACACACACACACACACACACACACACACACACACATTATCTCACATGAATCTTATTCATGAATAAGATTATGAAATTTGAAATGAGGAGAAGATCCTGGATTATCTGAGTGGGCCCAATCTAATCACATGAATACTTAAAAATGGAGAACCTCTCCTGGCTGTGGTCAGAGGGAAATGCAACTATAGAACAATGGTTAGAGCAGTGGTTCCCAACCTTTTTTTGTCCATGACCCACCTCAGCATCTCTAAAATCCTGATACCTCCACTGTGACATATAAGTCTTATTATTCAAAAGGTGACCTCCTATTCATATGGAGGAAGCCTAACAGGCCATTAACTTTGTCTACACAAGCTTCCAAAGAGTGTAGTATACATGAAATGAAAAAAAATAAAAGAAAGGATAGTTGAATAACTGAGAAGAAATCACTAAGAAATTGTTAAAAATAATAATATTAAGTGATATGAAAAATAGCAAATAAAGTTTCAAAAGATATAATAGAGAACTGAAATGCATAAATATGTAACACTACATCCTATATAATAAAAGGATAATATGCAAATAGACTGAAGGGCAGAACAACTGAGCAACCGAGCAACCAGTTGCTATGACATGCACTGGCCACCAGGGGGTGCATGCAGAATATGGCAGGCATCAGCCATGATGGGACGGTGGAGCAGGTGAGCGGGGGCATCAGGGTGAGCCTCTGGTGGTTACTGAAAACTTTTTGCTCCCATGTGCCATGGTCCTGTCCAGTGCTCACACTTGTTTCTGGCACCAGCTCTGCTTGCACCTGCAGCCAGTGCTGGAGCTGTTACTTGCACCTGCTACTGGTGCCTGGCACTGTCCCCAATCACTCCTGAGGGCTTCTCCACCTCCCCCTGATCCTGAGGGGCAAACAGGGCAGCAGCTGGTGCTTGTACCTGCTGATGGCACTGGCTCTGCTCGCACCCACTGCTGGAGCTGGCCCCAATCGCTCTGCATCATTAGTGGGTGTGAACAGGGCCGTGAGAGCAGCAGCAGTGGGAGCCACTGGGCGGGGGCATAGAGGATGGGCTGAGACCCACCCTGTGCTCACCGCAGCCTGTGGCCCACAGTTCCTTTCAAGGTCTGTGAATTCGTGCACAGAGCCCCTAGTATTTATATACTGTATATGAGGCCCTTGGAACCATAAAAAATGCAAAAAATTCACTGTTAATAACTCATTCTTTTTAAAATATATATTTTATTGATTTTTTTACAGAGAGGAATGGAGAGGAATAGAGAGTTAGAAACATCAATGAGAGAGAAACATTGATCAGCCGCCTCCTGCGTACCCCCTACTGGGGATGTGCCCATAACCAAGGTACATGCCCTTGACTGGAATGGAACCTTTGGTCCACTGGCCAATGCTTTATCCACTGAGCCAAACCGGTTAGGGCAATAACTCATTCTTGAATTGCCTCTCTTAAAAATCAAATTACCCCCCTGAGGGGCATGTACCCTAGGTTGGGAACCACTCGGTTAGAGAAATGCAATGTTGCTGGCTATAGGAATGGAAGAGGGGGCCAGGAACAAGGAATGAAGGTGGCTTCTAAAACTGGAAAAGGTAAGGGAATAGATTCTTGCCTCCAGGCTCCAGGCAGGAATGCAGTCCCGCTGACACCTTGCTTCAGCCCACTGAGACCCACGGCAGAGTTCTGACTATGAAACTGCAAGATGACACTTTTTAAAAAATATATATATATATTTTATTGATTTTTTACAGAGAGGAGGAGAGAGGGATAGAGAGCTAGAAACGTCGATGAGAGAGAAACATCAACCAGCCGATGATGCTAGATGTGTCATCTAGCTAAAACCGGTTTGGCTCAGTGGATAGAGTGTTGGTCTGCGGACTGAAAGGTCCCGGGCTCGATTCTGGTCAAGGGCATGTGCGTTGGTTGCAGGCACATCCCCGGTAGGGGGTGTGCAGGAGGCGGCTGGTCATTGTTTCTCTCTCATCGATGTTTCTGGCTCTCTATCACTCTCCCTCCTCTCTGTAAAAAACAATCAATAAAATATATTATATATATATATATATATATATATATATATATATATATATACTCCTCTAATCAATACTTTTTATTAAATATTCTATTCTGTTCCTATTAGAGTGCTATTTTTACTAAATATGTAATTCCCACGCACATTGATCAGAATGGATTTCTTTCCCAATCTATAACTGTATTGTTTTAATTACTGTTGCTTTATAATTTCAAAAAAAAAAAGTCTTGTATCCTTCCCCTTTTAACTCCCATTCCTACCTCTTTATCTAGGACTTCATTCTTTCTCTCCTGTTGCCAGCATCTTAATACTCTGCCTCCAGAGCATGCTCTCTCAGTTCATTTTCCACTTTACTGATAGGATGATTTAAAAATGCAAGTCTAATCAGATTTATGCCACGTAAGCCCTTAATGGCCATCCCTCGTCTTCAATACAGAGTTCACATTTCTCGGTGTGGCACATAGAAGTGGCTTGACAAATGATGCTGCCTGCCTCATCAGAGTCACTTCTGGCCCCTCCTGCTACTGTCGGCTCCAGACACCATAGAGCTTGAAGCTCGTGGAGAGCGCCACACTTCCGGTCTTTGATATCTTCGGATATGTTGCTTGTCTAGAACAGCGTTTTTCAACCGCTGTTCCGCGGCACACTAGTGTGCCACGAGATGTTGCCTGGTGTGCCGTAGGTGCAGACAAGACAAGAATTTTATAATTTTTCACTATTTTGTTTACTTAATATTTCATAATAAAGTAATTATAAAATACTTTCTTTGTGTTTATTTGATTCCTATTCAAGAGAATTACTTTATATATAGTCAATATAGGCACAGAGTTAAATTTTTTAACATTTTCTAATGGTGGTGTGCCTCGTGATTTTTTTCATGAAACAAGTGTGCCTTTGCCCAAAAAAGGTTGAAAAACACTGGTCTAAAACACCTTCCCTTCTTCCTCCAAGCCAATTAGCACTGCATCAGTTTCCCTTGGCAAGCGTTGCACGTCCTCGCTGTTCGACTGAGCTAGTGGCCTTCGTGGCACCTCCCCAGCAGCACAGGGGCCCTTCCAGCACGCTCTTAGGCGTTTTCATTGCAATTGTTGGTTTACTTCCCTATCTCCCTCACTGGAGCGTGAACTCCTTAACAGTCTTTCATTTCCGTAGCCACTTATCAGGGTGCTAACAACCTTTGATAATAATAAGAAGAATATGGAAAGCAATCAAGTAAGTGGCACCTCTTATTAAAACCCGAGGTAAGTGCTTTTCATAATTCAGTAACTACTAAGCGTCAGCTCATCTTTTCGTGTTCCGTGAAGCTGCTTTTGACTAAAAATAATATTGTCCAGCTTGTTCACTTGTCTTATTCACAAGGCTTGGCTACAAGTGACTTTGGGAATGTTTCCAAAGGAAGAAAGTTTTCAAAAGAACATGACTCAGGCTCTAAAAGTAATCCGGAGAGAATGTTTAAAACATTTTGAGTAGGAATGATATTGTCTGGTTATTTTAATAGGCATAACCCTCATTTAAACACCTGTGCGAATCACTAGGTTTGGTGAGGCCCCCTTCCTCTGTGTTCCCATGGCAACGAACACAAACATCCAGCCTAGCACATATGATGTCACATGGATGTGACATATGTAAGTACCTCTTTTCATTATCAGTGGTTTTCAATTGTAGGGGTGTTTGGGGAAGTCTCTGGTTGTCACATGTTGAGCAGGGAGGTGCCCCTGACATTTAGTGGTTAGGAGGCAGAGAGGCTCTATATCCTACCATGTGCAGATTAAGTCCTAAACAACAAAGAATTATCCTGCCCCAATGCCCATAATGACCTCATTAAGAGGCTGACTTTATGTATCTTTAATTTCTAATGGGCTGGGAGAATGCCAGCACTAAAAGTCATTCTAACTGAAATGGCAAAGGAATGGGGGCAGGAATTCCTAGTCATAGTTTGAAGGTTACGTGGGCTTAAATAATCAGTCTGTTTCTTTGTAAGTCACCTTTCATAGCTATGACCATATTTCTTTCTTATATAATTGATCAAAGATGAACTAAAAGAGAATGAAGTCATTTCACCCAGATACTTCTTTTTTCTTTTCTTGATTGGTCCAGGTAAAGGTAATTCTAATAAAAATGGCAACAACAAATAAGTTTACCTTCAGTACTTTCTTCCACCCATCCACCCATCTCTGAGTCTCCTTCATAATTTGTTATCTACCTCCAGGAACCTCTTTAATTTGGGGACCCCCTTGGGAAACAGACATTCTGGCCTGGAGTATGTATACTTCTTTTAGGGTCCAAGTTCCTAATTTTTCAAACTGATAATCCAGGTGGCTCCGTAATGTGTTTTCTACATTATGTCTAAATTCCCTTCCAGTTTTGACGTTGTAGAGGTAAAAAATCATTAAAAGTCTACAACATTTTCACAAGTACTTCCTAAATGTACTCATGACTCCAAGTTATTAATGAGCATTTACAGTTTGTGCCAATGTCATAAGTTGAAGGGTAAGAGAGAGTTTTGAGAAGGGGCACTAGACTATTTCAATCAAGTGGGAGATATTTTTTGAGCTGCTGGATTTTGGATTTCTCTAATCATGATTTTTAGAAAACTAGCTCCCCACCATTCCCTAGGTCCATTTCTAGTTTTTAAACAACATTGTGACCCAAGCTGGTTTGGCTCAGTGGATAGAGTGTTGGCCTGCATACCGGAGGGGCCCAGTTTTTGATTCAAAATGCCTGGATTTCGGGCTCGATCCTCAGTAGGGAGCCTGCAGGAGGCAGTCGATCAATGATTCTCTCTCATCATTGATGTTTCCATCTCTCCCTCTCCCTTCCTCTCTGAAATCAATAAAGATTAGTTTAAAACAATAGCTGCAGCAACAACAATAACAACAAAGAACATTGTATATTGTCTGCATCTATTAGAACGTCAACTTTATAAGAATAAGAACCTCATCAGCTTTATTTGTACTGCATCCTCAGTGCATAGAACTGTATCTGCTCTACATAGGCACTCATTAAATATGTGTTGAATAAATGAATAATAAGTAACTTACTATAAGTAGATATGTAATCATTTACCAATAAAAGAATACAGTGGTGTATTCTTCAACAAAAAGAAACTTCATGTCAATGGGGTGATTATATGACATATTGTAAACTCTGGACTAGATTGCAAAGTCATGGAAGGGCATCAGCACTAATAAAAGATAGAAATGCTAATTGACCATATCTTCACTATGCCCACAGCCAATCAGAGTGAGTGTGCAAATTAACCCAACAAGATGGAGGTTAATTTACATATGCAGGCGGGAGTGGTGTGAAACCTGCTATTGGGGGAAGCAGGGTGAAGGAGGGAGCTACTGGAGTGATGCTCCAGACAGAAGCGAGGACTTGCTGGCTCTGGGCAGCTGGGAGTGAAGCCAGGGGCCTATTTTTGCATGAATATCGTGCAATGGATCTCTAGTTAAATATAAAAACATATTACTGAATTATTAGGAGCACTTAAGCATGGTGAAAAAGTCAAGAGAAACTCATTTATCCCTATGTCTGATCTAGGTGGAGAATATCTGATAGGCTCTCAGGAAAAATAAGATAAATTCTGAAAAGTTCAAAGTCCATTAGATTAAGCAATAATCCTAGACACACTTAAAATCTGATTTTACTGAATCCTAATCTGCCATTAAGGCCCAATGAAGGTACCTTATAGGAGTAATGACATACTAATGACTTACAAAGAACTTAAAACAAACTCATTTACATCATTTGTGTTTAATGGGAACCAGTAATTATCTCCATTTTACAAAGGACAAGTCAATCAGGGAAAATCATGTTAAATCAATACCACATTCTAAATGAAATTTCCATTCACCACATTAGTGAGGGAATATAAATAAAATTGAAAAATCAACTCAAACATAGATAGTATAATTTTAAGACTTTAAATATTTCCTGGTTTCAAAATGTCAATAACAAGTATGGGAAAGACTGATGTGAAAACAACTTGCACTCTTTATTGCAAAGTCCCACAGAAGGTTGCAAAAGAAATTCTGTCTTCTAGATCCTTACTTCAAAATCACTATCATGGGAAATGTTTCAATTTGTGATTGCATTCAGCAGAAAATAACAAAACAAAAAAAGAAACATTTTTTTGGTCATATACCAATAAATCTGAAGGTCAAATAAAGAGCTTCACAGATAAGAAAAAGCTAAAGTTCATCACCGCCAAACCAGTATTATATAAAATGCTGAAAGGTATTCTTTAAGAAGAGGAAGAAGAAGAAAAAGGTAAAAATAAAAATTATAAACAACAAATACTTATGTATCAACAAATGAATCTAAAAATCAAGTGAATAAAATATAAACTGGTGAATATAATAGAATCAGGGGCATAGAAAAGGAGTGGACTGACAGTTGTCCTCATGTTGTCATTTGTGCTCACAAGATGGCTGCTCTACCTCCAGCACTGCAAGCAGAAAGGAAGTGACAAAGGGCAAAAGGCATGTGCCAGCAAAAACTTGGTAAGAGATTTATCAGAAGCCTTCATTCATCAACTTTTCTCTCAGGTCTCGCTGACCAGAACTTGTCCTAAATGGCTACTCCAAGCTGCAGGATGAGCTATGAGCTATGAAAAGTACTCTATTGCCTTTGCACTTTACCACACTTTTAGTTTCTGTAGGATATATGTATAGTAGATTGGCTATTCTATGTTGATGCAGTATTAAATACCCATTAGGCCCTGGCTGGTGTGGCTGTTTGTTGGGTGTTGTCCAGTGCACCAAAAGGCTGCTGGTTTAATTCCTGGTCAGGGCATATGCCAGGGTTGTGGCCTTGATTTCCATGGTGGGGGTGGGTGAGGATGGGGGTAGGGTGGGGGTGGGGATCATGCAGGAGGCAGCCAACTGATGTTCCTCTCTTACATCAATGCTTCTTTTTCTCTGTCCCTCTCCCTTTCTTGCTCTCTAAAAATCAATAAAAATATATATTTTTTAAAAACTGCTTAAATATCCAACTGGAAGGAGCTGGGCATAAAAGGGGTGAGCCTCAGAGGCAGGATTTATCCTGTTGCTAAAGAAGCTTAAACTTCATGTCCTAGTTAAGTTTGGTCAGTGGATAGAGTGTTGGCATGCAGACTGAAGGGTCCCGGGTTCAATTTCAGACAAGGGCATGTACCTCCGTTGCAGGCTCAATCCCCAGTAGAGGGCATACAGGAGTCAGCCAATCAATGATTCCCTTACATCATTGATGTTTCTCTTTCTCTCCCTTTCTCTCTCTGAAATCAATAAAAATACATTAAAAAAGAAGCTTAAACTTTAGCTTCCCTCACTCATATGGACTCCTTTGAGGACCTGGGAGAGGTTCTGGAAATATGCTCACAAAATCATATGCTTTTGTAAAACTTGAACAATTAAGATATTTTAATTTTTAAATATATTTTTATTGATTTCAGAAAGGAAAGAGAGAGAGAAAATCATTAATTGGCCACCTCTTGATGCCCTCCACTGGGGATTGAGCCCCAAACTGGGGCATGTGCCTCTCCTGGAAATCGAACTGTGACCTCCAAGTTCATAGGTCGAGGTTCAACCAGTGACCCATGCCAGCCAGGCTCAATTAAGATATTTTTAATTACAATTAATAATATCACTGTTCTTTTCAACTTTGACTTTCCCAACCTCATGACAGAAGGTGAATGCTGTTGATGTGGCCATGGGTTTTGAGAGATCAAGCTAAGTGGAAGCTATGCTTTGAGGATGTATTTAGTTTGGATTTTATGGGGTATATTATGGAAATTCGCAGTGGAATTATTGTCAGCCACCGAAATATTCCTGCTGTCCACTGTCATAACTCATCTGGCACCATGATGTGAAAAAGGTACAGGGTTAAACATAAATCTCATTCATCCATAAGCTACGATAATAACATGTTGGTAATCAACTAACTGTTTAATGTGTGTTTTCAGCTCAGAGTAGTTTCTTTATGTTAGTCACTGACAAGAAAACTTGAAATACTCTGTAATTTCATATATGAAATAAACTAGGTAAAAACTTCCCAAAATTTCATAGTAATTCTAAAGTTTTACATGACATTTCCATTAAGATGCTAAAAAAGACCTTTTCTCAATTGTCTATTAAAAGATTACTAAAGGATATGTTATTTTAAAATTTGAAACCTTCATATGAAGAGGCAAACAACAAGCACACAGCAAAAAAAATATTTTTAAAATATAAAGGTATGTCAGGCAGTTAATCAAACTTATTCTGGCCCTAACCGGTTTGGCTCAGTGAATAGAGCATCGGCCTGCAGACTCAAGGGTCCAGGTTCGATTCCAGTCAAGGGCATGTACCTTGGTTTCGGGCATATCCCCAGTGGAGGATGTGCTGAAGGCAGCTGATTGATGTTTCTCTCTCATCAATGTTTTTAACTCTCTGTCCCTCTTCCTTCCTCTCTGTAAAAAAATCAATTAAAAAATATATATATATATAACCTTATGCTGTTTTTCTGTTTTTGTTTTTTTTTTTAATTTGTGGTATATGTCCACTTTTAAAATCTAATTACCTTATGATTTCTTTTTTTATTTTATATTGTCACTTTTGTTCCTATTAATAAGTTCCCCCTACCTCCAAATTGAGTGACTTTCAAGTCCCAAACAACCAGGACCTGTCCTTAGGCTTTGGAACCCAATGAATTCCCCAATAAGAAGCAATCTCTAAGGCCTTATAGATTTATCTCTACATCTACTCGAGAAGAAAGTATAAGGAGAGTTCAACCTGCATGGCTCAGTGGTTGAGCATCAACCTATGACCAGGAGGTCACAGTTAGATTCTCAGTCAGGGCATATGCCCAGGTTGCAGGTTCAATCCCCAGTGTGGGGCATGCAGGAGGCAGCCGATTCATGATTCTCATCATTGATGTTTCTCTCTCTCTTCCTCTCTGGAATCAATAAGAATATATATATATGTGACCCAGTGCACAGATTCATGCACATTGAAAGAAAATTAATTAGAAGAAATATTTTAATATTGCTATTCACCCTTTCTCTATAACAGAAGTGTCCACCAAATTCACAATTGACAATGACAGATTGAAACACACGCATGCAGTTGGCGCCAGTGAGAGCTTTATATGTATTGCACATGTGCAAGTCAACTTAGCCTTTTATATATGTAGAATAAATTACTTAATTAGACCTGCTTTCTGATTTAAACTTTTTCCAGTCCAGTGAAGCACCCCAACTTCTCTTTCAGGTAATTGTCAGCAACACAGAAGTAAATATCAACATGAAGCAGATTATTATTGTAGATCACACAGGGAGAACAAAGGGCAAAATATTTAATTGCAACAGTGTTTGACTGTATTCTGCACAGTGAGAAAACCTAAAGTCATTTTCAAGTACCATTATTTCTTAATTCTTTTCAGTCGGGTCAAGTTTCTAAACTTTCTAAATCTCTTTTGCTCCTGCTTTGAGTGTCTTCCCCCTAGTGGTCAGTGTGCATCATGGCTACCAGTCTGATGGTCAGACAGACACTTAGGCTTTTTATATATACACATATTTAAAAGTGTACAGAGAATGCTGCTCTCTTTTAAGTCAGAATTGGAGTTAGTTGGCCAGAGATGCCCATTTGAAATGTCCTTTCCCAGTGACCCTCACCCTGAGTTCATTTAGCCTTCTTAGATGAAGCTAATAGCCATCCCACACCAGCCAGGAGAGGGCCACAGGAAGGAGAAAAACAAACTGAGCTTCAAATTCTCTTAGAAAATTTCCACTGAAAATGAAACTGCTTGTTTCCACTGTATACTCAACAACTCCATTTTGTCATCGACCCATATTAGCAGTCTTTCTACCTGAACACAGCAAGAGGTTTATGCAGCATGGCCAACACACTTCCCTAAGGGTGTACTGTGAGACATCAGCTCCCAAACCTCTGCTCCTTGGGTATAATCAATTGGGGGAAGGCTGCCCACTGGAATCTCCTCCGCAGACTCCCAATGCACTCCAGCATCTTCAAAGCTCTGAGAAGTGCAGCAGTGTGTGGATTTTGATTATAAATCTCTCAGTATAATTTGACCATAGGATTCTTTATACCGCAGAATACATCTTGAGGATATTTGCTCTAATCAGATGTACAAACATGTATTATTATTATTATCTTCATGATACAAGTGCATGCCTTCAAAGGGCTTTGGGATTTTAAAGAGCTCTTGGGAACAAAAGAAACAAATCTGTAACACTGGAATTTAAGGTGATGGCCAAAAGGTTAAAGATAGTTTAAGACAATGTTAGGGAAACCATCTGTACATGCTTCACATTCCAACATCTTGATGGCTATTATTCTAGTCATTCATAAAGTGGGTCTTGAGCCTCTTTATTAAAGAGAGGATATTTGTTACTTGATTATGTTTCCATGCTATTATTCTCAAATTTGGGATCAGTTGTCTAATAGATCAACAATACGTTAGCATATGCACTTCGTAGTTTTTAGTTACAGAATCTGTGAAATGACTAAGGCGTAAAGCCTGCTAATTCTCCATGGTTCATAATAAATCCGGTTTAGACTGCTATAAGAGATCTTGTTTAAGTTTGCTCTCTAAAACATCCTGCTCAGGTATAAACTTGTATAGTATCGGTAACCATACATTTGGTCGAAAGAAGATCTGTGAGCTCAACCTTATGCTAAAATAAATCAAGTGCATGAGGCCAGAAGTCATGCTTAGACATGTCAATACTGGACGTGAGTGAAAAGCCTACTTTAGGAGGAGCGGGATCGCTCCCACTCGGACTATATAAACCTTACCAAAACCCTTTTGTCTTAAATGACACAAAATGCATCCGTGGAGACTTTCAATTTTGGGTTTTTTTTTTGTTTTTTTTTTTTTTTTTTTTTTTTTTTTTTTCTTGAATCATGCAGTTGCCCTGGTCTTGGCATATCTGGATCTTTTTTCCCTCTTGTGCTAAAAGCAAATGGCTTATATGCCAGTGTGTGGAGGGCATGTTGGGGGTCTCGATGGATGAAATGTATTTCTTTAGTCTCTCTTCACGTTAACCTGCAAACACAGTGCTCAGGAGTGTTGGACAGTCAGGCTCTGCCATCAGGGACGTCACCGCTGGTTGTGCCGGCTGGCCTGTGCCACCCTCAGTGGGCCCTGGGCTCCCACCTTCCGTGCCCGCAGATGTAAGTTGTCTGGGGAAGAAGGATGTGTGAAGACTTCTGAAGAAATCCTGTGATTTGTTTTTTTCCACACATGGAGCCAAGTTGATAATTTATTATGTAACTTTAAGTTCCACATCGTTAATCATAGAATAAAGTAAAAATTTTGATTGAGAAAAAAAGTACAGTGAAATAAAATTTGAATAAGATTAGAAGCAAAAAGCCATTGTATTTATTTCCCATTAAAAGAACAAAATATATTGTTTTAAGTATTAGAAAATAAAAAAAGGGGATTGAACTAAAGATTCTTGGCAACCATTACACGAATCACTATCCTGCTCATTCTCAGCTTCTTTTCTAACACACCCCTTCCCTCATCCATTCTAAATGCAGAATGCTTGCGTCTGGCAAGTTTGCGTCAGCAGCAAAATTTCTCTGAGATGCATTTTCATGTATTTGCTGCCAGTAAAGACTGCACTAGTCAAATTTTTCTAGCTCTCAACATTAAAGACAGGACACATTCTTAGCAACCCCAAACACCCTTATCCCTACAAGATGTCAGACACCAAGAAGAAAACAGTACCTGGGGAGGATTCATAGCTAAATTCATTCCATTTTCCACGGGGCAATAATTAAATATATCCTCATCTTATGTATATTATCCCTAGATGATCCACACCGTTACTTTTGAAGATTCTATCTTCTTAGATCTCTTTCTCTCTCTTTCTCTCTCTCTCTCTCTCTCTCTCTCTCTCTCTCTCTCTCTCTCTCTCTCTCTCTCTCTGTCTCTCTCTCTTTTTGGTTGGATAAACGCCTAAAATTGATGACTATTGTATGATTTTCTGCTGAGATCCCAGCAAGTGCAAAGGCAGCAAAGCTGTTTTAAGAGAGAGGTGGTGGGACTGTTTCATTTAATTCACCTGTAATATGGATAACAGTCTCCTGCTCTTTGTTTTCTTTTTTTCTCCTGCTTTTTAGAAAACAACAAATCCACAGGTTTTTTTTTAAATACTCAAAATATCAATACACATATGCCATAGATAAATAGATATAATCATATATCATATATGGCAGCCAAGTAACTGTCATTTTAAATGTGTGTGTGTGTGGGGAGGGGCAGGGAGGAGGGAGGTAACAGTGTGCGTATCTCCCCTCAGCTGCATTGACAAGTTGTAGAGAAATGGGGAGAGGGGATGGATTTCCCCTCTGTAGGGTGAGCTAGGGCATCCCTTTAAAAAGACTAAGCAAGCGTGCAGTTAAAATGCAAAAACAGGTATGCAGTGAAGGAAAGAGACTGGAGGCCATTATCAGCCTGGCTGTGAGAGAGACTTCACAATGAGTCGGAAGAGAAAGTTCAAAACTGGGCCTGGGTGGGGGACTCTGCCTAATCAAACATAAGCATGATTAGGGCTCTAAAAACCGACTTGTGAGTTTATTTAATGTTTTGCTTTGTTAAAACTTACTTTCATACTTTCTTCCAAAGTAGTGGGCATATACCCGGCCAGCATGGCTCAGTTGAGGAGGTCACAGTTTGATTCCCCATCAGGTCACATGCTTGGGTTGCAGACTCAATCCCGTGTGGGGCATGCAGGAGGGAGCTGATCAATGATTCTCTCTCATCATTGATGTTTCTATCTCTTTCTCCCTCTCCTTCCTCTCTAAAATCAATAAAAATATATTAAAAAACAACAACAACAAAAAACAAAGTAGTGGGCATGCATTGACTAAAATCTACATCACAAGTAAATACCCTGTTTCCCCGAAAACAAGACAGTGTCTTATATTAATTTTTTCTCCCCAAGTTGTGTTAGGTATTATTTTCAGGGGATATCTTTTCTTTCCATGTGCTAGGTCTTATTTTCAGAGGATGTCTTATTTTTGGGGAAACACGGTAATAATTTGGGCCTTTAGTTGGATTAGAAAAAGTAAATGTTCCTTTTCAGCTGCCTCCTGCACAGTGAAGGACCAGTGAAGAAACAGCAGACTCAGAGCAGTAAATGTTGACATCTAAATTCTTACAAAGTGATAACATTGTTGTAATAGTGTTATAAGGCATTTGGTTTTATGGTAGAAAAAATTAAGGAAGATATATGATAAATTTCTAGGTTAAAAAAATACATATATATAAGTGATTTCAGAGAGGAAGGAAGAGGGATAGAGACATAGAAACATCAATGATGAGAGAGAATCATCAATCTGCTGCCTCTTGCACACACACACACACACACACACACACACACACCCCAGAGATCAAGCCCGCAACCGGGCATTGTCCTGCCTGGAACTGAACCGTGACCTCCTGTTTCATATTCAATGCTCAACCACTGAGTCACACTGGCCGGGCACTGGGTTTTTAAGTAAGTACTCATATCTGAATCTTCTTATAGTTAACTGGTCACCTCTGAATATGAGAAGATATCTTATTTTAAAATGGTAGAAGGAGAAAAAAATATTTGTGGAAAGGAAACTGGTTAAATAACATTTTCCTTTAAATAACACTTTTTAACTTCATGGTAATAGAACAGAACAACAGGCACAAATATAAGACATTGGACAGAATTTAATGTGGTGTTAATTAATCTACTACCTGCATCAGATCACTGGGAGGACTTACTCAAATGCACATCCTGGGCCCCACCCTAAACTGTTTAAATTGTGGTCACTGAAAACTCCAGAATCTGCATTTTAACAAATTCCCTCACATGACTCTCAAGAACACTAAGATCTGAGAAGTACTGTACCAAGGTTCCTTGTGGATAGAATAGATAAGGTGTGGTCATTTTTGTATCCTCAGTACCTAGCATGCTGCCTAGCCCAGAGCAGATGTTTAATAAATGCTTGAGTAAACAATGTGAATAGGGGAGATGGTCTTTTTCCTCTGAACCATAGCTTAAGTCCAAGCATTTACTTAAGAAAACTATTCATGCCGAGACTGGTTTGGCTCGGACTGCGGACTGAAAGGTCCCGGGTTGATTCCGGTCAAGGGCATGTACCTTGGTTGCGGGCACATGCCCAGTGGGGGGTGTGCAGGAGGCAGCTGATTGATGATTCTCTCTCATCGATGTTTCTGACTCTCTATCCCTCTCTCTTCCTCTCTGTAAAAAATCAATAAAATATAAAAAACAAACAAACTATTCATGCCATGGCTAGGTAGCTAGCTCAGTTGGTTAGAGCATTGTCCTGATACGCCAAGACTGCAGGTTCAGGGTATGTACAAAAAGCAACCAATGAATGCATAATTTAGTGAAACAACAAATTGATGCTTCTCTCTCCCTCTCTTTCTCTCTCTCTGTCAAATCAATCGATACATTTTTTAAAGTATGATTATGTTCTATAGTTACCAGGGAAAACAAGTACAGAGAAAAAAGTAAAAGATGAAAGATGTGGATAGGTAACTGGAAAACCTCATAACTGTATTTGATGGGCATATTCAATGTGTGATATAAATGCATAAGTTCAATTAATGTGCTTTAAATGTGTCAGCCAAATTAATGAAAGCGTGACACTTTTCTGCTCAGAGGTACCATTTAAGAAATAGCAATGGATCAACATAGCCCCAATATCTCAATTGGAAAAATTGTGTAAAATATTTGCATCTTATGGATGAGTAGAATAATTTTCAATATAAAAATAGCCCTTTTAAAACTATAATAAAAATTCTGTAATGAACATGCCAAAGTGGAGGACTGGAGTGGGTTTCAATAGCATGCATAAAAGGGCTATTATAACTATTCAAATAGCAGGTTGTGAGAGCAGCTGAGCTGGGTAGAGCTGGTGGTTGGGTTGGCAGTGATGAGAATGGGAAGTTAGACCAGTATCCAAAGATGCATTAGAAAATAGGTCTGATTGACTAAAGGATGAGGCTGATTACAAATGGCCTTCAAAACCCTGCAAAATCAGAAAAATCTGTCCCTAATAAATTATCCCCTCAATCTATAAAAGAAAAGGTTTGCTTGTTTCAGTTCTCTACTAACTATAACTTACAGTCTCTCCTATTTACCTACTGATCAACTTTAAAGTAAATTTATAGTATATTTCTGCATTTAGGTGCTTTATTTAACAGACTAAAATGAAAAAGCATGGCTCTGACATAACCAGAACCACCTTTTTTTGGTAACATGTAATATAAATCATTTTTAAAAGTCAAGTCCTATCCATCCAGTAGATTTTTAAAAAATCTTTATTGTCATCCAGTAGATTTTTAATGAAAGGACCATGTACCCAAAATTCACTTTTCAAAATAATGAAATAATTGTTTTTCAAAAGGTCACTTATAATTAAGTTGTTTGCTACTTGAAGAATTTCTCTTAGCAGTAGTGTTATATTAGGGACTTGCATGTATATCTTTTAGATTCATTTCCTAGGCAAGCCCACAAAATCGTGCCAAGATACTCAACCCCATTTATACTGTCTTCCTCACCCCAATTTCATCACAAAAACCTTTACATTCATAGAGTAAGTCTGTGGTTAATTAATTAATTGATTTCATTGCCATCTTTTTTTTTATAGATATACATGCAATATTTCATCATCCATCATTATTGAATATTCTTTAAAATCACTATTAGGGAGCCACATTATGTACACTAACTCTGCCTGGCCTCACTTCAGATCTTTTGAGAGGACAACTAAAACTGGGCCATACATATAACAATTCAGTTAGGAAGTCCCTGCTATTACAACACATCTATATAAAATAGAGAAATATGCTAATTAACCAGGACACCGTAACAGGTCGACCGAACAGGAGGAGGTTGTGCATGCAGTGTCAGGGGTAGGGTGGCAGGGGCCTCTGTACACCTGAACTGGGGGAGGGCCTGGTCAGCAGCTGCTGAGGCTGCTTCAAGGGCTGGAGAGGGAGGCAGGGCCGGACCACTAATTCCAGGGTAGGTGGTGCAGCTGGACCCGCCCCCAGGCAGGTCCAGCCATATAGCTTGACAGCACCAGCAGACCCTGCTTGGCCATCGCCATGGTGTGAAATAGGCAGGCCCCACAGAGAGCAGAGAACCACAGGGAGCAGGCCTAAGCCATCAGTAGGACATCCCCTGAGGGTTCCCAGATTGGAGAGGGTACAAGTCAGGCTGAGGGATGCCCCCCATGCACAAATTTCCTGCACTGAGACTAGTCTATAACAATAAAGCATAATATGCTAATTAGACCAGACATCCTTCCAGACAACTTTCCAGACGAAGCCATGGCTGCAAGGGAAGCCTGGATCCTGGGTGCCAGAGGGAAGCCAGTGCCAGCAGATGGGGGAAGGAAGGCCTATTCTTGCATGAATTTTATGCATCGGGCCTCTAGTCCATTATAATGGTCAAATCCAGAACACTGATTATTGCTGCAAAATCAGAAAAAGACAGGACACTGTCTTTATACACAGCAATAAATGGCAGTTCCTATTGCTCTGCATCTCCATCAGCATTTGGAGTTGTCAGTGTTCTGGATTTGAAATACAAATTGTATAGCCACTTTAGAACACAGTTTGGCAGTTTCTTACAAAACTTAACATACTCATACAATATGATCCTTGGTAGTTGTTCAAAGAGATTCAAAATGTATGCCCATATAAAAATCTGCACACAGATGTTAAACCAGCTTTATTTATAATTTTCTAAACTTGGAAGCAACCAAGATGTCTTTCAGTAGGTGACTGAATAAGTAAACTGTGTTTCTTCCAGAGGATGGAAAATTGTTTAGTGGTAAAAAGAAATGAGCTATCAAGTTATTAAAAACCATGGAGGAGCCTTAAGTGCATGTTCCTATGTGAAAGAAGTCAGCGTGAAAGGCTACATGCTGTAGGATTCCAATTACATGACATTCTGGAAAAGGCAAAACTGTGGAGACTAAAAAGATCAGTGGTTGCCAGCAGCTAGGTGGGAGGGAAGAATGAATAGACAGAGCACAGGATTCTTAGGGCTATGAAACTACTCTGCATGACACTAAAGTGGTGGATACATGCTATTATAAATTTGTCTACACCCAAAGAATGTACAGCATCAAGAGTGAACCCTGGCCCTGACTGGTTTGGCTCAGTAGATAGGGGATTGGTTGCAGACTGAAGAGTCCCAGGTTCGATTCCAGTCAAGAGCATGTACCTTGGTTGTGGGCACATCCTCAGCAGGGGGTGTGCAGGAGGCAGCGGATCGATGTTTCTCTCTCATCGATGTTTCTAGCTCTCTATCCCTCTCCCTTCCTCTCTGTAAAAAATCAACAAAATATATTTAAAAAACAAAAACAAACAAACAAAAAAACCTCCAAGTTTATCAGGGGGGTAGAGGGACAATGGGACACATATGTAATACCTTAATCAATAAAGAAAAAGAAAAAAAAGAGGTGACCTCCCCCCCAAAATAAAAATAAAATAAAAACAAGTTTATTTTTTAAAAGGGGCATGGTAGAGAAAGGCATTCTGATGACTGATGATTTAAGTTTGGATCCCTTAGAAAATACAACTACAGATCAACTAAATGGACAGCCCAGGCTCTCTAACCTGGTTTGAGGCAGCCTTCTCTTTTCTTTTTAAAATTTAAAGGTATAAGAACATGTACTAAACATCGGAATCCATAAAGTGATGTATGCACTTCAGTGTGAGAGGCTGATAGGCCAAGAAAAGGAGTCCTTTGTTTGAAGTGCAGCAGAGTTCATCAGGGAGGGTCACCTGCCAGTTTTCCGTGAAATAAAAACAGGTAGAAAACTCACAGGGGAGAACACCGGGGTGATGTTCTCAGGATGAGAAGGAGCATGGCCTTATTTTAGTGCCAAAGAAAAACAGGCAACTGGAAGGCCAGTGGGAAAGAAGCAATGTTACCAGATGTATAAAACAAGTAAGTAAAACCTCATTAAAAAAAAATTTCAAATGCTGAAGAATAAAGTAAGATATTTTTGGGAGTTGACAGTACCACTTTCACTCCAGAGAATGGAAGAACTAAGAGGCTGGCTTTGGGGTCGGCAGGAGCCTTCTGGATCAGCTGCAGATAGTGAGGTTCTGCTGTTGTTGAGGTTGAAGAAACCCTTAGTGTCATAGGTCCAGAGATTTTTTCAATGAATTGAACTCATGATGTTGCTATTTTGTTTTTTAAACATATTTTTAATGGTTTCAGAGAGGAAGGGAGAGGGAGAGAGACATAGAAACATCAATGATGAGAGAAAATTGTTCATTGGCTGGCTGCCTCCTGCATGATCGAGCGGGCAACCCGGGCATGTGCCCAGACCAGGAATCGAACAGTTACCTCCAGGTTCATAAATCAATGCTCAACCACTGAGCCATGCCGACTGGGCCTGATATTGCTATTTTAAAATAGTAAGTGTATGCTTCTATCATGGCTGTTTGACATTTTAATATTAAAATAATCCTTCATATCATATTAAATTTATATCTAAATTTTAAACCACTAAAAATATTTTAATTAATGAGTTTAGAACCAATGTTTAAATGCTTAAGGAAGACAGATTTTCTCCGTTTTGTGTATTAACAATTAGCTTAGAGCATTAATTACAATGCAGGAGTGAGGAGTGCTCCTCTCCTTTAGAAGCCCATGAGACTTCATGAACCCGCCCAAAAGGGAGAACAGATCAAAAGCCCTAGGAAGGCAAATACTCCTGGAACAACAGAGTCAACTCTGAGAAATTTATTTTAAGGGAATAATGAAAATACGAGCAAAGGTATAATTATGAGGGTATTAGTCTTATAATTAGAGGATATTAGTGTTGCTAAGTGTAGCAAAAGCAGAAATAACAAATGTTCAAAAATGAGGCATTTGGTATTGATAAACATCTAAAAGTTTGCAACTCATCCTACTGGGGAAGCTGTAAAGAATGAGTCACTGTCCACTGCTGGTTGATTACAAAACAGTGCAGGCCCCGTGCAGGTCAGCTTCGCAGTGTCTGTCAAAAGTACAAATGCAAAAAAAAAAAAAGTACAAATGCATTTTGACTCAGCAATCCCAATCTTAGGAGTTATCTTAGCAGCACACTCATACTTGTAGGAAATAACATACATATAAATTTATCCTTTTCCTCTGTTTGTAATAGAAAAAGATGAGAAACAACCTTATATAGAGGACACTGGTTGGTCCACACAATTGTATATTTTGTGGTTGTAGGGGAAAAGAGAATACTCTTATAGTGATAATAGAAAAGCTCCAGAAATATATTAAGTAAAAAAAAGAAAAAAGAAAAAACAAAGTAAGGTACAGAGCAGTGTAAATAATATGTTCCCTTTTGTATAAGAAAGCAGGGGGAAATAAGAATGTATATTTGCATTAGCATGTATTTGTATTAGGAAACACTGAAAGCATACTAATAAAAGGGGCTACTGATGAGGAAAGGGGTAGGATGGCAGCAAGTCTTCTGGGTTAACCTTTATAAACTTGGGATTTTTGAACTGTACAAATACATATCTTATAAAAAAAATTACATTAAAAACAAGTGTATTATTAAATTATGATGTTTCTGCATGACAGTCTACTAGATAGTAAATAAAATTGATGCTGTAGGTATTTAATTACATAGGTAAAAATATTCAAAATATATAACAAATGAGAAAAGCAGATTATAAGAAAGTAATGTATGATACTATAATTTGAGGAATTATATTTACATCTCTAGTGTGGCTTCCTAAATGTAGAATGGCTCAGTGAAGAGTCCATTTTTTATTTTTTGGTATTTATTACAATATTTTATTTATTTATTTAAAAACATTTTTTTAAATTTCTTTATTGATTAAGGTATCACATACTGATATTTGTCCTCAACCCCCCATTCTAATCCCCCATCCCTCCCTACTCATGCCCCATAACCCCCTATTGCCCTTGGCCACTGGCTAGGCTCATATGTATGCATATAAGTCCTTTGGTTGATCTCTCCCCTTTATCCCCACCCTCCCTCTGAGGTCCAACAGTCTGACCCATGGCTCCTTATCTCTGTTCAGTCTATGCTGTTCACCATTTCCCCTAGATGAGTGAGATCATGTCCTACTGGAAATATACTAATAAGAATAGAAAATAAGACAAGCAATAATGGTTATGTTGAAAGGCAAATGAATCAGTTTGTAGTGAGTTTCTAACTGGGCCAACAGCTCTTTTGATACCCAATTTCAATGTTAAACAGTTCCTTAAGTGTATATGTCAGCAAAGATATTTCAGTTCGAAGTGCCCATTTTTAAGTACATTTTTAAGTGCCCATTTTTAAGTATATTTTTTGAGTCCTCATACCCATGCCTCAGAATGTGACTGTATTTGGGGATAGGGTCTTAATTTTAAAATTAATTAACATAATTTTAAAATGAGGTCATTAGAGTAGACCCCAATCCACCATGACTGGTGTCCATATAAAATGAGGAAATTTGAACACAGATTTGTACAAAGGGAAGACCATGTGGAGACACAGAAAGAAGATGGTCAGCTACAAGCCATGGAGAGAGGCCTCAGTAGAAACCAATGCTGCTGACACCTCAATCTTTGACTTCTAGCCTCTAGAATTGTGAGAAAATAAGTTTCTGTTGTTTAAGCTACCTGGTCTGTGGTACTTTGTTATGACAGCTCTAGGAAACCAATACCTATACACCTACATTCTGAAAAATTTTAGTAGCTTGTACCCACCAGTGATGTAAGAGAATGCTTGTTTCATACCTACTTCTAGCTGATTAGGTAAGTCAAAATATGGTACCATACCCTAATCTGCATTTATTTACATTTTCCTTATGTTAAAAAGTTATATTACTGCCTGACTGGTGTGGCTCGGTGGTTGAGTGTCAACCCATGAACCACGAGTTCACTGGTTTGATTCCCAGTCCAGGCACATGCCTGGGTTTTGGGCGTGATCCCCAGTAGTGCAAAAGGCAGCTGATTGATGATGTTTCTCTCTCATCTATCCCTCTATCCCTCTCCCTTCCTCTTGCTCTAAAAATCAATAAAAACATATATATTTTTTTTAAAGTTGCAATGCTGTTCTGAATTTGAGTGTCATTGCACTGCCATGATCCGTGGTTATTCTTAGATTAATAAAGCAAAACTGGAACGTGGTGACTAACGTGTATTTATAGAGCTCCCCTGAAGGAGGAGTAAGGTTATAACGCCGCCCATATCTCCTGGTCAGTAATGCTCCCTGCCTGTGTCACCTTCCTGGCTGGGCTGCTCTCACCATTCCTCCTACTGCCACCTCCCAGGCCTCACTGTCGCTGCCGTTTCCCAGCTTCAACACTTTTCTCCCAGGGACCACACCTAGGCAGATATACGGGTCAGGCAAGTATTTCAATCCCAGAAACAATCAGAAAATCTCCATAACAAGCACATCTAATGAGCTGAGCACCACAGGAAATGAAAACAATTTCTCTGGGGAGAAAAAAAAGCCAAACAAACCAACACGAACGCGCAAACCGACACCCAGTCTCGAAGTTCAGGAATACCTTTGAACTGACGATTTTTGCATTGAATTGCAACATCCTCATATCTGAACCATCTAGTGACTAAACTGCGTTACAAGGGAGAACTTGTTGGCTAATTAAATTAGGGCAAGGTTAATTTATTATGAATGCCATGAAATGTGAAGAGGGAAGCTAGGAACTCAGGGGACATAGTTGCAGAAAAAAGGAAGCTGCATTCCAGTCTGAATACATCTCAGAAGCTGAGGGTGACTTGAACCATCAAGGACAGACAGCTGGGTGTACCAGGGAGAGCAGTGATGAGCAGCCGGCCCAGAAAGCACTTCTAAAAACACCGCTACTTAATCTCATTGGATCTTTGCAGCAGACTCCTCTGGGCACATGAAAACCTTACTATGGTTAATTTCTCTACTTCCTGCCCTTGTTACAGTCTTAGAAACAAACAAAAAAAAAAGTGCTCGACAGTTCAGAGAACTTGAATCCTATACAATTCTCAGTGTTTGCTACACGGGACAAATTGCCGTAGAACCTTCCATGCAGCAAAAATTTAAACAAGTGTCTTATTACTTACCTGGCTCACTTTCTATAACAGATTTTGGTTGTAGGAAGCTTTTTTTCATTTTTACCACAAGCTATTTCAAACCGTTTGAAGTCATGGTAAATTTACTTCCTCTTCCTTTTCTTGCTTAAACTCATCTAAGATGTCACCGAGTGGTTACCCCCTGTTTGAATATACCAGGGATGTAACATACGAAGGTACTTCACTGATGCACACACGAAGTTAATTTTGCAATGCTGTTTTCCACTGAGCCCTCTCAGTCCAGTCTTCGACATCATAAATACATATATCCCGGGATGTCAGAATGAAGTGGATGCTCCTTCTACCTGTTCTCCCGGTTTTAAACCTGTCTAACGAGTGTTGCCAGTTTGGGATGAAGGAAATTGATTGGCATCTGCGTAAGTGCAGCCTGGCCACTTCAGCAGTCAGGCCTTATCACGGAGAAACATTCCTGGTTCCATTCCTCCTTCTGCACTTTTTTGCCACTTGAACCTAACATTCCTGAATTTCTTGAGATCTCTTGGGTTGATACTTCTTTATCTTGTAGTAAGTCCCAGGCAGTTTGATTTCATCATATCTTTATTTCCTGGTTAATATATTCCCCCAAGCAACTAGGAGACATCCTATTAGACTTCCTTTATCGAAGTCAGCGTGGCCTAAGGGAGAAGGACTCTGAACGAGGAGATGGAAGATTTAAATTCCTGCACCAGCTCCTTTCATAACTGGTTATGTGACCTTGGAAAAGCAATTTAGGTCCCCTGTACCTCTAGCATGTAGTTTCCAAACCGTAATAAATATTATAAATCCATTCCGTTCTCATCATTTTTATCACGAGAAAGCATTTATCAAAGGCCTACGCGGTGATGGCACATGGCAGGGTGAGGCAGGCAATCAGGGCCCCTGCTAGCCGGTCAGGGGTCTAAAGCAGAGCATTTGAGCCTCTTATGAGGCTTTTTTCCCCCCTGTGAACCTCATATGAGCGTTTGTTCGCAAAGTTTTACTACTCTGTGGGGAAATAAGAAAGCACACAGTAAAAATCAGCTCTTTTATCTTTAAGATTTTATTCTGGAGTAAAAGTCATTTCTTTTATGAAATTATGGCCATAGTAGATGCCACTTTCTAAACTTTTTTTAAAAATTGCTTTTTAAAAAATGTTAACCTTTTCAGGTTTTGCTAATAGGTGAATTCCACGTCTGAGCTCTGCAAGACTACAGGGCTCTGCTCTGGGCCATATCTCTCTAGAGAAGGAGCCTGGATCCCCCCGGTAGCAGCCACACCCTCTCCCAGACAGCGGTGTAGAGTTTTAGAACATGCTGAGCTGATGGTCTCTGGGCAAACTGGGACCTGCACCACTGCCTTTTAGGGTCCACGTCAGGTGGGCAAGTCCTATAAATGCTCCTATCTCATGTTCCTCACCAGTAAAATCGTGTTAAGAGAGATCACGTGTCCACCTTGTATCCTAAAAGGTGACAAAGACTTTCTCCTTGACCTAACTCTAGCCAGGGGTGGGGAATATCTGGCCCTGGAGCTGTATAAGGCCATATGGGCTAGGAAATCATTTGGTCTGGCCCTGACAAGGCAAGGGGTGAGTTAATTAAATATTTGACCTCCCAAAAAATAAATATTTGACCATATAACAGGCTAATTTTATTAATTTGTTTGTTTATTTATTTTAACGTGCTAATTTTTAAGTTAAAAATTTTGTATGGCCCACAAATCCTATATAATAAAAGCATAGCATGCAAATGGTCCCCTCAACCGGGAGTTCAACCAGGGGGCAAGGTCGGCTAGGGGAAGAGAAGGAGTAGCCAGCTGGCAGCCGAAAGCAGGTATCTGCTAGGGACCCTACGAGTGTGTGAATCTTGTGCACTGGGCCTCTAGTGATGTTATAAATACCCTAATGACCCTTCAACAGAAAAAGGTCCTCCACCCCTGCTAAACCCTCAAGGCCTTCACCTTCGACTCTGTCCTTAAGCCATTAGTTCAAGTTTTAGCAAGAATCCTGCTGGGTCACTTTGGCAGAAAATCCTTGATATCTGATCAAATTCCTCATTCCCCACCCTCAATATCTTATTACCCTAGCTTGAGTAGGTCTAGCAAGAATCTCTTTAGCCTTGATGTTTTATCTTAGTAACTTGCTATCCACTCATCCCCACCCTGTTCTTTGGCTATAAACCTCCACTTGTCTTTGCTGTACTCAGAGTTGTGCTGGACTTCTCTCCCCTATTGAAAACCCCATTTTAGTTGTCATTCTTGGGAAGCATCCAAGAATGACATGTGCACAAGCTCACAGCTCTCTGCACTCCGTGATGAGCACTAGTTGTATACCACTTCACCCCTTCCACTCTCCCTTGATAAAGCACACCCGAATGCCAGTTAAGCTATATTACTGAGATTTAAACAGTGGTTCTCAAACTGGATTGGGCATCAGAATAGCTGCTAGTGCTTATTAATCACAGGTCACCAGGCCCCACCTTGATTCAGTAGGTCTTGGGTAGGCCTTGAAAATGTACATTTCTGTTAAGTTCTCAAACGATGTTGCTGCTGGGAGCAGTGGTCCCGGAACCATACTTTGACAACCATTGTAGGATAAGAATTTTGAATTCACTAGAATTTAATAATCCACCAATCAACCAGTCAATCATTCACAAACTGCATTTTCATTATTTGTAATAAATTACTTTCTACACTTTGGTTTAACTACTGAATTAGCAATCCCTCGAGGGCCTTTCAGCTAAAAAATTCCATGATATTTGAGTGAGGCAAGACAATGGGTCTTGATTCAACAATTGAAGCCTGACTCCCTCTGCAATCAATATCCTTTTTCAATTCTTGTCAGCAGCCCCTCCACCCCACTTACCTAATGACTCTAACACTCAGTATCATAGGAACCAAGGATGGCAACCGTGTTCATTTCATGCATGAATACAGAATGCAGTGCTCCTCTCAGTCTTGACAGAAGGGATGAGATTCTCCTCTTTTCCTTGGAGAGCTCTCTAAGGAAATCAAATCTACATTCCGGCTCTTCTGGGGTTGGAGGGAGGTGATTTCAGGCCCAGCAAATGCTGAAATTTGCTTTTGGTATTGTCCAAGACAGGCACCATGGTGGTGCACTGGCTTTTCTCTGATGGAGCAGAGAGGCCATTTTAAGTTGAAATCCAAAAAGAACCAAAAACATTTAAATTATATACATAGGCTTTCCTAGTAGTGATGTATTTTCTTTTTTTTTTTTTTATAATATATATTTTTATTGATTTTAGAGAGGAAGGGAGAGGGAGAGAGAGAAACATCAACGAGGACAAAGAATCATTGATTGGCTGCCTCCTACACACCTCCTACTGGGGATCGAGCCACAGTGCAACCCTGGCACATGCCTTGACCAGGAAGTGAACTGCAACCTCTTGGTTCATAGGTTGACACTCAACCACTGAGCCACTGTGGCTGGGCAGTAGTGATGTATTTTTTGCGAAAACATTTCAATCAATTGTCCTTCACAGGCTGACATTCCAAAAGAAAGAAGAAATATTCCTTGGGGTTTTGGAAGTCTGTTGGCTTTCTGGTCTACCAGATGCCAGGAGAGGCCACTTCAGCAAAGGAGTGGGCAGTGCATTGGGCAGCAGCCATCACTCAGGCCCAGTTTGGTTTAGAAGGAGGCTCCTACTGGTGCACCAACACAGTGGGACACTTAGTCCATCAGGCTTTTTTCCAACATACATATCACTACACCTTTCTCAGGGGGATCTGTAAACAAAAGCCTAAGTGGCCTTTAAGGCGGAATGACCAGAACAACAGGTCACTTGAAACACAGGAGCTGCCCCCTGGTGGTCAGTGCGCTCCCACAGGGGGAGGGCCACTCATCCAGAAGCCGGGCTCCCAGCTGGTGAGCACAGCAGCAGTGGTGGGAGCCTCTCATGCTTCCGCGGCAGCGCCAAAGTGCAGTGAGCCACGCCGTAAGGAGGAGCAAACAGGCGGGTGGTAAGGAGTAAGGAGTCCCGAACTGTGAGAGGGATGTCTGACCGCAGGCTTAGGCCCACTCCTCCTGGACTGCAAGAGAGTGCAGGCTGGGCTGAGGGACTCCTCATCCCCCATTGTATGAATTTTGTGCATTGGGCCTCTCAAATAATTAATAAGAATCATCCTCTCATGGCTACTCATTTTTTAATGAAAAGAGCTGTTAACATATCAAATTCTCTATGTGCCAGTTATTATTATAAGGACTATCCTGGTATTAATTAATATAATCCTTGTAATAGTCCCATAATTACTATTATGAATTTCATTTTATAGACAGAGAGACTGAGGCACAAAGAATTAATTTGCCCATGGTCGCACCTCTTAATTGCTAAGAGGTAAAGAAAGATAGGATTCAGATCAACATTGGCTTCAGAGTGCATTCTTTGCTATCTCTTTTTTTTTTTAATGGAGAACAATCTTCTTGATCAGTGGTTCTCAACCTTTCTAATGCTGTGACCCTTTAATACAGTTCCTCATGTTGTGGTGACCCTCACCCATAAAATCATTTTCGTTGCCACTTAATAACTGTAATTTTGCTACTGTTAATGCATCGTAATGTAAATATCTATGTTTTCCGATGGTCGTGACCCACAGGTTGAGAACCACTAGAAGAGTCGCCTTTTGGGCATCATCCTGTGGTCGGCAGTTAGACGGACATGAGCACAGCAAAGATGGGCCAGGTACAGAAGGTCACCAGGTGGAAAGCTCCAGGTGCCTAGCAAAGGACAATTGTAGGAAGAACCTCACCCTCACATGACCTTTCCTCCCCTAGCATATCGCTGGTCATGTGGTTTGGAACCCCTGACCTTTCCTCCCCAGAGATAACATTTAGCTCCAGGCCCAGAAAAGCAACAAACCAGACCCGTGATCCCACGGCTAACCTCAGATAGTGACCTTCTGCCCTGGCACCCACTAATCCATCACTGGAGACCTAGACCCTGAAAGGACACATCTGCAAAGCTGCTGAATATTCTATCAAGATCTCACACTGGGATTGCTCTTAAGCTCTCCACCCTTAAAATCTTTAGGAATGAGGACGCAGTGTGCTCTCCCTCCTGGGAGCATGCCCTATACCCGAACCTTTCCCATCATCGTCCTGCCTTCCCTCCAGGTGAGTTAACATTACCTTACCCACTCCCAAGCTTCTAGGATTCTTCCTTTACATCTATAACTTGTTTCCTAAGCCCATTTCTTATATGAATTACTCCTCCTACCTCTGTGATTTTATAAATAAATGTTCTCTTATAGTTTGAGTCTTGGCTCTGAATTCTTTCCTAGCCAGAACTCACGTACCAAGGTTGCTGAAGCCAGGTCCGGTCTGATCCCACCACTCTAACAACTGGTACCATTCCTGCCGCCCATAACAGTCCCATGCACTGAAAGGTTGCTGTTTCAATTCCTGTTCAGGGCACATGCCTGGGTTGCAGGCTCAATCCCCGGTAAGGGGGCATGCAGAAGACAGCTGATCAGTGTTTTGCTCTCACATCAATGTTTTTCTCCCTCTCTCTCTAAAATAAATAAGTAAATTTATTTCTTTCTTTAAAAAAGATGAGGTTATACTAGTGTAGGGTGGGCCCTTAATCCAATATGACTGTTATCCTTATGAGAAGATGGCCATGTGGAGACAGACACAGAGATAATGCCACGTAGAAAGGTAGATGTCAGAGAGATGCATCTGCAAGCCAAGGCATGTCAAAGATTGCCAACGACCATCAGAAGCCTGGAAAAGGCAAGGTAGGATTCCTTTACAGGTTTCAGAGGGAGTGTGGTCTTGCTCGATTTCAGACTTCTAACCACAGGAACTATGAGACAATAAATTCTTTATTTTAAGCCACTCAGTTTGTGGTACTTTGATATGGTAGCCCTAGGAAACCAATACAGAACTGACACATTTATTTTCTTTCACTTCTCCCTTCTAACTTCCAATGGCAATGCTATAGAATAGCAGGCCTAATTGGTAGGGCAAGAAGAAAAAAATCTGAGTTGTTCATTCATTCAGAGCCTGCATGATTCCCAGTACATAGAAGGTACTTAGTAAATATGTGTTGATTGAATACATTCTTCCAACATTTATTAAAGGACTACTCTTTGCCAGGATTATCTAAACATGGGACAAAAAGTCTTAAAAATCAAGAATAGACAGTAACATTCCCTCTCTCATATCCAGATGACTTAAGTAGTATTAGCCACCAAACTTTCTTCCAACATCCCTTACAAAAGGAAAAATAACTGTGTTAAGAATTGATTTCTGTAGTGTAGAATCTCAGCGTTAAGGTGGGGGCAGGGGAGATGGGTGGTGGGGGGAAGGTAATCAATCAAGGACCTTGTATGGCCCATGGACACAGACAACAGGGCGGTGAGGGCCTGGGGCAGGAGGTGGAGACAGGCTGGAGGGGATCAATGGGGAAAAAAGGGGGACATATGTAATACTTGCAACAATAAAGATTTATTAAAAAAAAAAAAGAATTGGTTTCAGTTCTATTGGTCTCTATTTTTGGGTAATGCTTTCCCTCTTTTTCATTTTCTTGCCTCTGTCTGATGGAGATGCTAATGAATGGAGGAAGGTATGAAAAACAGATGTCAGGAGGGAGAAGTACAATCCCCAAACCTGATCATGAGGGCTTGGAAAGTTGAGGGGCACCACTGTCAAACAGTAGAAAAAGCACTCTGAACTTGTTTTAGGCTTCAGTATTTATTGAAGCCTATAAGGGCACTTTTGTTGTTGTTAATCCTCGCATGAGGATATTTTTTCATTGCTTTTTAGGGAGAGTGGAAGAAAGAGGGAAAGAGAGAGAAATATGGATGTGAGAGAAACACATCAGTTGGTTGCCTCCTGCATGAGCCCTGACCAGGGCCTGGGCCAGGGAGGTCCCTGCAACCAAGGTACGTGCCCTTTACCAGAATCAAACCCAGAATGCTTTGGTCCGCAGGCCAACGCTCTATGCACTGAGCCATATTGACTAGGGTTATAAGGGTAATTTTTAAGAGGTTTGCCCAAAGTCAAAGAATGAAATCATTATCTGAAAAGAAATTTATTAAACATGTTGAGTGAAAAGAGCAAAGAAAATTATATTCAATATAGTCTCATTTTTATAAAACAGTGGCAAAAAAAATCCTGTGTATCTATGTGTGCATAAAACTGTTTATGTACATTTATGCATCTTTAAGATTGTAATGAACATGGAGGTGGAAGCATACTGTGTCAGTTTCTTATGGTTACTATAACAAATTGCCACAAACAACAGAGAGCAGTTGAATTCATAGAGATAGAAAGCAGAATGGTGGTTTCCAAGAGCTGAAGAATGAGGAGACAGGGGTTGTTAGTGAATGCATATACATAGAATTTCAGTTCAGCAAGATGAAAAGACTTCTGGAGATTGGTTGTATGACAATGTAAATGTATCGAACGCTAAAAAATATACACTTCAAAAATGGTTAAGATGGTAAATTTTGTTATGTGCATCTTATCACAGTTTTTTTTAAAGCTAAATTTTTGAGGTAGGTGCTATTGTTAGCCCTATTTTTGAGGAAAAGGGGGCACCACAACTTGATCAAGAGCTAATGATGGGAAATGGCTGGGATACAAATGCAGGACAATCTGACTCTTAAGGCCTTCCTCCTAATTGCTATGATACATAAAAGGTAAAATAAAATAGTCTCTAATTATTAAAACACACACACACATACATACACACGCCCCCCCCACCCCCGAAAAACAATGCCCTCTCCCCTATTAAAGTTATTCTTTCCTTCTGAAGGCCAGAATTCTGACATTGGCATCCCTGAGCTACACTCAGGTGTTGGCAGGGCTGCGCTCCCTGGAGTCTCTAAGGGAGAATCTGTTCCTCAGCTATTCCAGATTCTCACATCCCTTGGCTTGTGGCTCACACTCCAATCTCCGCTCCTGTGGTCACATGGCCTTCCTCTCTCCTGTGTGTCACACCCCCCTCCGCTTCTCTCCTACAAGGACACTGTGATTGCATGTAGGGCACCCCTGTTTAATCCAGGATAAAATTCCCATTTCAATCTCCTTAACTCAATCACATCTGCAAAGACCCCTTTTCCATTTAAGATGACATTTACAGGTTCCAAGAATTAGGACCTGCTACTTTGGGGATCCATTTTTCAGCTTACCACAGATGTATAGTACATCATACACATGGAGAGGGGCAGCATGGTAGCCAGCCTTCAAGATGGGCCTCAATGGCCTGGCCGGTGTGGCTCAATTGGCTGAGCATCCTGTGCACCTAATGGTTGCCTGTTCGATTCCTGGTCAGGGCACATGGCAGGGTTGCAGCTTAATCCCTGGCAGGGGTGTGTGAGTCAGCCGATGGATGTTTCACTCTCACATAGATGTTTCTCTCTCTTCCTCTCTTTCTAAAAATCAATTTAAAAATCTTTAAAAAAGAAAAGATGGGCCCCAATGTTCACACCTTTTTATAAGCCATTCCTACACTGATTGAGAGCTGTCTATGTGACCAAATATAACATGGCAGAAATTACAGTGTGTGCTTTCCAGGCTAAGTCATAAAGGGCCTGGTATAATGTTTCTGCCTTGCTCTCTTGGATAAATTGCTCTGAGGGAAGCCAGCCATCATGTGAGGACACTCAACCAGGCCTATGAAGAGGTCCACACACAAAAAAACAGGTCTCCCACCACCAACGGGCACCAACTTGCCAACATGTGAACGTGCCACCTTGGAAGCAGATCCTTGAGCCCCAGATAAATCTTAAATAGCGACTGCAGGCTCAGAACTGCCCAGCACCCAGCCAAGCTCTCCCACCCACAAAAATTATGAAAGAGAATAAATATTTATTGTTGTTTTAAGTTATATAAGGATGGGGTAATTTGTAACATAGATAGAAATTATGAGAGGGGAAGCCAAGCCCCCCAGTTCCAAAAAACAAAACAAAACCCTACACTTAAAAAAAAAATCCCCTCTTTCTACCCATGCACTTACGTAAAATTATATATATTTTTAGATTTTACAGAGAATATCTGGGGCTTATCTGATATTAATCTCTGAGAATAAGAAATGGACTGGAGTGGCACACAGCTTTCACATTCCAGGGAGCAGAGAGGAAAGAAGTGTCGCACTATTGTGGTTTCCTTGCATCTTCTTAGACTGAGGAATGTAATTAATGTCAGCTGTTATTGCTTACCCAGTATTCATTTTCCTCTCCTCTAGTAATAGTGTCCCACTTTTCCTCTAGGAAACTACCCTAGAACGACATAAAGGAATAAGAAAATGAAAAAAAGAGCCAGATTTGAAGGCAGGACTGACTGAAAAAAAATAAACGCCTCTGGGTGCTCTGCTTATGACTTCTATAATTTGTGTAAATCAAGCATTAAAGCACATACTTATGTGTGTGTGAGGACAATCCACTCCTCTCCTAAACCTTATAAACCCCTTGGAGGAAAGATGATGTACCGCTCTATTAGGTGTTAAAAATCCAAAGATTTCTACTATTTAACAATTAAGTGTAGATTAATGTAAAACATTCTACAATGTGGTGCAATCTATTTTTCTGTTCTTTCTCCCTCTATGAGGCTTAGACATTAGTCAGCTCAGGCTGCTATAACAAGATGCCATAGACCGAGTGGCTTAAACAATAGAAATCATTTCCTCATAGTTCTGGAGGCTGGGAGTGCAAGATCAAAGTCCCAACATGGTTGGTGTCTCATGAGGCCTCTTTTCCTGACTTGTAGGCTTCTCCCTGTGAAGGACTTTCCTCTACACACAGACACACACACACACACACACACACACACACAAATCTATATCTATATCTATATGTATATCTATATCTATATATCTATATCTATATCTATATCTATATCTATATCTATATCTATATCTATATCTATATCTACAATATATCTATATCTATATCTATATCTTAGGTCTAGTAATAATTAATGTCGTTTCTAATACTTTTTAAAATCGAATTTATTTAAACAATACAACAAAATTTAACGAACAATATAGTTGCCGTTGTTTTCTACTACTTGTGCCCAATGCTCAGGAAGCATTTTAATCCCTCTATTGTAAAATTCTTGTGATTTTGATGCAAAAAATTCGGTCAATGCATTTTTGAGGCATTCTTCATTATTAAATTTTTTTCCAAGAAGAAAGTTTTGCAAAGAACGAAACAAATGGTAATCAGAAGGGGCAATATCAGGAGAATATGCAGGTTGAGGGAGAACTTCCCATTCCAACTGGCGCAGTTTTTCAGCAGTGATTCTTGCAGTATGTGGTCGTGCGTTATCGTGGTGAAGAATTACGCCCATCCGATTAATCAGCGCGAGTTCTTTTTCTCTTAAAGCTTGGGCTAACCTTTCCAATTGGGCACTATACACTGCACTTGTAATGGTTTGGTTAGATGGTAAAAGTTCATAATGAAGAATTCCTTTAAAATTCCACCAAACACACAACATCACTTTTTTCGCATGCAAGTCAGGTTTTGGCTTGGGCTGCGGAGCCTCATTTTTGTCCAACCATTAAGGCCGCCTTTTCAAATTAACATACAGCACCCATTGTTCATCTCCGGTAACAATTTGCTCTAAAAACGGCAAACGGTTTTGACGAGAGAGGAGCGAACTGCAAATTGTGACTCTTTGATTACGGTTGTTGTTGGTCAACTCATGAGGAACCCATTTTCCAAACTTTTGGACTTTGCCAAGTGCACGCAATTGATTGGAAATTGTTTTTTGTGAACAATTTAAAGTTGTCGCAAGCTCTTGTTGGGTAATTTGAGAATTTTGCACCAAAAGAGCTTGAAGAGCTTCTTGATCAAAATTGGACACACGGCCTCGACCACTCTTGTCATCTAACGAAAAATTTCCCTCGTGAAATTTCTCAAACCAACGCTGGCATTTTCTGGCGCTAACTGCATCTTGACCAAGAGCACTACAGATGTTTTTTGCAGCCTCACTTGCTTTTCTTCCTAATTGGAACTCGTAAAGCATGCAGTGCCAAATATGCTCTTCATCCGCCATCTTCTTAGCCCTAGTTTTACAACAAAAACCAAACCAAACACAAACTTTTTCAAGCAAAACTTGTTAATTGCACTTCACACGTTCTGTAGATACACGTGTTTGAAGGTTATGTCAATACAAGTCAACGCCAAGCAAGATTTTAAACGAATGTTTAAAAACGACATTAATTATTACTAGACCCGATATCTATATCTAAATTTCTATATCTATATGAGAGAGAGAGAGAGAGAGAGAGAGAGCGAGAAGAGAGAAGAGAGAGAAGGAGGACATCAGCACTATCAGTTTAGGGCCCCACCATTTTTACTATATTAATTATCTCCTTAAAAACCATATCTCTAAATACAGTCACATTGTACTTATGACATCAACATATGAATTTGGAGTGGAGACAATTCAGTTCATAGCAGACATTTATTGCTCACTAAGTATCCATGTGCTCCCTGACTTTCCCAGGTCCACAATAGTCAGTCAGGATCAGGTGACTAGTCTGCCCAATTGCTGTTAGCAAAATATACACATATCACTTCTGACTGAAGCTTTTAAAAGCTGGTGCATGGCCCTGCCAGAGTGGCTTGGTATTTGAGCATTGACCTATGAACTAGGAAGTTGTGGTTCAATTTCCAGTCCAGGCACATGCTTGGGTTGTGGGCTCCATTCCCAGTATAGGGTGTGCAGGAGGCAGCTGATCAATGATTCTCTCTCATCACTGTTTCTATCTTTCCCTTCTCTGAAATAAAAAGGAAGGAAGGAAGGAAGGAAGGAAGGAAGGAAGGAAGGAAGGGGGAGGGAGGGAGGGAGGGAGGGAGGGAGGGAGGGAGGGAGGGAGGGAGGGAGGAAGAAAAAGCTGGTGCATGGGTCTTCAGGTCTCTCTGCTTTTCTCTTGTTGACCTAGAAGCCATATATTCTAAACTAGAGGCCTGGTGCATGGATTCGTGCACGGGTGGGGTTCCTTGGCTTGGCCTACAGGGATCAGTGAGCCTCTGCACTGCCACAGCCTGGCCTTACCCACCAGCTCGTCATGCTCCAGCAGCTATCCTGCACAGCACAAAGTAGTGCCTGAAGCGGCAGGTGGCCAGGGAGGAGCCTGAGCCTGGGCTAGTTGCCACGCTGCTCCTGCTCATTCTGGCCCCGCTGTGCCTAGGGAGTGCCTGTAGGAGAGGCTCCTGCTGCCACAGCTGCACTCACCAGCTGTGAGCCCAGCAACGGGTGCCCATTTGTCAGCTGAGCGGAGCTTCCAGAGCTTCGGCTGCTGACAAATGGGGCAGCTCCTGCATTGAGCATCTGCCCTCTGGTGGTCAGTGCGCATCATAGCTAACGCTGGTCATCCAGTTGTCTGGTCTTCCATCACCCAGTCACCCAGTTGCCCACTCAACCGGTCGCTCAGGCTTTTATGATATAGATAATATAGCCCCGATCTTTGAATGACTATGTTGGAGCCTTACCGCCAGTCAACTTTCTGGACATGTATCACGAATTAGAAATAAACCTTTGTGATATCAAAGCTGTCTAGATTTCAGGCTAAATTTATAATTAAGCAAGACCTTGCACTTCCTGACTAATCATTAAATCTTATTCTTCAACCACAGTCAACTACTAAATAAATGGAAAGATATCCCATATTCATGAATCTGAAGTCTTCCCCAAATGGATCTACAAATACAATACAATCCCTATTAAAATCCTACTTTTGTTGTTGTTCATCTTCACCTTAGGATATTTCTTCCACTGATTTTTAGAGAGAGAAGGGAGGAACAGGAGGGAAGGAGCGAGGGAGAGAGACAGAGTCAGAGAGAGAAACATCAATATGAGAGAAACACATTGATTGGTCACCTGCTGGCACCCTGACTAGGGTCTGGGGTGAAACTTACAACCCAGGTACATGCCCCTGGGAAGGAATCGAACCCACAACTCTTTAGTGCTCCAGCTAATGCTCTAACTACTGAGTCATGCCGGCCAAGGCACCACTGGTTTGTTTTTTTGTTTTTTTTTGTTTCTGTTTTTGCTTTCTATTTTTTTCTTTTTTTTTCTTTTTGCAGACTTTGATAAGATAATCCTAAAAGTCATATGGAAATGCAAGGAATCCAGAACAGTCAAAACAACCTTGAGAAAATAACACAATTTGAAGTTCATATTTCTCAATTTCAAAACTTAGTATAAAGCTACAGTAGTTAAGACTGTGTGGTGCTAGCATAAGGATGGATATATATATATATATATATATATATATATATATATATATATATATAGAATAGAATTGAGAATCCAGAAACAAACACTTACAGTCAATTGATTTTCAGCAAAGTTTAGTCTTTTCAACAGATGATTCTGGGATAACTGAGTATTAACATACAAAAGAATGAATTTGGACCTCTAAGTCACACTTCATACAAAAATCAATGAATCAAAGACCTAAATGCAAGAGTTAAATATGACACCAAAGCCTAGTGATACACAAAAAAATAAAATAAATTGGACTTCATCAAAATTCAAACTTTCATGTTTCAAAGGAAACTATTAAGGACATGAAAAACAACCCACAGTGGGAGAAAATGTTTGCAAATCATATATCTAATAAGAATCTGGTATGCAGAATATACAAAATAAAAAATAAAAATAAAAATATCTTACAACTCAAAGTGAAAAGAAAACTAGCCCATGTAAAAATGGGCAAAGGATCTGAACAGACATTTATCCAAAGAAGATATATGAATGGCCAATAAAAGCACAATAAAAATGCGTAACATCATTAGTCAGTAAGAAAATGCAAATAGCCGGGACTGGTTTGGCTCAATGGATAGAGCGTCGGCTTGGGGACTGAAGGGACCTGGGTTCGATTCCGGTCAAGGGCATGTACCTTGGTTGCGGGCACATCCCCAGGAGGGGGTGTGCAAGAGGCAGCTGATCGATGACTCTCTCTCATTGATGTTTCTAACTATCTCTCTCCCTTCCTCTCTGTACAAAAATCAATAAAATATATTTAAAAAAAAAAAAGAAAAAAAATGCAAATCAAAGCTACAATGAGATACCACTTTACACCCGGTAGGAAGGCTGTAAGGAAAAAAGAGAAAGATAACAAGTGCTAGAGAGGATGTGGAGACATTGGACCCCTTGTCCATTGCTACTAGGAATGTAAAATGGTGCAGCTGCTTTAGAAAATAGTCTGGCAGTTCTTTAAAAAGTTAAACAGAGTTTCCACTCTTGGTTGTATGCCCAAGAGAATTGAAAACATACCCATGAAAAACTTGTACATGGATATTCATACATTCTTTTTTATTGGTTTAATATTGTTTATTAGCACAGTAACAAACGTAGACTTAAGTAGTCCGCATCATATAACCAATCCGCTGAGCAGCTCCTATTCCATGCATTAGAGCTAACAGCTTCAGGTATTTTACTACAGGTTTTCACAGGCCCTGAATCAAACCTCTAATCTTCTCACCATAAAGCAGACTGTCATATAAAATAAAATGCATGATGACTCATTTCCTGTATGATCTTATAGAAACATGTCCAATTACTATATATGAGATGACAGTCTCTAAAAATGGTTAAATATCATTATTCCTTTCCAAGAAGGGAAAACAAGTTTCAATTTTTTTTTAAAGCAAAAAAGTATGTAGTTTGGAAGGGCTTCATATAAAAGGCCATGTGTGCAACCTGTACAAAATTAAGCTGTTTTTAAATTTACAGACTGAAAGCAACTGAATCTAAAGGTCTATTCTCTGTGCTACATTTCAACTTATATAGCAGAACTAATGACAATTTTAAGTGTTGGTAATACCAATTCTGTCTACTGCAGCAACATACCTTAAGTTACAACAAAATCTTGGGAAATAAGACTGAATAATGTCTGTTACAGAAACACCAACTCCCACCCTCCCTCACTCCTTCAAAATCTCTCTGTAAGACAAATAATGTAAGAATTGTGAAAACCAATTTATATAGTGTGTCTCTTGGTCCACTGTCAGGCCATTCTGTCCTGTTCTGCTCTGATGGTCATATACTGACTGACTGGCGATGCTTCTCATCCAGGGGTCGGCAGGATTACAGACTGTAGTAAGTGAGCAGGTAGAAAGGAGGACTGTAGAAATGCTTGGTGCTGGACTCCAATTATTGTTCAGTATGTCCAAGCCAATAACTCCTTGACTGTTATTCCAGTGACAGATTCTTGTCTGAAATGGAACCTTTGGAAGCCTGAAGGGGTGTTCTGGTGAAAAAGTGATATCAAGGAAGAATACACCGCCCTCGTACACAGATGCTGGCAGCTCTAGGATGGTTGATCTTCATTCATAGATGTTATCGCCTTTGGGACTAGCGCTGCAGTTAGCTGGAGGAGCTAAAGCAGAATCTGCCGGTTCCTTCTGAATCCTCTTACTCATTCCCTCTGTTCTTGGGGGTGTTTGTTTCTTTCTCAGTTTGCTGGCTGGAGGATGAAGATGAAGATGAAGACGAACTGGTGCTGGTCCTCCTATCGTCACCCGACATAGGAAACCCCATGACAGCCCCTCTTTTTGGGTCTGGCTCTTTGTGCTGCTGTGGCAGCTGCTCTCATACATTCTAATTGACAATAGCCAGGAAGTGGAAACAATCCAAATGTCCATCAGTGGTTCAGTGGATACACATATTCTTAATGCTTCCCTATTTTCTGAAATGATCTTTCTCTGTCCCAAATCCAGAATCAGCCATTTCTCCAAGAAGTCCTGACTTCTTTCATGATTGAGAAATGAAATTTAAAAACCAAAATCTGGGCACCAGGTGTGTTCACTGCTACTGGGCTTTAGTTACTTCTAGGCACTGTCAGTGGACAGAGTCAGGCTTTCTGGTACTATTTTTTGTTGTTTTGTTTTGTTTTTAAAGCACCCTAACCTGGCCAGCATGCTCAGTGGTTGAGTATCGATCTATGAACCAGGAAGTCACAGTTCGATTCCCAGTCAGGGCACATGCCTGGGTTGTGAGCTCAGTCCCCAAATAGGGGGTGAACAGGAGTCAGCTGATCAATGATTCTCTCTCATCACTGATGGCTCTATCTCCCTCTCCCTTCCTCATTGAAATCAATAAAAATATATTTTGAAAACATATTCTAACTTACAAACTTTTAAGATACTCACCAACCCAACCCCTATAGTCTCAGGTGAATATTTACAAATTTACAGTTGTGGCATCCCACATACTAGAACCTCAAGGAAGCCAATTGCATGGTCATCTATAGAAAATGGTAGAATGTGCAGCGAGAGTGAGAAATTGAAATGTGGGTTCATTTGTTACAACCACATAATCTAACCTATTCTGACTGTTGGAATAATTAGGCACAAAGCACTGGGCTAGGTATATCTAATCATTTTAATATAAAAGAGCAAGAAGTATTAGGAAATTAAATCTTGTTTTCTTTCACATAAATCAGTAAGGCATCAAAAGAGCAAAAGACCTATAAGAGCTCAAACTGGCCACATTTTCTAAAAGGCACCTGGTACTTATATCTGACATAATAAGGGCCAGTCTCTATATAACAGAAGTTGAAAACTGAAGAGAAAGGGGTTAACAAGGGTCATGTTTTCCATATAAAAATCACTTCACTAGAATATGAGGACTCCATGTTACTGTACAGATTTATGAAGAAAACAGAATTCCTAATAGAGCCTTGGGCATCTGCTCCTATCATGGAGGGAAAGCACTCCCAGAAGCAAGTAGACAACATTTGCCTAGAGCCTGCTATTATTATACTCTGTGCATATGGTAGCTAAAAACTCATTAGTTCTGTAATTCTGGCTGAAGTTGGCAAGCCACCTCCAGAAATATTTTATACAAGCAAAGGGACAGATGGCAATTTCCTTTGTTATAGGATGAGTTGGTCAGGGCAGTGGTCAGGCACATAAAACTCATCCAGATAAAAGTAAAACTGCCCTTACATAAAGTAATTTATTTGCAGCTTCTGATAAATTAATCTTCATGTGGGTGACTTCATCTTCGTCATCCAAGAATACATTATTAGTCAGATTTACATAATTTCTTTAAAATAAGATTACCAAATGTATTTCAGTGGCCACCATGAGGTAGATGTATAATTATTTTAGAGCAGCAAAAAATGAGGGTAGTCATTTTGCTTTAATTTCCCTCTCACAACTGTTTGTCTGTTTTTCTTTCCAGTAACACATTCCCATCCTATTTCTTTTAGTAAAAATGTCCCCATAATACTTTGAGGCTCACTACCATTATCCATGTGCTTTAGGTAGAGCTGGCCCCCACACTGATCCCCAGGCCTAGTGATGAATACATGACCCAAACCTGGTCCATCACAATGCTGAATCTCCTGCCCTCATGATTGGTTTGGAGATAAGCATGCCACCCAATTGAGCCAATGAGAGTTTTCCTCCAGTTTTGCACTGGAATTATTAAGAAAGAGGTACTTTCCTTCCAATGGATGGAATGTAAGCCTGGAGTTGTTGTTTGGAAGCTTTGCTACCATTTTAGGAAAGCTTGTTGACAATACAGAAGAAAGCAGAACAAGAGATCCCTGGCTTCATCTTTTGTGTACCTGGATCCAAATAAACCACCATACACTGCACTTTTTAATTTACATGAAGAAGCAAATTCCTTTTGTTTTGTTTTGTTTTAAGCTGTTGGATTTCTTTTATTTACAACTATAAGAGATCTGATTAATGCACCCATTCTGTTAGGACAAACAGCCAGAAAAATATTACAGTTCTCCCTGGTCTAACCTTTATGACTTAGTAATTAAGCCAGAAACAGAATACAAATAAAATTTCTTCCCAATATGCTAGTACTTTTTCCCAAAGAATCTCAACCCATTTACAGACCTCAGAGACCAAAATCATGGAGAATGTGAAGCTCTTTAGAAGAACACCTAACACTTGTTAATAGAGTTAGAAATATCATTGACTCAATGACTTTTCCTGAGAATAGGCTATGTGCCAAGAACTGTATGAGGCATTTTATAGCTTTTTCTTATTTAATATTCACAACTCTTATATTTGATTGATATTATTATACCCAGTTTACCAATTGGGGAGTTGAGGCTCAGATAGATGAATTTTCCTGAGGTGATTCAGATCATAGATGACTGCTCCAGCATTTAAACTTCTATTTTTCTGGCTCAAAATCTGTGTTCTCCTAAGAAAAAATGCCTATCTATTTTCTTGTGTCAAATTATGTCAACATTGACCTTTCTGTCAATGTCTGCCTATTCATCCCTGCTTTTTGATCTCCCTCCTCCTGGGGTCCTGGCTGCATAGACCAGAAATGGACACCTGATATGGGCATTAGATCCACTTGGGAACTTAAGGAAATTTCACTCATGTTCTTGAGTTGACAAGGCATATATGTTATCTGTAAGACACACTTTTCCAGCTTAAAAAACAATATGGTCTTATATCTTTCATTTTTCCAATAATTTACTGAAGTTCTCACATCTTCTTTTCCAGAATCTCTCCTGTAAGGACTTCCCACATAATTGCCCAAGACTCTCAGGGGCATTCTTGGGGGGGGGGGGGGGGGGGGGATCCATCCTGTCAAACTTCAAAAAGAAAAAATTGGAAATCTAATTAGTTTGCTCGCAGTATTAGTCTGATCCATACCACATGGCATCACATCTCAATACTGGTCTTGTGCAGGATGATGGTTACTTCTCTGTCTTCATTAACCCAGAGTCTCATGCTTGGCCCGAGATCAGAGCTTTTCTGGCTTTCATTCATTTATTCAGCCAATGCCAGGAGAGCTGGGTTTCTCTGAGAATCCTGAATTTTGTGTTTAGTTCTGGCCACCCTAGAACTCACCTTTCCTTTATGGTGCCATCCTTTTTTGAAACGGTAGCACTTCTGTTCTGCCAGAGGGCAGGACCACTTTCACTGACCCTGATAGGCTGGGGATTTCAATTCTAAGGAAAAATGGGAGCCACAGGGCACCCATAACCCAGGGCCAATATCCTGGTCTTAACCTGAGCAAATGGCAATTTCTAGATCTTATTACTCTGGCTTTGAAGTTTTGGCTTCATTTTCAGAATTGTTTTATTTCTCTTACATTTTTTATTTACTTATTCCATTTAAAAATGACTCAGTAATATTTTACCCAGCATTTCTATGTGTTTATAGTGGGAAGAGGTTCTCAGTCAACTCTATTGTCAATATTGATGAATTGGAACAGTCCAGAATCCTCTTTACTCTTCTGTGAATTCATGAAGAAGAAATGAAGAGCCAACTGCTTTCCACTAAGAACTTAGCATTGAGAATCAAAGAAGAATATTCCCTTCCACCTAAAATCACTATGTGACTTAAGATCAGTGCAATTTAAATGTGATAACTTCTAGATTAAAAGGTTTCATAAAAGTGAATGATGCCACTGAGAAAGAACATGCAATTGTCCACATTGTGTAGAGGATGGGCTGAGACTCAGAAGTTAAATAACTTGCCCAAAGTTAAAATGATAGTAAGCGGGAGAACCAAGACGTTAAACCATGATTCTGAGACCAGAGAGCATATTTTCCCTACTGTGTTGCCTCTTAGGAAATTGTAATCTTTATAATAAGAAGAGACATTTTAAAAGGTAAAAATTAAAGAATCAGAATACATATACGTAAGGGCTAAATTGTGTAGTACAGAAAAAACCATAAAAGGAAGATATCAATGTGGGGTATATATGACCCTTTCATTCCTGTTGAGAGAAACCAAATAGTTGCATGTCAGTTGAATGTATTCCTCACAGAAAGAATTACCTGTCGAGTACAGTTTTGGAAGAGCTCAGCAGATGGCATTCCAAATCAGAGATGCCCATGTGGGCTGTGAAGGCTATAATGGATTTCAAATGTCTGTGGCGATCTTTCTGGCAAATGACATTGCTGTGACAAGGTGGATTTTTAATATTTTTTTTTTGGTCTGTGGCTGTATTCACTTGTAAAGAGAGACACAATTGCCTTACATGGATGGGATCTAAATCTGTGAAGACATCAGATAGTGTGTGGTAGTTGACCACTAATATTGGGTGATTCTGAGGTTAGTGGTGCTCTAGCTAATTTTATTGCCCCTAATATTCCCACTTATTTCTTCATAAGGTAAAAGGGTCTGATTTTTCCAGGGCAATATGCTATTTCCTGATGGAAAGCTGATGAGAAGTAAGGTCTTTGGTTTTAATTCTAATGCTCTTGGCTGTATATTACAGAAAACCCAACTGAAAGTGGCTTAGACAGTAAAGAATTTCATTTTCCTCATAGGAATTCCAGAATAGAGTGATTTCCAGATTGGTTAATTTAAGAGCTCAACAGTGTCATCAAAGACTCTAGCCTGTTTCATGTTCCCAAACCTAGAGATTTGGTTTTTGTACCTTCACTTGCCTCATCATGGTTGAAACATGGCTGCATCATCTCCAGGCATCGTCCCCTCATACAGCAAGGTTGGGACTTCAAAAAAGTGCAGTGATTGTTTCCTCCCAGTTGGACAAAATATTATTATTGTTAAGATGAAAAAAAATACATATTGTTAAGATGTCCTTACTGCCTAAAGCAATGTACAGACTCAGTGCAATCCCTATTAAAATACCAATGTTATTCTCAGAACTATAACAACTAGTAATTGTAAAATTTATATGGAACCGCAAAATACTCTAAATAGCCACAGCAATCTTGAGAAAGAAGAAAGTGGGAGGTATCATGCTCCCTGATTTCAAACAGTACTACAAAGCTACAATAATGAAAGCAGTATGGTATCAGAATAAAGGAGATATGTAGAAATAGATATAGATACAGATATAGAGCTCAAAAATAAATCCTTACTTATATGGTCAATTAATCCATGAGAAAGGAGGGAAAGATATACAATGGGGTAAAGCCAGTTTCTTCCATAAGTGGTGCTGGGAAAACTGGACAGACACAAGAAAAAAAATTGAACCATTTTCTTACACCATATACAAAAATAAATTTAAAATGAATAAAGACTTAAATGTAAGACCTGAAACCATAAAACTCCTAAAAGAAAACATAGGGAGCAAACTCTTTGACATTGCTCTTAGTAATGTCTTTTTGGATATGTCTCCTTAGGCAAGGGCAGCAACAACAAAAATAAACAAAAGGGACCACATCAAACTAAAAAGTTTTGTACAGTGAAGAAAATCATCAACAAAACAAAAAGACAACATACTGAATGGGAGAAGATAATCGCAAATGATATATCTATTATTTGGTAACTCTTTTAGGTTAGAACTTGGGGAAAAAACAACCCATTCTCTTTTAAGGAGGAAGAGAATTCTGTGTCATGGTCAGCCTGAGACTGAAGTTTCATTTGGCTCCTTATTAGCTATGCGTGTTTGTGCAGGGTACTTTACCATCCCTTCCCTATTTATTTCATCTATAAACTCATGATAATAATAGTCTTTTCCCCAATGGTTGCTTTGAGGATTGAGTGAGTTAATATGCTCAATTGCTTGGAACAATTCCATTTTTCATAGTAAGTGGTTGATAAATGGTAGCTATTTTTATTAAAATCAGACCCTGGAAAATACAACCACCAGAGGGCTATAAAGGAAGACAAGGTTAAATTATGTGAAAACCCAAACCCTCATGTGCTCTAATTCTTGATTCTTTTGTCTTCCAAAAGATACTTTCTGCATGCATAAAACAAAGAGAGTAAGGGTAGGGGGGCAGAGAGAGAGAGAGAGAGAGAGAGAGAGAGAGAGAGAGAGAGAGAGAGAGAGAGAGAATGTGTCTCACATCAAGTATATTCTCACTCTCAGAGTAACCAAATAACCGATTTCTGCTCTATTTTCCTATGCTCCTGATTAGGCTCTGCTTAGTTGATGATCCCAACATTCTTTGATTTCTATAATGATGGCTACGTCAGTGGCAAGAGGAATCTCCACCCTCTTTCGTTGACAGTTTCTCAGAGGAGAGAGAAGCTCTGTTCTGATTTTATTATGTAGCAAATGATTGATAATGTGAACAGTCATTGTGCCAGCTTAAAATATGCCCTCTATCCTGACCCTAAACAAAAATTTGCAAAAGATCCTCTCTTCAAGTTGCTATGCTTAAAAGGATGCACCCCACGAGGCTTTTTCTCCTATTCATGGACCCCAAAATGCAGAAGAGGGGCTGGGGAAAAGAGCCTGGGAAAGGGAAGGCCTAGGGCAGCGGGGACAGGGCCCATTCACGGACTTGAAATAAGGAGGAGACTGTAGCAGAACAAAGGCCTAAGAGTAGACGTGAAGGGCAGATTCTGGCTGAATGTAAGGTAAAATTTCCCAATAGACCCATTCTAAAACAAGATAGGGACCATACAAAGTAGTGATTTCTCCAAAGAAAGACATGTTCAGGTGCAGGTAATGGATATTGTGGAGCAGATGCATTCATGGATGGGTAGAATGAACGAGGGGACCTCTAGACTTTCTATGATTCCATGGCACTTCATGGGACAAAGAGGCAGCTATACTCTGACAGTCTTATGGAGAGCTGCTTGATAATGGTTACTTGTTCAAAGGCTCAAGCATACACCAATTCTTCTTTGGGTATCATGACTCACCAGACATTGTCAAGGCTTTCCATTATTTAACTTCTTAGTAAGCCAGTATCAATTATTATTCTGCTTTTGCAAAGGAAGAAGTTGAGATTCGGAGAATTTAACTTTCCAGTCTTAATTAGAATCCAGTCTTGTCTGTCTTTAAAGGCTATATTCTTCACCATTTTGCTGAGCTACAACACTGATTACAAATGTGTAAACAAAATCTATACAAAGTCAAGTAAACCTTAAAGGTAGTTAGACAGGTTTGGATAAATACTTTTGTTCTTAACTATGTCATTAACAGCCAGTCCTTAACAACATCTTAATTTTTTTCTCTTCTATTTTTCAGACTTGTTAAAGTTTTTAGACCTATGGCATACTATGAATAAATCACTTTTTAAAATTCATAGTAGGCATTATAAGGATTCTCCTTTTGTGTATGTTAATTCAGAATTTTGAATAGCATGACTTCCATGTATTTAATGGCATCAAATTTTCTCTAATATCTCTTTTCTTTGCTTTATCTTCTTCCTGTTCAGAAAAAAAAGTCATGTTCTTCTCGCGAAGGAAAAAATTTCTGTTCTACCCTTCTAGGTCCTGTGGCTGGTCTAAGAATTAAACGGACATAAAATAGTGTGAAAGAAGAGAGCCACATGCTAACCTGACAAGCTCAGGGAAGGCCTGCGTGGCAATCTTGCAAACTCAGAGACCTAAAATAACTACAAAAGATGGTTTGAAAATTAAATATCTAACTACAAACAGGTTAGAGTGGGTAGTCATGTCCTAGACCACATGTGTCAAACACATGGCCCGCGGGCCAAATCCGTCCCGCCAGGCCTTGCAATGTGGCCCGCACCGCGCTGTCATCACTGCACTCCGCTGCGTTTCCATCACAATGACAGTTTATGACTGTTCAGTAAACCATTCGGCCCGCGATTTAGGCTGGATTTTAGATTTTGGCCCCTTCTCTGATTGAGTTCGACACCCCTATCCTAGACCAATATTTCACCTGACAAAGATCAACTTAGATCTTTACTGAGCCCATTTGCCTTCCTGCCTCTAAGATAACATATCTGTGAGACTGTCTGGGTAACTTGTAACTTCCTTTTTACCCCGTCCACTCAGGGCGCAACAAATGGCCTCGAGACATTCCCTCATTATTATTGTTATCAAGTTAATTGTCAATTGTTACGTTAGAGTATCCTGTATCCATCTCTGTAAAAGAAGCCCATGTCCATCATTTAACCTTTTACCCTATCCCAGAGGTTTCCCCCGCTTCGTTCGGTCCCACCTCCCTAATCTATCACCGATGAATTTCATGTAACTCACCTACATCCCTTTCCTATGATTGCAATGTATAAATATAGAAATGTAAGCCGCCATTCTTCGGACCATTATCTCAATACGTTGAGATTCTGCCTCCCGGCATATGTTGACAGTTTGGCTCAAATAAACTCACAAAAATTCTTTACAGGTTTCAATGTTTTTTTTCATTAACAGTAGGTTAACAGCAGGGAGGGGGGTGGGAAACAATTTTAATTACATCTGTGTGCACGGGAGCCACATATACAATAGATAAGACTCACAGGAAGCCACACAATTGAGATTTATACCATCCTGAGCTAAGGAAAGAGATAGGGGTTTGAGGTTTCTAGGTGGGGGAAGCAAGATAGGGGAGGGTGAGAGGAGGAAGTGTGTGATAAATAAAAGATGCCTTGTTATGCAGATATGTCTCTCAGGTAAAAAAAAAAAAAAAAAAAAAAAAAAAAAGTTATCTCCTGTAGCAACTCTTCCTAATCCAAGCACCCTTCCTAGTGGGAATTTCCTTTATAAATATAGGTTCCCCCTACAAATACTTTCTTTTAGGCAGTTAAGGGGGGTAGTAAAGAGCTTTTCCTGATTCTGCTGCGTCTTCATGACCTTCAGCTCAAAATAATCCACATGCAAAGTGGCACATTTTTGGGTGGTGTGTTCTAAACCCCTTCGTTCTCTTCCTTTTTTTTCCCCTACTACCATCCAATGTCTTTGACTCACTTCATTGCAGCCTTTCAATCAGAAAAATTTTTTTACTCTAGCAACCAAGTTAATAATTCACTCAGTTAACTCAGTTAACAAACAAGCCAGTCTACCTTCACTTCTCAATGAGCTTAAGTGACTTTGTTGCTAAAACCTGTAGCAATCTGCTCTGGCCAACCTGCACCTTCTAAGAAACTTTTAGTTTAGTTGAAACATTTTAAACACTTCTTACCAGAATAGAACCATTTAAAAAGAAGTTATACCATGATGAAATTATAGGTATAGGTAGTCTACACATCTCATTTGGTTTCTATGTTCAACAATGGTGCTATTAATAACACCGATATCAGTTGAAACTGATTTCCCCTTGGTGTTATGGCAAAATTTCTAGGCGGCAGGAAGACATACAACCAGGAACTCAGAAGATTCAGAAAATGCATTTTATTGCCGGAGCAGCCGCGTTGCTGTGGCTCAGGGGAATTGGTCCCGAAAGCTGAGTGCTGATTGCAGCAGGGTTTCCTCTTACATAGGGCACATTTTTTGTTCCCAGTTCCCAGACTTTTGCAGGCTTTGGCAGCTCCCCGCTCCCCCCTCCCCATCACCCCCCCACACACACACTGCAATGGTAGGTGAGACTACGCTCAAAGGCTCCTGCAAGGTAAGTATTTAGGGAAACAGGTTTTTTTTCAAGGCTAGGGCATAGGTGGGAAGGGCGTTGGTGTGAGAAATGCAGCTACATGCAGGCCTGGAGGTCTGTAGACATTAGCTATTATTCTTAGTTATCAGGTGATGAGATGATGCTGCTGAGATGATATTTTGACTCCTGGTGGGTTGGCCTGACCTTTTAATGGTTCTGCTTGCTGGGTTCATAGCTGAGTCACCTCCTCAGTCGCTTCCTAATCTATTTTGTTTGTGATGTATGGTGCAAGTAGGACGCAGAATTGCCATTTTCTTTTTTTATCATCACTCTTTTTTTCCCCTTTTTTTTAAAATATGTTTTTGTTAATTTTAGAGAGGAAATGGGAGGGAGAGAGAAACATCAATGCTGAGACTCATTGATCAGCTGCCTCCTGCATGTCCTCTACTGGGGACCGAGCCTGCAACCCAGGCAAGTGCCCTTGACCAGAATCAAACCCGAGACCCTTCAGTTCACAGATCCAAGCCGGTTAGGGCAAGAACTGCCATTTTCTGAAGCATTATCTCAATCCGTTGAGATTTTGCTTCCCAGCAATTGCGGTTTGGCTCAAATAAACTCACAAAAATTATCTACAAGTTTGAATATTTATTTTTTAAATATATTTTTATTTTATTTTAGAGAGGAAGGGAGAGGGAGAGAGAGATAGAAACATCAGCGATGAGAGAGAATCATTGATTGGCTGCCTTCTGCACACCTCACACTGGGGATTGAGCCCGCCACCTGGGCGTGTGCCCTGATCAGGAATTAAACTATAACCTCCTGGTTCATAGGTCAACACTCAACCACTGAGCCATGCCAGCAAGGCAGGTTTGAATATATCTTATGTTGACAAGGGCATGGAAGCTCTGCACCAACCCTCATCCCACCTCCAGTGTATTTTCCTATGCCTCTCTTATATTTGGCTGTTCCTGAGTTGTATCCTTTATAATGTTAAAAATGATTGTGGGGAGGGATAAACATTCCTTTACCCTCAGGTTCTTTCTGGTTGGTCTAATAATCAAATAGACATGAGACAGATTAATAAGAGAAAATAACCAAATTTATACATACATATGTATGGGAACCCACATACATGAGAGAGTCAGAGATGCCACATGCATGAGAGGTTCAGAGATAGATAGGGAACATGAGGCCCTAGCCGGTTTGGCTCAGTGGATAGAGCATTGGCTTGCAGACTGAAAGTCCCCAGGTTTGATTCTGGTCAAGGGCACATACCTCTGGTGCAGGTCCCAGCCCTGGTTGGAGGCATGTAGGAGGCAACCAATTGATGTGTCTCTCTCACATCAGTGTTTCTCTCACCTTCTCCCGTCTACTCTCTGTAAAAATCAATGGAAAAATATCCTCAGGTGAGGATTATAAAAGATTTAATTAAATTAAAAACTAAAATGAAATCTATAAAAAAAGAAAAAGAAAGGGAACCTGGGTATGTAAGACAGCCTGACACAGGAATGAGGCATCCTGACCTTGGGGCTTCTAAAGGTCATTGCAGGATGATAAGAAGAGCAGATCTTTAGTAAATAGAAGCTTGCCTTACCCAACAGATAGGTTTGTGGGTGAAAAAGAGCTCACATACTAAGCCTGACAAGTTCGGGGATGGTCTCAAGATAAAAGTTATCTATATAGGATGGTCTCAAGATAAAAATTCCTAACTAAAAATGAGTCGTGGTGGGTAGTCACGTCCTAAGCTGGTATCTTCTTCTATAAAGGTCCATCTTTACCCTAAGTGAACCTGACTATTGTCTTTTACATCTATGATAACATACCTTTGGAATCTCAGAGTAATCCTCTCCCCCCCCCCCCCCCCCCCAAGAACCCTCAAGGCACAATCTCCTACCAGGAGACTACAGAAACCCTGTTATCTTCTTGCCCAAACACCGTCTCTACATGCTGTAACTGTTAACTATCATTACCCACCAATGTGAAAGTCTGTGTCTATCTGTTTTACTTTTTATCCAATCCCAGAGATCCCTCTCCTCCCCCTTGTGTTGCTTACCCCCACCTCCCTAAACTACCACTAATGGATTTTACCCACCCCCATGTTTCCTCCTTTGGTTTTAATGTATAAAATAAGCAGTAGAACTTCATTTTCTGGAGCCTTTTCTCAATCTGTTGGAGATTTTGCTGCTGGGCAATTGTTATCAGTTTGGCTCAAATAAACTCATAATGATTCTCTGCAGGTTTAGATGTTTCTTACAGTACACTGACAGAAGTTATCTTTGATAATCTCTTATGCACAAGGCTTCTAAGTCAAATTCTACAAAGTAGTTAAGTGGGGGAGGGCAGAGTTTCTTTTGAGCCTGAGGCTAAAGTTGCCTTTAGCTCAAAACAATCTGTATATCCCAGAGGCACATCTTGTGTTGACTCATTTGGGCTCTCCTCAAGATTAAAGAAGACAATGTAGGTGACACAAATGAACTCCATTTAACCCTGCATGAAGTGAGCAGTTTGTCTCCATTGGTCCAGAGAACTACAAAATGGGAGAAGGGGAGGCAGGGAAGCAGACTCCAGCCAAGGGCACATGCCTGGACTGCGGGCTCTGTCCCCAGTAAGGAGCATGGAGGAGGCAGCCAATCAGTGCTTTTCTCTCATCATTGATGTTTCTATCTCTCTTTCCCTCTCCCTTCCTCTCTGAAATCAATAAAAATACATTAACACACACACTCACACACACACACACACACTGGGTATTGCCTAATTGTGTTTCTGTTTGCAAACTTAAGACCCTCGGATAAATCTTTGTTATTTTTTTTCTAGCAAAGCCTCCAGACTCCTTTTGAGTTTGTTCAATATAGCCAAGTCAGAGTGCATGCAGTCTGAGGACCTGGGACTTGCAAATGGCATCTGAAGTGGGGACACTCTGGCTGGACTGAGCTCTTAGCCTATGGGGTCTGCAAAACTCTGGGTGTCAAAACTGAATGGAATTGTAAAACACTCAGCTGGTGTGGGGGAATTGTAGAATTGGTTTGGGAACAAGTTACCCGTTGAAAGGAACTACATGTTTGGTGTCAGAAAAACTACACATGGATTAAATGTTTTTGTCTCCCCCAAAATTCATGTTAAAATCATAACCTGCAATGTGATACCATTAGGAGGTCAGGTCTTTGGGAGGTAATCAGGTCAAAAGGGTGCTGCCCTCATGAGTGGGATTAGTGCCCTTAAAGAAGATGACTAGAGCATTCTATTTGTAACCTGTGAGGATACTATGAGAAGTCAGCAGTGTGCAACCCAGAAGAGGGTCTTCATCAGAACCCAAACATGTTGGCACCCTGATCTTGACCCCAGCCTCCAGAACTGTGAGAAATAAATTTGTCTTGCTTATAAACTAGCCAGTCTACAAGATCCATTTCCCTCTAAATGATCAGTTGATTTCATATTGTTGCATTTGTTAACACTATGTTGAACTGCTTGTTGTTGGTTTTTTGTCTGTCTGACCTATTAAACTGTAAGCACTTGGAAGACTGAGATGGGCCTCAATGCATCTGTGTTCCAAAGACTGCAACTCTAGGTTTATGTGGGCCTGAAGCTTACACAATTTGGGCTGATTTCCTCTTTCTTATGACAGTAATTTATAAGATCATTTCTTTTTCTTTTTTTTTTTTTTAATATATTTTATTGATTTTTGTACAGAGAGGAAAGGAGAGAGATAGAGAGTCAGAAACATCGATGAGAGAGAGTCATCGATCAGCTGCCTCCTGCACACCCCCTACCGGGGATATGCCCGCAACCAAGGTACATGCCCCCTACCGGAATCGAACCCGGGGCCCTTCAGTCCCCAAGCCAACGCTCTATCCATTGAGCCAAACCGGTCCCGGCTAAGATCATTTCTTGTAGTGAAAACTCCATTTTTTTCTCCAGCGTGGTTGATCAACATGTTTTATATTATTGATAAGTTAGAAAAGCTGCTTCTTTCAGTTTCCTAACTCATTATTGATAAGTCATATAAATTTCTAGGCATGTTATCTTATCTCATGTATGGGCTGTAATATTTCAAGTTATGTGTGGGCCTTTCAAGTTATGTTCTGCAGTGACTAATCTTAAATATTTTTTTTAATTGACCATCCTCATATTAACCAGTGTACCATCAATGGCCCTGCACTTGTGGGTCACAGCGGCGAGTAAGTTGGCCAATTGAAGGCTGGGGTGGCCAGCAATAACTTAGCTATTCACATAAATGACTACTGACCACATACATTTATCCCACCAAGCCCAAACCAAATGTATTCCTAATTTAATTCCCCTTAAATTAATCTGAAATTACCACGAACTCTCCAAAATCATATCAGCCTCTGGACCTCTTTCCCATGTTTGTGAAATGAACGCTACTTTACGAGCCTTCGTGGGAGATAGTGACTACTTCTCACTTTCAAAGCTGAAGATGTTTGATTCTCATTTCCCAGGTTCCTTAAAGGAAGGTTGGGTCACACAGTGTGAGCAGAGCCAATGAGAAATATCTATTTTAGACTTTGAATAAGTGATTCAAAGAAATATAAAATTGACTCTTGAAAAATACGGGTTGGAACTGTGTGGGTTCATTTACATGTGAAATTTTTTCAATAAATACTGTAAATGTATTTTCCCTTGCTTATGATTTCCTTAATAACACTTTCTTTTCTCTAGCTTACTTTATTGTAAGAATACCATATACAATGTATATAAAATATAAAATATGTTCATCAATGTTATGTTATTGGTAAGGCAACAATAGGCTATGTAAGTTTTTTTGAGAGTCAAAAGTAATATGTGGCCGAAACCGGTTTGGTTCAGTGGATAGAGCATCGGCCTGTGGACAGAAGGGTCCCAGGTTCAATTCCGGTCAGGGGCATGTACCTTGGTTGTGGGCACATTCCCAGTCGGGGGTGTGCAGGAGGCAGCTGATCATGTTTCTAACTCTCTATCCCTCTCTCTTCCTCTCTGTAAAAAAAATCAATTATATATATATATATATATATATATATATATATATATATATATATATATATAATTGTATAAATTATATGTATATATAAATAAAAGTAATATGTGGATCTTTGACTGCATGGGGTGGGAGAGTGCCCCTAGAGCCCATACTGCTTAATGGTCGACTGCATATTGCAAAGAATGTTTTGTTTGTTTGTTTTTGCAGTGGTGGGGATGGGGTAGGTGGCATCAGCAGCAACATCAGTGTTGGTACATAGTTTTGGTCATGGTCCTAGCTACTGGTACTTCCTTATTCTTACCCATTGTCAAGCCTGATATTTATAGGAGTTACTCAATAGTGTTCCAAAAAATGTCTTTCTCTCATGCTCCCCTTGATATATAGATACATCGTTGTTGTAGTGTTTTCTTAAATCAGCCAGAATTAGTTTCTGCTGTGTGAAACTGGTGACCAAATGGTAGCTCTGACACCTTGGTCACAAGTAAACTGCCGTTTTCAGGAGCTTCATGGGCGCTTTGATATTTTGAGTACTTTTTAGTATTTAAATATAATGGTGTCTAGCATTTTAAACTTTAAAAAAAAGGTTTCATCTGTTATGACCATTGATCCTCAGAGTAATATTAAAATAATGGGGGTACATATTACGAATCCAATTTTATAGCTTAGGAACCTGAGGCGCAGAAAGCCAAAGTGCTCTGCCCAAGGAACAGAGTGATATAATGGCAAAGCTGAGAATGCTGAAATCCAGTCCTAGACCGTTCTCTTCTTTCTTTAATAAATCTGTACAGTGAAAGCAAAGAAAGGCGGGGAGAAAGGTGCAGAATCATAACTCAAATCACAGGAAGAGCAGAAAGGTCAAGGCCGGCATTAAAATGACACGGCAGCTGCTTCCGTCAAGGCGGCCCCAGGCTCTGCAAACAGGACCTGGAGGCAGCAGAAAGGGCTTCCAAGTCCCTCACTTGTGTTACAGCAAAAAAAAAAAAAAAAAAAAAAAAAAAAAAAAAAAAAAGCAAACCCAGAGGCTCCTCCTTCTCCTATGGCCAGCTTCCACTGTGACCGATGGTGAAGGGCAGGGACAAGATAATCAATCACCAGTCCTCTCCGTTTAAGAATGACCTCTGTACGGTTATCTTAAGGGGAAAGATTACTGCTAAAAACACAGCCAAGGCGCAGTAATCAGAGAGGCTATCTATAGCGCAATTCCCAAAGGAGATATTTGTACTGAATAGCAAACCTACTCCGCAGAATACACGTCGGTGTCTACACAATGCTTCAGCTTCATAGAAGAACTCAACTCTGTAAAGAGCAACTTGAACAATCATAGTTCCCAGGATATCCACCCCAAAACAGCAATGTGAATTTAATGAGAACTTCAAGGAATGTCCCCTAATTTGGAAGAGGTGCTGTCTATAGGCAATGATTGTAGTTACTGCAGGCAACCACTGAGTTAATCTGTTTTGTTAAAAAATAAAAGGTCGGATTCCATCTTGGAGTTTCTCACAGATTATGGTCTATTCACACTGACAAATAACAAAATGCTTAGGGAAGTCATTCTTTTATGCACACTGCTTTAATTCCGGTTTTTGCCTACATTCAGTTAAAAAATGTCTGGCTGATCATTTGCATCTTCTATTACCCAGCCTCAGATAACGCACTGCAGATTGAGCTCAGTGCAGACAGCGATTGCTGTCTCTGTCTGGGGGAGTGGGAAGGCTGGGAATAAGTCTAACAAAAGGTCTAGTTATTTCCTTTGAATAAACGTTAACAAAATTTAAATTCAGAGAGGAAGAGAGAGATAGAAACATCAATGATGAGAGGAGAATCATTGATTGGCTGCCTCTTAGAGGCCCCCTACTGGGGATCGAGCCCACAACCTGGTGCCCCTAACAAGAATTAGGAATCTAACCAAGGACCTCCTGGTTCATAGGTTGATGCACAGCCTCTGAGCCATACCGGCCGGGCTAAGCTTTTTCTTTTTAAACAGTTTTAGGTTTGCAGAATTATTGTTTGGTACAGAGTTCCCATATACCCATGTCAGTTTTCCCTCACATTTTACATTAGTACATTTGTTGCAATCAATGAACTAATATTGATATAGTCTTAAAAATCAAAGTCCATAATTTATTCCCATTTCCTCAGTTTGCCCCTAATGTCCTTTCTGTTCAAGGGTCCCATCCAGGACACCACATAATATTGAACTGTCACGTCTCCTTGGGCTCTCTTTGGCTCTCACCATTCCTCAGCTTTCCTTGTTTTGATGACCTTTAGGGAAGTACTGGTCTGGTATTTTGTAGAATGTTCCTCACATGAGATGTGTCTGATGTTTTCTCATGATCAGACTGGGATTGTGCTTTTGGGGAGGAAGACCACAGAGGTAAAGTGCCCTTCTTATCCCCTCAGATCAAGGGTACATGCCATCAACATAACTTACCACTGTCTTCTTTGGGAAGTAGACTTTTTCTCTTGTTCTTAAGTACCTTCTTCCAGTTCCCTCCACCCCTAAACGCAGATTTGCTTTCTCTTCTTATGACTTAACTAGAGGCTCGGTGCACAAAATTTGTGCATGGGGGGAGGGGTTCCCTCAGCCTGGCCTGCATCCTCTCACAATCTGGGACTACTGGCTCCTAACCTCTGGCCTGCATGCCTGCCTGAACTCCCCTGACCACTCTACCTGCCTGCCTGATGCCCCTAACTGCCTCTGCCTGCCTGCCTGAACTCCCCTAACCACTCTGCATACCTGCCTAATGCCCCTAACCACCTCTGCCTCAGCCCCCGCACCTGGGATCCAGGCTTTCCTCCACTGGCTGGCCACAGGCAGCCAGAACTGTGACCTTGAGCTGCTTCCCCCAGGGCAGGCCCTGGCTTTCTCTGGAAGGACATAGGATGTCCAGAAGATATCCGGTCAATCCAGTCTAATTAGCATATTACCTTTTTTATTATTATTATTATAGGTTATTATAACTTCAAAAGTAAAACTGGAGGCCTAATATTCAAAGGTAGAGGGAGACCCTAGCGCAGGCAGGAATTCTATAAACTCCAGACGTGACTGAGGGGAAGGCAGAGCGAGGCCTCCTTTTTTCTAAGCCTCTGCTTCCTCAGTGTTCCCCTGACAAACCAAATCACCGCAGGCTGATGAGACGCTTCTCAGGGCAGGATAAAACCAGGTGATACTATCAGTAAAGGACAAGGAGAATTGCCAACTGTGTCCACCCTATTGCCCAGTGCATTTTTATACAGTTTTGGATTGACTAAATATCGTTGCCATCCATTGTTATTGCTAAGAGTCATATTTTTATTAGGCAAGTTACGCCATTTGAAAAGGCAGACAGAGTCCGGGTCTTGTAGGGAAGTGCCTGGAATGAAAGGGGCAGACTCTAAATGTCAACGCCTTTGGTCAGCTCGAGCTTCCAGAGTGGTGTGGTAGTTTCCTAAATCTACCTTACAAATGAGTCCAGGGAATGACCTGCTTTCATCTTGCTGCCGGCTTTATTTTACGGCCATCTCTGTGTGTCTCACTTCACATATCTTTCCTGTCAGCTGGAGGAAGGCTGAGCTATGGCTATGGCTGCTGAGCTGTGTCTATCCACAGTCACGCGGTTCAGGTGACAACAAAACAAATAGCTCACTCAGGTGAGCAGGAGCTCTCCAGAGCAGGGTAATCTATGGGCAAAGAAAAAAAAACAAAAACTATTTAAAATCCATCCTCAGGAGAAGACTCGAGAATAAAACACACAGCGCAAGGAGCTGCTAAAAATTGCAGCAGGTGACCCATGGGGGTTTACGTAGAAAATTCCTCTCTGGCAGTTGAAGAAAAGCAGGATGGGTGTTTGTCTATCTTAGAAGCTTAAGAATCAGCTGCTCTTGAAACAGGCACGGACTAAAATGTATTAGTCAGGATTTTTAGTTGCAAATCAGAAAGCAACAGTAGGTGGTTTGAGCACAAAGGAATGTTTTTGCAGAGGTCAGCAAATGTGACCTGACACTTCGTTTTGTGCAGCCTGCAAGCTAAGAATAATGGCTACATTTTTAAATAGCTGGACAAATAAATAAATAGATAAACACAAAAAATAATGATCCATGAAAATTGCATGAAATTCAACTTTCAGCATCCAGAAATAAAATGCTCACTTGTTTCCGTATTGTCTATAGCTGGTTTCATGGTACCAGGGCAGAACTGAACAGCTGTGACAAAGACTGTATGGCCTACACAGCCTGAAATATCTACTGTCTTAGTCAGGTTAGGCTGCCGTAACAAACTGCCATTGATTGAGTGGCTTAAACAACAGAAATTTATTATTTTATTTTACATTTATGGAAACTAAAAGTGAGAATTTCTTCATACATACAAAAGAATATAATGTATAAGTGATGGACAAAGAGTCTAGCTAACGTGAATATTGTATCAGGCGTGGTTCTAGAAACAGCTGGCATGCTTAAACTGAAAACTAGAGAAGAGTTTAATAAGACTGCCTACAAAGTTGTAGGCAGGCCTAGGGAAACCAATAAAGCACAGTGCAGCTTTCAATGGTTTATATAGGTTTTGTGGGCTCTAAAGCATATTCAATTTTTAAGATCTTCTTTAAGAAGAAGAACATAGCCCAGCTGGCCTGGCTCAGTGGCTGAGCGTCGACCTATGAACCAGGAGGCCGGATTCCTGGACAGGGTACACACTCTGGTTGCAGGCTCGATCCCCAGTGTGGGGCATGCAGGAGGTAGCCAATCAATGATTCTCTCTCATCATTTATGTATCTATCTCTGTTTCCCTCTCCCTTCTTCTCTGAAATCAACAAAACAACCTTTAAAAAAAAAAAGAACAGTTTCAAAAAAAAGAATGTAAAACCAGTGATGCAAAAGTAGGAACAAAAATGAATTTAGAACAAAAAGAAAGCATATCAACTCACAAATTTATAAAATCACAAACACCACAACTATCATAAAATTTAGATAAGTCAGCATATCAATATTAAATTTATTACATCTCTTTAATACTTTTCCCCTACTTTTATTTGTTTATCTTTGCTACATATTCTTTATTCACTGCTTTTTATGGGATTGACATCATTCTTATACAAAGAATAGAAAGCTAATTGTCTTTTTTCTGGTATAGTCCCTTTCTGGATTCTCTATTCTAATTGGTCCATGAGTTGCTCTGTTCAGGAGAATGAGAATACTCCACTGTCACAAATGGAAAAACAATTTATGGCACACGTCCAGCATTAGTCAAAGGCACCATTTCTTTTTAAATGCAAAGGCCAGCCGAAACCGGTTTGGCTCAGTGGGTAGAACGTCAGCCTGCGGACTGAAAGGAACCAGGTTCGATTCTGGTCAAGGGCATGTACCTTGATTGTGGGCACATCCCCAGTAGGGGGTGTGCAAGAGGCAGCTGATCGATGATTCTCTCTCATTGATGTTTCTAACTCTCTGTCCCTCTCTCTTCCTCTCTGTAAAAAAATCAATAATATATATATATATTTTTTTTTAATGTAAAGGCATTTTACAAAGCTAGGGAAACTCTCAGTCCATCTTCCACACATAAGAATGCTTTTGTCACTGCCTTATGCCAAGTACTGACTGCAATGGCTCCTTATTCCTTCAGGATAAAATCTAAACTTCCCCAAATGAGGGTCTTCATCCTCCTCCTCCTTCTTAAGCCTGGCCTCATCCCTCACCACCTCCTATCCGCCATCTCTCTTATTCTGCACGGGTTATACTTCAGCAACGTGCTGCTGTCTACAGTCCCAGAACCGGCTCTGTTGAGTCCCACCTCCGAGCCTTTGCACATGATGTTCTCTCGGCTCCGAATACCCCCCCAGCTTGTCTACCTGACAAATCCACCCCATGCCTTCAAGTCACAGATGACATGCTATTCCCTCTGTAAAGCTTTTTTTCGCTCACTCAGACACACTTCACATTTTCGTCTCCTTCCTCACAGTGCTACTGACACAATGATCTTGTACTGCACCTGTTTGTAGACCTATCTCCTCGCTAGCCCTTAGCTCTCTGGAGATCACAGACTGAGACTTTCACCCTGTATCCCGGGCACCCAGCACAGGAGCTGGCACACAGCAGGCACTCAGAAAGTGAGTTTTCAACGAATGAGCATTGAGCAGACTTCTTTATGCCTGGTATTGTGCTAATATATCATCTCCTGTTATAACAACCCTTTTGAAGAAGGATCATTATCCTCACTTCACAGATAAAGAAACTGAAACTCAATGTATTTAAATAATTTGCCCATAGCTATTTCAACCCAGTTCTGATGCCAAAAAATGGATGGTGTTTTCTACATTATGCTGTTTCTCTAGACAGGTAAATTGTGCAGTTTCAGAAGCACTTAAGCTAGCTGCATATGGCATGCTGATCCAGCTTTCTCTGAAATAATAAACTATTCTTCATTCTCTCAGAGATCAAAACCCCATTTTGTTTCTGTCCCATCCACTCCCTCTGAACTCGCTCTTTTTCAAAGTCACAAGTGATCTCTTTGCTGCAGAACCTGATGACCATTTTCTCTCTCTTATCTTTTTAGATCTCAGTAGTTTTCCACTAAGTTGACCCCTCCCTTTGTTCTAGAAATAATTTTCTCTCAGCTTTTGTGAGAGAAACCATTCTCTCTCTCTCTCTCTCTCTCTCTCTCTCTCTCTCTCTCTCTCTCTCTCTCTCTCTCTCTCTCTCTCCCTTGTCTCTCTGGGCATTCTGTCTCAATTTTCTTTTCTGATTCTTCCTCTTCTTTCCTAACTGCTGATCTTTTAAAAAAAAGAGGTCTTCTCTGCCCACCTCCTGTCCTAGGTGAACTCATCCAGTCCCAGGGAAGTAATTAGAATCCATATGCAGTTAGCCAGTTCGCGTATCTCCAGCCCAGCTTTCTGTTTAAGCTTACATGGCTAGCTAACTACTTGGTATATCTACTTGATTGTTTCACCAGTATGCCCTTAGCTTTCATTGGCATTTCTTCGTTTTTCCCCTCAAAGATGCTCCTCACCCAGTGTTCAAGTTACCATTGCTGTGTGACAAACCACTTCAAGCCTTAATAGGTCACGAATTAGGACAGAGGACAGCAGGAATGACATAGCTCTACTCCAATATACCTTGGAGCGTCAGGAAGACTCAAAGACTGGGGGTGACGTCCCATTGGGAGGCTGGGATTATCTGGAGACATCTTCATTCCCACATCTGATGGTTGATGCTGGTGGTCCGCTGGGACCTTGGCTGGGGCTATTGGCTGGAACGTTTACACATGGCCCCTTCTTGCGGCCCAGGCTCCTTCCCTGCAGGGCAGCCTTGGGGTAGGTGGACTTCTAATGAGGTGATCTAGCAATGTCCCAGCAGACAAGGCAGAAGCTGCACGGGCCTTCTGTGATCCAAGTTCAGAAGTCCCAGGGGCATTTCTATGGTTACTCTAATAGTAGAAGTCCCCAGAGTTCAAGGGGAAGGGATGTGGATCCCACTTCTCAGTGGGATAAATAGATATCCTTGGGACAAATTTCCACCACCTTGTAACTCCTACTGCTCTCACTGCTTCCTTTTTGTTCCCTTCCAATACAGCTTCCTTATAACGGTCCAAGTGATCCTACTAAAATATAAATTTTTCTCCTGCTTGAAAGCCGTCAATCGTTTCCCAGAGCTCTCAGAATAAAACCCTAACTTCTTAACTCTCCAGCCTCATCTTCTATCATTCTTCCCTTGACTTATCAGATCACCCCCTTTTTTTTTCTTCTTCTACTTTATGGCTTTTGCACTTGCTGTTCCCTCTGCCTGAAACATTCACTCATTCCCTGTTGTTGTTTCCATGTGGCTAGCTCTTCCTTATCCATACAAACACGGCTCTGTGCAACCTGATCCTCTAACTAAAGGGACTCATAAGCACTTTAGAGACATTTTTTATTCACTCTCTCAACACCCTGTTTATTTTCGTCAGAGCTCATTTACAATCCGCAAGTCAAATAGTTATTTGTGTACTTGTTTATTTTGGGATTCCTCCACTAGAATGTAAATTCCATGAGTGTCTCATTAGCTACTTTATCCCCAGCCTGGAATATAGTAGGTACTGAGAAAAATATTTGTGGAATATGACAGAAGACAGATGACCTATTCATCCAATGCAGAAAAAGAACATTTCCTCCTGAGCATCTCTTTAGTCAAGAAGAAAAAAAGAATTCCCTTAATAAGTTCTCCCCCAGGAGAGAGCCCAGGTCCAATCCCCCAAGGATTCTTGAGATTCCGGGTCTCAGATCCAGGTCCTGGAATAGATTTGGAATGGATTTCACTCCGTCCCTGGAGGAGGCAAGCTTGTCAAATGATTAAAGCAACATATCACTTGCACCCTCTTAGAGGAAGTGACATCATTAAACCATGCTGATTTCTGGAGCTCAGAGAGGTGGAGGGTGGGCTTCCTAGGATAACCATTTTCATGCAGGCAGCCTTTTGTGGCCAGGATTGACCATCCACTTGTAGATCCCCATTTTTGCAAAATCTTGCTATTCCAAACACTCAGGCACAGATACAATGGTTTCCAAACACTTTGGATTTGTTACAACACTGCATTTATGTGTTTTAGTCACCCCTCATCTAAGGCATCTATTTGATTTTCCTGAAACAAAGAGAATCATAATGAAGTGCTTTTGAAAGCCTTTCGGAGACTTGCCAATTTCTTTAAGCTTGGTAAACAGCTTCAGGTGTCAAAAGACCAGCACTCCAAATCACTCATCTAAAGGCCTCTTGATAATCTCATTAGTACTGAAGGTTGGTTATCATTTCATTTGGCCTTTATCAAATGTGATTTTTTCCCCCTCTCTCTTTGATTCACAATGGATCTTCAGCCAAAGAAATGTTCTCTCGCTTCCCTTCAAGGAAGATTATGCTTTTATTGTTTTCACTGCACTTCTTTTTTTCTATTTTTTTTTTTCTTTCTTACCTTAGGAGAGTTTGCCACGTTCCCTCTATAGTTTATTCTGGTATTTAAGTCCTTCACATGGCATTTAAGCCCTTTACCACCTGCTTACCTTTATTGATAACAAGCTGGGTATTATTTGTCTCTTCCCTTAGAAACTCAGGAAGGATTTGTCAAGTGTGACACTAAAAAAACACGCAAAACCAACAAACCAACTGTATTGTCTTGGCAAAGCCTCGCTGCTGCATTTGCAAACCTCCTCCCCAGGTCTTTTCCTGGGACTGACAGTTTTTTGGTCTGTTTCACTGGCTGCTGTAACACGTTCCCTTACGCTGTCTCCGTCTCAATGGTTTGGTAGCAAGTCCATGAGGAATGAATCATGGTGGGCTGGAAACCAGGGCCCTGGAGCCCTCCACAGTCTCCCCCGACCCCTTGTAGAGACCATCTCCCACCCTTTACCTGTTGCAAAGAGACAGCTAACTGCTCTAATACTCACTCATCTACCTGCAAGTGGAGATGATAAAGTCTGTGAGCACCAAACATGGCTGCCACATCTAAAATTTTCTCTGCTACCCTGTCCTTCTTGGAGAGTTTACACCATGTAACATTTAAGTTTCTAACATCTAAAAGACAGTTTTTCCAGTTAGGAAAAAGAGAGAGTGAATGTTAATAGGCAACATTTTAATCAACGTTCTCAAGCTTGACCCAAACCACACAGCAATCTGATTGCTAAGAAGAATTCTACAAACTTTTTTCAGATGGAAATCTTTTGGACCGGTGCCGCCTTTCAGACCAACTTGAGGACAATTTAATGTGACTGGGCTTTTATTGTTTTCAATTCCTTCAAAGAAAAGCAAATATTTACTACATCTGATACTTTGTCTCTGCTCAACTCAGTTTTTAAAAAAGACAAGGTCTTTTTCAGCACGTTATTTTTCTCCTAAGTACTCTGAAAAGTAGTCTGTTTTGCAATGCTCTTCATAATGTTCCATCTGTTCTGATTTTTCAGTGTTTTTTTTTTTTTTTTAAGTCTCAGAAAATTCAACGAAAAAAGGTAAAAGGCTTTATTGCCAGTAAATTTCTGTTTCTCTTCTTTCTGGGAAAGAGCCAGTTTGAATTTAAAAATAGACCTGAGAAATGTCTACAGCTTGAGATTCATTCAACCCACTAATATTTGCTCTAGAATAATAAGTAGATTTGATACATCTGAACTAAAATGATTCCCATATTTGTCACCTTTCCATTTTAGATAAAATAAAGCGCCATAGCAGCCTTCTGTCGAAGCAAACTCCATCATGTTAGCCACCTCCACTCTCTTATTTTTAACTTATCCTGGAAAAAGTGAAGTTGGCAATTTAAGTCATTCCGAGTGTTCCATATTAAACATTTATCAATTGATGTTATTTAGTAACAATTTCTAATAGCAGTTATTATGGTCTTAACATCGATATCCACAGGGATGAAAATATTGTGGCAATTAAAAACGAATAACTTAATTTTAAAGTTTAACACTTTTCCAAGGAAGACATATATATATATTTATATATAGATGGCCAACAGTTGTATGAAAAGATGCTCAACTTCACTAGCTATCAGGGAAATACAAATGAAAACCATTAGATACTACCTCACACTTGTTAGAGTGGCTTTATCAACAAGGCAAGAAATAATTACTAGTGTTGGAAAGGCTATGGAGAAAGGGAACTCAAATACTGCTGGTGGGGATGTGAATTGGTATAGCCACTATGGAAACAGTATGCAGGGTCCTCAAAAAATTAAGAGGAGAGCTACCCCACGATCCAGCAATCTCTCTTCTGTAGGATATCTACCTGGAAAATTTGAAAACATTTGTAAATATATATATATATATATATTTATATTTACAAAAAACATATATATATGCCAAAACCAGTTTGGCTCAGTGGATATGGGGTTTCAGTTTGGGATGATAAATAAACTTGTGGCGATGGATGGTGATGTTGGTTGTACAACAAAGGGAATGCACTTCATGCCACTGAACTGTACAATTAAAATGGTTACAGTTCTTGGTGTGTGGTTATACCATGGTATAACTAATTAATTTATCAATTAATTAATTAATTTATATATTGTTTTGTTCCTGCTGAGTCTTTTTTTTTATTGTCTAAAGTTTTACATATGTCTCCTTTTCCCCCAGTTGACACCTCCTGCCAGCCATTCCCACCCTGGGCAAGCCCCCACAGCCCTGGTGTCTGTGTCCATTGTATACCACAGTTTAATGATGAACTGTCTATTTTTTAATAAATCTTTAAACATTTTATACAAAAAAATGGTTAAATGTAAGTTTTATGTTATGTATATTTTATCACAATAAAACAAAGAACGTAACTTTAGCTTTAGTATGTGACCATGAAACTAAAAAGTTGGATTTACTGTAGTCTCCCTCTTTAAATTTAGAAACAAGACAATAATGTTTTTCAGACATTGGACACATGGAACCTCAGTCTAAGTAGTTCCTTAGAGAAAAGTTATAAATGAGATGAGCCTTATGATTGCCCCAGTTTAATGCCTAGAGAGTTTTCAAGCTATAGCACAAGAAGAAAAAGCCCAAACAGAGCCCAGCAATCTCCTTGAGCTGAGTAGCCAGAGCTGAGAATTTGGAGGAGCCTGGAGAGACAGGATTCACAGGGCAGAGTGCAAGAGAGGAGAGTGCTGCACACCCAGAGAGGGAGGACTCCAGAAACTAGGGTTCCTCTTCAGTCTTCATGTAAGTGTTAACCAGACACGTGAACGAGGAACTTGCCCAAGTAAGGGAGAAGACCCAGTGGAAAGGAATAGACAGATAATCCCCAGGCTTTATACAAAGCCAGGAATAATTTATGTTCCCAGTTGTCACAGCGGAAAAACCTTGAGCTCTACTGGTTATCAAGACTAGAGCTCAGAAGGGTATTGTTTTGGTATGATCAAACTCATAACCTTCGTCTAATAATGAAAAACAACAACATATACACACAAATAACAACATCAGATAAAATCCAATAGAGAGGCATCCTACAATACACCTATACCTACAATACACCTAACCAGAACAGCAGCCCCTCTCCCTTATCTGAAGTTTCGGTTTTCATGGTTTCAGCTAACTGTGGTCAGCTACAGTACAAAAATATTAAATATAACATTTCAGAAACAATTCATAGGTTTTAAATTGTGCGCTGTTCTGAGTAGTGGGATGAAATCTTAGTCTCTCCTGCTCTGTCCTGCCCAGATGTCAGTCATCCCTTTGTCCAACATATCCTCAACATGTATGCTACCTGCCTGTTATGTAGTAGCTGTTTCAGTTATCTGATCAGCTTTGGTCATAATCGTTCTATTTTACTATTAGTTAGCAAAATAGAACGATTATGACCAAAGCTGTGCTAATCTCTTATCGTGCCTAATTTGTAATTCATACATACCTATTCATACATAAGTATGTATAAATAGAAAAAAATGTGGTATATAGAGAGTTTGGTACTATCTGTGGTTTCAGATATTCACCAGGGGTCTTGGAGGGTATAGATGAGTATAGGTATAATCCCCTATAGATGAGTGGGGATTATTATACTGAAAACTTTCAGGGTCATTAAGACCAAGGAAAGTCTGAGAAACTGTCACAGCCAAGAGGAACCTAAGGAAATATAACAACTAAATGTAAATTGATGTGTGGAATAGGATCCTGAACAGAAAAAGGATATTAGAGAAGACTAAATGAATCTGAATAAAACATGGATTTCAGCTAATTATAATGGGTCAATATTGGCTTACTAACTGTAATGAATATATGGTACTAATGTAAGAAATTTTTAAAAGGGAAACTAGATGTGAGGTAGGGGGTGAGATATGAGAACTCTCTGGACTATTGTATTAATTAGTCTTCTACTGCTGCCATAACAAAATACCACAGTCTACTGGTGTAAGCCACAGAAATTTATTTTCTCACAGTTCTGGAGGTGGAAAGTCTAAGATCAAAGTGCTTTCAGGGTTGGTTTTTGGTGAGATCTCTCCTTTTGGTTTGTAGACAGCTGCCTTTTCATTGTGTTTCATTTGATCTTTTCTCTGTGCATGTGCATGGAGAGAGATTGATTTTTGGTGTCTCTTTCTCTTCCTATAAGGACACCATGGTATTGGATTAGGGTTTCACTGTTAGAACCACATTTAGCCTTAGTTACCTTCCTAAAGGCCTATCTCCAAATATAGTCACATTGTGAGTTAGGGCTTCAATATATAAACTGGGGTGGGGCATGGCAATTCAGTTCACAACAGAGAAGAAAGAGATGAGAGGACAAAAAATTTGTGAAGAAATAATAGCTAAAGTTTTGCAAATCTGATGAATTTTCTAAACCCACAGAGCCAAGAAGCTCAACAAACCCAAGCACAAAAAACAAAAAGAGAACTACATCAAAGCACATCATAATCAAATTGTTGAAAACAACCTAGAAAAGAAAAAATCTTAAAAGCAGCCAGAAAAAAAGATAGCCTATATAATAAGAGAGGAATATACTAATTATCCGTTATGCCCTGAGGCGTAATGACCAGCCAAGTGACGATCAGATCACGGATCTGCAGGAGGGTGGACCAGCGAACTATAAGCAGGCGGCAGAGAGCTACAGGAGGAGGCAGGGCAGCAAGCAATGAAGTGGGGCAGGGGGGAGCTACAGGAGGGCAGCAGTAACCTACTGGCTCACGGGGTCCTGTGCAGGGCTACTCGTATTACATTAAGAATGATAGTCGGTCACTTAATTTCTTCTGAGAAAAAGGTGTGAGCCACAAGATAGTGAAGCAACATCTTTAAAGTATTCACATAAAAACCTGTCATCCTGAAAATTTATACCCAGCAGAAATACCTTTCCAAGTGAAAGGCTGAATAAAGCCTTCTTCTGGTATACAAACACTGAAAACAGTTTCACCAGCAGATCTGCATTATAAGGGATATTAGAGAAAGTCCATCAGGCAGAAGGAAAATCTGTATTACACAAAGGAAAGAAAAGCATCAGAAACGATAACTTTGCAAGTAGGTGTAAAATACTTTTTTTGGATTGTTATTTTTAAAAATTTCTTTAAGACATAATTGACTGTTTAAAGTCATAATAACATATGATGGGATTATGGTAAGTAATTATGATAATCGTGTGTTCAGAATGGTGCTCTGGAAATAACCTGAAGCTATGAAATAGGGAGAGCTGAATAAGAACTAAAACTTCTTATTCCCTTAGAGACCTTACAAAATAAACTTTTTTTTTTCTCTTTCAGCATTAGTCTGATCACAAAGCAAGATGATTACACTTCATCTGATCTTTTTACCTCTTGCTGTAACCTTAGTATAGTGATACCTAGACTCACAATTCCTCTGGAAGTAAGACTGCATTATTTAATAAAGTCTGTCTGGGAAAACTGGAGTGGCTCAGAGTCCTGTCTTCACTAATTTTAAACACAATCATTTAAAATAAACGTAGGCTTAGCTTCTGATACAACTTAATAAGACTCTCATTTCTGGATAAATTAGGAAGAGGGTGAAATAGACATATTTCCTTAAAAGTTAGAGGCAGATAATGGATTAGGAGACTATCTATGGGAATAACTAACTCTATGCCCTTTTCTAACCAACTGGAGCTAGAGGATAACAAGGAAAAATGAACACACTAAGATGGGTTAAAGATGGAAGAAAGGGCTTGAGTTTGTAAAATGGCCTGATATTTCCTTACTCCCACATATGCCCTTATTGGAAGCATCACTTTGGGTCACTTTTTCTTACAGCCTTTTCTTATTTGTCTTTTCCCCAAGAATATGGCTCTTGTTCCCTCAGATAGAAGGCAGAGTCCTTGGTGATAGGAGAATCCTTTGCTTCTCTGAAAGTGTAGCAACTAGTCCATAGTAGGTATGGCAAAATGCATAAGGGAGAAAAATGCTGTAAATGTATTTATGTAACTATAAATGAGATAATTGTGATTGACTATAGGGATCAGGACTTGCATTAGAAAGAAATCATTTACCATTCAGAACCTGTGTTTCCCTCCCCCCCACACACACAGCTTTATTGAAATATAATCTACATATATAAAAGGCTAAGTTGACTTGCACATGCACAGTACATATAAAGCGCTCACTGTCGCCAATTGCACGTGTGTGTTTCCATCTGTCATTGTTGATTATAAATTTGGTTGAAACTTCTATTATAAAGAAAGGGTGAATAGTGATATTAAAATATTTCTTCTAATTAATTTCCTTTCAATGTGCACAAATCCATGCACTGGGCTTTTATTTGACAAATAAAACTATAAAATATGTAAGATGTACAACATGATGATTTAATATATGGATAGATTGTGAAAGGATATTATATGTTGTTGAGCAAAACGGTAAGGTAACAAGATAGTGTATAGTGTGGAAAGATATTCGTGAAGCTGAGTGGTGTTATTTTATTTATTTAGTTTATTATTAATCCTCACCCAAGAATATTTTTCCATTTATTTTTAGAGAGAATGAAAGAGAGAGGGAAAGACAGGAGAACTATCAATGTGAGAAAAACACATCAATTGGTTGCCTCCTGCATGCACCCCAATTAGGGCCTAAACCAGGTAGGACCCCACATCCAAGGTATGTGCCCTTGACAGGAATTGAACCCAGGACCCTTCCATCTGCAAGCTGACACTCTATCAACTGGACCAAACTGACTAGGGCCTGAGTGGTATTATTTTACACTAGAGATTCAGTATACACAATTCATGCATCATTAGGGTCCCCAGGCCTGGTTGGTGATCAGGGCTGATCAGAGCCTTCTGGCTGCAGGCCAGGTCCTCCCTTCATTTCGCACCACCCCTGGTGGTCAGCACACATCATAGTGAGCGGTCAAACTCCCAGTAGGTTAAACACCTACTGGTCGGTTGAACTCCTGAGGGGTCAATTTGCATATTATCCTTTTATTTTATAGGATTTTATTTATTTATTTATTTATTTTTAAATATATTTTATTGATTTTTCACAAAGAGGAAGGGAGAGAGATAGAGAGCTAGAAACGTCGATGAGAGAGAAACATCGACCAGCTGCCTCTTGCACACTCCCTACCAGGGATGTGCTCGCAACCAATGTACATGCCCTTGACCAGAATCGAACCTGGGACCTTTCAGTCTGCAGACCGACACTCTACCACTGAGCCAAACCGGTTTCAGCATTTATTTTTTTGTTTTGTTTGCTCATTTGTATGTTCTACTTTCTTTACAAAATAATGTTTTATTTATAAAACTAGGAAAAATTACATGTGTTTTTTAATTGAATGAAATTTCAGATTCTCATTGAAAATTTGGACACTTAAGAGATTTTAAAATTTTTCATCTGTCTTCAGTGGTTCAGAGATGTTCTTACTTGTTGAGAGGGAAATAAACAAATTCCCTTTAATAGAAGAGCTGTTCTTCAAATATCCCAGGCAGCTCTTAAAAAAACAAGGCAAAGGAATCCGCAAGAAACCAACAAAGAAGCCTCGGGAATATTAGAAACAACCTAATGGTCCAACATTATGGGATTTAAAAGTAAATTATGGTACTGCTGGGTAACTGGAATATTTGAAGCCGTTAAAATCTATGGTTTATAAGAGCATTTACTAACATAGGAAAATTCTCAAAATTTAAAACATTACATGCAGTGTAATGCTATTTGAAAAAAGAATTATATATGTAACTTAATTTCCAAAAGGAACTAGAACCAAGTATTAATAAACATTATCCCTGGGTGATAAAAATATGAATAATTTTGGCTTCTTTACCACTTTCTCTATTTTCTTTCTTTTTTGTAATTAAATCTTTATTGTTCAGATTATTACAATTGTTTCTCTTTTTTTACTTCATAGCTTCCTTCCACCCAGTTTCCACTCCCCCTCTGCCCTTATCCCCCTCACTGTCCTCATCCATAGGTGTACAATTTTTGTCAGATGGGTATGACATTTATTGGTATGATCACTTACTAAATTATGCAATGTCTAATCACTGGGGTGTACACCTAGAACTAATATAATATTGTATGTCAATTCTAATTTAAAAAATTATTAAAAAGAAGAAGAAGAAGAAGAAGAAGAAGAAGAAGAAGAAGAAGAAGAAGAAGAAGAAGAAGTTGGCTTATAGAATTGGAGAACAATTCATGGCATAGACTCTGAAGCCGACAGCCTCCTGATTCCCTGTGTGCCTCAATTTCCTTATCCTAAATCAGAGACAATGATACTGCTCACCTCACAGGGTGGTTGTAAGATGAAATGTATTAATTTATAACACAGTATTTAACATAGTGCCTGGCACATAGTAAGCACCCCCAAAATTAATCTATTACTACTATTATTAATATTGTAGGTTGAAAGTTCAACCTCCTACCTATTTACAAGTTCAACCATTTCAATAAAGCTATTAGCTGAACATAATCACTACCCTCTAATTCTCAGTGGGGCCTGAGGCAATAATATTTATTGTTTTGAAAAAACAAACCCTAAGAATTTCTTCAAGCATCAGGTGTTTAGCTTGCTGAATTAAGGCAATGTAGAGCAAACAAGTCAGAAACCAGCCTGGGCCTTTTTCTTTTATTTATGGCTTTAATGCTTCAGGTGTGATCACTGAGTTATTTTTGTTTATTCAAAGAACAGAAGGGCAAATGAATCTTCTGAATCTTTCTTTGGTGGGGTCCAAATTTACACCCCTAAGAGTTTGGTTCAATCCTGTGACCCAAATTTGGATAAAGAGATTCCATGCCCAAGATCACCCAGCTAATAAGAGTCAGAGGCAGGATTTAAAATTATATCTATCTGGCTCCACACTTAGGGTTTAAATTGTATCTTATAACACCTCCCAGCTGGAAGGAGAAAAGCTTCATGCAGGCCGTTTTAACATTAACATTTGATAGTGAGAGTAGAGAGGATCAGTTTGTTTCCCACTTCTCATTCCTAAATGTCATCAACACAGAACAAATCAAGAAAAGACCCAGAATGGCATCAGTGAGAAGATCAGCTCCTGACTAAAACAGAGCATGCGCAAAGGGACCTACTTTCTTTATAAAACCCAGAATGAGTTATAAAAGCGGCCCCATGCGCATCAGGAATTGGGCTAGAAATCTGTGTCCCTGTGTCGTTATCTCGGGGAAATTAATCTTGTCAGCTGAGGCAACAACTCTAGTGAATGTTTGGGAAAAGAGGGGTAACTTGGTCCTCTGAGAGCCTGGAGTTTCTCTAGCTCCTGCAGCACCTACATGCAGTCTGTGCTGGAATCCCTCTCTCTCTCTGTCTCCTGTCTGTACCTGTCTGCCTCATAGTGATCTCATTTTCTCCCTCCTTAAAAATTAGAATGCCACGCCCCTGTGAAGCCCGCTCCTACCCTCTGGGAACAGCTAATCATTCCCTCTCCTACTGAGCTTACCAGCTCTGGGTCTGTTCCTTGCTGATATTGCTTCTTTGTGTATTGTTCTGTCTTATCCTAATTAACCCTTTGAGGTCAAAGGATACTCCTTTTTTTGTTTTGTTTTAGGGTTGGTAGGAGAATAAACTGAGATGATATAAATAAAGAAATAGCATCTGGTACATAGTAAGGGCTCAATACACATTCTCTCACTTGGTTGGCTCTCCCACTTGTCTTCCCAGCACTTGGTGCAATTCCTTCAAGGCCATGGTTACTAAGCAGACTTTTCTTTTTGAATAAATGAAGGAGTAAATCAACAAATGCGCCGAAACCGGTTTGGCTCAATGGGTAGAGCAGACTGAAAGATCCCGGGTTTGATTCCGGTCAAGGGCATGTACCTTGGTTGCGGGCACATCCCCAGTCGGGGGTGTGCAAGAGGCAGCTGATTGATGATTCTCTCTCATCGATGTTTCTAATTCTCTATCCCTCTTTCTTCCTCTCTGTAAAAAGAATCAATAAAATATATATTTTTTAAAAATTAACAAATGCATTCTACATCCGGCCCTGAGGGCAGGCGGCACGTTATATACTGATCTAAATCTCCTGAAATATCTTTCTTCTTTTATTTATATCCTCGGTACAGCTATATCTAGCTTATATACAGAAATATCTGTAACAACGCTAGTCACATGACTGAATGCAGGAAATAACTTGATTGATTTTCTCTTGTTGTAAAGGATACTGATAGATTGAACATTTACCTCTGGGACAGTTACAGACACATGTCTTCTATCATCTGTTTCATCTCAAATAGAGTGAGATTGCCTGGGGTTTATAGGTAGAACTTTCCTTTCACTAGTAAAACTAGCTTAACCTGTTTGTCAAAAAGAGGGCTGTTTTCCTTTCTTTCTTTTTAAACAGTTAATAATCAATATAAGCCCCAGAAGAATAGCACTCCAAAACTGAGAATGCTGATGAAACCCAAGTACTTACTAGTACAATTATTATCCTAAGTAAGGCCCGGAAAGTCTTATTTTCTTGCCTTTCTTTCTTTCTTTCTTTCTTTCTTTCTTTCTTTCTTTCTTTCTTTCTTTCTTCCTGCCTTTCTTTCTTTCTTTTTTCTTTCTTTCCTTCCTTCCTTCCTTCCTTCCTTCCTTCCTTTCTTTCCTTTTTTTTTTTTTCTTTCTTTCTTTTTTGTTTGTTACTCCTCACCCGAGGATATTTTTCCATTGATTTTTAGAGAGATTGGAAGAAAAGGGGAGAGAGAAATATTGATGTGAGAGAGAAATCGATTGACTATTTTCACACGTGCCTGCCTGGGCTGGGATTGAGCCTGCAACCAAGATACATGCCCTTGAAATAGAACCCATGACCTTTCTCTGGATGCTCTATCCACTGAGCCAAACCTGCTAGGTCTCATTTATTTTCATATCGTCATGCCAGCCTAGTATTTAATGCTTTTGCAGTACTCCAAAAGCATTTCTTTAATAAATGAAGTCCCTTTTAAGGAAATAAAGAGGAGGAAAGCGCTGAACTCTACAGTGTAATTTTATAATAGCCTGTGACTTTAAAGCCATAGTACAGAGGAGAGATGAGAAAATAATAATTCACATATTGAGATAGCATTATACAATACAATTATAAAAAAGCCCCTTCTGTATAATAGGTGATTTCAATAAATGCCATGGTGTTAAATTCTGACAACAAATCTTGAAATGTTATGATAGCGCTGATTTTACAGATGAAACAAAACAAGCTTAGAGGGGTTTAATGATTTGCATAAGGTTGCCTACTAATATTAATTCCTTCCAGCCCCACCCCCCATTATAATGTGAGCTTCCCAGGAGGAGTATCTCTGGCACCTAGAACAGTGCCTCGTGTATAGTAGATGCTAAATAAATATTTGCTGAAGAATTAATCAGGTTGGCTGACTCTTTCTGTAATGTCACTTGCTACTCTATAAAATAGTCTTTTGAAGCATCCAGAGAAAACAGCACACTTCTCTACACATGAGGAACTGAGTCCAGAAAATGTACGTTAATTCACCTAATAAGAGTGGCTGGGCCAGGACTAGAACTCACGGTTTTGGATTTCCAGCCGCATCGTGCTTGGGCGAGTCTGTGTGGGGGCCATGAGGCTAAGACAAGTTGTGGCTCACTTCCCTTCCCCAGGTACGTCCAGGAACCTGGCCTGGAGAGAAATCGCTAAGGAAGAGTTACATCCAATTTTTTCTGCCTAGAAACGAAAAGAACCAGGTGTGGGGAAAAAGCAATGTTCTTGCAATAGATGGGTGGACATTTGGGGGTTATCTTGTTATTACACCAGAACCTGATGTTTGCGATAGGGTGAGTCTGTGGCCAAGTCTAACAAGGCGGCTGCCACTTGAGAGCAGTTACTTCATCACACAATTGTTTTTCTTTTAATCATCTAACTTCAGATGGTCATGGGCCTTAAACTTTTCAACGGAGAGATGTGTGCTCCCATGGACATAGACAATAGTGTGCTAAAGACCTGGGGCAGAGGGCAGGGCGGGGCGGGGGGTGGGCCGGAGGGGGTCAATGGGGAAAAAAAGGGGGCATATGTAATACTATCAACAATAATTATTTTAAAAAAGATATGTGCTCAATTAAACTTCTTAAGGTTATACAGATACTATATATATATATATATATATATATATATATATATATATATATATATTTTAGAGGCCCGAAGCATGAAATTCATACAAGGGGCTTGGCCCTCGCAGCAGTGGTGACTGCCTCAGCCCTCACAGCCCCAGCTTCTTCCAGAAGGTCATCCATACTGTCTTCCAGAAGGTCAGTTGGCTGCCTGGTCTAATTAGCATATTATGCTTTTATTATTATAGATATGTGTATGTATATCCAAATATTTATTCATTTCATTTTTATATAAATGTGAAAGAAAGTGTCTATGCATATCCTACTGTTAATATAAGTTTGTAACTATGGCAACTCCTATATTTATTTAAGTGCCCAACTGAGTATGTCTCTATGCTAGGTGTAAAATGAGTAAGTAAATATATTCATAAATAAATTAGTAAAAGTTCACATCTAGTAAATAAATAAATAAGGAAAGAAGTTGGGGAAGAAGAGAAGCAGGTATCGGCAGGCAGCGCTTCAAACCACAGCAAATGTCTGACAGTCTGGGCTAACCCAGGGGGAGCTAAGGAACAAGCAGCTCCTATTATTGGGCAGAAATGTTCAGGCACCAGAACCCCTGAGATGCTCAGTTATTGTTAAAGAGCCACCCAGAAAAAAGCACGGCTTTGAATCAAAAGCCATTATGGATCCTGAAAGCACTAACAGCAGGAATCTGTCTACTAACTATACAACTTCCACTGAACATCAAGTTCTTTCTGGAAGGGAGAGCCGGCTGGCACCTCCATGGCTGCCATCCTCTTCATGCCTTCCCCGGACATGGCTACATTTGACTTATGTTTGCTGTGTTCTGTCCTGACTTCGCCAAAACAAACAGTTCTAAACTCAGCTAACAGATTAATTTTCCAAAGCTCAATTCTGATTGTACCAATGCCTATTCAAAAAGCTGTTGATATCCCATATAATAAATGGCTAATATGCAAATCGACCAAACTGCAGAACGACCAGTCACTCTGATGTGCACTGACCATCAGGAGGCAGACACTCGATGCAGGAGTTGCCCCCTGGTGGTCAGTGTGCTCCCACAGGGGTCACGCTGCTCAGCCAGAAGCCAGGCTCATGGCTGGCAAGCGCAGCGGCAGTGGCAGGAGCTAGCTTAGGCCCGGGGAGCAGGCCTAAGCCAGGATTTGGAAATCCTCTGAGGGCTCCTGGACTGTGAGGGGGCACAGGCGGGGCTGAGGGAACCCCCCCCCCCCCCCACTGAGTGCACAAATTTTGTGCACTGGGCCTCTAGTATTCTATAAAGCATTAAATGGTATTTAACGTAGAGAAATGTACACCAATTCCACAGATAATCAAATACACCTATTATCTTATATAATGGATGATGAAGTTTTATAACTATTTAAATAAAAAACTAGCCCATCTCAATGACATTTCTTCCTTGTATTCAGGCTTTCCTTCCCCTTCCTCCTTCCCTCCCTCCTTCTCTCCCTCCCTCCCACCTTTCCTTCCTTCCTTCTTTTCTTTCTTTTCTCTCCGTCCTCCTTTTCCTCCTCCTCTTCCTCCCATTTTTCTTGTTACTCTTTTCAAAGCATCAATATTTGGGTAGAGGCAAACCAGAGTCTGTTCTAGTTACATCCACCTCAGGGATCCCCACACCCAAGCTCCTGGCAACAGCTTGCAGAGAAGCCATACAAACCACTCCTGCTGGAGAAAGAAGTCATCCACCTCAGCAATGGCTTCTGTGCTGACAAAGCCCAACAAAGGAGATTGTATGTGGTCATAAGAGCCAGACACATAGATATGCCTTTTGCAGCTGACACGCTGGTTCCGAATTCCCACCCCGTGTCTGGTGTTGCCCTGGCAGAGCGCAGTCTAAGCATGCCACGGAGTACTGGAGCTATGTCTTTCTCTGCTACTGTTCCTGCCCTCATCTCCACACTTAATGACTCCACATTATGCAGGGAAATACGTGGGCAAGGAAAGAAAGAAATCAAACCTAACGGTAGATGTCGGGGTGGCTCCTGTCAAGGGCAGGGGATCTGTGATTGTCTCCTGCCCTTCTCTCTCCTCCTCGGTGCATTTTTGCTCTTCACTAATTTTTCCATCTGATACATCTTTTATTGTTTTCTAAACATAGGCATGCTAAAACCTCAGTGGAAAGACCATCTATTGAAATGAGAGTGATAGCAAGAGTCATGGGCCCAGTAGGCAAATTATAAAACAAATAGAAGGTGCGCTCGACACGTTTGCTTCTGCTGCACAAAAGGGTCCGAATAAAGCTCCTGGAAACTGGGTTGAGTAATCAAGTCCTTTTCCTGGGTGGACAACAGCGCAGCTTTGGGAGATAACGAATTCGGCTTGAGTAACTGTACACCCGTCTGGAGGAGCAACAGGAAGCACACAAAAAAAAAAAAAAGAGAAAAGGAGAGTGGGCCAAACTTTTAACTGCTTGCCCTCCTTCTGCACCTGCCATGGCTTGCAAGCATAATATCGTGTCCCAGCTGGCCACTTGTCCTGAATCCTGAGACCCCAAGACACCCATTGCCCTTGGAATTAAAGAATTACAAATGGCATTTTTGCACCTGCAAACTTAAAAAAAGAAAAAGATAGTGAGAGGACTCAGAAAAGATGCTTTGAAACATTTCTATCACTCTAGTCAGGCAGTGCTTCCTGCCCCTGGTGAATGCTCACCAGACATGTGAGGGAGGACTCCTGAGGACCGTTTGGCTGTTTCGCTGAAATTAATTTCGGTTCTTACAGATTAACCAGAAAGACACGCACTGGCTGCAGGTGTGCCAGAGCCGCCATTAGGAACAAACCCAGCAAATCTTGTGGAGACGGTTAATGACTCCTGCAAAATTAATTTAAATTGAAATTGGATAAGAACATATGGAAAAAATCAGCCACTCCCTATTTTGAGTGGATATTATTTTAGCATGCATAGGCTTCTGATAGAAATGCCTTCGTTTCCCAGAAGGGTTGGGATGGACTCACACACTAAGTCGTTTTGCTAAAAGGAAGATTTTTTTCCCTCCCAGGAAAGAGGAGATAGGTGTTTCATAAATCTTCTTCCTTGTTTAATGCCAGAACACATTTGGGGCTCCACAGACACTGATAAAAGCTCTTCCAGAAATCACGACTGTGTTCTCGGGGCAATTATGCTTTCCTAGTGTCTGGACACCGGCTCTGGCTTCCATTCAGAATAAGATCTGGGCCCACTTGTTATTCATGTCCACATGAAAATTGGGCGGTTTGTAGAATTTAAATGTGAAATAGGAGGAAAGCACAGAGGCAATGGTAATAGAATGGAAAATATAAAAGAAAAATATTTTTCAAGTATGTGGAAGGAAATGACTACATTAACAAAAATCCCGCAGCCACATGTTCACACGCTTGTACTCTCATTTTATGTGCAAAGCTCTCTCCAAAGTCCGGCTCAAGTTTTCCTCCAGGGGAGTAAAGCAAAGGTAGGCACACCCATCCTAAAAGGGTTCCCAGGAAGCTGACAGGTAACACCCTAAATTTATTTATTTATAATTTATTTTATTTTATTTTAAAAAAACTATATATATATATATATATATATATATATATATATATATATATATATTTTTTTTTTTTTTTTTTTTTTACAGAGAGGAAGGGAGAGGGATAGACAGTTAGAAACATTGATCAGCTGCCCCTGCACATCCCCCACTGGGGATGTGCCCCCAACGAAGGTACATGCCCTTGACGGGAATCGAACCTGGGACCCTTCAATCCGCAGGCCAATGCTCTATTCATTGAGCCAAATCAGTCATTGTTCATGCAAAAATGACCCACTGTTTTCCCCCCTCCTCTTTTCACCTTGGATTTATTTTCACATATTTTTTGGACATCAGACAGCATGCTAGGAATTGGGGATATAAATTTGGATATAAAACTCCAAAGAAGAATTTCAAAACAACATTCCACAATTCTAGGGACAGCAGGAAAGGAGTCGGGAGACATCTATTTGTAGTATCTGTGCCAATGGAGGTGGAGCAGAGAATTCAGAAAATACAGGGGGGAAAAAATCCTTCCTGTGTATCTTTGGAAGAGATCCTAAATTCTGCAGAGAGCTGGGGAATAGAGAACAGAGAGGAACTAATGACTGTCTCATTCCGCTTTCCTTAGGCTGACATTACAGCACAGCCTTGTTCCCTGAGCTGGAGGTGGGGGGGCCTGATGGGGAAGATTAAATACCTAGAGTCCAGTAGTCCAGGCTCCAACATTAATTGTATGAAGTCCACAAAAGGGATCATCTGGAATGGGCTGTATAAATACCAAAAAAGTAGGGGAAAGACAGAAAAGACATCCTCGAGAGGAAAAGAAAGCTGAGCAAGAGTAAAATAAAAGAGAAAATCAAATAGCAAAAGACCCAAATAGCAACACTCTTCTGACCTTGCCAACCGGAATCCTGGTGTGTAAGCACGGAACCAGGTCATGTGCCCATCTCCCCAGGGGGCTGTGATTGGGTTCTGGCCACCTGAATCTCCAAACCTCAGCACAGTGCCTGGCTCAGAGCTGGCCTTCAATAAGTGTTGGTCCAATAGATAAGTGAATCGAGTGAAGGAGAGGACAGAAATAAACATGCACACTAGTGTGTATTCTGTACACTAGAGGCCGTAGCTGCAGCCCATACGTTTTAGTAGGTGTGTCTTCATTCTCATCCATCTCAAAGTACAATAGTTTCTGATTTCTTCTTTGACCCATTGGTTATCCAGGCATGTGGTGTTTAACGTCCATAGGTATTTGTGGGTTTCCCAGATTTTCCACAGGGAAATAATAATGGGATAGTGCCTCAGTTTGGGGGGTTCAACAAGAACAGCATGTAGCCCTAACTGGTGTGGCTCAGTGGATAGAGTATCGGCCTGCGGGCTAAAGGGTCCCAGGTTCGATTCTGGCCAAGGGCACGTACTTTGGTGGCGGGCATATCACCAGTGGGGTGTGTGCAGGAATTAGCCGATCGATGTTTCTCTCTCATTGATGTTTCTTTTTCTTTTTTTTAAAATATATTTTATTGATTTTGAACCAAAAGATAGATACAGAGACAGTAAAGCAACAAGCAGATTGTCAAATTTCAGTGGGGAGGGGAGGAGGATCTGGGGGAGATAATAGATCAACTGAAGGACTTGTATACATGCATATAAGTACAACCAATGGACATAAAGCTCTGGGGAGGGAGGGGATGGGTGGGAGGGAGGGAGGGGGGAAAATAAAATAAAATTAAAATTAAAATAAATAAATAAATAAATAAATAAATAAATAAATAAAATTATTGAGGTGGGAAAAAAATAAAAAAAAAATAAATAAATAATAAATAAAATATATTTTATTGATTTTGTACAGAGAGGAAGTGAGAGAGATAGAGAGTTAGAAACATTGATGAGAGAGAGTCATCGATCAGCTGCCTCTTGCACACCCCCTACTAGGGATATGACCGCAACCAAGGTACATGCCCTTGACTGGAATCGAACCTGGGACCTTTCAGTCCCCAAGCCGATGCACTATCCATTGAGCCAAACCGGTTTTGGCTCTCATTGATGTTTCTAACTCTCTATCACTTCCTCTCTATAAAAAAATCAATAAAATATATTCTTTATAAAGAACAGTGTGTAGAGAGGACACAAGGACACGTTAGAATAAGCACAAGGTTTGCTGGTGACCTCAGCTCAGGATGAACTCATCTATATGAACCTGCCCTCCAGCTCTCCCCCAGAGAACACAGCTGTCCTCAGCAAGTGCATAGACTTCGAAATGGGAGGTGAGAAATATATGTCCAACCCACATTCGGAAATGGGTGGCACAGCAGAGTCATAATTCTGGGCATCGTGGTTAGGAGCTTAGGTGCAAATTTAGGTTCAAATTCCTCTTCTTCCATTTTTTGGCTGTATGATCTTTGGAAAGGTACTTCATACCTCTAGGTTTAAATTTCATCATTTGGAAAAAGGGGGATAACAATAGCACCTATCCCATAAAGTTATTGCAATAATAATAATGATTCATAGAAAACATAGAACCATAGGAAGCTCTCAATAAATGTTAGCCGGGCCCTGGTTTGTCCGCTCCATGCTCAGAGCATTGGCCCACGCACCAAAAGGTCAAGGGCACATACCTGTGTTGAGAGTTTGCTCCCTGGCCCAGGGCAGGTGTGGAAGGCATCCAGTGGATGTCTCTCTCTCTTTCTTTCTCTCCCTACTCCTCCCTTCTTTTCACTCTTTCTGAAAAGCAATGGAAAAAATATCCTCATGTGAGGATAACAATAAATAAACAAACAAACAAATAAATAAATAAATAAATAAATATTCACTGTTATTATTGTTAGCATTTTAGGGCCTGGAATCTGAAGCTTCTAATAGCAAACATGCTGCTGTATTTCTGGACCCCCACTGAGCAGAAGAACTGGAGCCAGGCCCTCCAGATTTGAACCCTGGTTTTCTCCTGTAACCATGCGACCTGGATCCTGATTCCTTAACTCCTCTGTGTCTCAGGGCCCTGATCTCTGAAAGGGGGGCAGAAAGACCCTCACACCGTTATTGTGAGCAGATGAATTAATACAGGTACAGCTCTCACAATAGTGCCCTCCTACCCATGCTTGATAGTCCCTGGCAATGATAAGATTTAAATTTTTGTTAAGGAAATAGACAGAAAATAAAGAGATAGTTAAACTAAACACTTCAAATTATGGTGAGCACTGTGAAGGCAATACAGTGACGGGATAATTAAGGTATTAGGGGTTCGGAGAAACCCTTCCTCAGGAGTAAACATTGGAGCTGAGAGCATCCTCATTGCAACCTTGCCAAGAACCAAAGGAACAGGCCACCGGAGACGCGATGGCCAGAAGTGCATTTCAAGGTGAGCTCCAAACAGTATCTTCTGCAATTGTAACAATTCCTTCATACGAATAGACCATGTTCACAGAAACAGAGATTGAAATGATATAGCATGATGAGACGTGAGAACCCCTGCTAAGCACACATGCCTGGCATTTTATGGAGCTCTGCACATGGGCTGCAGTGCTATAATAATATGTGCAATTTATACAAGGGGGCATGCGTAGACCTAGATTTTTTTTTTTTAATCAAAGACCAAGGCAGACCTAGACTTTCCTAATGAATGACACGTTTAAGACATCCAAATGAAAGTGCAGAAGAGGCAGAAGGACTCTTGTTTTTAGGCTTGCCCAAAATCAAACTTACCTGGCGGCACAAGTCGATAATGACTGGTTTCCAACGTGTTTGACATTTTGATATGTAACACATTTGGTGCATATGTTGTATGTTAGTAGAGTGTTTTAAGAAGTTGGAAACATAAAGCACACGAAGACGAGTCTGTGGAACTCCCAAAGTAATGGCACTAAACCCTTGGGTCACAGAACATTGTGTAAAGCACTTCAGCAAAAAGACCCCAGGTGGGAAAATTAATGAATCACTGTCCTCCATTCTCGCCCATTAGCTAGTTATCTTTCATTCATTCATTCATTCATTCATTCAAGGCCAGGGTCAGCAAACTGAGGCTCGCAAGCCACATGTGGCTCTTTGGCCCTATGAGTGTGGCTCTTCCACAAAATACCACGGTCTGGGCGAGTCTATTTTGAAGAAGTGGCATTAGAAGAAATTTAAATTTTAAAAATTTGGCTCTCAAAAGAAATTTCCATTGTACTGTTGATATTTCCCTCTGTTGACTAATGAGTTTGCCGACCACTGGTTTAAGGCATTTATTGTGCCCTGTGCTGGTCACCCCCTTCTCCCCTTTGGCTCTGATCTATTCTCCACCCCTCTCTGCACTGCTGGGTGGCCTGGGCGGTGGGAGGTGACTCCTGAGGCTGCATCAGGCAGCGCGCCTGGCTCTCAGGCTCTTGGTTCCCAGCCAGCTGTGGAGGCACAGCAGACCAAAGGCGGGTTCTCTCCCCCCTTGGCTCCCTGGTCTGGCAGTGACTGGGCTGCTTTATAACTGGCGCTCCTGCTCGGTGACCCTGAGAAGGCACCCCAAGTGCGCACCAGCTCTAGTACATCATTCCCTTCTCTTCCTTTTCAGGCTTAGTGCTAACTGCTCCCATCTGCTGCTAATCTTGGTGTTTGAGCCTCCTTTATGATTTCTTAACTTGTCATACATCTGTAAATTATCCTTTCATTAACATCTCTTCAAAAGGAGTATATCTTTTTTTTTCCCCCTGCTAAGACCTTGACTTGAACAAGCCTCTACTATGTTCTAGAGCAGTGTTTCCCAAAGTGTGGTACACGTACCCGCAGGGGTATGGGAAGAATTTGGTGGGGGTATGAGTTGCACCGGAGTTTGGTGGGGATATGCACTGCACCGTGCTTAGCTGTGCCTGATTCTACGTTCTCGTGAGTACGAGGGGTACTCAGCGTTACGAAAATTATAGAAGGGGTACACATATGTCAAAAGTTTGGGAAACACTGTAGACCATTTCTCTCTCTCTCTCTCTCTCTCTCTCTCTCTCTCTCTCTCTATATATATATATATATATATATATATATATACACACACACACACACATACATATGTGTGTATGTGTATGTATATGTGTGTATACACACACACACACACATATATACATATACACACACATACACACACACACATACTAGTAGTGGCTGGGTGCACAAAATTCATGCACGGGGGGAGGGGGGTGTCCCTCAGTCCAGCCTGTACCCTCTCCAAACTGGGACTTCTCGGACGACTGCCAGTTTAGGCCCGATCCCACAAAATGGCAGTTGGACATCCCTCTTGTAATCCAGGACCACTGGCTCCTAACCACTCACCTGCCTGATTGCCCCTAACCACTCTGCCTGCCAGCCTTCTCACCCCCAACTGCCCCCCCCCTTGCTGGTCTGCTTGCCCCCAATTGCTTTCCTCCTCACCCCCAAATGTCCCCCCTGCCAGCCTGTTTGCCCCCAACTGCACCCCCTGTCGGCCTGCTTGCCCTCAACTTCCACCTCCCTGGCCTGATCATGCCCAACTGCCCTTCCCTCTTGGCCTAATCACCCATAACTGCCTCTGCCTTGGTCCCACCACCATGACTTTGTTCGGAAGGACATCTGGAAGATCTCCAGGAAAGTCTCCCAGTCTAATTAGCATATTACCCTTTTATTAATATATATATATATATATATATATATATATATATATATATATGGAGTTACACATATAATTTTAAACTTTTTAGTAGTAAAAAGAAACAGATAAAATTAATTTTAATACTATATTTAACTCATTCAAAATACTATCATTTAAATCTGTAATCAATATAAAATTTGTTAATGTGCTATTTCACACGATTTTGTTCATACATCAAAATAGGATATGTAATTTACAGTTGCAGCATGTCTCAATTTGAACTAGCCACACAGCAAATGCCAAATGTGGCTGGTGGCTACCGTACTGGACAATGCATTTCTAGACAGTACTGTGCTAAGGCTGGAGAGACAGAGGTGAAAGTGCTGTCCAGCCCAGTGATAAAGTTGGACAAGGAAACTATTACAAAACAACGCAGAGTAAGTGTATAGTTGGTGCTATGCACAAGATGCTATGGAAGCGGAGCTATTTTTACCAGTGGGATTTAGAGAGAGGAGATAATAGGTAACATTTGAGTGGGTCCTGAACTTTGACTAGGATTCTGCCAAGAAAACATGAGAGGGCAACGCAAGCACAGAAAGAATCCTCACCTTTCCGTCTGCCCAGGCTACATCAGCTCTTCTCTGACTCTACATCCAGGAGGGACATCCGGACCACCGAGGGTGGAGTTGGTTGTCCCTGGTTATTCTGGTCCGGGTTGGCATATATCTCTGCCATCTTAGCACAGACTCTGGTTTGAGAAGTTTTCAAAGGAAACTCAACTAGGAAATAAAGGGAGGGTGCTGGCGAGATATGTCTGTGAGGAGAATGCCTAGCAACAGACACGCTGAGAGAACCTGGGTCCGTTTTCCTGTTAACATAATTCTAGCCGCTGATTGGCTTGGTTGGCACAGGTTCCTGGGCCCCGTTCCACTTTCCTCATCTCATCTGTTTCGTTTGCTATTCAGCAAGTGCTATCATGGGACAGATATTAACACTCGTTGTTCCTACTACCTTTGGAGATGCTTCTCTTGTTGTTTTTTCATCACTTGTCCTTCGGGCCTCATTTCTCTGGTGGTTCTGAGAATGTAAGGCCCAACATCAACATCCCCAAGCCTGTGTCTCACGTGAAAATCCCACTGCCTTTCGCCAACCATGCCTGCCTTTTCCCATTTCAAAATGCAGGCTCCCTATAGGACAGCTCAAGAAGTTCTTAGATGGAGTGTTATAAAATTGTACCCCCGAAACCTATATATTTTCACGAGCCGATGTTATCACAATAAATTCAATTTAAAAAGTTTTTGTTTCTTGTCTGAGAGGCACTGCTGGTTCTTTGCCCTTGGAAGGAAAGAGATAACACGTGACACCGAGGAACGGTCACCGCTTTCCCACCTCAGTCTACCTTCTCAGCATACTTCGTTAGGTATTCTTGGGAGACTCCCTTGACTTTCCTGCATCCCCCAACTTCTATCTTCTAGAATAAAAACACTTGACACAAGCAACAGTAACAAATTAGAGCTGTCCCCTTTCCGGCTGAGGGCCTGTGGGAGGTTGCTCTGATCCTCCCTGGGAAGTACTGAAGTACCCTCCAGATCTCTTCCAGCGACTCCATGGTGCTTCCTAGCTGGTGAGGATTTTTAAGGATACCCAAACAGTCATTGGAAAGGAAAGGAGGGTAACTATTCTTAGAGACTAAAAAAGAAGTGTGCACTTAACTCCGGCAAACCTTCTGGCGCTTTTCTGTGCAAGCCGAGCTCTGGTTTCTAGGAGGTTGGAGAGCTGTGGCTGTTTACATCCTGTGTCGGCAGCCGTCAGATGGTATACACGGAAGCCTTATTTTCCTTGTCTCCTTCTTAAGCCAACCATAAATCATTCCCAATGCCCAGCTTTCCACAAAAATTCCCTGTGGTTTCTTTCGGTTTCTCACTCCAACTATCACGTTGCGATTCCCATTGGCATTTATGTCAGCATCTGTTCTCCATACCACCACTATTATATTTGCAAATACTCTGAGCCCGAGTCCTTGATTATTACTCAAAAGTTCAACTTCTGTTTTTCTCAGAGCCAAAACACATACTGCATTATCCAGTTTAAATAGTTTCCAATCCTCATCTGGGCCGTGGGCTCTTCAGTTCCTCCCATTACTCATAATATTATTTTTTTATTGCTCTTCATCCTTCCCTTTCAGTTCACTCCCTGTGTGATGATTGACTTCAGTCCTGAACATTTGCTAACCTTGCCCTGCTGAGCTGTGCATCAGTCCCTCCCTGAGGATTTCTTCCATCCATGATGCTGTGGACTCGATGAGTTCTTTCACTCCCACAGGCAATTTATCGATGCCACCTTTTTTGTCTTTCCACTAAGTTGTCAAAGTTAGATCTCAGTATGCCAGGAATCAGGCAATGATGGCGCACAGAGAATCAATTGCTCTCAAAGAGAAACTTCCATGGCATACACCTGGCTTTCTTTCATCTCTCTGGCTTAACTATTCTGATTGGCTTGGTTAGCACAGATTCTATCTAGTATTTACCTGGCAGCACAAGTCGATAATGACTTGATTATACTATCAACAATAAAAATATATATTAAAATTTTTTTAAATCCATAGTTTTGTTTATTTTGTAACGTGTGTGTGTGTGTGTGTGTGTGTGTGTGTGTGTGTGTACATGACTTGTTTTTGCTTATTTGTTATTTTTCTAAATGGCTTGGTTGAATAGTTCTTCAGCAGGGCTGGGCATGCCATTCTGAGCACTATCCACAATCAACATTTTTAAGAGCTGCCCCTTTTGCATAGACACTGTGTTTCTGGACTTATGAGAAAGCACACACTCATACGCTTGGGAGTACATGGGCATACTAATACATACACAAAACTAATACAGAAATTAAAACAACAAACTGGAGAAAATACTTTACCAAACCCAGCAGCCCAAAGAAGTCACATCGGCATCATATAAAGAGCTCTCTTATAAGTAAACCAAAGATATGTATACATTTATTCAAGGACTAAAAGAAATCCTATAAGTTATAAAGAAATTCACTAATATCCTAGTTATATTACCAATAATACCAATGCTACTATTAACTCTAATTTTAACATTTTTGAGGTACATTTTCCATGTGTCAGGTACTATTCTATAGGCTTTACATTTACCAAGCCATTTAATCCTTACAACTCTATAGATAGGCATTGTTATTACCCTGTTTGCAGATGAGAAAATGGAGCCACAGAGAGGTTAAGCTCCACAGCCAGATGATGGGAAAGGGCACAATGAGACCATTTGCAGAAGATGAAATAGTACAATCAGGAATGGAGAAATGTTCAGGACTGTCAGTCATCTAAGACATATACATTAAGACACTGAGCATCATTTTATGCCACACCTTTGGCAAGGTTTCCATTAAACGGTCACTCTCAGATATCCTTGTAACAATATAAATCAATGTAAACTTTAAACAAACATTTGTCATACATATCAACCATGACTGAGAGGCTCCCTGGGAATCAGGAATCACACCCCTAGAATGGATTCTTAGAAAGTAACTCAATTCATATGAATAAAAAGTTTGCTGCAGCATTGTGCATTACCAAATATTGAAAACAATCTAAATGTCCAAATATAGGACATTCTTACATAAATTATAGTACATCAACGAAGTGGAATATCACATAGCCATTTGAACTATAATTATGAGTGATAACAGTAATATAAAAATGTTACATAATGTCAAGTGGTGGGAGCCCTGATCAGAGTATGCCAGATATTCAAGGCCAATTTGAGTGTAGGGGTCCTGTCCAGCGTACACTGGATATTCAAGCACCAGTTGCCAAGGCCAATTTGTCACACGCAAGTGCGAAAGCAAGGACCCAGCCATGTTACAGTACTATGCAAGCGTGCCCTTCTATAACCCAAAAGCCTGATGTCACTATTTGGCAAGAAGCCTCTTTTCTCTGAGCGAGTATTAGAGTATGTTATTGACCAGCCAGTGCATGACTACTTGGTGTGGCTCCTGTGTTTGCTGCTGGGTTAGTCAGGGCTGAGATATATATATATATATATTCACACACATACACACACACACATATATATACATATATATATATGGCTCCTATGTTTACTGCAGCTACTTTGTAAGCTACTTTGAAGAACTGTTTTGTCTAATGGCTACTTGGTAGCAATGGCTACATGGCCATTGGCTCCTACAATAAAACCTCTCTCATATGCCTGTGTCTTCTCCATCTCCTACCCGGCATCCATGAAGGTCCAGTTTCTGCCAGGAGGACCTGTACACCCCGCACAAGTGAAGTGAGCCAAATACAAAATGTTACCTATCTTCTGGTTGCTGATGTATACACATGTTCAAGGACCAGAATGAAATATGACATGAAAACACTTGAGCTGTTAGGATGGCATAATTTTAAGTTCATTCCCCCTATTTTTAATTGTCTTTATTTCTGTTGTGTCCTCTATGGCGGCAAAACCAGGAGTTGGAGGGAGGAGGAGGAGGTACTGTTTTCGCCTTTTGATCATACATAATTTAGCTGGGAATTCATAGAACTGTTGACTTTCAGAGCTGAAAGGAACTTTATTTGACTCTTGGTACAACTCTTTTTAAAAAAAAATATTTTTTCATTGATTTTAGAGAGGAAGGTAGAGGCAGAGAGAAATAGAAACATCAACGATGGGAAAGAATCATTGATTATCTGCCTCCTGCACACCCTCTCAATGGGGATTGAGCCTGCAATCCAGGCATGTGCCCTGATTGGGAATCAAACCATGGCCTCTTGGTCATAGGTTGATGCTCAACCACTGAGCCACATGGGCTGGGCACAACTTCTTTTAAAAAAAAAATTTACTAATATATTTTATTGATTTTTTACAGAGAGAAAGGGAGAGGGATAGAGAGTTAGAAACATCGATGGGAGAGAAACATCGATCAGCTGCCTCTTGCACACCCCCTACTGGGGATGTGCCCGCAACCAAGGTACATGCCCTTTGACCAGAATCAAACCCGGGACCCTTCAATCCACAGGGGGATGCTCTGTGAGCCAAACCGGTTTCAGCCAATTCTACTTTCTTATCTGCATTATTAACCGCCTCTTTTCACCGCCTGAAATACGCTTTCTGCCAAAGCAAGAGCCCTAATTCTTGACTGTATAGTACACATCATGCTTATTTTTGGCATTTCAAAAAAAAGTCAAAATATTTATATAAAGATGTGTATTTCAATGACAATGGGAAAGCTGCTAGTCATTTTCTTGGTATGGTAACAGCAGGGACTCAATTAAGATTTGATAAATCAATTATATTGAATTTCACTGTGAAGTATTTGAAAACAATGTTTTGTAACACTGTCTGATTTTTTTTTTTTTTTTAATCTATTTAACCCTCTGAAAATTTAGTTTCTGGGATAGAAACGAGGAATAAGAGCGAATCCATTAGCGTTGACAGAAGCCTTGCAGAGAGGCCCTCACCTGCTCACCTGTGACGGCCAAAGGGAAGCGTGTCTTTTAGGAAGAAGGAGACCCACCTGGCGGGGGACGGGCTGCGCTCTTACACCCATCGCGACCAGGGCAGATTCTGGCTGGGCTCTGAAAGGACAGGCGAAAAACAAAAACACCTGAGGAGAAGCTAAAGCAGTTTTGGAATTTGCAGATTGGTGTGGGGATACCAAAGTTGTTTCAGTTTTCTCACTTTTCCCCTTTCTTTGGGTAATTGTTACGGTTTTTAACAATTTGTCCCGCGTCCCGCGGCGTTTAAAAAAAAAAGTCCCGATTTTTAATCTTTCCAAAAATCGGGACTTTTTCAAAACGGCCGCGGAATGCGGGACACATTGTTAAGAATCGGGACTGTCCCGCCGAACCTTACCTCTGGGGGTGGGGGCGGCGGTATGTGAAGCTCATGAGGATGATTTGCAAGGGGAGGGTTAAAAGGTCAACTCGAGGCCACGCTGTGCTCACTCCTGGGCTGTACACCCCTGGGCAGAGTGGCTTTAGCATCCTGAGTCTCCGGGGGCATCAACCTGCGTAAGGGGACCAAGTTCCCCACCGGAAGCTGCCTTTGTATTGATATATTGATTTTAACCTGCTTAAAATCTGTAACCACAAGATCCAGAGAAAGGCTTTGGCCTTCAGGGTGGACGGCCACCTTAGCCTAACTTGAATTGAGTTTGGTGGGGGTGGGACCATGGGAGGACTCCAGGGAGCCTAGGGAGCTAGATCACACCAATGTCCCTTTATTTATTTTTTAAAATATATTTTATTGATTTTTTTTTTTTTTTTTACAGAGAGGAAGAGAAAGGGATAGACAGCTAGAAACATCAATGAGAGAGAAACATCGACCAGCTGCCTCTTGCACACTCCCTACTGGGGGATGTGCCCGCAACCAAGGTACATGTCCTTGACCAGAATCTAACCTGGGGCATTTCAGTCCGCAGCCCGATGCTGTATCCACTGAGCCAAACCGGTTTCGGCACACCAATGTCCCTGTTTAAAGCAAGCATTTATCTGCCTATGTACGGTCTGCTCTTCCTCATCTACCTGTAAATTGCCTGTTTCCTTTGCAATCCCATCACTGCTTCTCTCCTTTATCCAAAAGGCCATCTATACCCAATTTTACCTCACTATCTTTGGAATTTTCATGCTTATGTGAATTTCCCTGTGCATGTGTTAAAATTTCATTTTCTCCTGCTTCTCTGTCTCCGTTAATTTGATTACAAGCCCAGCTAGAATTTAGAAAATGGGAGGAAAAGTACTATTTTTTAGGCCCCCACAAGCCAAACAGCACCAGCAGCCAAAGTGAGAGTGATGGCTGCCCCCCCCCCCCCCCCGCCCCCGCCCCGCACCCCCACCCCCTCAGGGCCCCGTACCTGAGCCTCAGCAGCGGCAGGACCAGCACCAGCTTCGCGCCCCGGGACAGCAGCCTCGCTCTCTCACGGGGTTTGGTGCACAGCCCCAGACACCACCTAATAGAAGACAGCTGTTGAGACACTCAGACATGAGGAAACGGAAAAGAGAAAGAAAGGAATAAGAGAAGATGACTTTTTAAAAATAATTTTTAATTGGTTTCAGAGAGGAAAAGAGAGAAAGGAACATCAATGATGAGAATCATCCACCTGCTGCATCCTGCATGCCCCCTCCTGGGGATCGAGCCCCCAGCCCGGGCATGCGCCCTGAATGGGAATCAAACAGTGACATCTTGGTTCCCAGATCAAAGGTCAACTGCTGAGACACACCCGGATGGGTGAGAAGATAACTTTTAAGGAGAAATCGCTTATTACATATCACCTACAGTTTCAAGTTAATATTCATATATTTAGGTTAAGACACCTAATCAAATTTATCACTCTGACTCTGCTTCTTGCAACTCAAAACCAGTTCAAAATTCATGGAATTCCCTGTGATATTTTCCTTGAAGTCACATTTCTACATCAGCGGTTCTCAACCCTGGCTAAATATCAAAATATCCAAGAGAAGAAAAAGCAAACACACACCAGTGCCAAACCCCCCCCCCCCCCCCCCCCCCCGGGGATGACTGAACGCAGGACCTGATGGCAGGACCCAGGTGCCAGGACAGTGTAAGAGCTTCCCTAATATTTAAATAATGAACTATCCAGGCAGAGATCCACTGCACCGACGGGAACAGTTAGAAACTTTTTGGAGCAGTTCTAGTTTTTACGTGTATATGAATCGCCTGGGGTCTTGTTAAAATGCAGATTCCAATTTGATAGATCTGGGGAGGGAATTGATAGCAAGAACCTTTTTGTATTGCCCTCGAATTCACAGGTTTGCCACACGGGACTTCTAGGCATGTTATATTTGTCCAGAAGGGCCTGTGGGGAGTGACAACCCTTAGGACCAAGCTTTAGGCATCAAAGTTGAAGAGGACATTTAGAATAAAATAGCAGAGAAGCTGAGGAAATAGGTAAGAAGATTAATATGAACTCTGAAGGGAGATGCAAGAGCAGAAAAAGGAAAATGAATACTTTGGTTGGAAGACAGGAGACTGGAGAGCTGAAAGAACAACAACAAAAAAGTAATGCCTAGCCAAAACCGGTTTGGCTCAGTGGATAGAGCATCGGCCTGAGGACTGAAAGGTCCCTGGTTCAATTCTGGTCAAGGGCATGTACCTTGGTTGCTGGCACATCCCCAGTAGGGGGTGTGGAAGAGGCAGCTGGTCGATGATTCTCTCTCATCGATGTTTCTAACTCTCTATCCTTCTCTCTTCCTCTCTGTAAAAAACCAATAATATATATATATATATATATATATATATATATATATATATATATATATAAAAGTAATTCCTAAAATTCCAAACTAAGGTACTCAACAAATACTGGGGTTCTTCTTCTATGTCCTTGCCAGCACATTGTGTGGGGCATGTCAAATGCGACACCTAAGGCCCTCTCAACCACAAGGCCTGGTGGAAGGCTGAACTTCTTCCAGGTTTGCTTGGTGACGGTTTTGATGAGCCATGTGGGGAGTTATGAGACGGTGCTGTGGTGATGGGAGCCCAGGAGCTCTTGTACTTAAGCCCTCTCTCTCTCGTAGGCATGAGCGATGACAGTGTATGCAAAGTGCTAGGCTGAGGGCAAGCAGGTTGGGTGGAGTGAGAAATGGTGGGAAAGAGGATGATGTGTGTGGAAACTGGGTAGGAAGGGCAGAAAAGAGATAGAAGACAGCAAGTTCATGATTCTGGAAGGTCAGGTGTGTATGTTTTTTTAACTGTAGGGAAAAAAACAACCTAACAAAATTGACCATCTGGACCATTTTTAGTGTGCAGCAAAATAGCATTAACTATACTCATTAATAGTGTTGTGCTACCATCACTATCATCCACCCACAGAATTCTTTCATCTTGCAAAATTAAAACTCTATACCTATTCAACAATAACTCCAGCCCCTGGCAACAGCCATTCTATTTTCTGTCTCTATGAATTTGACTGTACTAGGTACCTCAAATAAGTGGATTTGCATTATGTATGTTCTTTTGTGATTGGCTTATTTCATTTAGCTAATGTCCTCAAGGTTCATTCATGTTGAAGCATGTGTCAGAATTTCCTTCTTTTTTAAGACTGATCATATTCCTGTGCATGTCCATACCCCGTTTTGTTTACCATTCATCTGTTGATGGACACATGAGTTGCTTCCACCATTTGGTTATTGCAAATAATGCTGTTATGAAATGGAGATACAAATATCTTTGGTCTCTGCTTTCAATTCTTTTGGATATTGTATATCCAGAAGTGGGATTTCCGGGTCATATGGTAATTCTATTTTTAATTTTTGAGAGACTACTATGGGAAAGAAAAAAAATTCCCCTTTGCTCTTCTGGTTCTTTTGGGCTGACCAAACAATCACATTAACAGGCAGCAGATTGACAAGAGAAAATCAAATCTGCTTCGTATAGAAGCCCCATGTGCATGACAGAGTTAGAGATGAAAAGGGGATTGAGGTAAATAAGACATCCTGAGCTAGGAATGAGGTTAGGTGTCTTAGGGGTTTCAAAAGGTTACTGTAGGATAAGGAGAGCAGACATTCAGTAATTAGTAGATAGATTATAAAAGAAGGTATCTCTGGTAATCTCTTATGTGCATGGCCTCTAATTCAAATTCTTCTGGGTAGTTAAAAAGAGTGGAAAGAGCCCAAACCGGGTTGGCTTAGCGGTAGAGCGTCGGTCTGCGGACTGAAAGGTCCCAGGTTCGATTCCGGTCAAGGGCATGTACATTGGCAACTGGTCGATGTTTCTCTCTCAAAGACGTTTCTGGTTCTCTATCTCTCTCCCTTCCTCTCTGTAAAAAATCAATAAAAAATATATTTTTTAAAAAAAAGAGTAGAAAGAGCCTGCTCTTGAGCCTGAACTAAAATTGTGTTTAGCTCATAATAATCTGAATACCACTGAGGTACATCTTGAAGTGACTCATTCTGGACCCCCACACTATCATACTGTTTTCCTGTAGGTATTGCACATTTTACATTCCCACCAAAATTGTGCAAAGATTCCAATTTCTTCACATCCTTACCAACACTTATGTTTGTTTGTTTGTTTTCTTTCTTTCTTTTCGATAATAGTCATCCTTATGGGTGTAAAGTGCTATCCCATTGTGGCTTTGATTAGTGATGGATGTTGAACATCTTTTCATATGCTTACTGGCCATTTGTACATGGAGAAATGTCGATTTAAGTCCTTCATTCATTTTTTTAATTGGGTTGTTTTGTGGTTGTTGTTGAGTTGTTGGAGTTCTTGACATATTCTGGATACTAATCCCTTATCAAATAATTTCCAAATATTTACTCCCAGTCGGAGAGAGGCTAGTTTTTGGGTTTATGTGAGGATCTGGTGATGATTGTGGCCAGAGGTAAGCCAGATCAGGTTCCTTCGGATGGGGCATGGGATGGGGTTTTGTAGCACTATTAGGGGGAGTCTTGAAGACAGCCCAGAACTTATATGAACTGTGACCAGTTGAGTGGAATGTAGTGATGCTGAATGGTGTTGAGAGGTATTGAGAGTGGAAGTCCTAAATGCTGTGACAGGAGGTGATAATCTATGAGCAGCATCATTAAAAGTGATCTTGAACACCAGAGGGTATGTGGCTCAGGAGCTACACCTTGAGGACTTGTTTCACATGCTTTGTTTTGGCTTTTGTTGGGTAGCACATGACTAGATGTAGTCATGGAAGACCTTGAAAAGGATCTATCAATGAGGATGCCAATTGATATAAAGGAGTTTGATAGGCTTGGTAGTCAAACTGGTGTTGGCCAGCAGGAGCCATGTATTTAAATAGAAGATATCATGTCTCAGACAAATGGGCACCCACTTTAAGTTGTAGGCTTCTAAAGAGAAAGACTAACTCTTATTCGTCTCAGTATTCAGTACCCAGCAGTTTCTGATACCCAGTAGATGACACAGTTTCTCCCACACAGTGGATGCTTAATAAATGTTTGAATTGAATCTGGGACCTTTCAGTGCATGGGATGAAGCACAACCAACAGAGCCACACCTGCCAGAGCTAAACTCACATTTTAATCTTCACCAGTTGATATCTTAGTCTCTCTCGGTTTAAAATTTGGTTGGGTAATATAGGGATATTATTTACTGGGCCTCTCTCAAATATCATCAGATGGCAGTGATTGTGTGATCTTATCTGGAAGGTTACTCTGGCCTGCATTCTTCACTTGCCTTCCTTTTATTTCCGCTCAGAAAGTCAGTGGATCTCGGATCACATGGTGACTCCATTATACTGATACTTAATCTGGTCCCTTCCTCTGCCACGCTGGGGAAGGAGGGCAATATTCTGGCGTGGCCAATTCCCCCTTCCACCCACACCTCTCTGGGTGTGTTTCTCCTAAAGCTGTGCCCATCGTTTGTGACATGTCATGGGAGAAAACAAACACAAGAGCTCTGTAATCAAAAGGAAGTATCAGATAAAGGCAAGGCTTTGCTCTTCCAGAAAGTATCAAGTGTTGACCTATGAGCCCAGAGGTAACAATTTGATTCTGGACCAGGGCACATGCCTGGGTTGTGGGTTCGATCCCCAGTGTGGGGCATGTAGGAGGCAGCAAATTCTCTCTCATCATTGATGTTTCTGTCTCTCTCTCTCCCTCTCCCTTCCTCTGGGATATAAATTTAAAAATCTATTAAAAAATATATATATATCAAGCCGAAACCGGTTTGGCTCAGTGGTAGAGCGTCGGTCTGCGGACTGAAAGGTCCCAGGTTCAATTCCGATCAAGGGCATGTACGTTGGCTGCGGGCACATCCTCGGTGGGGGATGTGCAGGAGGCGGCTGGTCGATGTTTCTCTCTCATCGATGTTTCTGGCTCTCTATCTCTCTCCCTTCCTCTCTGTAAAAAAATCAATAAAATATATTTTAAAAATAAATAAATAAATAAATAAATAAATAAAATATATCAAAAGAACAAAATGTCTTACTAGCAGCGTCTGTGGTGTGATTCAGGTAAACAAAAAAGCTCATGGTCTCTGTAGCCTTCCTGTCCCCAAGGCTTAGTCATGGCTCTTTCTTTGGCTCTTCCTGAGCTAGGCCAGTCAGGAGCATTAGCACTTACCGTTCAGTCTCTGGGATTTGGTTACAAATCACTCGTGCCACAGTCTTCTCTGACCTTGTGCTTTCTTTGGGTCACTGGAGCGGTATTTGGCTAGTCTGCCACGAATACTGCCTACTGCCGCTCAGCCAGAGTGTGGCTTGCTTCTGCTGCTGGTCTTTCCTAGTGGTGCCTCTCCGTGCTTGTCTAAGCATTAGAGGAATGACTGGCCCAATGCCTGTCACCATATTGATGTGGCCCATGTCCTCACCTGGACCTTGTCTATGCCAAGCCCTGTATCTTTGTACTTCCCCTCTCCCGAATATGGTATTTTATTGGCCATATTACTTTCTATTACAGCCTAAGGCTTCAAAGAAAGAAAATTACCTACCCCAGGTATTTTGTCAGTGTTTTTTTCCTTTTTACCATTCAATGTTTTCTAATCCAAACACCTTTTAATGTAAAAATGCATTAATATGTAAAATTATAGGCTTTAGGCTTAGAAAGCCGGTGTCTTCGGAAAGTTAGGCACCTGATAACAAACGATGAATAAAGTGTCCAAGGTAGCTTATAGTCATATATAAACATAATTATAGTATAGATATGGTTGCATACCTAGAATAAACATTTAATGTAAATGTACCAAAGAGAAGAAAGCACCAAAGATTTATAAAACCTACATGAAATAAGACAATGCTCAACAGAATAATAACCAACATGTCATTAACTTGCTGGTCTTGTGACCTAGAAAGTGAGGTAGCCCAAGCCAAATCCCCTTGGTGTTCCGACTCCTCCTGTACCAGGCCAGACACCTGGCAATGGGAGGGGAGTAGGAGAAAGCCTGCATTGCATTGTAGGTGGAAATCAGCAAACAGGGAATTCATTATTCTTGAGCGTTTCTCTGTGCTTATGTTCAGATTTTGCATTCACTTGGAGGAGAAACAACCCTATTAAAATGTCTTTTAAAAAGTCAAAGCTAAATGACTAAGCATTAAAAATTTGAGGAATGGGGGGTGGGGGTGGGGGGGATGTCTCTGAGGAAACCGTCAGCTGGCTTATCCAGGGAATGAGCAGAACTTAATTCTCCTCGCAGCATGGGGCTCCTGGGCCCCCAGCTCCTTTCACTCCACAGAAAACAAATCCCCAAGTTGCTACTGAGCCAAACTCTAAAGGCCAGGCAGGAAATGAGCAGCACTCCTGAATGGGAAAGCCTGGATCAGTGGGTTTTTTTCTAAAGTAAACAAAAGATCTGCAAAAGTATTTCCTTGCACCATTTGGCAGGAGAAAGAAGCACCTGGAGAGTGAGTTAGGAAGAGAAAGCATTTAAGAAATGGGAGTAAAGAATGGTGTGGACAAAAAAGGGGCCACATACTGAATCTCACAAGCTTGGGGGAGGCCTGCACGGTGGCCTTACAAACTGAGAGACAGAAAGTAACCACATAGGATGGTCTGAAATGAAAACTGTCTAACTAAAAGTGTCATGGTGGGTAGTCATGTCCTAGGCCGGTATCGTCCCTGACAAAGGTTGATTTTTGCTTTAACTGAACCTGTCTGTGGTCTTTTTGCATCTACAATAACACACCTTTGGATGTCGGGGTAATCATCTTTCCAGACCCCTAGAGGCACAACCTCCCACCAGAGCAGGAGACCACGCAATCCCTCCTTGTTCTCTTGTTCCCCGCACACTGTCTCCATGTGCAGTAAATGTTAACTGTCCCGTACCCACCAATGTAAAAGATGTGTCCACCCATTCTACTTTTTATCTACTCTCCGAGATTTCCCCACTGTGCTTTCTCCTTCCTCCCTAATCTATCACCGATGGATATCATGTAACCCCCTTACGTCTTCCCTTTTGAATAAGGTGCAAAACTTCCTTTCTCTGAAGCCTTTTCTCAATCCATTGCGATTTGCTTCCTGGCAAATAAACTCAAAAAAAAAAATCTCTACAGGTTTGGACGCTTCTTACGTGGCCAATGGTTATACTGAAGCTTTGTTTCACTAATCTCCAGAGCCCATAGGAAACAAAGCTGCAGGTGAAGAGGCCCCAGAAAGACTGGTGGGTTAAGAGTTCATACTAGCACATTCGTGGGAAGGGTAGCTTCATAGAATAATCACTTCTCTGGATCCTGAACTTCATTTTTCATTTGGGTTAAAAAATAAATAAATAAATAAATAAATAAATAAATAAATAAATAAATAAATAAATAAATAAACAACCACTTTAAAAAACATCTTCTAGAGGGTCGAAGTGGAATGTATACATTACAATAAATGAGGCCTGTGAAGGAAGAAGTATGAGTAATGAGAAAAGCAATTCTCCTTGGAGACAAATATCCTTGCTTCGATGCAGCATGTGATTCTGGCAATGTCAGTCCTTCTCTTCCAGGTGCTTTTCGGTGCTCGTTCCAAATGCTGCTTGTGGGGCCACCTGCGGGAGTGGGATGAACTCAAGATGTCTGAGGAGCTATCACAGTCTCTATGGCAAACACTCTGCTCAGCAGGACAGCCCTGACAGAAAAACAGGTTACTCTTGGGAAGCAAGAGGTGAGAGAAACGAGGCAGCAATGGAATAGTGTTGCTTGTTAACTACATTAACATTAAAGACAAACAAACAAAACTAATGCAATCGACTCAACAGCATCTCAGCATTTATTTTAGGAAGTCACTTGGTTTTAGCACTTTTCCCCATTGGAAAAGGCTTTAAGACACACAGGGTGATTGCTGTTCCCCATATATATATATATTTTTTTTTAAAAAAAAACAACAACCAATAATCAATATATAAGGATTAACTGAGAAAAAAACTAGTTTCTGCTTTTTTTCTGCAATGAGCTAGGAAATGCAGCATAAAGGAGAAATGGGTTGAAAACGACCAAAGAATTTGTATAAGGATTAAAAAAACTCACAGTTTTCCTGGACCAAAAAGTAGGAGACATAATGGTTGGGGCTTTTTGGGAGGCAATCGATGGCTCACCTAATTTGGTAGGTATCAGCGGATAGAAATGCATGTTTCCTGGGGCCCACGCTTTACTGAGTGCCTGTCTGCTGGAGAAAATCAAAGGTAAAGACTCAAAATCACTGGGAGGCCAAGCGCACCGCTAACTGGACACTGTTTATAACCCTGTGAAGTCCATGTGCACTTGAAGTATTGACTTTTTTCCTCCTTATGTAATATAAGGGGGAGCAGAATTTGTCACCCTAAAATATGCCTCTTTGGCATAAGGATTATTTTAGGCTGATTATTTTTAAGCAATAGCAGATAGGAAAAGCTCTGACAACTGAGTAGAAGTTACCTTTTTTTAAAGAGACATTTGCAAAAAGAAATGTAATGGTGTATCAAGAAGACAAGAAGGACTCTAAATCTCTAAAGACTTATCCACGGAGGCGGCAAGAACTTAAATCTGCATAACAACCTTAGCCTTGTTCACTGTGCTTTTCCTGGTCACCTCCCTCAACTGGCTCCCCACCCCACCCAGGCATCTTTTGTCCTTCGCTGATGATGGCATCTAAGGTGATGGCTTTTGCCATTTTGGGGAGTTACCCAGTTTTCCTGGGGTCTTCCCCATGAATGCTGGAGGTACTGGTATACACATTAAACTTTTGTTTGCTTTCCTTCTGTTGCTCTCTCTCTCTCTCTCTCTCTCTCTCTCTCTCTCTCTCTCTCTCTCCTCTCTCTTTTGTTAATCCTAACCACTGGTCCACGGGCCAACGCTGTAACCACTGAGCAACCAGCCAGGGCTATCTCTCTCTCTTTAAAATATATTTTATTGATTTTTTTACAGAGAGGAAGAGAGAGGGACATAGAGTTAGAAACATCGATGAGAGAGAGACATCGATCAGCTGCCTCCTGCTCATCCCCTACCAGAGATGTGCCCTCAACCAATGTACATGCCCTTGACCAGAATCGAACCTGGGACCTTTCAGTCCACAGGTCGACGCTCTATCCACTGAGCCAAACTGGTTTCGGCTACTATCTCTCTTTTTATTACAGGGGTATTAGCCAAGAACTTAGAAGGGTAGAGAAAAAAAAAAAATACTTTTCCTCCCTTCAAGTGTTAATGTGTATTTATTCATTCACCTGCCGCTAGCAGCGCCTTACTAAAGGTTAAGTGGTTGTGAAACCACATGCTTCGGAGAATCCAAGCAGCTGTTTAAACTCTTGAACAAGCAGCGGTGCCTTGTGGCTTGCCTCTGATGTGTTGCAGAGGCAGCTGAGGGTGGGCTGCCTTTGACCATCTGCAGGTTTTGTTATGCTCCACCAATCTCGTGCCAACCTGGCTTGCCGGAGCTGGGGTCACTGTACGCGGAGACATTTTGGGATGGTGCTCAAGGGAGCTGTGCTCGGCAGCCTCCTGGGCCCTCCTGCAGGTGCACTCGCCTTTTCAGTTCGATGCTGTTTTTCTTACCGTCTGTAGGCCCTCGCAGCAGAACTATTATTACTGGCTTGTGACTGCGTGTTGCTGATTCATACTCAGAGGAAGAAGACATCTTGTCTCCAGCACTCTTTCCTGTCACTGAAGGCATATGTTAACAAAGGACAGATCTGGGCATCCATTCTTCCCTGTAGCTTTGAGGCCACAATATCAATTCATTATAAATGAAGATGAAACTGTTACTTTACTTCTATTCATATTTATAACTATGCCAAAGCTATCCTGCTGGTACCTTTGTGCCTCTCAAATCTCAAACCATATTCCAAGAAACGCTCAATATTTTATGCTTGAATTGGCATTAATGTACAATGTTTTAAATAAAGATGTTTTCACTCATGTTTTATTACCGACACGCCATGAATTCACATGCTGTATATTAGATTATGCCAGAGCTGGATCTCTTTGAAGGCTTCCCCTCCCCTGGCTGTACAGACTAATCTTTTTTTCTTTAAGTGATGAGGATGCAAGTATTGGGTGCTCTGCTTACTCGGAGGGAAGCCAAGCAGAAGGCCGAAGGCTGAAGGCTGAAGTGGACGGGGCAAAGGAATTAAATACACAGAAGGCGTAAAAGAACGGATGGAAGGCTTTTGCTGCTTCGTCATTCCTCTCGGTTCCTTTTATTCCCTTCCCAGTTTGTTCCTGTGGACAAGGGCAACCTACTTATTTCATAGTCTCACTGGAGCCAGAATGAGCTGTAGTCATAAGGTTTGAGGTGCAGGAAACTGGAGTTAGAGACCACCTAGACATATTAAAGGAAGGTTTATTCCCAGTAATGAGCGGGACTCATTAAGGAGGTAGAGAAATCAGAATTAAAGGAGTGCGGAAAGGAGAAAGGACCTATCCGGGCTGACTCCACAGACGGAAATGGAAAGTAGCAACATGTGGAGGAGTGGGGAGCTTTTTGAGGAGAGGAACAGGAAAGGGTTGGACCCAGGGCAGAACAGGAAGGGGTGGGCCCCAGGGCACTCGACACGCGCTGATTGGTGGTTCAATGTCTTGGGGATGTCTCAGTGGCAGATGCCAGTAATGTCATAACTCCGCCCACCAGTTGGGGGGGGGGAGGATCTCACAGTAGTAACCTTGAAAGTCATCTGATCCAACTCTCATCCATTGTTATAATTCTCCGTTTTACTCAGAAACTTTCTTCTCCCGCAGTTTTCTGAGCAGCATTCGAGCCTTTCAATTACAAGTGCACTGATGAGAGGAGAGGTTTGGAATCAGACAGTCCTGGGTACAAATCGTGGCCATCACTGACATCTCAGAGTCCTGTCTCACGGGTTAAACAGTTATCATAGAGCTAATTCGTAGGAGCTTGGGGGTTAAATGAAGTAAATAAAAGAGTAGTATATAAAAAACAGTACAGAGAGATACATTAAGGGTAGCTGAGCAGTTCAATAGAAACTAGGACCCACACTTCCTGTCTGATGCGAGGCCCTGCTTTTCCACAGCGTCCTCACAAGGTCTCATAACACCACTGAAAACGTGTCTGATGCTGCAGTGCTCAGTGTGCTGCCCTGCAGACTGTACCTGCTTTTATTAATAACAATACCTCAGGGCTTTAGAATTTACAGTGCACTTTCACAAGTCGGGGGAAACAGCCCCGTCAACGTGTCTACTGATGACTAAGAGGCAGGAAACCGAGGAGCAGAAGTTCTGAAAGGTCTATTAGCGATGCAAATGTGAAGTAGCCTGCACTTGAGAGGAGCTTAATAAACATGAAAACTAATTAGAAGTTACAATGCGAGACACATTCAGGCTTCAGATCTTGGCTTTAATGAGTCTGAAAACCATAAGGCCTTGGGGACAAGAATTGAAGCTAGCCGAAACCAGTTTGGCTCAGTGGATAGTGCATCGGCCTGCGGACTTAAGGGTCCCGGGTTCGATTCCGGTCAAGGGCATGTACCTTGGTTGCGGGCACGTCCCCAGTGGGGGGTGTGCAGTAGGCAGCTGGTCGATGTTTCTCTCTCATAGATGTTTCTAGCTATCTATCCTTCTCCCTTTCTCTCTGTAAAAAATCAATAAAAAATATATATTAAAAAAAAAATAAAGAATTGAAGCTACCTGAAGCTTAACAGTCTAAATGGTTCAGATGTCCAGGAGGGCAGCTCTCTGCGTTCTGATGAATTTTCACATAGAAACCAGAGTACAGCAATGATTCAGATTGCATAATGGTAGAAATTGTGTGTTCCTGGTTTAGAGACAAAGCATATGGAATTGAGACAAACAGCAAATAAGCTCTCAGAAGTCAACATTATCTGGGTGTTTCAATCTGCCAAATGTGTCATACTGCATGCAAAACTTTTAAAAATAGAAACTGTTACCTTGGCTTTTTCTCACAACCCTCTCAAACAGTTCTTCACATGTGAAAGGATTTTTACACTTAGAAAATGCTCAAAAGTGAATTTTTAGAAATGGAAAAATATGGAAGGTGCATTTTCGGTATAGCATGTTTCATTGTTTGTGTAGCCTAAGAAGATGAAAGAATGAATCTTTTTCTGTTAGAAAGAGATGGGGAAAAAGAAAAAGAAAATGGACTTTTCAAAATCTAGCTCCTTCAGAAGAAGATGAATTTTTAAATGATCAAACTCTGTCTAAAGGGAAAAATAAAAATTTCATGCAATTAGAAAATAGTTTAAAAAAATAGTTTAAATTAATACCCAAGCAGGTGCGTTTGTAACACTTCATGATTTTGTCAATTCCCATAGACAATATTCCAAATATTCTCTTATTTTTCTTTCTCTGCCCCCAAATCTACATTTTGTCTAGCAATAAACTCAAAATAGGGGATTGGTTCAGGTCAGAGAGACTGACCAACATACTTCAGACATTGGTAGCAATGGCCTTCCTGAGCCCTTATGTGGAATAGGAGGTCTATGCTAGACAGAGCTCAAAAGAGGACAGTTTGTGTCTCATAGTCCAAATTGGGTTGCTGTATTTTTGAAGCTTCTAAAGGTTAACTACATGCTGTAATACACTATAGAAAGACAAGACGCTGAATTTTACTGCGCCAGTCAAGAGACAGGCTTGAATCTGCTATTTAGGACTGAGAGAGACAGTACAATTTACATGTGTGAGAATGTGCGAATAATTTCACCTTCTGTTGTTTTTAAAACCACCTTGGGCCATGATTTTGAAATTGAGAAACAAGATCTCCTGGGGTTCCCATGGCAACATTAACTTATCTAACTTCCCTTGTTGTCTGCAATACTTCCATTACTAATCTGGCTTGTAAATATACATTTTAATTATCAAAGACAACCAAGTTAAGAGTCTCGGGCAAATTTCAACTTTTACATTTACTGACATGCATGTTTAAACAAACCTGCATACTGTACTTCTGGAGACTTGCTACCAAGGCAAGTGTGTACAAAAACCTTTCTGTGGTCTTCCTTGCTCCTCATCTCTGCATGTCTTTCTTTCTTTCTTCCTTTCTTTCTTTCTTCCTTTCTTTCTTTCTTTCTTTCTTTCTTTCTTTCTTTCTTTCTTTCTTTCTTTCTTTCTTTCTTTCTTTCTTTCTTCCTTCCTTCCTTCCTTCCTTCCTTCCTTCCTTCCTTCCTTCCTTCCTTCCTTCCTTCCTTTCTTTCTTGCTTTCTTTAAAATATATTTTATTGATTTTTTTACAGAGAGGAGGAGAGAGCAATAGAGATCTAGAAACGTCGATGAGAAACATCAACCAGCTGCCTCTTGCACACCCCCTACCGGGGATGTGCCCGCAACCAATGTACATGCCCTTGACTGGAATCGAACCTGGGACCTTTCAGTCCCCAGACCGACGCTCTACCACTGAGCCAAACCGGTTTCGGCTGCATGCCATTCTTTAGATCAGTGTTTTTCAACCTTTTCTGGGCAAAGGCACACTTGTTTCATGAAAAAAATCACGAGGCACACCACCATTAGAAAATGTTAAGAAATTTAACTCTGTGCCTATATTGACTATATATAAAGTAATTCTCTTGAATAGGAATCAAATAAACACAAAGAAAGTATTTTATAATTACTTTATTATGAAATATTAAGTAAACAAAATAGTGAAAAATTATAAAATTCTTGTCTTGTCTGCACCTACGGCACACCAGGCAACATCTCTGCCGCGGAACAGCGGTTGAAAAACGCTGCTTTAGATGACCCCTCAACCAGTCTCTCCAGATACATTTATAACACGCCATGACTTGGATAAAACAGAAACAAACAAACCTCAAATGGCTCCAGTCCGGGGACTAGACCCTGATGTGGCCTCCATTCTAGACTATACGATGACCCTCTCCCTATCTTTTCTCCACTACTTGTCATCATACATGTCCTGCACCAAATACGTTTTCTCACCATCTTGAGAGCGTACATTCAAGGACCCCCTCCCAGAACCCTGACTCTTCCCCCTTCCTTCCTACAGAGATCTTTCTTTCAGAACCACTATTACGGCTGTGACCATCACCATGTGGCAGGCTGTTTGTAACTGGACAGCATCCCTCCCCTTTATTTATTTATTCATGTAAAATTAACCTTTTAAAAAAATTCTTTATTGTTCAGATTATTACAGATGTTCCTCTATTCCCCTCCCCCCCACCCCGAGACCACCCCTCTACCTAGTTCCCACCCCACTCCAGGCCTTCCCCACTACCCACCCCCCCAACTGACCTCGTCCATAGATATAAGATCTTTGTCCAATCTCTTCCAACACCTCCATAACCCCTTCCTCCTGAAAATTGTCAGTCTGTTCCCTTTCCATTCCCCTGATTCTATTACATTCATCAGTCTGTTCTGTTTATCAGGTTTTTTATTCATTTGATTTTTTAAGTTCACTTGATAGATATGTATTTGTTGTCACTTTGTTGTTCATAGTTTTTTTTATCTTTAACTTTTTCTTCTTCTTCTTCTCTTCTTAGAGAATACCCTTCAGCATTTCATATAATACTGATTTGGTAGTGATAAACTCTTTTAGCTTTTTCTTATCTGTGAAGCTCTTTATCTGACCTTCAATTCTAAAAGATAGCTTTGATGGGTAGAGTAATCTTGGTTGTAGGTTCTTGCTATTCATCACTTTGTATATTTCTTGCCACTCCCGTCTGGCCTGCATAGTTTCTGTTGAGAAATCAGCTGACAGTCGTATGGGTACTCCCTTGTAGTTAACTGTTTTTCTCTTGCTGCTTTTAATATTTTCTCTTTGTCTTTTGCCCTTGGCATTTTAATTATGATGTGTCTTGAAGTGGTCCTCTTGGGATTCCACTTGTTTGTGGTTCTCTGCACTTCTTGGACTTGTAAATCTATTTCTTTCACCAGGTAGGGGGAGTTTTCTGTAATTATTATTATTATTATTATTATTATTATTTTTAAATATATATATTTTATTGATTTTTTACAGAGAAGAAGAGAGAGGGATAGAGAGTTAGAAACATCGGTGAGTGAGATGTGCCTACTGGGGATGTGCCTGCAACTAAGGTACATACCCTTGATCAGAATTGAACCTGGGATCTTTCAGTCTGCAGTCCACTGAGCCAAATCGGTTTCAGCTCTGTCATTATTTTTTCAAACAGGTTTTCAATATCTTGCTCTCTCTCTTCTTCTGGCACTCCCATAATTCGGATGTTGATATGTTTGAAGTTGTTCCAGAGGCTCCTTACACTATATTCATTGTTTTGTTTTGTTTTGTTTTGTTTTGTTTTGTTTTTGCTTTTCCATTTGGGTGTTTTTTGTTTTTTGCTTCTTTGTATTTCAAGTCTTTGAATTGATTCTTGAGATCCTTTAGTCTGCTGTTGGATCTCTGTATAATATTTTTTATTTCAGTCAGTTTATGCTTAATTTCTGATTGGTCCTTTTTCATATTCTTGAATATCTCACTAAGTTCCTCAGAGGTTTCTAGAAGATTCTTGAGTAACCTTATAACCATGGTTTTGAACTCTATATTTCAGTATTTTGCTTTCATCCATTTCTTTCATTGAACTTGTTTCTTTGTCTCTGCATTTTGGCTCCTTCCCTGTGTTTGTTTCTATGTACTGGGTAGCTGCAAAGTCTCCTTGAGTTGATAGAGTGGCCTTGTGTGGTAGGTGTTCTAAGTCATCTGAGGTGGACACTCTTGGTGCACCCCTTTGTGGGCTGTGCACATAGTCTTGTAGTTAACCCTTGATTGCTGTTGGTATCACTGGGAGGAATTGACCTCCAGGCCAAGTGGTTGTGAGGACCAGCTGTGTCTACACTGGAAAATCTGTTGTGCAGGAGACACCCTTATGGGGCAGGACTTGCTTCAGTGGGGCTTTGATGCTCACTGAGTCCTCCTCTTTTTAAAAAAAATTGTCTTGATTTTCCATAGAGGAACTTTCCTCTATTTTATACGTTCTGGTGGCACCATCAACAAAGCTTCCTTGCCCCAGCTTATTAAGAGGTAATCATGCCTAAGTTGGACCAATCACATTCTCTCAGGAAGTTGAATTTTAAATAAATTAAAAAAGGAAAAACAGTGGAAATTGAATTATTACAATGGTGATCACTTGAAGAGACTGTCCATTTCTCCCAAATTTCTGTGACTCCTCATCAACATTCATCAGCTGTTAAGCTCCCTACTTGAGTACTTGATCACATATTATCTTGATTTAGATGCTTGCTATGTGCACATTTTGCTTTGCCAGCTAGATACTATTGATACTCTCTGAAAACAGGCCTGGGTCTTTATTTATTGTATTCATATAATTCAACACAATGTAAGTACTTAGCAACAAATAAAAAATAAACAATCTTAGAAACTCCTTAAGTAACAAATGAAAGACCAATCTTAGAAATTCCATTCTATTAATGTGCAATACACAAGCCGACTTATATCCTTTTGAGGCAAAGTGGTAAATAAAATTTGTAATTGCTACAATTAAGAATCTTCTTGGGTATAAACAGTTGTCTGAAGGAGAACATACAATGACTTGAACACCTAATAGTATGTAAATAATTTTAGCATCAGTTATAGATTCCCAATTTTAGAAAAGGAAAGAGAAAGACATTAGTCTCTGAATTAAAAAAAAAAAAAGGTTTTGGGAAAACAGACCACAAAACAAAAAAATAACAACACACCTTTGTCTTGGGCTTGTGATTTTCCCTGGAAACAAGGTGAGCTGCTTGTCAGCTACCAGATAACACAGGAGGGAATTAAATTGTGTTTGACTAATATATAAATAGCGTAGGTGATTTTCTCCTCTTCTGAAAAAATGGAAGGTCATGGCTTATGACAGTAATTAAATTGCATGCTTACAAAATTCAAACAAGCTTGCTCATATTAAGTTTTGAAAACACAGGCTCTGAATGCACTCTCCCGAACCCCTTACATGTGCTTACAATACACCAAAGAGCTCGCCCACAACAGAATACATATAGTCCCTTCTCCTGATTGTCTTTTCATAAATAAAAAGTTTATAGAAGTCTTTGAGTAGTGTGTTCCTCTGGTTTGCACCTCAACGTGGCACAGAGTTCAGCCATGAGAAAGGAGTGAAAATGCAGACGTGGAGCTTTTCTTGAGTTAACTATAATGGTTTCTGGAATTTGCCTTGAACCCAGACTCGGTGCATTTTCACTTGTTTTTTCCTATTAACTTGTAAGCGGCGGTCAATCAGATTTTGCTTCTCGTCTAACCCAGCTTTGCAGAACATACTGTGGACTTCCCCTGTGAGACAAAAATAGCAACCAAGAGTGTGACATATGACTGGGGAGAGGGGGGATGGCAGTCAGAAACATGGAACATTAAATGAAATGACTGACCACCTAAATTTCACTTTTACTAACAAATACTCAACACAAAACGATGAAGGGAATGTGAAACTAAGTGGGTTTCTTCCACTTCACCCAAATACACCAAGTATAAACAGGCTAGCACAGCAAGCATAGATGTACATTATTGGTGACAGCTTCCAATATTTTGAAAGGTGCCCCTTGTTTGAGTTTTTATTGGTTTGCAAAAATCCCAAATGATACTTTATAATACTCTTCATATAAGTTTGGGGAAAGTCCCTATGCATAGGATTCATTTGAAATACTTTTTTTAAAAAAATAGATTTTATTGATTTTTTACAGAGAGGGAGAGAGGGATAGAGAATTAGAAACATCGATGAGAGAGCATCATCGATCAGCTGCCTCTTGCACACTCCCTACTGGGGATGTGCCCACAACCAAGGTACATGCCCTTGACCAGAATCGAACCTGGGACCTTTCAGTCCCCAAGCCGACTCTCTATCCATTGAGCCAAACTGGTTTTGGCTGAAATACTTTTTTAAAATGAGAAAGTGACAAGAGCTAAGTAATTTTTCTAGGGACTCTTAAAATCATACTCCTGCCTCTGCTGTGGTATAGCATCAAGTTTTTTCATATGTGGACAAACAATACCTCCAAAATGGAACAGACTATTCCTACATTTGAGTATAAGGATGGAACATCTGATTATTTAAAGCCGTTTTGCCTGAAGAAAGATTAGAAGGCAAAAATGCCATTTTCAAACTGTATGTACAGTAGAATAGTACAGTCACCAAAGTACAGACATCCAATGTTTAATCAAACATTAAAGCCTCATTTTTAGAGCTTCTGAATTTTCTCCCTGTAAACAATAACCAAAAATACTTTTTTTTACAACTAATTATTTATTCTTATAGATAAGTATACCTTTCGTAAAAAAATATACTCGAGTACCGTCCCCTCGAACATAAAAATTTTCAGATAAACAGTGCCCTGAAAAAAGAAAATAATTATGAGAAGAGAAACTTAATATTTCTTTAAAAAAAATCTTGACATGAAATATAAATGAGACATTCTTTAAAACACATGAAAATAATTTGAGATTGAATATACTATTACCCCTTTTAAAACGAAGCTGGGTCTTATCATATTTTCCATAATCCCGAAATAACAGCATTCCCCCAGGTTTCAGTAACGTGGACAATCGGTTTACAACACCTTGCATCCTTTGAAAAAAAGCAAGATACGGTTTGCAGAAATCTCTCATATACCACATTTAACTTTTTAAAAAAATATATATTTTATTGATTTTTGTACAGAGAGGAAGGGAGAGAGTTAGAGAGTTAGAAACATCGATGAGAGAGAGTCATCGATCAGCTGCCTCTTGCACACCCCCCACTGGGGATATGCCCGCAACCAAGGTACATGCCCTTTTCCGGAATCGAACCCGGGACCTTTCAGTCCCCAAGCCAACGCTCTATCCATTGAGCCAAACCGGTTTCGGTCACATTTAACTTTCTTAATGATAAAATAACAAAAGCTCAATAAGGCTCAAGAAACCTAAACCACAAAAATAAGGGCAACAAAGACAAAAAATATTTTGTACATAAAGAAAAAAAAGGAGAGAAAAGGAAGATGGCTGCCAACAGGAAGGCAGGCTGCAAGATAATGTGTGAGTGAGAGAACAAAAGGAGAGAGTGTGGACGTGTGGGGAGTGTCTATTTGTGAGTGAGGGACAGCTACACTGAGTGGCCAGATTATTATGATCTCTGAACCCATAATAATCTGGCCACTCAGTGTATTTCCTGTATAATAGAAATCTACTATGCAAATTGTCCCCTTGAACAGGAGTTTGACCAGCAGGCAGGCCAGCCAACTGCTCATGTCCCCTCCCCCTGGCCAAGCTGGCTGGACCCCACCCATGCATGAATTCATGCACCAGGCCTCCAATATATATATACATACACACACACACACACACACACACACACACACACACACACACTGAGTACCAGATTATTATGTGTTCAGAGGTCATAATAATCTGGCCACTCAGTGTATATTCCAAGGGACTGTTGGAGACTGCTGAACTGGGTTCCCCTGATTGGGCAGCCTCCACGATTGCTGAAATCCCTCCCAGAGAAACTGGCTCTCCTGAAGAGACTGTGCCATCTTGAAGGGGAGAATGGCTGTGATCGGAAGCCTAGCCTTAACTTCAATTGGGAAGAATAGGATACCTCCCGGGATCCTACGACCACCACACCCAGAGACCAGCTGCGAACCCACACACACCGGGTCTCGAGCAGCACCAATACATGGACGCAGACGAGCTCTGCACCTCCTCAAGGAAAGGTCAGGTTTTGCCCAGAGAAAGGTGAGGTCTGCGATCCAGGCTGGAGGGAGAAATGTGTGCAGTGGGATCTAGAGGTTCAGAGGAAGTCTGGGCCCCACAAAATCCGCAGACGTTAGGGCCAGCACAGTCTGCAAATGTGGAAGGGAGTCCTCAGGGCTGCTGACAGAAGGGAACTCTAGAAATCAACTCATAACTGGGATGGGCCAAAAGGGCAGCCTGAAGCTTTACCAGTAAACCGGCTGTGCTGTGCCAGGGGGAAAGATGTGCACAGAGACGTGAACAGTCGTGTGCAGTGCGGGGGCAAAAACGTCATGAGTTTGCGCACTTACTCTGGCTCTTTTTTTCTCTCTAAATTCTTGCTTTTGATTACTAAGCCCAGTACATAAGATCACCCAGTTAAAAATGCTCTCAGAGACTGCAGGGGAAAGTTGTTTTTGTGGAACCTGGGGATCAGAGTGGGGAGAAATAATCAGAAGACCAGCGCTGGGCAGTCCATCCCCCCAAACCAGTATGAAGCGCAGCAAATTCTAAATACTGGGTAGAGAGGACTGATAGCTCTGGATGTCAATACAGGAATACTGCCACCCAGGGGTTGAATCACAAACTGATTCTTGTGTAAATACAACCGCAGGCGGGCTGAGTAACAAAGAAATACTGCCAGCTTCAAAACAAGATTGTGGCTTACAACACAGAGGAGCTGTGGATTGCAGGGAACTTCAATACTGTCCTGACTACTTGACAGGAAACAGGCATGTCAAACAATAAGTAGAGGAAGTGAATGACCTTCACTACTGCACATTTTTATTTTTCATCTTTTACTTAAGAAACTAATTTTTTTCTCACTCGATTTTACCTTTTTACTTATTATATTTTTATTTTTAATAAGCATTATTACTACTACTATTTTACCTTTTTTAAAGTTTCATTTTATTTTTCTCTTTATTTTGGGATTAGTGTTCTACATTCTCTTTTCATTTTTCCTTTAGCATCATTTTACTCTATCACAACTTTACCTTTATGCCAACACTCTCTTCCTCACTTTTCCCCTTTTGTTGTCCTGTTTCTCTTACCCTTTTCCTGCTTTATATTTTCCCTATTCCTTCTTTTCACACACTGTTAAAAATTAATCCTACTTATATATCTAATTTCCAATCCCCTACTCCAAGTCCATACACACATCTCTCTTTTCTCTCTTCACTATCCTATTTTTTTCTCTCTTTCCTTTTTTGATTGTTTTTTATTTATGTTGTTTTATTTTGTTTTGTTTTGCCATTTTTTCTCTCTGTCCTATTGTTGTTGTTAGTTTGATTGTTGATTAGATTGATTTTTTTTGTTTGTGTGATTCTCTCTCTCTCTCTCTCTCTCTCTCTTTCTCTCTCTCTCTCCCTCCCTCCCTCTTTTTTTCTTCTTCTGTTTTTCCACTCCTTACTTGTTATTAGTTGTTGTTTGTAGTTTGCATTCATATCTGGGTGTTAGTTGTTTGCATTTTTTGGATTAATTGTTCTATTGGAGTTTTCTCCCCATATAGTTTTCTCCCTTCTTTTTCTTTTCTCTCTTACATTTCTTCCTTTTCTCAATATCATTTTTGCACTCTTTTTTTTTTTTTTTTAAGTCCCCTCATTCTCTTTTCTCTGATGGTCACCTTTATTTGGGGTTATTAGTATCATGAATACATTTGTGTTCAGTGCCTTGTACATTGTGCCTTGTTGTGTTGTATTTTGTGCCTTTGAGTCAGTGCAGGAGAGAGAGAGCTACATAACCAGAAACCCGAAGAGACCATGGGGAGACAAAGAAACAGCCCGCATACGAAAGAAAAAGAGGCATCACCAGAAAAGGAAGTTAACAAAATGGAAGCAAGCAATATGTCAGAGAAAGAATTCAGAGAAATGGTCATAAGGTCGCTGAAAAGGTTGGAAGGCAAATTCAACAATATGTGTAAGAACCAAGAAGAAATGAAGAAGAACCAAGAAATGAAAAATGACATCACTGCAATAAAGAACTTAATAGAAAGCATGAACAGTAGACAAAAAGAAGCAGAAGACCACCTCAGTGATTTAGAAGATAGGAAAAAATACCCAAGCAAAGCAGCATCTAGAAAAAAAAAGCTTAAAAGAACAAGAGGAGAGCCTAAGGGAACTTTAAGATAACATGAAACAAAACAACATCTGCATAATAGGGGCTCCAGGAGAGGAAACTGAGCAAAGAATAGAAAACCTATTTGAAGAAATAATGACAGAAAAACTTCCCTGATATAGGGAAGAAAAAACTCACACAACTCCAATAAGCTCACAGAGTCCCAAACAAAATCAACCCCAAAAGACCGATGCCCAGACACATTATAGTTAAACTAGAGGCCCGGTGCACGAAATTCATGCATGGGAAGGGGTGTCCCTCAGCCCAGCCTGCACCCTCTCCAATCTGGGACCACTCAAGGAATGTCTGACTGCCTGTTTAGGCCGGATCCCACTGGTGGGTTCGGGCCTATTCCAGTAGTCGGACATCCCTCTCACAATCCAGGACTGCTGGCTCCTAAGCGCTGGCCTGCCTGCCTTCCTGACTGCCCCTGACTGCTTCTGTCTGCCAGTCTGATCACCCCCTAACCACTCCCCTGCCAGCCTGATTGATGTCTAACTGCTCCTCTGCCAGCCTGTTTGCCCCTAATTTCACTCCTCTACCAGCCTGATCACCTCTAACTTCCCTCCCTTGTAGGGTTGATAGCCCCTTTCTGCCCTCCCTTGCAGGTCTGGCCCCTCCCAACTGCCCTCCCCTACTGACCATCTTGTGGTGGCCATCTTGTGTCCACATGGGGGCAGCCATCTTTGAGCACATAGGGGCAGCCATCTTGTGTGTTGAAGTGATGGTCAATCTGCATATTTCTCTTTTATTAGATAGGATAGAGGCCTAATGCATGGGTGGGGGCCAGCTGGTTTGCCCTGAAGGGTCCAGATCAGGGTGGGGGTTCCCTTGGGGCATGGGGTGGCCTGGACAAGAGGCCTGTGGTGGTTTGCAAGCTGGCCACGCCCCCCGGCAACCCAAGTGGAGGCTTTGGTATCTGGGGTTTATTTACCTTCTATAATTGAAACTTTGTAGCCTTGAGTGGAGGCCTGGTCCCACCAGGGCAGGCAGAAAGCTGGTTGGCTTCCTCCATTGCCCGGGAAACCCAAGCCTCCCTCCTGCTCTCTGTGCCCATAGCCATCTTGGTTGGGTTAATTTGCATACTCGCTCTGATTGGCTGATGGGCATGGCTGGTGGGTGTGGCTTGTGGGTGTAGCAGACTGATGGTTAATTTGCATATTACTCTTTTATTAGCTAGGATTGGCAAACACCAACAACAAAGTAAGAATCTTAAAAGCAGCCAGAGAGAGACAGAAAGTTACCTACAAAGGATCCCTCATCAGATTATCGACTAATTTCTCAACAGAAACACATCAGGCCAGAAGGGAATAGAATGAAATATACAAAGTCACCAAAGGAAGGGTCTGAATCCAAGAATACTGTACCCAGCAATCAAAATTGTGGGTGAATCAGGAGCTTCACAGACAAAAAAGACCAAGGGAGTTTATCACCACCAAACCAGCAATGCAAGAAATATTAAAAGGTCTGCTATAAAAAGAACAAATAGGAAGCGAAGAAGGAACACAGACATAAAAAATAAAAATGGCGACAAAGAAGTACCTATCAACAATAATTTTAAATGTAAATGCCCCAATCAAAAGACATAGGGTAGCTATTGGGATAAGAAAACATGACCCATATATCTGATGTCTACAGGAAACCCACCTCAGAAAAAAGGACTCATGCAGACTGAGTGAAAGGATGGAAAAAGGTTTTTCAGGTGAATGGAAATAAAAAAAATAAAAAAAAAGCTGGGGTAGCAATACTTATATCTGACAAATTAGATCTTCAAAGTGAAAGGCATAACAAGAGATAAGGAAGGCCACTTCATAATACTAAAGGGAGCAATCCAACAAGAAGAAATAACTCTGGTAAACATATATGCACCCAATACAAGAGCACCCAAATACATAAAAAAACAAAAAAAACCTGGAGGATATCAAGGAAGAGAATGACAGCAATACAGTCATAGTAGGGGATTTTAATACCCACTAACATCACTGGAAAAATCCTCTAAACAAAAAATTAGTACAGAAACATCAATCCTAAATGACACACTAGATCAGACGGAATAAATTGACATCTTCAGAACATTTCATCCCAAAGACACAGAATATACATTCTTCTCAAGTGCACATGGGTCATTTTCAAAGATAGACCATGTGTTGGGGCACAGGCGAAGTCTCTTCAAATTCAAGAAGATAGAAACCATATCAAGGATCTTCTCAGATCACATGTGGCTCTTTGGCCCCTTGAATGTGGCTCTTCCACAAAATACTATGACCTGGGCGAGTCTATTTTGAAGAAGTGGCATTATAAGTAGTTTAAGTTTAAGAAATTTGGCTCTCAAAAGAAATTTCAATCATTGTACTGTTTATATTTGGCTCTGTTGACTAATGAGTTTGCCGACCACTGTCCTAGAGAATCAAGAAATCACCCAAATGACCAGAGTTTGATGGATGAAGTCAAAGCTCAACTACAAAACCACAGAGATATTTTCTGACAATTACAGCAAATTAAAGTAGGTCCAAGGCAGACAGAAACGGACACTGATCTATTTTTCTTGCAAGATAAAAAATAAGCCAAGCAATCCCAAAATGTGCATATCTGCAGTAAACAGAGATCAGCTTTCCTCCACAGTAGCTCCTTTAATCCTGACTTCTTTATGTAATAGTTCAAAGGTACCAACATTCACCAAAGTGTAACACCTCAAGGTACCATTAACCCTTCCAGGTCTCTCTTCTTCCGGTCATCAAGCTCTATCTTCTATTTCTTTTTTTTAAAATGACATCTTTGATATTTTTCTCTTTTGTTTCCCATTGGAACCCTGTTGGTACAAACTGCTATCTTTTTTAGGCCTGGAAACAGAATAGCTTTCTAACTTGTTTTATTATTCTCCCTGTCAATAATTCCTGCAGGTTATTGATGAATTATTCTGCTTAAAATGATGGTTTTATGAAATCATTGCTTTGCTCAGTTTTTCCTGTCTCTTTCCCCCTATTTCCTAACCTAAAGCATCAACTCCAGCCAAACTGTACATGCTTGGCTCGGAGCAGTCCATGCCTTTGTTTATGTGGTTCCCCCTCAAAGAATTCTCTCCTTGCTCTCTGCCTATTTATATTCTATTCACGCTGAAAGCCCCAGATTAATACTGGGAAGCCTTTACTTTCTTTCTTTTATTATTTATTCTACTCATCTCGTTCCCCATCAAATACGACTCCTTGTTACTGTTCTTGACTTACTGCTTTCGGTTAAGTGTTCATGGACTTATGTGTGATTATGGGTGAGAGGTGGCAAAGATTTCAGATACCGTATTAATGCCCATTGTTTGACATTGGCTGCTACAGAGCTCTATTGAGTTCAAAATCAGTGACAAACGTCTGCCCTGGGAAAGTGTAAGTAGAGAAATTGTAAATTTTAGCTGGTGTGCTCATCCACGCTTTATCCACGCTACTTAAAGCTTCTGAGGCGTTCTTGTTTTAAAAGTGAGGGCTTGGGATCAGATAATCTGTACATTCTTTCCAATTAAAACACTGTTCAGTGAAACAATGGGGTGAAAAGCTGTGGCAGGCTACGAAGGAAGCAGATACACGAAAGGAAGTGGGAACATGAAAATAACTATGAAAACAAGAGAGAAATAAACAGAAAGAAGTGGGATGCTTAGGTCAAATGCTCTTTTAAAAAACTGTAACCTAAGCACACTAAAGGGGAAAAGAAAAGTATTTTTCCTTGCTTATTTTATTACAGGTTTTTTCCTCATACTGTGCTTATATTCTTAGGCTTTGGCAATTAAATATGACTATATCTAACCTTAAAATAACTCACTTTCAGGATAAATGTTTTATGTACAGAGAAAGGTCTCTTTCTGCAATTATTACTAAAGCAAGCATGAAACAAAAATGCAGAAAAACAAAGCCAAATAAAGTTGAGCAACATGGGTCTGACCAGCGCAGGTCCATTTATACATGGACTTTTCCCAATAAACATATGGAAACTTTTTTTTGAGATTTCCTTACTCCTATGAAGCAATCATAATATTACCCTATGCTACCATATAGCGATTACATTGCTGCTTCCCCATTATCAATGCATGAATTGTTATACCTGTACATAAGTATGAATTTCTGTTTCACAATATCTTTTCATTTTTGATGTCTAGTGTTAGTGCTATAACATCTTCAGTGTTTTGTATCATGTAAGATAATACTGATGTAGGACTGACACTCTAGCTTATAAACAGATGACAAACTTACAGTATCAATAAATACAGCAGAGTACTGTATGTGTATTTTTTCTCTTACGATTTTCTTAACAATTTTTTCTTCTTATCAGCTTACTTTATTTAAGAATACAGTATACAATGCCCATAAAATCCAGCAGATATGTTAACTGACTGTTTATGTTGTTGTTAAGGCTTCTAGTCAACAGTAGGCTATTAGTAGTTAAATTTTTAGGGAGTTAAAAGTTATATGCAGATTTTCAACTGTGCAAGCGGTCAGCACCCCTATCCCTGCCTTGTTCAAAGATCAACTGTACTTCAAAATGTAGCCACCTCCTTCTGCAGATCCTTTCTTCCCAACTATCCTTTCACGTCGGGGTTGTAGGTAAAGGCAATGGGAGGTAGCTGATTTCTTGATCACCCTGTCTTGGCTCTTAATGCAGTTCCAGAGCCAGTGAGAGCTGCTGGCAGGAGCAGCTGGCAGTGAGATGGACAAGACGAGAGGGGAGAAAGCCCCTTTTCTTCCTTCACCCTACTTGGGCCACCTCTGCTGTCCTCCGGGTGAAGGAAGACGAGAAGGAAATGATGAGGTTTTTTAGATATGAGTATTGCCTGCCTACACTATGCTTGGGTCTATGGTAAACATACTTTCTTACATTTTAATGACAGGACAGAAGCTAGCTCTTCTTTTACAGCCTTCCATTTAAGCTGGGACCCCCAGACTCAAGGTCTAGCTGAACCACTTGCAGTTCATGTGTTTTTTCCAGGCTGGCAAGAATACTTTCCTAGAACTTCCCTGGGGCTGAATCTACTACCACAATCCTAAAAGACCTAAAAATATTGTCTTGTCTTTTCATTTACTATATCCTTCTTTCTACTCATTCGCCTTATTTTTAGATCATTTCCATGCAGATATGAAAGTGGCTATTGACATGATACATCTGAATTTATTCTATGATAAATACAATAAACATACTGTACAATAAAAGCAATCTTCCCAAGACATCTGCTTTCCCTTCTCTTTAACATTCTATTCAAATCACGGGAAAATACATCATGTACACTAATTTCCAATAGTCCGTTTGTGGTCTTATTTGGAATTTAAACATTTCCTGTTATGGGTGTCAAATAGAAAATCTTGTTCTCAATCCACCTACTCCATCCTTTTGACTATTCATCCTTTTAACTATGAAACAAAACATGTAGATGATATTTTTCTACTGGTACCAAGAGTCTAAACAGATTAGCAGGAAGGAACATGTTATAGAAACTGGGAGGGAAAAAGTAGTTTAATGGAACCTGTTGGATCTCACTAAGTGAAAATATATCTTTCATTCAGATTTATCTGGAAATCTAACTTGTTTTTCAACAAAGTAATCAAAGTGCCCGTCTCTGAATGAGAAGTAACAGGACTGTACAGGGTCCTAGTGGCCTTGCAGTTGCAAAGAGAGAAGCACATAGCAACTCAGCCTCTTTGGGAAAGGGTCACACTCATCCAACAAACAGGGGTGGAAGCCAAGCCTGTGCCTGCGACCAGAGGCTCCTTCCTGGAGGCGTCTACTACCTCAGGGAAAGGCCCACGTTTAAAAACCTCATGAAGG